>NC_141673.1:48753957-49356649 GCF_028749965.1 Puma concolor | reverse complement strand
ATACACCTAACTTATGATCCAACTATGCCACTCCTAGGTATTTACCCAAGAGAAATGAAAATACCTGTCCAAAGACTTGCATACAAATATTCATAGCAGCTTTACTTGTGATAGCTTGAAAGCTGGGGGGAAAAAGAACCCATCAGTAGGCAAACACACAAATTGTACTACATCATTATCATAGAATACTACATGGCAATAAAAAAGGAATAAATGACCGATACACTCAGTAACACGAGTGAATCTCAAAATAATTATGCTGGGTGGAAAAAGTCAGACATAAAAGAGTGTAACATATAGGCCATTTACATTAAATTCTAGGAAATGCAAAAAAATCTACAGTGACAAAAGGCAGATCAGTGATTCCCTGGGGACAGAGACAGATCACAAAGGGGCACCAAGAAACTTTTGGGGGTGATGGATATGTCCATTATCTTAATTGTGGCGATGGCTTCACAAGGGTATACGCATGTCAAGACTACCAAATTACACACTTGAACTATGTCCAGTTAATCGTGTGTTGATTATATCTCAATAAATCTGTTAATAAATACATCATAAATATTAAACATACCCAAAATATATATGGAAAGCTTACATACTACTCTTATGGTTACTCTGATGCGTGGGACTCCTGAAACTTCTAGCAGGTCTGACAGCAACTCATTTACCTTACTCCAAGCTTTCTCCTTCTCTGTTTAATGAATGACACCCCCTCCCACTCAGCCCCCCAAGTAAGAACCTTAGGCTCATCCCAGACTCTCCTCTCTTCCTCAGACTCTCCTCACCCTTCCCTATGACCCGAGTGTGTTCACTCCAGCCACATTATTGCAATGCTTTTTCTATACTTTTTTCTCCCTAGAGCCTCACCCCCCCCCCCACCTATATCCCTCTCCTTCACCAAAGAGCTTTCTCTGAAACATAAGAGTATGTGATCTTGCCCTGCCCTTCGATGGCTTTACATTTTTCTGCAGGACAATCCTTATCCTTAGCCGGTGTTATCATGCCTCTCTTAGCCAGCCCTTTATTAGCATCTCCTGGCTAAAATCTAAACAACCAGCCTCCTCTAGACATTCCCCAAGCCATTCTACATTCATACTCAGTTACTTGCTGTTTCCTGAATATGATATGTCATTTCACACCATCAAGCTTTATTCAAGCTTCTCCCCCCGCCATTCCTGCCCCCTCATTCCCCAGGAAACCGAATGCAGTCATCACCTCCTTCAATAATACCTGCCCTCCAAACCTCAAGGTGGACAGAATTAACTACCCCCCCCCCCCTTTGTGCTTCCACAGTGACCGGGTCACACAGAAAACTCAGCATCACACATGTCACATTTCATGATTCACTGGCCTTCTTTGTTTACATCTCTCTGCCGGTAAGAAGAGTACACGCACCAGAGACCGGGGACTTGATCAGACTGGTCTTTCTCACCCAGGACAGAACCTGGAAAATACAGAAGTAGGCCACCTGCTGTAAGCCAATTTGCAAAAACTCAGTTTACAAAACTGACTTGTTTCTTTTAACCATTTAGTTCCAGTTGATTGGGTTTTCATTTGTCTTTACAACACCATTTGCAGGAAAGTTCTATATTCACAAGAAGAAATCATTCACTGACTAGAGCAGGTGCTCAGTAAATTTATATTAAACAGATACCAGCTTCTCTTACCAAAAATACAAAATTATGATTGGCCAAAAGATTAAGCCAGACGCAAGCACCTATTTCCCCGACACAATGTCTGCGAAGGCTTTCCAAACTCAGGCTAATCCTCTGATTTTCTTTTTCAGTTTCGCAGAGGTGGTTGGTATACCTCTCAGCATAAACTCCAAAGTCTGTGAGACAAATTAACTGGGGGCTAGCAACGCTTGACTTCAGGTGGGAGAAAGTAAGAAGGAAAGCCCAGAATTAGATGGCGCTCAGGGAGGTTGAGTGGACGTGTGTGCTCCTATTTGGCCACAAGGGGGAGCCAGCCACTTTGGTACGCAGTCACAGCCCGCGCCGGAGGTACCCCACTGCTCCCACAGGCCGTGTGACCCAAGTCCCTGAAAGAAACATCTCTATTGGCAGAAGTATCTTTTTTGACAGATCTCGTTAGGGAAAAAAACTTCTCCAGAAATAAATCCAGGCAAACCAGAGTTCCTAGATAATTGTATTTTTCATCTAGAACGTTTCATGGTCTTGGTTATAGCCATCATTGAGTTCTCTAGCTATTTGAGCCGAGGAAACCCAACTGATGGGAAAATAGACACACCTTTAGGGGCTCCAGGCGTCTAGATACACTCTACAGTATCAGGCAAGAATTTATTCTAGTGCCTCACCACCATTAACAACTTCATTTGAAATAACATGATATGAAATCGACTGACTAATGCAATGAATAGCACCTACACAGAGGAATCGGGGTTAAAACAAAAAGTGAAGAGAAACAGGATGCATTTAAAAGAAAAAGAAAAAGGAAAAAAAAAAAAAAAACAGGCTGAAGAGGATCCTGGTCTCCAGACACCGAAATGGAAGCAGCTCGATTGTTCGTTTGAACTCCACCCCAGGCTACAGTGGGTGCCTTAGGTCTCATTATTTCCCCTATATCAAGTCCTTCAAGAGGTAGTCTCCTCCTCCTCAAATCTTTTAGCGCGAAAACGCTCTTACTTATAACCTAATAGGCTGGCGGGAGGGGGAATGAAATATAAAACTACATAATAATTCAACTTAAATTTAAGAGGCTATTTATATTATTCACTATCTTAACAAGATGACCTCAAAGGTAAAGTACAAAAAAAGCCAAAGAGAAGTGAGGATCTTTCCATTAGTTTAGGCAAGGGAATTGGCCCAGGGCATTCTCTCTCTTCTATAAAGAGGCACCAGGTTGTAATTTTTATGTTGCAGATACATGAATGGGATCGGAGAGTTTATAAGACACCATGCAACTCTAGCTTCAAACAAGGACATAACTTAAACACAAACTAACCAAAGAAAAAGAGAAGATAAATTCAGTGAAATTTTTTACCTACCGACCACCTCACCCACATATAATGCCTCTGTGCTGTGGTCTGCAATTTGAGATCCTGAACACTTTGACAGACCCCAAGGAAAACACATCTTAACTCTTAAGTGAAACTCCACCTGCAACTGCCCGGAATTGAAGTCTCAGTGACCATAATGCCCAAGAGTGGAGAATTCGTTTCCATCTAGCAATCCAAGGACTGCAATAATCATCACTACCCCCCCTTCACACCGCCTGCAAGGTACAATCATAAGAGGCTGAGAAAGCATGCTTGGAACCCAAACAGGATCATAGAAAAGATTTACCATCCCCCACAGAGGCAAGTCGACTAATATTGCACTGATCCCAGCTTAACTGTTTTGCTTCATTTTGTTTCATTGTTCTGCACCGGTCTTTCTTACTGTGAATGTTTATAGAGAAATGTGGTCACTTTAACCTTCTTAATTAGTTCCCCATTGCTTGTGGTGACAGTGGCCATACTGCAGCATCAAATAACTTAAGGGCCAAAGAAAACATACCCCTGTTTTTATAAAGTTTGGACTGAGACCGTGCCTTAAAAAGGGTATAGCTATAAAAAAAAATTAGGTAAATAAGAAAAAAGCAATCTAAAAGCTCTCATCAATATGGCAAGGAAAGAGAGGAAGAAAGAAAGAAAGAAAGAAAGAAAGAAAGAAAGAAAGAAAGAAAGAAAAGAAGGAAATAACAGCCTAGAATAGTGTGTGGCACATGTTGGTGCTTAAGAAATATTTATTAAATAAGTGAATGAATCACTTGGGACTCATATACAGAGCAAACAATAAGTAAACAAACAAATAAATAAACAAATATTGAGGATCATTCCGTGGTATTTTAGATCTCCAAGATGTCGTATGTGCCACTCCTTAAGAATAATAAATATTAAAAAAAGAAACAATAAGTATTGGCATTATGAGTTACTCGTGGTTATTCAGTGCTGGTTCACCGACGATAAACTCTCCATTTGGACCACAAGCCACCAATTAGAAAGTCCCTTTTACTCACCCTTGCTTGTGGAGACAGCTCCCTACATGCTGTTTTCTAGGTAGGTTTCTAGGATCAAACTCACTGTGTTTGCTGTGCATACTTACACAGCGGCTCAATTGCTGCCTAAGGCTATGAAATTCTTCCACAAAGTGTCTTTCCTTGCAGACTTGTAATTGGAGTTGACCAAAAACATCGTCCATGAAGAAGGACAGAAGCTGTTCTTGGAATCTGCAGTTTTTCTATAAATAAGATATGAGAAATCGCATAAAGTAAACCGTGGGATATAGTTTTTGTAAAATGTCATTGCAATCCCCACCTGATTATGACGTAATGACCACCTGGAAAAATTAAAATGCAAGAGGGAAAGCATCAAACAAGTAGAAAGATGAAAAACATTTAAAAAACCCTCTGGCTCACCATAAATAGCTTTTTTGTTTTCTTTTTTAATAATCGTATATTTTTAATGCGGTCTTCCTACAATAAAACAAAAGGAGATAAGTGTTATCCAGAATTACAAATGTCCGTTAGGTCATCATTTTAAGCAGAGCCTGATACTTACTGGAATTGTTGCTTTGAGCCATGCCGCCTTGACGTAGAGTCTGTCAACAGCTTGGGACAGTGTGCCCCTTGGGTAACAACCTTTCGCAGAGGAAGATTGCTTGTGCTTGGCGATGACAAGAGACAGAGTGGCAAACAGCAACCCAGACCTCAAAATGCAATTCGCCTGCATCTCCCTCCACCCCACTCTGGGCACCTGTCGCTCGCCAGACAGTTTCTTGCGCTGGTTCGATGATCGGATAACCTACTTACTTAAGCCCTCAAGGCCACCTCTTCAATGAGATCCTGTGGTAGATAACTTACAGTTTACAGAGAGGAAGATCACTCCGGCTGTTCTATTTTTTTTAGAGCTTGCTTCATAACCGAAAAAAGCTTTGACCGCACTGTCTGTGGCACTAAGAAAAAGCACAAGTTTACTGGGAAGGTTAGGGCCCCCTTTTCAAAAAAAAAAAAAAAAAAAGGTCAAGTCAGAACCTCAGTTGCCTATCACAACAGATGCATTGTTTTTTGCTTTTTTTAAAATTTTTTTTTCAACGTTTATTTATTTGGGACAGAGAGAGACAGAGCATGAACGGGGGAGGGGCAGAGAGAGAGGGAGACACAGAATCGGAAACAGGCTCCAGGCTCTGAGCCATCAGCCCAGAGCCCGACGCGGGGCTCGAACTCACGGAACGCGAGATCGTGACCTGGCTGAAGTTGGACGCTTAACCGACTGCGCCACCCAGGCGCCCCACAGATGCATTGTTTTAAACAGGTTCATGACATGCCAGTAAGGGAGACTCATCTCCGGGAGGCCGTGTGATTTTTTTTTTTTTTAATGTCCATATGAAAAATAAAATCTCCTTTTTAGCCAATATCCCCACCCCCCGCCAAAATTAACCACAGGTAGAGTGGAGAGCGCTGGGAAACTTGCTCATGATCTCCTATGGGTTTTACACATATCCCTTGCAGAGTCCTTCGCCAGGCTCCCTCTCTTCTCTCAGGAGCCACCTTTCTTTAGCCAGCCAGCCTTAAGACCCAAGAGAGTTTTCCAATTTTTCTCAAGAATTTTTCCAGCTCAGAAACTGTAACTCCCCTAACATACTCAAGATTGTTTGGCATAGGGACCTGGGGTTAAGGCCCACGGTTTAGTAAATTCTCTATCATCTCTGTCCAAGTTGACTGCCCAGCTTCTAGCGCTGGACTTCGAGTAGCATGCACATTTCTTAAAGAAAGAGACCAACCTTTCTATCTCTGAATCCTTAGCCCCTACCCAGATGACGCCTCATCTAAGGAAGCACAGCCGATGTTCATTGAATAAATGCTTTCCTTTCTACGTCACAAAATGCTACTGTAACTGTGTTGTTTTTTTATTCCATCAACAAATTTCTGTCGAGGATCTGCCTATACAGAGACCTGTGCTAGGTACCAGGGGGACTATAAAGGCAGATGGTCCATGGAATCCCATCCTCAATTCTGCCCCAGTTCTTCTGATAGTGGTGACAGGTATGGTCCATGTGAGGGAGTAGCCCCAAGCTAAGAAGTGGATGTGGCCTAGAATCATATAAGGAGAAGCAAAGACAAGGCACCAAAGCCTAGCATGCGCAGTTAACGTAGTACTTGAGCAAAACAAAACTGGAAGCTGGTTGTGAGCAAGAGATTCCTCAAAACTAGTCAGTTACAGACTTCAGAATTCAAGACAAATGTCTAAATCAAAGACCACCAGGCTGGCAAAGGAGCGAAGAGAAAGTAGGAGTGAGAGGTCCAAACACTGGGGAATATTTCCTGCTGCTTCAAAAAGTAGGTAGATTTTGCAACACCGGAAGTTTATGCCCACAGGACCAGCTCTGCTGTGAAAGACACACTCTCTGAGGTGAGATGGGAATGTTCACAAAGAGCTACAGCAGAAGACAGCTGATTGGGAGCACAAAGGGAGTTCACAGAAATTTTACAAAAATTCAGGAAAAGGAAGAATTCTTTTTTAGCTAGGAGTAGCTTAAAGGTGTTTGAACTGGGACATGGAATATCCCAAGGTGGTGTTTTTGTTTTGTTTTGTTTTGTTTTCGAGAAGAGTGACGCCTACTATTCAAAATTCCTTTATAGAAAAGAGTATGAACTACCAGGGATCAAAAGCCCAAATGCTTTCAGAGGGTGTAGGATTAACATAAACACCCTGGGTAAACGCATATGGGACAGTCGGAACTAAATTGCTTACATTGCCACCAAACCTAAAATCTGCCTAATTATACAGCCTGTAAACACACCGTGTGGGTGCACTAAAAGGACCACACAAAATCCTTCCAGGAGCTGTACACTGCCTTGAGCAGCTAATTTGGGGGTCCCTGGTGTGCGGCAACAAAACGTTAAGTGCAACGCGAATCGCTAATATTGGTAAATGAATATGTGTTCTGACGAATTTAACTCCTGCTGGTTGCATTTACATAAATGTCTCATGTCCCTGAAACTATCAGGACCCAAGGAAGATCATAACATCCCAGGGATGCCTCCGCTTTGATTCACAACCAACTCCAGAAAACTGGCCATTTCCTTATGTCTGAAAACCGTATCTCCCTGTGGACCATAGTCATCCTACATCTTAGTTGGCACATCAGCCTCATTAGGGTCCTTCAAACAGTCCAATCTGGGGGCGCCTGGGTGGCGCAGTCGGTTAAGCGTCCGACTTCAGCCAGGTCACGATCTCGCGGTCTGTGAGTTCGAGCCCTGCATCAGGCTCTGGGCTGTTCTGGGCTGATGGCTCAGAACCTGGAGCCTGTTTCCGATTCTGTGTCTCCCTCGCTCTCTGCCCCTCCCCTGTTCATGCTCTGTCTCTCTCTGTCCCAAAAATAAATAAACATTGAAAAAAAAAAAAAAAAAAGTCCAATCTGGCCCCCAAAGGATGACAAGTGATAAAGGAGACTCAAAACCCAGGTCCTAAAGACAATTCCGACAGGGGGTTCCAAAAGTGCCCCCAAGTAACAAAAGAGCCATTAGAATAAGTATGTGATGTCCTTGGGGCACCAGCTGAAACACAAGTCTCTCTCATTTTGGATGTATTTTTATTATGTCACTTTTATAAGTTCCTTATACAGAACTACATAAAAATGGCTATTGGTTACAAGGAGATTTGGTTTTGAAACTCAGATGCAACTACCCTACTAGTTGTATAGCCATGCGGAAGTTGCTAATCCTCTCTGAGCTTTAGTTTTTGTCGTCATTAAAATGGGACAATAATTGTACCTACTTCAGACGGCTGTCATGAGCAAAAAATATGATAATATCAATAGAATGCTGAGCACAAGGGCAGCTACAGATGCACCCTGCAAGTGGTAACTATTACATTATTATTTTTCAAATAATAAATGTATCTTAATCTGTCCAGGTACTATACCAAAATACCACAGACTAGATAGCTTATAAGCAACAGAAATTAATTTCTCACCGACGTGAAGGCCGGGAAGTCCCAGATCAACATGTCCGCGTGGTCACAGTCTGGTGAAGCCTCTCTTCTGGGTTGCAAACAGCCAGCCTCTCACTGTGTCCTCACATGGTGGAAGGGGCAAGGGATCCCTCTGGAGCCTCTTTTATAAAGGCGCAAATCCCATTCATGAGGACTCTGCCCTCATGACCTAACCACCTCTCAAAGGTCCCACCTAATACCACCAACTTGGGGTCTAGAGTTCAACATATGAATCTAAGACACAAGCATTCAGACCACAGCAAAATGCATGTGCAATACTCTGAATAATGTTTAAGTCTCTCACAAACTTTCAAAAGTGTTGAGAAATGGTTGAAGAAAGTGAGGAAAGCAAAGGATGAACAATGATCTGACCATATTTCAAAGAGTATGCAGGCATGAGGAATTCAATTCACCCCCACACACATCCAGAAAGCAGACCGGGGCCATTAAGTGGATATTTTAAGGCTGCTACTCCTACATAATGTACAGGAGAACATTTAAACAACTGATCTGCCCCAAAGCACAGCTGGCTACCCCAATTCCCAAATGCCGGTATGGCAGCCATTTTCCTTAAAATTCAGCTCCACCCTCACACACCCAAAAGAATGCTAGCAGCGCCCTCTGATGGTCAAGCATATCTAATGAGCAAAATGGGTTTCATGCAGAGAATCACAGCTCACTTCGAGACCTCTCCTCTGTAGGAGGAAAAAAACAACACCCTTAATTGCTAAAGGTTTCCTTAGTTAAAATTAAAATTTTTTAATTTAATTTAATTTAATTTAATTTAATAAAAATTAAATCGGGTTCCTTAATTGCTAAACGATTTAGTTGACTCTAAGACACATTTGTGGTTTGGCTTTTTTCTTTCCCCCACATCTTAATATCTCTGAAATCACAACCCGTTTTATAATCCATCGTCTTATAATTACATCACCAAGTCAGCCCATACACAGTTGTCCTTCCCTGTGCAGTCGCCAGTCATGTACCCACTTCAGACTGTGTGCATGGCTGTTAGTACGTGTGTTGAGTTGAATTGCTGTTCAAATATCTTTAGAAAGATTGCACTATGATTCAGCAATGAAATGAAAGTTAATGTGTTCACAGAAAGGCACAGAACAGCAGTGGGATGCAAATCTGCTATTAGAGAAGCAAGTATTTGTCTTTGGAAGAATGACCAAAATTACATATTTTCTTGCAAGGCAACAACCAAGTGCTAAATGTTAAGCAAGCACTGCATCATAGCTTAATCAGAAGCACTTATTTCCTTTCTTAGTGATAAAATAATGGTGCAGCTTTGATCATATGGTATCTTAAATTTGTTGAAATATGATGTTTAACGACCTCAGTGATTGGCATAATTCCTAAGGATCAGAAATCCTAAACTCTACATAGCTATAAATAAGAAGTAGGTGGATCTACTTTAAACTAGTCATTCTATTTGTAAAAAACCCTGAAACCCAATATTTTTTTTCCAGGATAGAGCCAGAAGATAGAGATAAGAAATAGTCATAGATTGATAAATATACTTAATACAATGATATCTGGGTTTTGTCCTTTCAGAAAAGGTAGGTCCCTCTCTATCAGACAATTCCACCCAGGAAACATGTTTATCTTATGTTTATGTCATCAGAGGGATGGATGAGAACAGGCTAGAGAAGGAATGAAGAGGGCTCTAAACGGTCTGAAGGGGGAAGAAAGTGGATCTGGAACCTGGATTCATGGAACAGCATGAAGAGGAAAAGTGCATGAAAACCCTCTGAGCGTCTTAGCCTGTGTTCCCGGTTCTATGCTGGGTGACTTATACTCTGTATGTCTTCCCCGTGCATCATTCATTCATTCATTCACCAAATGTATTTTGGGCGTTTGTTATCTCCCAGGCTTCCTGGGGCTCAGTATGCACTAATAAACAGAACGGAAAATGATTGATTTCATAAAACATCCTCGTGATAGTAGAGGATGGGGAGGACAGACAATAAGTAAATATAATAGATATAACTTATGTAAGCTACAAGCCAGTTATGTACAGTTGGAAAATGAAGCTTTGGAGAAAATGGAATAGAATAAGGGGGGTGCTGGTGCTTGGATGGGGATAGGTTGTAAACAGGATGATCACAGAAGGTTCGATGGAACATTTAAGCAACAGTAGAATAACGCGATGAGCAAGTCACAGAGGTACCTCTTCAGTCCAAAGGCACAGTCAATGCAAAGTCCTTAGGGAAGGTGCACGCTCGGTGTGTTCCATACACCTAGGAAGCCTGTGTGATCAAACCTAGAGCAAGGGAGGAGGGTAGAAAAATGTGAGATAGAAGAGGAAATGTGGACACAGTCACAGCCTTTATTTCTTTTTTAAGTTTATTTATCTACTTTGAGAGAGAGCATGCAAGCAAGGGAGGGGCAGAGAGAGAAGGAAAGAGAGAGCCCCAAGCAGGCTCCATGCTTAACCAACTGAGACACCCAGGCGTCCCCAAGTGACAGCCTTTAAAGCTATCAGTGGGACCTCAGCTTCCACCCTTGGTCATGTGGGATATTTGAACAAAGGAGCTATATTGTCTGACTTAGGTTCTTTAAAAAGGAAACAGGAACCAAATACCCAGAAATAAATGAACAGATAAACCAAGTGTGATACATCCATACGGTGGAATGTTAGTGATAAAAAGGAATGTAGAGCTGATGCCCATATGCTACAACACGGAAGAACTTTGAAAACAGTACGCTGTTTTCAGTGCAAAAGGTCGCATATTAATGATTTCACTTCTGTGACACATCCAGATGGGAAAATATAGAGACAGAGGTCAGCTTCATGGTCGCCAGGGCTGAGAAGGGGAAACGGGGAAGTAGCTGCTTAATGGGTACAGGCCTCCCTTTGCAAGTGATGAAAATGTTTCAGAACTGGTTGGAAGTGGGGTTTCAGTACACTACAAATGTACTAAATGCCGACGGATTGTTCATGTTTAAGTAGTTAATTTTATATTATGTGAATCTCACCTGGGTAAAAAAAAAAGGAAGGAAGGAAAGGAAAAGAAAGGAAAGGAAGGGGAGGGAAGGAGAGGAAAGAAAGAAGGAAAGGGGGTAAAAGGGAGAGAGAGAGAGATAGAAGTAAGGAGAGCCCGGCCACTGGTGCAGCAGAAAAGAAGCTACGGCTGTGGCATAGCTCTGCTGAGCTTTATGGGAGGGCCTGGCCCTTCCCTTCTTGTTTAATCCAGAAGACAATTGTTTTTTATTTTTGGGTTTTTTTTTTAATTTTTTATTTTTTTATGCTTATTTATTTTTGAGAGAGACAGAGACAGAATGCGAGTGGGTTGGGGCAGAGAGAGAGGGAGACACAGAAGCAGAAGCAGGCTCCAGGCTCTGAGCTGTCAGCACAGAGCCCGACACGGGGCTTGAACTCACAAGCTGTGAGATCATGACCTGAGCCGAAGTCGGACGCTCAACCGACTGAGCCACCCAGGCACCCCCAGACAATTGTTTTTTTTAACTACGTTGCCTATGTGAACATTTTAGTAGCTCTTGAAAAACATTTTTAAGAAGAAACTCCTACCTCATCCACCTTTTCAAACATATTTAGATCTGTTTGAATGCTTTTTTAAGAGGTGAAATCATGACCTGGCTACTTGTTTTTCTGCTGCAACCGAGAATCGGTGGAATTCAGACAGGCCTTGACTGTCATATGTGAGCACTTAATAGTCCACGGGCTGGTTGGGAGAAGAACCCTTTCATACCCGAAAATAGAGAGAGAGCTTCTCATTACGCTGGAGGCTAGGTAGTTTCAGAGCGTCTGGCACCGCTCCATTTTACAGAATCCAAGGAAGCTTAATCATATGCCCAGGTGACCCTTAGATCAACAAGGCGGAGGATTCCATCCGTGCTCACAAGACCCCAAAGCCCGTGTGCTTCCCACCGCCCGTGCGGCCTCCCACCGCACTGGAGAGCAGGACATAGGGACTATCTGAGGTTGTGAGGGACACTACAGAAAATAAGAGATGGCACGGTGACCTAAGGAAAAAGGAAAAAGAAGAAAAACACTTCAAGAACAGTAAAACAATTATTTATGGTATTTTACAGCCCTTACATATACATTATAAAAGTATCTAACGTTATACTTCACAAAGTACTCCTTTACTCGGTCTCCCCAAGGTTCTGTAAGAGGGAAAGGAGGACTTGTGTTTGTTGTTTTTTTTTTTTTTGTTTTGTTTTTTTTGCAGTTTGCAGGTGGGAGAGCAGAGATGGAAAGAGGTTAAATGACTTCCTTGAAAGCACGGAGCCAGGAAGTGGCCAACCTAGGTTTGACCGGGGGTCTTTGGAAAACAAACCCAATGGCATTTCTGCTGGACCATTTTGCCTGGGTTTATAAGTAAACATGATTTATGTATGACTCCAAGATCTTCTGGTGGGAAATGTAAAAATAAAGCTACTATTAAAAAATTATCATACATCCCAAGAGCTCTTTTTGTATAGCCATTTTTTCATAGCTCTGTAGGCTTTGACACATTGGTACCAGACACATTGGCCATTCATTCTCTGGCAATGAAAGGCACATCATCCATAAGTCCTGCCGAAAATATGACACCCTAACCACGATTTCAAAAATTAAAAAAATCGGAAGCCGATTATACTAACCCACCACAAAGGAGAACAGAAAACTGATCTCCACAGCTGTCCCCTTCGCTCAGACCAGCAGAAGAGAGAGAAAGGATACACGATGCACAAATCCAAGCATCCTCCAAAGTTTTGTCAGAGCACATATGACCACAAGACAGCCTTTGTACCTCATTTTCTAAGTGCATTAGAAATAAGGTTTGCAGTAATAACAGCAAGACTGGGGACAGAATTTAGAAATCATGATTGTGAGAGTCACAGAAATAGATGTGCCTTTTCCATCAAAATGGATCAATCATCTGTCCTTCTCTTCAGCCCTGGGGACCTATGGCAATCAGCATAAACACCTAGTAGACAGTTACTCAGACTGAGCAATGCATTTGAACCTGAACTTACAGGCCACCAGCAACATGATGTCCCCCTTCAGGACTTGCTCTCACATTCAGAGTAAAAGCCAAAGTCCTTTCCATGGCCTGAGGGCCTGCCTGATTTTGCCTGTTCCCCTTCCACTTCTGGCTTCAGCTCCTCCCGCTGTCCCTTTGCTCTCCTGCTCTAGCCACAACACTTCCCTGATGCTCTTGGAACTCACGAAGCACACATTCGTCTCGGGGCCAATGCTTTCCGCCTACAAACCTGCATGGCCAGCTCTCTCACATCTTTGAGGACTTTGTTCAAATACCACCTTCTCAGCAAGGCTTTCCCAGGATATCTGCTATGGGCTGAATGTTGTTCCCCCCAAATTCGTACGTTGAAATCTTAATCCCCACTCCCCTAGAGGGTGACCATATTTGGAGATAGGGTCTTCAAAGAGGTAATTAGTTAAAACGAAGTCCTCTGGGTAGGCCCTAATCCACTATGACTGGTGTCTCCATAAAAAGAGGGAGATTAGGACACAGACATACACAGAGGAAAGGTGGCCATCTGCAGGCCAAGGAGGAGGCCTCAAGAAAAACTAGCCTTTCTGACACCTTGATGTCAGGCTTCCAGCCTCTAGAACTGTGAGAAAATAAATTTCTGGGGTTTTTTGGTTTGCTTTATTTTGTTTTGTTTTTAATGTTTATTTATTTTGAGAGAGAGAGAGAGAGAGAGCATGAGTGGGGTAAGGGCAGAGAGAAAAGGAGACAGAGAATCCGAAGCAGGCTCCACACTGTCAAGCACAGAACCCGATGTGGGGCTCAAACTCATGAACTGTGACATCATGACCTGAGCCGAAATCAAGAGTTGGACGCTCAACCGACCGAGCCACCAGGCACCCCTAAATTTCTGTAATTTAAGCCAGTCAGCCTGTGGTGCTTTGTTACCACAGCCCCAGGAAATTAGAGTAATTAACCACACGCCCCCCCCTCCTCTTTTTCATTTTTGTTTTATTTTTTTCAAAGCCCTTATCATTCTCTAACATATGACATATTTTATTTATGCATTTTGTTTACTACCTCCTTCACTAAAAATCTATGCTCTTATCAGAGCAGGGATTTTTGTCTTCTTGCTCACTGCTGTTACACCTGTTCTAAACAGTGACTGTCACAGAGTATGTGTTCAATAAATACTACGCCCCAACGTGATCACCACTGAGTGCCCTGGGAGGTGAGAAAAGACCAAAGGGCAGTCAGGGTTCGAAGGAAGAGGGAGGAAGAGATTTGGGCGCTGGCACAATAACTCTGCTTTGGGAGGGCCTTTCTAAATGTTTCTTCTTGACCCACTTCTGAGCTATGTTGGGCAGCCACAAGCAGCTCTTTATCTTCTAATGCTGTCTAGAAGATCTCTGCAGAGCCCACAGTGGGTATCCCCTCCCCTGCCTTCTGTATTGTTTCCTGTCTCTCCTCTGCATTTCAGGCCAAACCAGAAGTCTACAGAAGATATCAGACCAGCTGCCCGTCTGGGCTGGACAGGAACCTCTCATGCAGCTCTGTGATGAGTGATGCCAGCTACTCCTTGTTGTTCTGTATCTTTTCTTGTCGCTCCCTACACACCAGCTGTTCACTTGCCTGCAGTTAAACACATCTGTGCTTTTTGTATTGCAGGCCTGGGTCTCTCTGAAGGCAGGAATCAGCTAATAAGAGGTCTCTATCCTTCCCACAAACTTGTTTTTGTGCTAGTGTCTTCCAGAGGTTCCGCCCTGAATCAATGCATTCATTCTTTCAAAACATGTCTTGAAAGAATTATATATACACACACACACACACACACACACACACACACACGTACTATATATGGCACATATATGCATGTATGACGTATATGTATACATGTATATGCCATTCTGCTGCTCATAGCAGATCTTACATATGAGAGAGAGAGAGAGAGAGAGAGAGAGAGAGAAGTACCTTATATATATTGAGCACATGTTATGTGCCAGGTAACATGTAGGCAGTGAACAGAATAAGCCAAAATCCATAACATCATGATGCCTAGATTCTCGTAAAGAATCTTGTTGGGGCGCCTGGGTGGCGCAGTCGGTTAAGCGTCCGACTTCAGCTCAGGTCACGATCTCGCGGTCCGTGAGTTCGAGCCCCGCGTCGGGCTCTGGGCTGATGGCTCAGAGCCTGGAGCCTGTTTCGGATTCTGTGTCTCCCTCTCTCTCTGCCCCTCCCCCGTTCATGCTCTGTCTCTCTCTGTCCCAAAAATAAATAAACGTTAAAAAAAAAAAAAAAATTAAAAAAAAAAAAAAAAGAATCTTGTTAACCCAGGTTTCCCAGAAAATAGAGCTTGAAGCAAAGCTTGAGTGCTGATCCTTTATTAGGAGCAGTGAAATGAAGGGAGAAAAATGAGGCCAACAAGGATGGCCAGCACCTTCATGGTGGTCACTAGTAAGCTGGCCAGTGTTTTATGAAGAGGGCCAGTCTGTTGGGTGTCTCCAACAGGCTGTATAGAAACACTATGCCTGGGATCAGACCAAAGGAAGGGAAGAAGAGGATGAAAATTATATGCCAGCATCCTCCCTTGAAGATTTGCCTAATAGAGAGTTAACTTCTCATGCCTCTGGCCCCTCAGCACTTCAGGGGAAGCAGACACCACAATCTGCCCCACAGCACTTTTTCTGAGTTCAAAGTGACAGAAGGAGCCAGAAATGATCATTGCAGTAGCAGTTGAAAACAAGAGAGAACAAGAGAATCTGAGATGACCCATAAGATGTGTTTACAGAGATTTACTTTCCATTGTAAAAAAAAAAAAAAAATTCATTGTTATCAAAAATAGCTAACAACAAAGTAGATCATCCGTTGTGATAAATGTATCACTCTGTTGGGGATGTCAATATTGGGGAAGTTGATGCATGTCGGGCGGGGGGGGGGATATATATGCTTATATTTGAAATCTCTATACCTTCCTCTCAATTTTGCTCTGAACCTAAACTCTAACAAAATAAAGTCTATTTTTTTCAATGGGTAGCAAGATAAAACATTATTATAGTAATGATTACAGTTCATGGTTTTGCTATAACAACTTGTAGTTGATAGGGAAATTTAATTTTAAGTGTAATTTTTGTTGACTCTGGTTTATACTCAATGCTGAATTCATTTGCCATCCTGTCACTCAGAGCAGATCTTATTAGTTACCCATGAAACCATTCCCTTTTAATCTTGCTGGCCGAATTTTTTTGTGCCTAATGCTGGAAAATGAACTATGAATGATCTAAGCCAAGGGTTGTCAAATTACAGCCCAAATCTGACTCACAGACTGTTTTTATAAACCCCAGGAGCTAAGAAATGGTTTTATACTTTCAAAGAATAGAGGAGGAGGAGGAAGATGGAAGTGAAGAAAAAACATGCAACAGAGATAATATGTAGCCTCCAAAGCGTAAAATATTTACTATTTTGCCTTTACTTGTGCCTGAGCAGTTATTTGTTCGTCTTCCTCACGAGGCTGTCAGCACCCTGAGGACAGCATCCAAATTATATCTAACCTTCTATTTTCATAGTCCCTAGTCCAGGATCTTGCTACCCTATGATCTCAACAGTTGCTTACGGAACTAAATTGAATTGAAACGTCTGAGGGTGTTATTGAGTCAAACAGCAATGTAAGAATCATAAAGTTCCTGGGCAATCACTGTGCCTAAAAATAGCATCTGCTGCAATCGCAAGTGGAAAATGTCATAGATGAAACAAGAGCTCAGCAGAGCATCTCACAGCATGCAGGTTTCAAAGAGAAACAGCACAGGCTAGTAAGGGCACAACAGATAGATTTCTTGATGGTATTGAGCTTATCCTGCACACGCATCGCTAAAGTAAGATATGGGATGCAGAGAATGAGCCAGACAGTTAAACCCCATAGAAATAAGGAGAGACTGTGACTAAAATAGGCATGTAGGGTCACCCTGAATATCTTGGATCAAAAGAGGAGAGAGAAGGGGCCGCACACAGGACAGACAACCAAAACACAAGGTTGAGAGCCGTGGAAATTACTCAAGTGTAATAATTCTCCCTTCCCCTAGCTGGCGTAGTAGCCTGATTTAAAGATACCCCTGTTTGTCTGGCATGAAAGCAGGGGAGAGGAGAAAGACTCCAAAGGAACAAGAGCACTCCTGGCCCAGAGGGAAGGAGAGAGCTCTTTAGTTCCTGCATGTTGACGCAAGTGCCTCTCTTCCCCCATGGAGAAATCTGTTGGATAAATAGGATTTTTTTTTTTTTAATTAGAGAAAGTGTTTTGATTTTAGAATTCAAAATACTATTGTTTCTGATTTTGCTTTGTTGCAGGGTCAAAATTTACAGACCACTCAGATATGCCAAAAACTGGCTTTCTTTATTGTCCATGGATGATACCTAAATTAACAGACTTCATCTTGCTGCTATGTGACTCGGGAGAGAATGGAAGAGAGAAAAGGAATATATAGATCAGAATCCCAGCAGAAAACATGTTGCATTCAAACTGGGTAATAGAGAAGAGTTTCATAAGGGATTAATTTTTCTAAGGTGTAGAAAGAGTTTAAGGAACTCCGTAAGAAGCAGTGCAATGCCCTAAAGCTAAAAATAGCTGGAAGCCTATTGGGAAACAGGGTTGAGAGCAATTTCCAAAACCAGGAAAGAAAGCAACATGGAAGAGAGCTATCTGCAAGGAACTACGGCATTTGGTAGAAGTATACAACCAACCTGCGTAGAAATCTGGCAGGAATTCCCAGAGGAATAAGTATTCCGCCCTTCTTCAATCTCCAGCTAACTTCTCCCACTTGCCACATGCAATCGAAAGCCAGAGAACAACCACATATATGAAGCATGTCGTATACGTCAGCCTCTGTGAGCACAGAGCAGAGAGTGCAAGAGAACAGAAGATGGATATGGATGGCCAGATTGGCACAACCCATCTCTTTTGTCTTCAGCATCCACTCTTGGATTTGCTGAGGTGAAAAATGTAGGTCTCCAGCGCAGGAAACCCTTAGAATCTCATCAACCACTGTGTAGTTACAGGACAATATCAATGTGGTTATATTCCCACTTGCAAACTAGAATAACTTCTACCGTATTCTTCACATAAGAGGTGGGGGAAAGGGAAAAGGGGAAAAAAGGACAAATGGAAAACAGATCTGCTATAGTTCTTATTTTTATAGCTGTTCACAGGACCTACGTTAATAATTGTGAATTCCTTCTTCTACCACTCATTCCATTTTTCCTTTACCCACTGCCTGCACCTCCCTTGGATGGGGTCCTTCACTTGGTAAAGTGACTTAAAACCTCATTGCCATGGAAATGAAGTTCTTGAGGATCCTGTCTTTTCCAGTTGATGTAGTTTTCCATTGACAAGACTATTGAGTGAATTGACAAGACAATCTAGTCCATACCTTTGGTCCAGTTACAGTCTACCCAGCAGTCGTGGTGTAATGGCAGTATGATTTTCTCTTACTGACAAGGATCCATCATCTCAGTTTTCTCCACCTATTATTTCAACAATAAGCATTCCCTGGGGAGGAGCCAAGATGGCGGAACAGCATGGAAGTTTTTTGTGTCTTGCATCCATGAAATACAGCCAGACCAACACTAAACCATCCTGCACACCTAGAAAACTGATTGGAGGATTAACACAACAATCTGCACAACCTGAACCACAGAATTCAGCAGGTACGCAGCGCGGAGGGGTGAACTTGGGGAGCGAGAAGCCAGGCAGTCAGGGAGGTGCTTTTGCGGGCAAAGAGAGGATGGAGATGGTGGCGGGGAGCGGGGGGGGGGGGGGAGGAGAGGAGAGAATATGGGAAAATCACCCCTCCCCAAAAGCAGCTGGAGAGAAAGTGGAAAATTGGAATCAACAATAAGCATTCACTGAAAGTACATTTTATTTATTTATTTTTTTTTTAATTTTTTTTTCAACGTTTATTTATTTTTGGGACAGAGAGAGACAGAGCATGAACGGGGGAGGGGCAGAGAGAGAGGGAGACACAGAATCGGAAACAGGCTCCAGGCTCTGAGCCATCAGCCCAGAGCCTGACGCGGGGCTCGAACTCACGGACCGCGAGATCGTGACCTGGCTGAAGTCGGACGCTTAACCGACTGCGCCACCCAGGCGCCCCTGAAAGTACATTTTAAAGATAAAGTCACTGTAGCTGTGGTTGCCTCAGAGACAAGAGGACCTCGGCTTTCAACCCTTGGTATCACTGCTTCTCATCTGATATGTGTCTTCGCTCAAATCTTAAAATCCTGACCTCTTTTCAGAACAAAATCACCTGTCTGTCTTTACTTCCATTCCTATCTGGAGAACTACATACTAGCGAATAATATAGTGTAAATAAAAAGCCAGAAAAAAGAACTAACAGATCACTTTTCCTCTTAATGTATATGACCTACACAGAGCCCTTATTTCCTAAGCAATCCAAACTAAGTGTCACAGAGAGGGTCACACACCAGTTTCCCTGGCTCTACTCTCATCCACTCCAGTGCAATCATTACCTCTTCCCTAAACTATTGTGCTGGCATTGTTTCTAGTCTTACCCCTGTTAAACTTAGTCTCCATCCAATACCAGAGCGATCTTTATGAGTCATATCAAGTTTTTCCCACGCTTGAAACTCTCTAGTGGCTTCTCATCAGTCCTGAATGCTGGTTAGTGTCTCTGGGGGCTTGTGTCTCATACAACCTCACAGATGAATCTCCCCAACACCCAGGTGTTGCCATCTGCTACTGGGGGAGGAAACACCCATGGCCTCTGCCAACGCCAAGAGTAAGAGCAGTGCTCATAGTGCCAGCCAAATGCAAAAGAATTGTTACAGCAAGTACCAAGGATTATGTCAAGACTCCCTGTGGGAAATTTGGACTATCTCATGCAGCTGCAAAGTTTGCCAGAACCGCCCTTGAGAACTGAAGAAGATCCTGGTACCTTCTGCTTTATGTTCCTCAGCATTCAGAATTTTTTCAATCTCTTTATTTTAGACTCCTTGCCCTAGATGGAAGCATTCATGAATCCAATTCTAAGGGTATTCTTCCATTTATGGTTTAATTCCTAGAAGATTGGTCAAAAATAAGTAAAATCACGGGCTCTTGGGTGGCTGAGTCGGTTAAGTGTCCAACTTTGGCTCAGGTCATGATCTCATGGCTCGTGAGTTTGAGCTCCACATCAGGCTCTCTGCGTCATCACAAAGCCTACTTCAGATCCTCTGTCCCCCTCTCTCTGCTCTTCCCCCATTCATTCTCTCTCTCTCTCTCTGTCTCTCTCTCTCTCTCTCTGTCTCTCTCTCAAAAAAAATACGTAAAATCCCAAATTTTGCTCAAATTATTACCCTGAGATTCATTTGGAAGGAGAGAGGAAAAAGTCCAAAACTCCAGCTTATCCCAGAAGTAACTATAATTGTATTAAAAAGCTTAGCTGGGGTACCTCTTAGTATTTGCAGCCCACACCCAAAAATATTAACTTCAATTAACCTGTGAGTGAACTTACAATTTACATATGTGCTCACCAGTCACCACCAGGTTTGACCTAACCCTGCAAGAATTTGGCAAATGATTGGTGAGTGACCTATACAATAAACCTGGGATTCTTGACTTTTCAGAGGAGGAAATACTGTAAACAGTCAACCACTGACACACTGACCTCTCCTGACCACTGGCTTTCACCTTCTGTGGAAAGAACTGTATATTCCTCAACGCTGGTGTCATTTGTCCATTCTTCTAGATAGAGCTCATCCAACTAGCTCTACTTCTTTTCTGTTTTTTGAACCATTGCACAAATTTGGGAGAGTCCCCGAACTTAGTCCATTTCCCCTTTACTTTGTTTCCTGACTTACAGGAAAACTGGAGAATGCCTTCCTTAATAGATTCAATCTAGTTCCTCCATAGCACCAGGGGCTATGTGTATTTCTCTGCGAGCAACATCACCCCATTCTTTTATCCACAAACTGGTAATGATGCCAATGGATCCTTTTCTGTGTCTTACTGTTTTCCTTTCAGAATTACATGCTGAATCAACATAATAAATCTACATAGGCAATATAAAAGAAAGCCCAGAAATCCCATAGACCTAGCTCAATACAGGTCAACTAAAGTTACCCAATGTTTTTTTTAACATGTCTCTGATTCAATTTTCTCATCCTTAAAATAGAGATAATACTAACAGCTACAGAACTGGCTTAGATTCAAGAAAAAGTATATGAGGTTCTTGGCCCATTTAGCAAATGAGAATGTTTACATGATGATGATGATGATGATGATGATGATGATGATGATATTAAAGGGAAACAAATCACAAAGCCACAAGATTTAGGATATCAAAGTGTTTATTGAGATCAAATAAACATAGCTCCATAATTATTGTCATAAATATTAGCTTTGTACTTAAGTAGCAATATCATGTAATACTTCTATAAATAAATCTATATTATTAAAATGACATAAATAAAATGTGTACTTACAACAATAAATAAATTCATAAATATAAATATTGATTCTGGAAATGAAGTTATTTAGGGCTTTTTTTTTCCCTAAAGGAATGGGAAGTAATATTTTTTATGGGAGTAGACAATTGTTTTAAAAAAAATAAGTTTCTGGGTATAAAACACCAACCACAATAAAATTTTATCAATAATTCTCATTAAGCATGGAAGGTCTACCTTCTGATCCTGTGGACACAGGTGACATTGTTCTCTTTTTTAAGCTAAGCAGCGGTTTACTTAGAATCCACCCATGATTAAAAAGTTTGGCTTCCCATTTTCCTTTTGGTAAAAGAAACCTTTAAGGGATCTTGTTATTTCTAAGGGGCAAGAAGGGTTAGTCATCCATTTTCCAGCTTTGCTCTGTTCAATTACAGGCATTTCTCAGCGCCATAAACAGCAAATCCAGTTCTCCAATTACTTTGATCTCTCCACTCTCTCCAAGCTGTAAAAATAAGAACACATGAGTATTTGAGCATTCATACCATACTTTTTAAAGAGGAACAAATTAGAAAAAGATGGTTGGGTTGCTGGAGACAAAAACCAAGTTTTTGCCTTTTGTAAAAGACTAATAAGAATACCCTTTTTAGCGGAATATAACATGATTTGCCATAGAGCTTAAAATTATGGTTAACTGAACTTTAAAGGCACCAACGGGCATCAAATCTCAGTTGTATCTACACTAATGAAGCTGTTTAAAGCCACTTCCTAACCAGAGCAAGCGGATGGGAGCTGTGCAGACATCTGCAGGACTGAATGCCCCCACTATGTTCTGCCCTCCCTCATAGCCTCACTACAGTCTATGACCACCTAATTATAACAGCTCAGCTCACACTCTTTTGTACCAAAACTATACATTTACCAATACACGTGAGCTTCTTCTGTTCTCACCTCCTTAACAAAGGGGGAAAACAACAACAGGTTTTCACTTCTGTAGGGAAAATACCAAATAAGTCCCATCCAGTTGCTTTAATTAGTAGAAAGTCAGATACACATTATAACACCACTTCTCTCCTCCTCCTTCCGGGTAGGCTGTAAATGAGGCTTTCAAACTCCGTAAGAGAGAGAACTCAGATTCAAGTTCAAAGCATTCTCCTCTGAAATTCATCTAATCTATTAAATGTGCTCTAGAGTATTTCAAGGAAACCCGTAAGCCGTCATTGTCCTCTCTGCTTTGTTCTCCTTTCTCTTCCTCTTGTCTTCCATCATTCCACCTTTCCATACTTCCTTTGACATAATGCCAAGTGATATTTCTTATATCTCAAAGACTGCCAAGACTATAAAGAATGTTTGAAGTTAGCTTGCCCTACTGTCTATCATCCGTTCTACCACAGCCTGCTCTCTGCTTGTACCTGCAGTGGCAGGGACATAACACCTCCAAGACCGCCCTCCCATTTCAGCCAGTGTTGAACAGTTATCTCTGGCGTTGAGCTTCCTCTGGGTAATGTTCCTCTCTTGCCTATGCTCTCTGGAGCTACAGGGTTAAAACAAAAATACCATAACCGCTCTTCTAGGTGGCACCCCATTGCAAGAGTTGATTCTCCCAAAATGGATTAAAATTTGTTTTAAAAAATGCATTTAAAAAAATGCTTTAAAATTTGTTTCCCCACATGGATCACTGTCAGATGTTTCTCTCCCACCCTGCATTTTTCTAAAGCCAACAAAGTAAACTGACATCAGGAATTTTTCAGACCAGAAGTGCAAAGCACTTCTTTGCAATGGCATGCTAATATCCAGCCCTCCACATCGAGGTAATCGATATATGACAAGAGAATTGATCTTCACAATGAAAGGCTACAAAGCCTTCCACTATCCAAGGAAGAAACAGACACATTCGTGAAATCATGATCAGGAAGAAATCCTTTTTTTAAGAAACATCAAGGTGGGAAGGAAAAGAAAATTTAGGTTACACCTGTTAGTGAAAATTCCATCGGCTAGAGCTTTCGTGCTTCTGAGGTATAACTGTGCCTGTCTGCAAAAGCATCACTTTCGCTGCTAGTAATCATTCCACTGGTTTTTGGATGAGTCACAACTGCTAGTCTCAGCTTTCTACTATTGTTCTTTTCCCCAAATAGGCCACGTGACAGTATCATTCACTGTTCGAATATACAGTAGCCTACATAAGATAAATGTTCACTGGGAATTTGTTGAGGGAAGGAGGAGACCAGAAAGGAAGGGGGAAAGAGAGAGGAAGAAAAGATTATTCCCAGTTCAGACTTTCATTCGCTATATGAAAGCCATTACTAACATTTCATTCTATTTGAAACTGTATAAAAGAAATTAGGGGTGGCTCACTCTTGCTTTTAAATTAAAATCTACAGCTGTTGGGTATTGTACAATGATGATTAAATATAAGCATGAGTCATTCCAGAGATTCATCCCCTACATAAGCCCAGCTCTTTTATTATGATTGTTCTGGGCTTCTCTCTCCAAGTCTTAAACCATCAAATCAATGACTTCAAAAATCACCTCAAATAAATTTTCCCCCAGGTGCTTTTCTGTTTTTTGAACAGGTGCCTATTCAGATTACACGCTAGTAGGAATCTCAAATTTCCTAAAGAATTAATAAAACTAAAACCAACACAAATTGCTGCTGGAAATAGTGTTGCATAGAGTATTCAGGAGATCTGCCTAGTAGCCCTGGCTTTGCTACTGGCCATGCCCAGAACATGGGGTGATGAGATTAGAAGACTTAATTTCCCAGCCGGTTCTAGGATTCTAGGATTTGCAAAATTGGGAAGCTTATTTATAAATATACAGACACATCTATGTATATGCACCTAAATGATCAACCCAATGGTAGGCGAATCAAGTAAAAAAATTATCCATAGGGGGAAAAAAGAAAGAAAAGGAAGAAAAAGAAAGTGACACGTGTCTCTCCTCTTTAATAATTTAGCATTAATAGTTATTAGTAGTACCTTTTTCACTGTGTCCTTCAGGTTTTGCACATTTCTCTGGATATGCTGGTCATCACTGTCAACATGCTACAAAATGAAAACCAAAACACTTATTTTAGCTTTATGAACTTGAGTGTCCCTAACCGAGGTGCGTTACAATGCACCTGGAATTAAAGTTCTTAGCAATTTTGCCCACAATGACCCAGATTTCACCAGTGACCTAGATTTGCACAGCTCTTGAATTCCCTTGGACACCCAAATCCAGTCATTTCCCTTACATGGGACCTCTCTCCACCTTTGGGAAATCCTACTGAGGTTTAAGTGTGTGGAAAGAGTGGAGTGGTTTATGCAAATTCTGTGAAGAATAAAACCCTAACTCTCCCTCACGAAAAATGCACGCTCAGAACAAGAAACGGACATAAAGTATGTCTTGGGTGAACAGTAGGCCCTCCTTAATAAATACTGAGTCCCGTCGCTCCACCCAGTCCACCCCAATCTTTTTTCAAAATTGTAAATATTCAGAGCCATCAAGGTCATACACCTCTGACTCGGTCACTTCTTGCAGCATCCAAAGGGCAACCATGTTTGCCCACCCAGCACCGAATGTTAAATCTTTCCATTACCCTTTCACTTTCCCATCCCTTCCATCTCTACACAGAGGAACCATTTCCACATCTCGGCATTTTTTCCTACAGCTCCCAACACCTTTCTCTTCTCACATAACTTAAGTTGCTTTTTCCCAGGAACAGAGGAGCCTTCTGTGCTCTTGTCTTTCAGATACCCCCATCACCATAAATTCAAAATGTGACTCAATTAAAGCAAAAACAAACACTCTGACTCCAAATCACTCCTATAATGGTGTTGCTGAGGCATCTCTTGCTGCCAGCCTGGGTAGGGGCAGTGAGGGTTGGCGTGGAAGGGCTCTAAAGGGAAGAAGGGGGGGAAGGCGGGCTAGGAGTGGGTGGAGGTAGGGTAGGAGAAGAACTCACACATTGGCTTAGTTTGTTGCTGAGCCTGGCCAGGAAGGGCACCACCTCCTGCATGTAGGGCTGGAACCTATCAGATTGGGGGAGCAGCACTTCTTCAAGGGTAAAGTTCAGCACCTGCTTCATCAGATAGCAGCGCTCTCCCATCTGCAGGCAAAAGTGGAACAGCAGGGGTCATGGTAGGGGGCATCCAGAAGATCCAAACCATCATCACCACCACCCAAAAAACCATGGATGACACATTGCCTTGCTCATCATGACTATGACTTACATTGACTTCGTAGAACAGTTTCTCCCCAATGAGACGAACATCTGTGTTGTTATCTGCCAAACTAGCCTGGAAGAGAAGAAAAGACAAAGTGCCTGGACGTCAGGGAGATAGGAGAAAAGTCTGTGAGTAGAGATGCATTCATTCTATCCACGTTCCCCAGAGCAGCCCCAGGAAGACTAAAGAAAGAATTCAGATGTGTGCATGAGTTTAAAATAATGCACAGAGGAGTAAAGGGAAAAACAAAAGTCAGGTGGGCTAATGAATGGATTTTTTGGAGTAAAGCTCAACCTACATATCCTCAAGGCCAAAGTGGAAGGTCTTCTGGTAAAGCCCAATCTCCAAAAATTCTCTAAAGAGACATAGAAAATAATCTCTGGTCTACCAGTGAGGATAGATGATGGGTTCCTAAAGATTTTAGTAGTGTCCTGGAGAAAATTTTTGGAACTCTCAGGTTCCAAGTAGATAGATGTGAAAGAGAGAGAGAGAGTTTGAGATGAGTACCTCCTTAGCCAACATGAAGGTGCGATTGTTGATGTAGGGCTGCTGGAAGTTGGACCCATCAAGCCTGCAGTGTGAACTGATGGGCACAGCCAATCCTCCCTGCGTCCACAGGGCAATGAGAAGGAGGCAGCTAGCGGCCAGAGTTCCCATAAGGGAAGAGCTCCCAGGTTTCTGCAGGGCGGCCATCGCAGACACCTCTAACTTAAACAGATGGCGACTAGAAAAGGAGAACCTGGTGTGGAGAGAACAAGAAGCAAGATTACAAGGGAAAACAATGAGGCACCAAGAAGTTATCATTTCAAACCAAGCTTGCTGAAACACTTACCTGTTTCAACGATTCTGCTTGTGACGGAAAGGGAAAAGCTGCTGCTTTTATAGCCCCCAGAACACGTTTTTTTTTTTGTGAAAAAGATGACATCAGCGATTATCTAATTTCCAGTACTGTCTTCTGAGAACTACCTAACCACCAGAAGAGCCCACAAAACGGTACCTCCTATTTCTCCCACCCCGAAATGTGAGTGTTTCCCTAAAACGTCACTATTAGGGCCCAGAAGGTGTTTTTACAGATAAATCCCAGAAGTTTTCTAAACCCCACTTATTTTTCAAAGAAAACAATTGCTTTGTCTTCGCAGATTCCGGATTCAGCATACCGGTTTTTGATCTCCCGTAGTAGCTGAGTAAACATTTTGGTGGCGGACTCATTTTCCTACTGGCTTCATAGATTCTTATCTCATTACAGGTGATAAGAAATAAAGGACCCACGTCCTATATCCTCTGCTTTAAAAATAAAGAATAATGATAGCTTGGAGACAATCCCCTTTTTAAAAGTAATTTTCTCTCTTTTTTTCCATGTGCTGAATCCTGAGGAAGACTTAAAATTTTTAAATAATAGTGTTGGCCAATCTAAGCACTGTTTTCCTCCCATCCTGTGACTTTTAAATATTGACAATTACGGGGGCTGCGAATACATCATAAAATTTTTTATTGAGGGGTGGGCGCCTGGCTGGCTCAGTCAGTGGAGCATGTGACTCTTGATCTTGAGGTCATGAGTTCAAGCCCCATGGTGGATGTAGAGATTACTTGAAACAATTTTTTATTGAATTATAATCAGTATCAGTTTAAATTTGGAGACCTTAATGCTAAACAATCTAATTGCCATTTTTCTTAACATGCAAATATTTTAAATTTTTTTTTTTTTCAACGTTTATTTATTTTTGGGACAGAGAGAGACAGAGCATGAACGGGGGAGGGGCAGAGAGAGAGGGAGACACAGAATCGGAAACAGGCTCCAGGCTCTGAGCCATCAGCCCAGAGCCTGACGCGGGGCTCGAACTCACGGACTGCGAGATCATGACCTGGCTGAAGTCGGACGCTTAACCGACTGCGCCACCCAGGCGCCCCAACATGCAAATATTTTAAGAATACAGTGGCTATAGTAGTTTATCTCAAAATTTTACCTGTTCTCATTCTAAACAACACACAAGTTAAGTCTCAAAATAATATTTCCAAAAATATTTATTTTTTAATGTATTTATTTTTGAGAGTGAGAGCATTAGAGGGGGAGGGCAGAGAGAGAGGGAGACACAGAATCTGAAGCAGGCTTCAGGCTCTGAGCCACCAGCACAGAGCCCGAAGCGGGGCTCGAACCCACAAACCATGAGATCATGACCTGAGCCGAAGTAGGATGCTCACCCATTGAGCCACCCAGGCGCCCCTCCAAAAATCTTATGACAGTTTTTATTATGTGTATGGATGTCTAAGGAAGAGAACCTGGCAATATAGTGGTTATATGTTGACTTTGAATTATTAAAAATACATTGAATTCTTTTTTTAAGTTTATTTAAGTTTTTTAAGTGTATTTAATTATTTTGAGAGAGAGAGCACAAGCAGAGGAGGAGCAAAGAGAAGAGAGACAGAATCCCAAAGAGGCTCCGCACCTACAGTGGGGAGCCCAACTTGGGGCTCAAACTCACAGTGAGATCATCACCTAAGCCAAAATCAAGAGTAGGAAGCTTAACCAACTGAGCCACCCAGGCACCCCTAAAAATACAATGAATTCTAAATAACACCTAAAAACTCAACTGGAACCCCTCCCAAAGGGTGGGAATGGGGAGCATGTGCTAGGGGAAAGAACGTGCAAATGAGTTTGTTCAGATTTTTCTCCTCCCAACTAGTTAAGATCAGGAATGTTGAAGAACTGGAAGAAGGAAAGTGAGTAATTGAATCTTGAGCATTGGTAGAATGGCACAGACCCAGATGAGGAGCCACAGGAAGGATTAAAACAGCATAAGGACACTGAGCATTTGGGAGGGTGCCTTAGGAGAAAGATGCAAAAGGGAAGATTCAGGAGAGTGCATGAAACTACACCCATTCCAAATGTTTGCTTGAGGTTGTTTATGAGTCCAAGATGAGGAAAGTCTTTTTCATCCAATTTCCTATTGTATGAGATATGGCCATTTTTTCCCAAAATTCTGTATAATTACGTTAGCACTGATTTATTCTATATTATGGATTAAATAGTCTTTTGTTAGCTTGCCTGGGAATCTGACCAGCATACATAATTTTGTTCCCATGGGAAATAAGGTTTTTTTAAGTTTATTTATTTATTTTGAGAGAAAGAGAGAGAGCTTGGGATGAGCAGAGAGAGAGACAGGGAGAAAGAGAGAGAATCCCAAGCAGGCTCCATGCTGTCAGCGCAGAGCCCAATGTGGGGTTTGAACCCACGAACCATGAGATCATGACCTGAGCCAAACCCAAGAGTCAGACATTTAAGTGACTGAGCCCCCCAGGATCTCTGGGAAAATAAATTTTGACATTATCGAATTATATGCTTCCCAGGGAAGAGTCTCAGTCTTTTTTATCTTCGTATCTCCAATACTTAAAACAGCTCCAGACACATAAAAAGAAATCAACAAAAAAGACGTTGATCTGTGAATTTAAATAATTCACTAAATATCTTTGGGAACACTCATGGAGGTAATTTGGAACAGCCTTTACAGTACTTCTAAAGTTGGGGTTGGTGCAGTACTACTTGCCAGCTTCATTGTTATCCCTGAATAGGGAATAAATAGCTGTGAAACAAAAACAGAGTGCCAGAAAATTGCAAACCAGTCTTTAACAGCAGCAACATGCGTATTGTTCACTATCTAGTCCTGAGGGACAAACATCAAAAAGATAGCGTTGGGGCACCTGGGTGGCTCAGTGGGTTGAGCTTCCGGCTTCAGCTCAGGTCATGATTTCATGGTTTGTAAGTTGAAGTCCCACATCAGGTTCCCTGCTGTCAGCCCAAAGCCCACAGAACCCGCTTCAGATCCTCTGTCCCCCTCTCTCTGCCCCTCCCCACTTTCGCTCTCCAAATAAATAAATAAATATTAAAGTGCTAATGGAGCCAAGATCTTACGCTTCAGTGAACTTGACCAAAACCCGCTAACGTGAAAATCTGCTCTAGGATTGCTGAACAAGAAGTCTCAAAAACCCTTGTTATTAGGAGAGGTTGTGGATACAGTATAAAACTGCTCCTGTGAAAAAACAACTGGAGACAAATGGGTGCTAAATAATTTCAGATCATGAAAGGCCTTCTCTTCAGCTGTTCCCTTGTGAATTTTCAAGTGTCTTCCAGCAGTCACCCTAGATAAACAGCAACCCTGGCTTCCCAGACCCAGACAGACATACCCATTGTTCATCTTTGATTTATGCAACAGTTTTCCTGCTCTAATGCCAGGAAGGGCTAACCAGAATCCCTAACCAGAAGGTAGCCTTCTCTGTCTCACTCACTCTACTCTCCCTAGCACCCGGAATAGTGCCTGGCACATAAATATTCACTGCATGATGAAACTATTTCTCAATTCATTGACTGATGCTCAGAAATCCACAATGCATTCTTTTTCTTTTTACGTTTATTTATTTATTTTGAGAGAGACATAGCACTAGCAAGGTGGGGGGGAGACAGAGGAAGAGAGAGAGAATCGCAAGCAAGCTCCACACTGTCAATGCAGAACCCGGTGCAGGGCTAGAACTCACGAACTGTGAGATCATGACCTGAGCCAAAACCAAGAGCCAGACGCTTGACCAACTGAGCCAACCAGGCACCCCAACACAATGCATTCTTTTAAAGTATACATCTCTCTGGGGCGCGTGGGTGGCTCAGTCGGTTAAGCATCCGACTTCAGCTCAGGTCATGATCTCACGGTCTGTGAGTTCGAGCCCCGTGTTGGGCTCTGGGCTGATGGCTCAGAGACTGGAGCCTGCTTTGGATTCTATGTCTCCCTCTCTCTCTGCCCCTCCCCCGTTCATGCTCTCTCTCTGTCTCAAAAATAAATAAAAACGTTAAAAAAAATAAAGTATACATCTCTCCAGGAGAAATAGAACTTCAGGTGTCTGGTAAAAAGTTGTGTATTCATCATACTCCTCAGTATAACACACATGATCATTGTTCCCTGCAAGTTTCTCTCTCTCTCTCTCTCTCTCTGTCCCACTGTGTGTGTGTGAGAAAGAGAGACACGGAGACAGAGAGAGAGAGATCTCACCCTCCTAATCCTCCTTCCTTCTGCACCACACAACATCACCACCTCCACACCCGCCATAGGCCATTGGGCTAATGTATTTATACACATTTCTGAATCCTTGTAAAACGTCATGTGTTGTTGAGCATGCGTAGGTATTTTTATTTTATAGGAATGGTTCTCTTTCTTAATCTTTCACTCAGCACTGTGGTCTTGCAATCTATCCATGTTGCTATGTGCAGACCCTTTTTCTAACATGCCACTCAGCAGTGTATATCCACGCTTTACTTATTTCTCCCCGCCTCAGTGGGCACCTAAACCGTCTCCAATTGCACTCTACAGACACTGCAGCACTAAGCAACCTCATCCAAGTCACGTAATGGTATATTTTTGAGAACATCTTCGGGATACTTACCCAGGAGTAGGTCTACCCGGTCTTAAAGATAAGTTCATTGCCTTTTTCTAGATACTGCCAAACTGCTCTCCAGAAAGACAGCACTAAGGTTTGTTTTCTTTGGTTTTTTTCGATTTTGAATCCAGCTTTGATTTTGCCAACTTTTGGAAGTTTAAAACGCTATCTCATTATTGTTGTAATTCTTTTTTCACACACTTGGAGCCTCTTGAGTTTCCCCCCTCTCTGAATTGATTGTTTACATCTGTTGCCCATTGTTCTAGTGGGCTTTGGGGTTTTGTTGTTGATTTCTGGGCGTTCCCTGTATATTTCATACATTATCTCCTTTGCTTGTAGGCATAACAAACTCTCCTCTCAACTTGCATTCTACTAACTTCATTAGTTTGGTTTTTGTTGAATAGAAATTTGATTTGGATGACATCTAAGACATTATTTTTTATTACACGGTTTGCACTTTTCAAGGCTTTGTTTGAAAAGTCTCTCTCCACCTCTAGGTCACAGAGATATTCTTCTGTCTTTTCTTCTATTTATGGTTTTACCTTTTACAATCAGGTCTTTAATGGCTTTTTGTAGATGACGTTTTATTATGTACGTATTTCCCATGTACAAATAGCTAGCTCTGAGCTCCCTGTTTTGTTCCATTGGTTGGTTGGTTGGTTGGTTGGTTGGTTTACTTATTTATTTATTTATTCTTGAGCCAGTTCCATAATATTTTTATTACTGAGGAATATCTTTATATCTGGAAAGGAAATTCTGCTCTCTTTGCTCTTTTTCAAGACTGACATTGTTATTCATGGGCTTTCATATATTTTTTACATAAATCTTATAATAAATTTGTCCAGTTCCGGAGGGGTGGAGACTCAGAAGAAACTTTGATTGGGGCTATCACTTAATTTGAGGAGAATTGGCAACTTTATAAGATGAACTCATTCCATCCAAGAGCGTTTACCTGTTCTCTACTGCTTAAGATCTTCCTTCATATCCTTTGACAGTGTGTCAACATTTTTTTCATCGAGGCCTTGTGTATTATTTTTAACTCCTAGTCACTTTATAGGTGAAGTAAGACATTAAAGCGTTATTAATCATTTTCCCCTTGGTGTGAATGAGTACCAAGTTGGATTATTGGGATATTCATCTCCTGGGAAAATGAAGAACGTATGCTTTTTTTCGTGGTCAGCAGAGAGGAGAGTTAGAGGTAGCCAGCAACAAAGCTAGAGATATTTTACTTCCCCATTATGCTCAGAGCTGACCCTGCCAGTACTTAGGCCAGCTTTCTTCCCTGCCTACCGCACCCTGTGAACACCCGGCCCAAGGGCACTTTTCAACCGTAGCCACCTTTCTCTTCTGCCTAAGGACGAAATCTTGTGAATTCATCTTAAGGGGGAAGACTATACCCCCAGGAATGTGTCATAATATAAATGAGTATATTTTCCTCTCTAGTAAGACCAAGGACTGAAATCAATTTAAATGATAGAAGGAAGCAACATTTATTCAAACGCCTCACTACTCCAGCCCATATAAACAATTCGGCATCAGCTCCCTAATGTCTGTCCTCTACTGTGATTGATGTTGTTTTTTTAATTCATTTTCTTAAGGTTTATTTTTATTTATTTTGAGAAAGAGATAGGGAGCAAGCGGGGGAGAGACGGAGAGAGAGGGAGACACAACCCCAAGCAGGCTCCGCACTGTCAGTGCAGAGCCCAATGCAGGGCTCAAATACGTGAACTGTGAGATCACGACCTGAGCCGAAATCAAGAGTCGGACGCCCAACTGACTAGCCACCCAGACACCTCTACTGTCAAATATTTTTAAAATCTATAGGTCTCTCCCAGTTGCTCACTTATTATTTTGACTAGTAAATAAGTTTAGAAAATCATAACTCACACTTACTTGTAACACCAATGTTGATATTCATAGTTAACTATTATCAGTGAATCTCTTATTCCAATTCTCTAATCAATTTTAGAATTATTAATGCTTCTCACAATCATTTCCACAGGTTGAGTACTATTTTTAAACACAACTTTTAAAAATTTTTATTCAGGGAGCACCTCGGTGACTCACTTGGTTAAGTGTCTGACTTTGGCTCAGTTCGTAATCTCACAGTTCATGAGTTCGAGCCCAGTGTTGAGCCCACTTCCATCAGACAGAGTCCCCTTCGGATCCTCTGTCTCCCTCTTTCTCTGCCATTTCCCCACACACGCTCTCACTCTCTCTCAAAAAAATAATAAAAAATTTAAAAATTAAAAATTAAAATTCTTAGTCACCACTGTATCTTGGTACAGATTTACTAGACTCTCTTAGTCTCTGAAGGAAAATTGTGGGCCAAATAAACTAGATATTTCCTACATTCTCACCACCCTGTTGAAAGTTTTAAAATACATATAACCATAGCTGGGGAGAGTAAGACAGTTCCAATTCTGAGGGGATTTGGTTTTAAAATCTCGTAAACATCACCGTGAGAAAATATTCTTTTTCCTTTTTCTTTGTCATTATCCTAATTCAAAAGCTTCATACATGCTATTAATGGAGTGAAGTATCACTAATTTAGTTTAGTTGGAAAAGATGTCACCCTGAATCGATGGTAAGTCTAAAATACAATGTGTTTTTAAAGAGGTATATTTTGGGGGCACCTGGGTAGCTCAGTTGGTTAAGCATCCAACTTTGGCTCAGGTCATGATCTCACGGTTTGTGGGTTCAAGTCCCGCCTCGGGCCCTGTGCTGACAGCTCAGAGCCTGGAGCCTGCTTTGGATTCTGTCTCCCTGTCTCTCTCTGCCCCTCCTCTGCTTGTGCTCTCTCGAAAATAAATAAATAAAAAACATTAAAAAAAAAAAAAAGCCTAACAAAAAAGAGGTATACTTTTGTTATCACTTCCAAATTCATACAAACAAATCAACTAGGCTAATAATATTTCATTCTATTTAATAAATATCTATTTTGTTGTTGTTTCAATATTTTACCACACAGAGGTTCTTAGACTCATGTTTAACACTTCAAAGAAATACAGTAATAGGTGACATAGTAATTGTGTTGTAGCAACCTTAGGATTAATCTGAAGTGGGCTTACTTTTGAGAGAAAACATTGAATGTACCTAAATACTGATTAGAGAACTGCAATTTAAGTTGTACTCATGTTAGTTAATTAACCTGATTTTAGAAAAATTAAAGATTGACAGGTACTTGAATGAGTAGGGAGGGAATTAAATATAAGAACTGGATAGAAATAGTGCTTGGTACACATAATCGGCTGACAAAGGGAGGAGTTACAATAAATGATAAAGCCATAGATAAGTGGGATCATTTGTTAGAATACACGGCTTAAACGCAGGAGAATAAGAGGAAATGCCTGGGTGATGTTTGCCAGGAAATAAAACTGCAACAAAGAGCTATTCACAGGGTGCCAGGTTGGTGCTGGATGAGAGAGAAAGGGGCAATATGCTTTATTCACTCATTTAGTCATTCATTCCTTCACCATAAGATCAGCTCCATAAGAGCACAGACTCCCTCTAGCACAACCCTTAGAACATACTGAGCCCTCAATGAATTGTAATCAGATGATCGAGTGAATTACAAGCAAAGGTGACCTGATTATTGTTGCAATAATTATATTTTGACTTTTCAATGCATTAAGCTTCTAGAATAGTGCCTGGCATCCAGCAGGGCACTTAATAATTGTTCTCTTAGTTGAGGGGACAAATGAACATTTATTGGGAAAATAACTCTCAGTACTTTTCTGTTTTCTCATCTTTGCAGCCACCTGCTAGACACCCTAATGTAGGAAAGACAAGCAGTTTTACCCCCTTTACAACTGGGAGAGTAAGATTTGTTTGCGACCTACCCAAAGCCACAGAGTCATCATGGGAAAGCCAGAACTTGAGGTCAGGTTTTCTGATTCAATGGCCACTGTTTTTACTATCTATCTCTTTCTCTTTCCATTCTCTGCAGTCTGGTTTCCTCAAGTTCATTGCTGAAGATGGCTTTGGGCTATACATTTAATAAGACTGACATTTGATATGAATTAACCAACAAAAGTCCCATGGTTGACATAAGGTCAGCTTCGTATAGCAGGAAGGCAACCATTGAGAGTATAGTCTCTCTAGTCGGTCTGCTTAGATCTGAATCTGGCTCTACCTCTTACTAACTGGATAGCCTTAGCTAAATTACCTAAATGTTCTGTAAAAAGAGAGTAATAATAGCACCTACTACATATAGTTTTGACAATCTGTATGAAGTGCTTGGACTTTGTTCAGAAAACATTTGTTATTGATAATAATTATTATTATCCAAAATATGAAACAACCAGGAGAAAGAAATGGAGATAGTCATAAGGTAGCCAAGAGTTGGGAAACAGAGGTTCAGTAACTTCACTAGATGTTTACCTTGCACAGGCCAAGTCTGTTGAATGAATTAATGCACCATTGTTCTTGAATTCAGATTTTAGCATGAGTATCCCTTCTCCTTCATCCACTATGGTCAAGCTGTCCTAAGTCCTTTTGTTTTTTTCTTTGAAATATCTCTTAATTTAGGGTCTTTTCATAAACATCTACTGACACTTGTAGTAGAACCACCACAAGTGTGAGTTGTTAAAAACAATTCCAGAAAAAATATTTGTAACATATCTGCATTCCAGAATATGTAAAGAGTTCTTGCAAATAAATAAGAACAACCCTAGAAGGGGGGACAACGAAAAAGACAAAATCTTGAACAGATGTTTTTCAAAAGAGAATATGCATATAAAAGGGGTAAGAAGGGGCGCCTGGGTGGTGCAGTCGGTTAAGCGTCCGACTTCAGCCAGGTCACGATCTCGCGGTCCGTGAGTTCGAGCCCCGCGTCGGGCTCTGGGCTGATGGCTCAGAGCCTGGAGCCTGTTTCCGATTCTGTGTCTCCCTCTCTCTCTGCCCCTCCCCCGTTCATGCTCTGTCTCTCTCTGTCCCAAAAATAAATAAACGTTGAAAAAAAAAATTTTTTTAAAAATTAAAAAATAAATAAATAAATAAAAGGGGTAAGACTTCATGAGGCATAGGGAAAGGCAAAATTAAAACCACACACCCACCAGAATGACTACCAATTGTTGGCAAGCATTTAGAGCAAATGGAACTCTCATAAGCCACATGAAGGGGTATAAGTTGCTACAATCACTTTATTTTTTTATTGAAGTATAGTTGACATGCAATGTTACATTAGCCTCAGATGTACAACAGCAATTCGACAAATCTACATGTTACGCTATGCTCACCACAAGTGTGGCTACCATCTGTCACCATACAATGCTGTTACAATACCATTGACTATATTCCCTACGCTGTACCTTTTATCTCCATGATTTGTTCATTCCATAACTGGAAGCCTGTACCTTATATGTAATATAATATAATATAATATAATATAATATAACATATAAAAGTATATATCTTTTTGAATTAATGTTTTCATTTTCTTTGGGTAAATACCCAGTGGTGGAATTAGTGGATTATATGGTATTTCCATTTTTAACTTTTTGAGGAAACTCCACACTGTTTTCCACAGTGGTTAAACCAGTTTGCATCCCCACCAACAGTGCCCAAGTGTTCCTTTTTCTTTGCATCCTCGCCGATGTTTGTTCATTTGTTATTGACTTTTTTAATACTAGCCATTTTGACATGTATGAAGTGATATCTCATTGTGGGTAAAACCACTTCAGAAAATTGTTTTTGCAATAACTACCAAAGCTGGACAGATAGATGTCTATGACAAATTATTTAGTTTCTAGCTACATACCCAACAGAAGTGAATTTGTTAACAAGAGACATTCACAGAAATATGCATTGTAGCATTCTTTACAACAGCCTGAGCCAAAATCATTAGAATAAAGTATAGTTATATATTGGAATACTACACAGCAATGACAATATACACATAACTACAGGCATGAATCTCACAAATAACTGAGCAAAAAAAAGCCAAATACGGAAAAATATAAACTATGTAACTCCTTTCATATAAAGTTCAAAAGCAGACAAAATTGGTCTATCAAGTTAGAAGTCAGAAGAGTCACCACCTCTGGGGGTGGTTAGACACTGAACTAGGATGAAAGGGCATGTCTGGGGGTGCTAGTAATGATTTGTTTCTTTATCTGGCTGATTATTTGGGTGTGTTTATCTGGTGCAAATGTATTGAGCTATGTATTTATTATTTATTCATTTTCTATATATATTTTATAGTCTAATAAAAATGTTCTTCATGTCATTATTCCTCAAAATCAGCTAACCTTTTCACTTGTGGCCTTGTTCACATTTTCCCTAATTTGGGCAATAATTTCCAGGGCTTCCTCTGCTCAGTTGTGTACTTCCTTGGGTATACAGCCTGGAGTAAAATGAAAAAAAGAGGAATATAAGAATATAAGTACTCTACATAACTTCCAATAAATTATATGACTATTCAACCTCAACAGGAAGGTTTTTAATAGGAAAACTCCTCCTTACTTTAGAAACAAAGAGAGGATGGCAAGGAAGAAGAAGTGACCCAATGACAATGACTACCCAAAGTCACCACTGATCTGCTCTTTCCACATCAGTGGTGGAGCCACCCTGAGGGCACTCTAGATGAAAAACCTCTATGGCAACCACACACCTCTTTACTAGCTCTGTTCTCCTCTTGCTCTGCCAGCCCTGGTCACACTTATGTTGACCTCCATGCTGTTCAGGCTCTCCAATGCCTCCTCTATAGAAGCACAACCTCACTAGAAGCACCCCATGCTCTGGACCCTCCATCCTGCCCCCAACCTTATATATATATATATATATATATATATATATATATATATATATATATATAATCTACCTAGCCTAAGTTGCTACTACCTAAAGTACCTAAAGTGGCACCAAGTAAATGAGACTATCATAACCAACTAATCCATACCTAGGTATAAATAACTAAGAAATTCTAAATGCAGATAGGCATTTTTGCAGGATTTTTTTCACATCTTAGCTCAAAGGAATGACTAATGAGAAATTTGGGGAAAATGACAGGCTTATAGAGGAAAAATTGGATAAATATCTCTTGGTAACTCTTTGTCTCTTTCACATATGTTGGGCTAGGTCTTACCTAGCCCTGACCCTGTGACTTTCTCCTAACATTAAAACTTCTGTGACCTCTTTGGAAATATTTGTGGTTGGTTACACTCACTGTAATTGAGAAAAAGTAGAGAGTGGTTTTATAGTTTTTGCATAGAATCCCAGAATATATGTTATTTGGTACCAGGTTGACTTCGGGGACCAACAACATAATTACTACCAGGTAGCCATTAATTAACTCCCCAGGGATGTCCGGAAAACCTCTCCCAGAGACCCCTCTGAGGACATGTTCTCATATCATGTTTGCCAGTGGGATTCCCCTGTATCACCCTGGTGGTTTAGTATTCTCGACAATGACTTACAAAATGAAAAGGATTGAGGGAAAGAAGTGGAAGCTAGCATCATTTTACCTCAAGAGCCACAAATGCTTCCTTCTTTCATTTTTTGTACCCACAGATAGAACCAAAACTCTACCTTGATCTTTTGAAGTAATCCACTTTCCTAGATGTCTACCTTTGTCACATTGTGTTGCTAGGTCATTTATTTCATGAATTGGTGAAACTCCAGTCATGCTGGCAAGAGCTTTGTTCATCAAAATAAATTAAAAGTTCTGGCATTATGGTAGAAGTTCTATCCTAAAGTCCTAATCAATCCACAAAGTGCCTTTCCATGAATTTACCAAATTCCCCACAAGTCAGTCTCTCACAAGAGCATTTGTTGCGTGAATTCTATGTGCCCAGCCCTCTGCTAGTCTTTATTATGCAGGAGAGAAGAAACATAGGGAAAGTTCATCATTTTATAATTGAACTAGTGAGACAAATGCAACAAAAAAGCAATTAGGGAGCATTGAAGTAACAAAAGGTATTGACCTTAAGTATAATAGAGATTCGGGTCAGAGTGAGAAACAGGTACATATACAGATTTCTTGTTTAAGGTCCCTCTGTGTTTAGAACACTGCCATCTTCCTTTTTCTGTTTCTATTAGAAAATAAAGAAATTTGTCTTTCAGGGTCCCAAATGAAGCTAAATATTATCAGTGTCTGTTCACAATTCTGCTCTGAGAAACACAAATAAAAGGTTTCAGAATACAATATAACAATACTTTGGAGTAACAGCCTTCTAGGCCAGCAGAAAGTCAGCCAAAAACACAGGCTCTCCCTTGATTGACCAGGTCCTAAACACTGAGAGAATAATCCAGAATCATTTGAAATTGGCAGAGAGTGGAAGCAGTGTAAGAATTGTATACTTCTTTGAGTTGTTATCAACACAGAATTAATAGAAAGTTAAAAGCCCTTGGTAGCAAGACCACCTACATTTGTCAAAATTCAAAGAACTGTATTCCTAAAAAGGATGAATTTTATTATGTGTAAATTATACCTCAATAAACCTAATGAGAGGGAAGAAAGAAAGAAAGAAAGAAGAGTTTGGCTAGTATTTGTTTCTTGTGTCCTAAAATATCCACCTAATTGTGATTGAAAAATTAAAATGGGCCTCACCCAGAGAAGGTATTAATCCCCAATTTTGCCAGTTTTAAAATAAGAGTTTTCGGGGCGCCTGGGTGGCGCAGTCAGTTAAGCGTCCGACTTCAGCCAGGTCACGATCTCGCGGTCCGGGAGTTCGAGCCCCGCGTCAGCTCTGGGCTGATGGCTCAGAGCCTGGAGCCTGTTTCCGATTCTGTGTCTCCCTCTCTCTCTGCCCCTCCCCCGTTCATGCTCTGTCTCTCTCTGTCCCAAAAATAAATAAACGTTGAAAAAAAAAATTAAAAAAAAAATAAAAAAAAATAAAAAAAGAGTTTTCTCCTAAGTAGAACTGCTCAATAACGGATGAAATGGACTGTCTTATAAGAGAACAAACTTCCTATCTATCACTAGAATTTGGCATTGCTTATGTAGAACTTCCCCTGCTGGGTGATTTACATAGCCCATTTATGATCCTACCATAATGCTCCAAGGGGGAGCACGTTACAAATGAGCCTCAGAGGGTGTGTGTGCCTATCACTTACAGCTGTGTCCTTCAGGTGTCTGTGACAAGGCTCCCTCCTGGTGAGGCCTCCACCAGCCACCATGGCAACTGCCAATACTTCCTAATACATATATTCACTATTTTCTTTTTGTCTTAGTCACCAATTGCTGTATAACAAATTGCCCTCAAAATGTAGCAGCTTAAAACAAAAACATTTGTTATCTAATATAATTTCTAGGCGTCTGGCTCTGGGTCACTCGTGATGTTATAGTCCAGATGGCCAGTGCTGCAGTCATAGGAAAGGTTGGCAGGGCCCAGAGGATCCACTTCTAAGAAGGCTCATTCATGTGGCTGCTGTTGGAGGCCTTGTCTCATTACTATATGAGGTTCTCCAGAAGGCTGTTCGTGATATGGTCTCTAACATCTCCCAGAATGTGAGATCTAAGACAGAGAGGTGGGGAGTCACAGTGCCTCTCACGACCTAGTCTCCAAAGTCACATACCATCACTTATGACTTACCCTATTCATTTGAAATGAGCTGCTAAGTCCAGCCTACACACGAGGAAAAGGAAATTAAGCTCAATCTCCTGGAGGGAGGAATATCAAAGGATTTGTAGACATATTTAAAATCATTACATCTTCCATGATATATTTTCTTCCATGGCATTCATTACCATCTGACATAACACATTTTATTTATTTGTTTATCGTCTGCCTTATAGCACTGGCATATAATCTCCAAGGGACTTTTCTCTGTTTTATTTACCGTTGAGATCTCAAAACAGTGCCTGGAACACAGTAAGTGCTCAATAAATATTTGATGAATAGGCTGATAAAGGAATAAATCAATGAAACAAAACTGAAGACATCAGCAGAGGCTAGACTGTGGAAGACCCCTTAGACCATGTTGAGGAGTTTGGACTTTGCCCTAGAAACGTGGGAAACTATCAAAGAGTTTTAAACAGGTCATGTCATGTCCTGGATGTTACAGAGTGATTCTTGCATCAGTTGTGGTGTTTGAACTCCATTCCTCTCAGGTCCTTTCTGACTCAGAGTGTGGCCCAAATTGCCATGACACAGCTCTCCTCAGCTTCACTGCTGGAGATGGGCCCACCCGCAGAGATCCACCTACTGTTGAAGTAGTCTCACGATATGGAAATTACGTGTTATAAGTAATTGACAAACTTTAGTCTCATGATATGGAAATTGCGCGTTATAAGTAATAGACAAACTTTAGTCTCACAATATGGAAATTGCGCGTTATAAGTAATTGACAAACTTTAGTCTCACGATATGGAAATTGCACGTTATAAGTAATTGACAAACTTTAGTCTCACGATATGGAAATTGCGCATTATAAGTAATTGACAAACTTTAGTCTCACGATATGGAAATTGCGCGTTATAAGTAATTGACAAACTTTAGTCTCACGATATGGAAATTACGTGTTATAAGTAATTGACAAATAATTTCTGGCAAATTATTATTGACTGACTTCTAAAAGTCTAAGACTTTTACAATATAATCATGTTATTGTTCGACATTACAAAAAATTTTAGAGTAGGAGAATTCACAAATATAGAATCTGCAAATAATGAGGATGGGCTGTACATATATTCAGGAGAAGGAATAGTCATTCTCAAAAGAAATCAGTGCTGTGGAAGACTATCAGTAAAAGGGGAAAGCAAATAATTGTGGCACATTCCACATAGCATTCAAGTAAAATGAAGACTGAAGTCTCAAGAGTCCACTGGATGTTGTGAATACAAAGTGGCTGGTATTTCTTAGAGCACTTTCACCGGAGTAGTTGAGACAAGGATTTGGTTGCTATGACTTGGGAAATAATTAGGGGGTGGAGAAATGGAGACAAGGAAGATGCAACTGTTTTAGGAAACTTGGTCGTGCACATCAGACTGGAGAATATTCACCATTGCAATGTATGTTCTGTGAGGGTAGGAGTTTTCTTCTCTGCCGTTCATTGTCGCTTCCTCAGCATTTAGGACAGCACCTGAGACACTGGCGCTCAATATAGTTCTGTTCCCGATAGGCTTGGTCCGATAGAGCTGGGAGGGACCATTGAGATCATGTGCCCCACCTGCTGACTTTACAAAGAAGAAAACTGAGGCCAAAGAGACTGAACAATTTGCCTACAGTCCCATGGCTAGCCAGTGACAGAATTATAGCTAGAAATCCGAGACTCTTTAGCCTTATTTCAGTGTACTTTTTTTGGCTATACTATGGAGCCAAAAATAGGAGAATGGAAATGAGAGGGAGCAAAAGTATTTGGCCTCATTATTACAACAGGGATTTCAGCACATGGAGAGGCTGGGAAGTTTTCTTCAGTGAAGAAAGCCAACTGCAAAACAATGTGTATAGCGTGATTCCACTTTTGCAAAATATGAACAATCTAGCCAGCACACCCTTTTTGACAAAATGGGGTGTACTAGACTGTTAAAATGTTTTTCTCTGCAGGGTGGGATTACAAGGGACCGTCACTTCTAGCAGTATGTATTTCTGCAGTGTTTGGGTTTTATCCAAGGTATACATTATCTTTGTTAAGAGAAAAATGAAAGAAATACTTTTAACGCCTACGAGAAAAATCCGCTGCTGTTAGAACAGTACAACGTTGGCTACGTAGAAGATTAGTGGATCTCTGGCCAACGAAGAGAACAAGTTTTGTGAGGACGCCTGCCTGGAACCACTGCTGGAGTTTTCTTCAAACACCAGAGGGATCTAGAAGGAGAATGGGAGAAGATAGAATTTCTATGCAAAGGAGGAGAAAGAGAGGTGGGGGAAAAGAGATAGGGAGGCATTCCCACTATGGCAAGGGGGCCGAGGTATGCTAAAAACAAACCACAGATAATCTAGGAATTAATAACATGGGCACCTACTGAGAAAGAAAATGACTCAGAGGTTTGCAGTATCAAGCACAGAGGGTTTCCTGCCCGCTCCCACATCTTGCTCCGCTCACATTCACACATGCACGCACAAACAGCTCGGGCACACTCCCTCTGTCTGCACCGTTTATAAATTACCAAACCCGCAGAGCTAACTTCATCATCAAGGCTGCTTGAGGAGCCAATGAAATGATGCATGCAAAAAGTAAAGCACAGCAGCAGACTCATCAGCACAGCTGTTATCATGGGGCTGAATCAAAAGGCGATCCTCGGAATGCATACACCTTGGGGAAATGCACAGATTGCTTTTCTGGACACGTACGCTTTCTCTTAATTAAGCACCATTGTACAGCATTGTCTGGAAGTGGGAAATGTTGGGTGTATCCTGACTGAAGATGATGCTGGAAAGTCTCCCAAAAGGCAATTCTACTTTTTGAGGACCTGGTGGACAAGAGAGGATTTAGGGGGCTTTTTTGGCCAAAGTTCAGGGAAGCACTCTCTTTTCTTTTCCAGGTTGTAAAGTAAGAGGATCTTTTTAAAAGTCGGTGAGCAAAAAATTTAAAGCTCTGAGAGACAGGCATCAAGCGTAAGACTTTCAACTTAGATAGTACTTGGGAGTGATTAAATATTCCCAGAGTTGGCTTCTCAGTGCTCCTCCAGGGAGGCTCCTTTTCAGGAACTATTTCAAACATCCAAGCAGAGCAGGAGATCAACACCTCCCTCGGCCCCAGCCCCAATACTGGATGAGTAAACAAATGGACCAATGGAAAACAACAGAAAGTCAGAATTAGAACCAAATTCTTACAAGGATTTGGTGCTTGACAAAGGTGGCTTCTAAAATGGACTAGTTAATAAAATTGCTGGGGCAATCGGGTACTCACCTCCAAAAAGACAAGGTTAGATCCATAACTAACATAACACTCATCAGAATATCACCAAATAAAAATTTATACATGGGTGGAAAACAGAAGAAACTATAGAAATATGACAAGAAAACACAGGCGGAACATCAGAGTAAGAAAGGCCTTGCTAACGGTGACTCAAAATCCAGAGGTTATGAGAGAGAATAATGATGCATTCAACTCTATAACCAACAAACGCCCTCTGAATGGCAAAAGAGGGGCGCCTGGGTGGCGCAGTCGGTTGAGCGTCCGACTTCAACCAGGTCACGATCTCACAGTCCGTGAGTTCGAGCCCCGCGTCGGGCTCTGGGCTGATGGCTCAGAGCCTGGAGCCTGTTTCCGATTCTGTGTCTCCCTCTCTCTCTGCCCCTCGCCCGTTCATGCTCTGTCTCTCTCTGTCCCAAAAATAAAATAAAAACGTTGAAAAAAAAAAAAATTTGAATGGCAAAAGAATAGCAATAATAATAATGACAAGGGCAAAATCAAAAGATAAGTGACAGATTTAGATATGTGTCACTCATAGGCAACATAATCTCCCCACTACATTTTTTTTTTCACAGAAAGGAAATACAGTGCCCTTAGACGTATGAAAAGATATCAACTTTGGTCATAAAAAGAAAAACAACAACTGTAAATCAGAACTACATTAGAAAACCATTTCTTGCCTATCAGATTGGTAAAAATCCAAGAGTGTGATAACATACTCTATAGGCCGGGCAGTGGAGAAAGAGGTGCTTATGTAATGCTGGTGGGAGAGTCCTATAAGGGACAATTTGACAATAACCATCAAAAATGCATTTGGCTTTCAACCTACCAATCCCACTTCTGGGAAGTTATCCTGCAGATAGAGCTGCATGAAAAAGAAATGCCATTTTTACAGGTCTATTCACTGCCATGTTGTTTATAATTACAAGATCTCAAAAATTTTAATCTCCATTTAGAGTATCTTAATGCTCTGAAGGCCCATTAATTGGGACTAATTAGATAAATCACAGTTCAGCCACACAATGGACTACTACACAATGTAAAGAGTAAAAAGTGAAATTTGCACCGAGTACTCAGTAAGTCCTAGAGATCTAATGCACAATAGAGCGACTATAGACAACATACTGTGTTAGAATTATCAACTTACTAAGAGACTACATCTTAACTATTTCAACCACTAAAAGGAAATGATGATTATGCGACATGATAGAGATGCTGATTATTGCTACAATGGCAACCATATTATAATATCGAGATGAATCAAATCAACATGTTGTACCTCTTACATTTACACAATGACATATGTCGAATATATTTCAGTGAAAAATAAAAACACATGCAATGAAAAAAAAGAGTAGAAAGTAAATGTTTTCCACGTATTAATATAGAAAGATTACCATGTGTAATATTGCAATATAATTAGAAATATATATTTGGTCCCTGGCACAGATCTCATAACACCCTTGTAATTTCCTGAGTGATAAGGGTGGTAGGACCATCTCTTCTTATATCATTTGGTTTTTGTCCCTGATTCCTGACAGAAGACCTTCTAAGACCCTTGGAATCTCCAGTGATGAGTCCTTTTTTGAATGCTAATGAGTTGACTCTAGGTGGGTCCCTTGGTAGCTTCAGGATTGCATGCTGGTGACACAGAAACCAGACCAAGGCATGATTAGAGGATTGAAATGTTCAACCCCATCTCCCAAACCTTCAGGGAGGAGAGGGGATTGTGAAACTCACCAATGGCCAAAGACTTAATCAATCATGCCTATGTAATAGAGCCTCCATAAAAACTCTAAACAAAGGGGTTTGGATAACTTCCAGGTTAGTGAATGTGTCCGTGTGCTGGGCGGAGTGGCATATCCCAAACTCCACGGGGACAGCTTCTGTCTTCTGTCCCAATCTGCCAGATAGTGCCTTATGTAACCCTTTATCTGGATGTTCATTTATATTCTTTATAATAAACCATAATAATAAGCAAAGTGTTTCCTTGGGTTCTGTGAACCATTATAGCAAATTATGGAACCTGAGGAAGACTACACAGCCACTATATATCTCCAAAAGAGGGAATCGAGGCTATCTTGTACACGAAAGCTGAACAAAGCAGGACTCTCTATAGTCAAGGGACGCAGCTTGTAGATTCAGTCCAGCTGAATCAATCAGTCCATTATTGGTTACTTTTTCTGAAAGTCAATATGTCATGGTGGTAAAGACTGAGATGTCCAAAATCAGTTGGGTTTGGATTGAGCCCCAAGTATACCATTTATACCGGATGTGAACTTGGCCAAGTTACTTAATTTCTGTAAACCTCAATTTCCTCATCTGCAAAATGCAGGTGATAACAGGGAAGATTATCCACCTATTCGTACTTAGCACAATACCTGGCACATGGTAAGGGCTTAGTAAGTGGTTACCATGAATATTATTATTTGGCCAGTGTAAAAGAGGCCTGTTGTTCCGTATCTCAGCAGGCAAAATGTCATGCAGAGTCATTACAGTTTTGAAGGAGGGATAGCAAATATTTTCACTACCTCTCTCTCCTTTTATGTTTCAGTTCAGCTCATTTAAATTAAGAGGCCCTCATTTGTACAGTTCTTATGGGAGACAAGTGTGTAAAGATATGAGTGTGAGTGTGGCAAGACTTCCAAATGAACCCACCCTATGTTCCAGATGTAGAGGGCCACCCCTTACAGCAGGAAACAAGCCACTTCTAGCGATTTAATCATGTGTGGGAGAAAATCTCAACTCTACTTGGACGTCTTTGATTGAAGTCAGCAAATCTTTCAAAAGCAGTTAAATCATTTGGCTTCAGAAAATCTTTTCAATACAGGTGCAAATAGCAGTTTGGCCTTTTTTGCCTCCTACTTTATTGTGATATAGTTGACATATAACATACGTAAGTTTAGGGCGTACAATGTGATGACTTAATATACATATATATTGTGAAATAATTACCATGATAATGTTAGTCAACACCTTCATCCCCTCACATAATTACCATTGTGTGTGTGTGTGGTGATAACAGTTAAGATCTACTCTCTTAACAACTTTCAGGTATATAATACGGCATTGACAACTATAGTCATCATGCTTTACATTAAATTCCCAGAACTTATTCATCTTACAGCTGGAAGTTTGTACCCTTTTACCTTACATCTCCCCATCTGCTTCCCCCCGCCCCCACCAGGCCCCTGGCCACCATTCTACTTTCCATGAGTTCTGCCTTTTTAGATTCCATACATAACTGAGATTACACAACATTTGTCTTTCTCCACTGACTTACTTCACTTAGCATAACGCCCTCAGGGTCTATTCATGTTGTTGCAAATGCCCAGATTTCATTCTTTTTATGGCTAAATAGTATTTACTATATATAATAGTATATGCTATATATATATATATATATATATATATATATATATATACACACACTACATTTTCTTTATCCATTCATCTATTGATGGACACTTGGGTTGTTTCCATGTCTTGGCTTTTGTCAGTAACATTGCAATGAACATGGAGTTGCAGTACCTCTTTGAATAGTGTTTTCATCAGGGCACCTGGGTGGCTCAGTCTGTTAAGCTTCCAACTCTTGATGTCGGCTCAAGTCATGATCTTAAGTTTCATGGGTTGGAGCCCACCATTAGTGCAGAGCCTGCTTGGGATTCTGCCTCCCTCTCTCTCTGCCCCTCCCCTGCTTGCTCTCTCTCTCTCTATCTATCTCTCTCTCAAAATAAAGAAATAAACATTTAAAAAATCTTTTTGAAATAGTGTTTTCATCTTGGAATATTTACTCAGAAGTGGAATAGCTGGGTCTTATGATGGTTGTATTTTAATTTTTTGAAGAAACTCCATACTGCTTTCCATAGTGGCTACACCAATTTACATTCCCAGAAACAGTGCACAAAGTTTGCCTTTTCTTCACATCCTTCCCATCACCTGTCATCTCTTGTCTTTTACTAATCACTTTCTGGCAGATATGAGCAGTTTGGGTTCAGCTCTTGTTCACCATTTTCATGGTAACAGAAATATGTATACCCTATGAGAAGATTCAGTAAATACTGTATTTGGTGACTAAGAACTGAGCTACTACCCAGAGAAATCATTTCACTGCCACATCAGTGCAGGGGCGTTTATCTGTTATCTTCTGAGACATTGTGAGCTCTAAAAGGCTGGTGCTTATCTGGGAATCCATTTACGGAAATCTAGCCTATTTAAGTCCAGTGCTATTTCTATGGGCATTTTGCAGTATCACAGAGAGGAATCAAAGTTAGTAAGACCTTTGCTGGAACCAATGCACTTGATGCCTAGTTTCACAAGCAGTTTGGCGACTCTGCATTTTCAAAAATCAGCAGCATTTGCAATTAATGTCCATGCAAAGATGTTTACCAAGTCCTTAGTGAGACTGGCTGAAATATCAGAGAAGATGAGGGGATGCTCTTTGATCTGGACAGGCAGGATAGAAAAGGCAACAGAATGAAATAGAGAGCTAGCTTCGAACTTAGGCACTGAGGCCCCAAACTGGGTCAGTCTCATTTCTATCTGCTCCTCTGCCTCTACTAATTTTGAGAACCTCAGGAAATGTTTGAACCTCTTGCACCTTGGGGGTCCTCCTCTGAGGAATGAGGACATTTATCTTATAGGTAATAAGTAGCATTTAACTTATAGGTAATGAGATCATTCATGTAGAACATTTAATACAATGCTTAAAGCTGCTGTATACAACTTGATAAATTTTCAAATGGAAGTAATAATAATTCTTATTCCACACGGTTATTGTTGTATTAAATGAATTAACATACTACCTCGGACGCAGCAATTTCTTACTTGACGTGTCACTGAAGGCAAGGGAAACAAAAGCAAAAATGGAACCATTGGGACCTTATCAAGATGAAAAGCTTCTTTGAATATATACATATATACACAAAACACTTAGGCTAGAACTAGGGGCATTGTAAGAGTTCAACAAGTATAAGAGCTTGAGACAACAAAGCCTCCTCCTATTGCTATGATTATTGTCCAGTCCTATTTTGGGAAAGAAGAGATGTTCATCAGGAATCAAGATTTAATTTAATCAATAGTTTGAACCATGTGAACTGTTAATATTTGATGATTTGGGACCTGCAGATATGGTGATTTCTAAGGTTCAACCTAATAATTTAAAGCCTTTTTAAATTTAAACCTTGCTAACTCAAAGAAGTAGTGGAACTTTCCCCATTGCAACTCAATCTCCCCTGTGATGTTATGGATTGTACTTTTTTTTTTAATATGAAATTTATTGTCAAATTCGTTTCCATACAACACCCAGTGCTCATCCCAACAGGTGCCCTCCTCAATGCCCATCACCCACTTTCCCCTCCCTCCCACCACCCTTCAACCCTCAGTTTATTCTCAGTATTTAATTAAGAGTCTCTTATGGTTTGCTTCCCTCCCTCCCTCTCTAACTTTTTTTTTTTCCCCTTCCCCTCCTCCATGGTCTTCTGTCAAGTTTCTCAGGATCCACATAAGAGTGAAAACATATGGTATCTGTCTTTCTCTGAGGATTGTACTTTTAAAGACAACCTCCTTAGACTCAGTGTTTCCATTTAGGTCAACATTTTGGCGTTTATGTAGCCACCACCAGATGAACAGTGATAATTAGCCTCAACCAGTTGGGCTTTCCTGGGGCACGGATAAAAGATAACTATATTAAATACCCAGTATAATTATCAACTCTAACTACTTAGCAAAAACAAAGTGGTATGCAATTTAGAGTAAGATATTAAGGTATTTGTTAAAAAATAAATACGTGGGTTCACTGTAACACCTTTCTTAGACAAAAGTGGTTGAACTGGTATCTTTGCCTATTTAGAATAAACTGTTTTTCTTCTCTAATGAAAACCTCTTAGTTTTGACTTATATTTCAAAAGTCAAAAAGAATGTATGTAGTTTCTCATGATTTTAGAGTCAGAATCTCCCACAGGCCATTTAAGTCTGCCATTTGGCTATCAAATTGAGTTGAAAGAAGTCTGTAAGTGCCCTTTGTCCATTTTTCCATGGCAGTGAAAAGGATTGTTAGAAAATTGGTATTTGGATTTCAACTTATCTTAGCCTCAATTTTCTTACTGAGAGAAGGGAGACAACACTCATAAGATGGTTCAGGAACATGAATTAAATCATGTAGTCAAAGGACAAGTCACATAAAATGCATCGATCACTGTTACTTCCCTTCTAATAATAGCTAGAGTTAACTGAATGTTTGCTGTGTGCAGGGCACTAGTTAAGAATCCTTAATGGACCTACTCATTTTATCCTTGTAGGAGGAGCTAAACACAGGCTTGTAGAAATTCAGCCACTTGTCCAAGAGATGACATCAATGTGCCAAAGCAAAGATCTGAACCCAGAAGGTCTAACTACATAGCTTATATGCCTAACCACTGCACCACTCAAAGAGATGCTTTTTCCAAAATATATCACAAGTTGGTGAATACCATTTGTTTTTACTTACCAAAAGTTTACAACTTTTACATTGAAATAGCTTGGAGAAGGGGTTCTCAACTAGTTCATGCAGACATACCCCAGATGGTACTACAACTTTCTTAAGAGTTCAAGTGGTAAGTATACAGTTCAGACTACAAGATCAGGTGTGCAAAAAAACATAGTTTCATTTATTTTTTGTCTATAATGGGACTTAACTTTCTATCAAGTGGGTGGGTGGTAGAATGGAGTCCAGGTAACTGTAATCAAGAATCCCTCTCACTATGCCTGATGAACCTAGATGCAAAAATTCTCAACAAGATACTAGCAAATCAAATTCAACAGTACATTAAAAGGACTATTCACCATGATCAAGTGGGATTCATTCCTGGGCTGCAGGACTGGTTCAATATTTGCAAATCAATCAACATAATATATCACATTAGAAGAAAGGGTAAGAACCATATGATCCTGTCAATAGATGCAGAAAAGGCATTTGACAAAATACAGCAGTCTTTCTCAATAAACACCCTCAAGAAAGTCAGGATAGAAGGAACATAACTTAACATCATAAAAGCCCAATATGAAAAACCCACAGTCAATATTATCCTTAATGGGGAAAAACTGAGAGCTTTCCTCCTGAGATCAGGAATATGACAGGGATGTCCACTCTCACCACTGCTATCTAACATAGTGTTGGAAGTTCTAGGCTCAGCAATAAGACAAAAAATTGAAATAAAAGACATCCAAATTGGCAAAGAAGTCAAACTTTCACTCTTCACAGATGACATGATACTCTATGTGGAAAACCTGAAAGACTCCACCAAAAAGCTGCTAGAGCTGATACATTCAGCAAAGTCGCAGGACACAAAATCAATGTACAGAAATCAGTTGCATTTCTATGCACCAATAATTAAGCACCAGAAAGAGATATCAGGGAATTAATCCCATTTACAATTGCATCAAAAAACCATAAAATACCTAGGAATACACCTAACCAAAGAGGTAAAAGATCTGTATGCTGAAAACTATAGAAAACTTATGAAAGAAATTGAAGAAGACACACAAAAATGGAAAAACATTCCATGCTCATGGATTGGAAGAACAAATATTGTTAAAATGTCAATACTACCCAAAGCAATCTACACATTCAATGCAATCCTTATCAAAATAGCACCAGTATTCTTCATAGAGCTAGTACAAACAATCCTAAAATTCGTATGGAACCATAAAGACCCTGAATAGCCAAAGTAGTGTTGAAAAAGAAAACCAAAGCTGAAGACAACACAATCCCAGACTTTAACCTGTATTACAAAGCTGTAATCATTAAGACAGTATGGTTTGGCACAAAAACAGACACATAGATCAATGGAATAGAATACAGAACCCAGAAATGGACCCACAAATATATGGCCAACTAATTTTTGACAAGGAAGGAAAGAGTATCCAATGGAAAAAAGATTGTCTCTTTAGCAAATGGTGCTGGGAGAACTGGACAGCAACATGCAGAAGAATGAATCTGGACCACTTCCTTAAACCATATACAAAAATAAGTTCAAAATGTATGAAAGCCTAAATGTGAGACAGAAAGCCATCAAAATCCTACAGGAGAAAACATGCAGCAGCCTCTTTGACCTTAGCCACAGCATCTTCTTACTTGACATGTCTCTGAAGGCAAGGGGGAAAAAAGCAAAAATGAACTACTGGGACCTCATCAAGACAAAATCTGCACAGCAAAGGAAACAATCAGCAAAACTAAAAGGCAACTGATGGAATGGGAGAAGATATTTACAAATGACATCAGATAAAGGGTTAATATCAAAATCTATAAAGAACTTACAAAACCCAACCCCCCACTCAAAAAAAGTAATCCAGTGAAGAAATGGGCAAAAGACATGAATAGACACTTTTCCAAGAAAGCTATCCAGGTGGCTAACAGACACATGAAAAGATGCTCAACATCGCTCATCATCAGGGAAATATAAATCAAAACCACAATGAGTTATCTATCACCTCACACCTATCAGAATGTTAAAATTAACAACTCAGGAAACAACAGATGTTGACGAGAATGTGGAGAAAGGGGAACCCTATTGTACTGTTGGTAGGAATTCAAACTGGTGCAGCCACTCTGGAAAACAGTGTGGAGGTTCCTCAAAAAATTAAAAATAGAACTACCGTATGACCCAGGAATTGTGCTACTAGGAATTTATCCAAAGGATACAAAAATGCTGATTCGAAGGGGCACATGCACCCCAGTGTTTATAGCAGCACTATCAACAATAGCCAAATTATGGAAAGAGCCCAAATATCCATCAACTGATGAATGAATTAAGAAGATGTGGTATATCTATCTATATATATATATATATACAATGTAATACTACTCTGTAATGAAAAAGAATGAAATCTTGCCATTTGCAACAACATGGATGGAACTAGATGGTATTACGCTAAGTGAAATAAATCAGTAAGAGAAAGACAGGTATCATATGATTTCACTCATATGTGGAATTTGAGAAACTTAACAGATGATCATAAGGGAAGGGAAGGAAAAATAAGATAAAAACAGAGAGGGAGGAAAACTACAAGAGACTCTTAAATACAGAGAAAAAACTGAGGGTTGGTGGGGGTGGGCTAAATGGGTGATGGGCATTAAGGAGAGCACTTGTTGGGATGAGCACTGAATGTTATATGTAAATGATGAATCACTGGGTTCTACTCCTAAGGCCAAGACTATACTGTATGCTAACTTGAGAATAAAAAAAAAAAATCCCTCTCATTTCTCTATCATATCTGGGGGCATCTCCACATTCTTGCCCACCAATGGGAGCAAGGAGGAAACTTGTCCTCTGCTGTCACCTGTCTACCTCTTCCATGCTGAGATGTACATCTTCCTGCCTGATTGTTGATCATCAAACCCACAGGTATGACTCCATTTCAATTACTTCTGAGTCACTCGCAAAAGTACGGGTCAAATTTGAGTGGTCTTCCATGCGCATCTGTGGCCATGGAAAATTCTGGGATACTGTCTTACATCCTTTCTGCTAAGATAAGCCACAAGTCATGCAGCAAAAGCCATTTGTACCTTTTTCCAGATGTAGGGTAGGCATGTGATAGATTTCCAAAGCCTTGCCACCTCTCTAGACTCAACCTGGGAAGTGAAGCAGAGTTCACCTTTATCCTCAATAGTTCCCAAACCAGTGATGCGCTGGTAAATGTTTACCAATCAGTTCTCCAAGGGGGGGTGGGGGGGGAGTCTTGATTTGTCTCTGTTTGCCAATTTCTGTGCTGTAGAGATTCCCACCATGGCCAATTTCGAGCTCCTAGTGAAAGAACACTGAAGGGGGAGTTGGAAAGAGATGCCACTAGTGACTTCCACAGGCAGGTACTGTGGTTCAGTACACCATTGCCTCACCTGAACTGAAATGCCTGTAATCCTTACTCATTCAATCAGCCCATGTCTCCATCCAGAAGAGCCTCAATGAAGGATCTTTTGTCAGCAGCCCACCAACATCAGTCCTGTCTCCCTCTCATTTCCACCCCTAGTCTGACCACTTTGAGTCTCCTGCAGGCTAGAAACACTGGCGATGCCTGACTACCAAGTCATCCAACTTTTACCTTTCAAAAAATCCTAAAGCTTGACTTTCTATTTCACTACTTACTCAGTGACAACGTTTTTATAGGTAATACCAACTTGTATTCCAGTGCTGAACCGGAAGAGAGAAACCGTTTAAAAGAAAATGCCAGACTGGGGAATGGGGATAAGAAAGATATATAATGACTGTATAGACATAATAGCTTACTACATTATAAAGAATTCACTCCCTTTCTCACCTCCCAAACCCCTACCAGCACTGGCTGCCAAGGATTATTTTCTGGGTGGCAAAGGCGTGGCATACATTTCAGAGCATGAAACACAATTTTATTTATTTTTCCCTATAATGAAAATTAATATTTTTAGGATGACACCTTGGCCAATTTATTAAAATTTAAGATATATATACTCTGTAATCCCACAATTGTATATTTTTGACATATACCTGTTATAGGCTGAATTGTGTCTGCCTCCCACCCCAAATTCATATGTTGAAGTTCTTACCCTCCAGTACTTCAAAATGTGACTGTATTTGGAGACAGGATCTTCTTTCTTTCTTTCTTTCTTTGTATCTTTCTTTCTTTTTTTCTTTCTTCCTTTCTTTCTAGAGGGAGAGAGATCATGAGTGGGGGAGAGGGGCAAAGGAAGAGAGAGCAAAAATCTTAAGGAGGCTCCATGCTCCAACCTTGGTATCATGACCTGAGCTGAAATCAAGAGTTGGATGCTCAACTGACTGAACCAACCAGGCACCCCTGGATACAGGGTCTTTAAAGAAGTAATTAAGGTAATATGAGATCATCTGGGTGGGCCCTAATCCAATATTACTGTGTGCTTATAAGAAGAGATTAGGATGCATAGGGAAGATCCTGTGAAGACACGGAGAAGAAAGCCATCTACAAGCCAAGGAGAGAGGCCTCGGAAGAAACCAATCCTGCCAGTGTCTTAATCTCAGACTTCTAGTCTCAGTCTGGGAGAAGATAAATTTCTGTTCTTTAAGCCGCCCGGTCGCTGGTGCTGTGTTATGGCAGCCCTAGCGAGTTAATATGATACCCTAGAAAAATACTTGCACATTTTCACAAGGCAGGTATTTGTGGAGCAGTACTCAGACCTTTAGGACTTGCCTGCAAGGATTCCGAGTGACGGAGGACAGGAGAACACAGTGCTGCAACAGACACTATGAGTGAGCATCCTCTACCCACCACCCAAGCCTTTAGCGCACCTCTGCTGATTTCCAACGGCAGCACCTGCTCTCCTCGGCTTGCCTGTCACTTCCACGACATGTGTTGCCAGGGAACTGAGGCCATTGACGTTTGTTCACTTCCCTCCTCATCCCAGCATCCTTCACCCAGTGACTGATGGGAGTTCCCTCAAGCCTCAGGGCTGAGATACAAGCTCCCAGAGTTTTCCCAGCTGTGTTAAGCTCAAGTTACTCAGCATGGTAGCTGGTTTAATAATACAGCCCTTTACTGGATGCTTCTGTGATTAATCTCCAGGGTAGACGCATTGCTGTAGTTGCAGCTTTCAATATGAAAAGCATCCTCTCTCTTTTCTCTTTTTTCGAACTTCTCTTTCAAGTCCCATTCAGGTGGGTGGTAAAATGCTGTCTGCAGAGAGCATGCTTGAGGTCCAAAGTTATCAACGCACCGTGGTACATCTATTAGGGTTGGCTCTCCCAGCCTCAGGCCACTGCCCAACTTCCTGTCTCACTAGCTAGTTAAAATTTCTGAAAATACTAAATTAAAAGTATTTTTATTCCTCCCCATGTCCTTCATCTGCCTTAAAATAGAGCAGTTTTGGAAAATGAGATAGAAAATAAGTGATGGTTGCAATTATTGAACTCTAACTCTGTGCCAGCATTAAGTTGCTTCACATGCATGAAATTATTTCATTTGCACAAGAAACATTTAAGACACCTTATTATTATCCCTATTATTAAGGATAATATCCCTCACTACCCCTGTTTATGATCCCTATTTAACATACTATCAACTAGAACTCAGAGAAATTAGGTAACTGGCCCAGGATAACACAGCTAACAAGAGGTAGAACCAAGATTCAGCCTTCCTATTATCTGACCCCAGAGTGAAAGCTCTGTTTACAATGAACATTGATGGGTGTTTCTTTTTTCCAGCTTCTCTGGTCTTCAGCTTGCTAAATAAAATCTATTGTAGAAAGGCTTGGGGAGACTGATTCCTTTGCCCAGAGAAAAATGTGGTAACATACTCTACCACATTTGACCATATGTCATTGCCATTTCTGGATGAGATGCCTTGCAGAAGCCAAGGAAAAGATGCATTCTCTAGAATCAGTGCCCTGGACCCATGGAAAACCAGAAGACAAAGATAGGACAAATGTTCTTTTTTTTTTTTTTTTTTTTTTTTTTTGAAAGAGAGAGTGCACGGGGAGGGGCAGAGGGAGAGAGAGAGAGAGAGAGAGAGAGAGAGAGAGAGAGAGAATCTCAGGCAGGCTCTACACTCAGCACAGAGCCTGACGCAGGGCTTGATCCCATAACGGTGAGATCACCACCCGAGCCAAAATCAAGAGACAGACGTTCAACCGACTGAGCCACCTAGGCGTCCCAGAGCCAATGTTCTTTAAAGCAGATTTGTTCAGCAGAGAGAAAACCATACAAGATTTGTTATATTTTTATTTTACTCTTCACGAACAAAAACGAATGGCAATAAATAACACAGCAGTGTGCTGGTGTTATCATTAACACACATGCAAACACACACTTGTGTACACACACAGACCACACATACCATATTTTCCAGTAACTGAGATGGACTTTTTTGCTGTTAGCAACTAGGAACGAGAGTTTAACAAAGGGCATCTGGTAGAGGAAATGGGAAGACTCGCTGGATGGCTACGCTGCCCTTAAAAGAAAAGCAAGTGGAAATTCGTTGCCCAATAAATTTGAAAATTTGAAAATCCATAAAGCATACATGGAAAATTATCTTTCTCCTTATAGGGAATTAACAAAAAACAAATAGCTAAATGTCTAGTAGATTATTTTGTAAATTGTAAACCATGACATGTTTAAATGGATTATTACCTAAAAAGACACTAAGATTAATGTGTGTAATTTAATCTGTGTAGCTTTTGCATGCATTTTAATGAATGAATGAATGAACATATTCACTTGTATTTGTAAAAGAGGAAGAGTTATCAGATATTTTCCTAGAAGCTTCTCCAATCACACGTATTCAGCTTCTACATTTTATTTTTATTATATTATTATTTAAGTAATGACTAAAGAACTGTACATGTTGAATATTAGTCTCTGGTACCCTGTATTTTTATATTTCTTCCAATTATAAAAATAAATCTGAATAAAATATCTTTTTCTGGCCCCCACATTTTGATTCTGAATGAGGAAAGAAAGTGACAACTTCTTAGGTCATTGATCCATGATGTCTTAAAGTCTTAGCAGCTATCCTTCATAGTAATTAATTTTAAATGATCAGGCTAGGGTGTTTGTGATGCCAGAGTATGCTAATTTGCAAAGCACTCTGGATATTTCATCTTCACAAAATTACAAGTCATACCTTATGATGTTATTTGTTCTTTATGGAACCAAAAAGTGTGTGTTGTCATACAAACCTATTTTCCACTTTTTTCTCTTTGTCCAGAAAGTTCACTGTTTTGACCTGAATAATTTTTTTAACAAGAACATCGAATTCTAAGGTACTCATTGTGGGCAAAATCTTCCTGAGTAACATGCCCAAGCTCTGACTGTAATTGAATTTATGAGTGTAAAGCTCCTACGTTTTCCCATAATGTGTGGCATTTAGGTTAGTTTATATTTTCTTCTTGAAATTACAAAACTCTGAGTTTTATATCATCGATCTCTAAATAAAAAAAATAACTCGTAGCAAACATAGGAAATCTTTGATATTGGCTGGGTGTATTCATTTACGGACCAACCTTGCCTATCTTTCCTTTCATCAGTAATTATCGTGGGTCCTTTGTCTCTGCATTGTTTGACTCATACCTGATAACATCTCCAATTCATGGTTACACTAATACAGTTTGCATAGCTCAGGTAATTGATTCCACCTTCCAGAATTGCTGAGTCACAAGACTGTAGTCAGTCTTTCTTGCTTTACCACATAACGGAAATAGACAAATCATTCTAGCATCTCTGCGCTAAACTGCCTGTGTGAACTGAATGTAGGTCATCACAGATAGGGCTTTGATGCCAGATACCACAATTTCAGGATACACTGCCCCCTCCTTTCTAGATTTAAACTTAACCTCTCTAAAACACGCCTGTCCACCCCTCACCCCCATTACTTTAAGGAAAATTTGCCTTCAACACAACAGAACGTTTTGAACATCTTAATAGGGGATATGAAACATCTTTAGAGACCTTAAGCCATGGAATCTTAAATCTTGCAGATGAGGAACACAGGGTCAAAGAAGTTTAACTGGCTTGCTTGCTCAAGCTAGAGTTGGAATTTAACCATAGGTTGCCATAACGCCATAGCCAGTGGCTCCTAAACTACCCGACTATCAGAATCATTTGGAAGATTATATATTCTCTCAGGCCCTTTGGGCAGTTCCATGGACGGGACATGGATAGTCTGCCTCTACAATCTATAATCTGCTATTTGTTGTTTATTTTTATTTTCTACGTGGACTTCAGCCAAGAAAGGAAACAAACCAAAGTATTTTTATTTTTTATTCGAGTATAATTAACATAGTGTTATATTAGTTTCAGCTGTATAATGACTCAACAATTCTACACATTTCTCAGTCCTCATCATGATAAGTGTATTCTTTTTTTTAATTTTTTTAATGTTTATTTATTTTTGAGAGACAGAGCGTGAGCAGGGGAGGAGCAGAGAGAGAGGGAGACACAGAATCCAAAGCAAGCTCCATCCAGACTCTGAGCTGTCAGCACAGAGCCCGATGCAGGGCTTAAACTCACGAACCGTGAGATCATGACCTGAGCCAAAGTCGGACGCTTAACTGAGCCACCCAGGTGCCCCAAGATAAGTGTATTCTTAATCTGCTTTATCTCTTTCGCCCTGCCCTCCCCGCCCCCCCCACCAACTACCTTCCCTCTAGCAACCACCGGTTTGTTCTCTGTATTTAAGACTGTTTTCTTGTTTATCTCTTTTTCTATTTGTTTTGTTTCTTGAATTCTACATATAAGTGAAATCATGTGGTATTTGTCTTTATTAACTAAGGAAGGTGTGAATGGTTTATAGCCACTTCTCTTGGGCTGCTTCTTCTCCTTTCTGAAGTAGACTGCTTTCTATCAGGCAAATGATATGGAAAGAAAATCAGAGACTGGTGTAGTGGTTGCAGTGGTGGGCTTGAAACTGCCTCCAGTGGGTAAGTGGGGAGGAAGTCCTAATTTACAGCATTTGCTAATTTCCATGGTATAAATACTCCCCCAGAGCCAATTCAAACGAACAACCTGCTCACAATATTTCTGAATATTTAACAATTGGCCCCAAAGCCAGCTCCAACGTACTAGTGGGTGTATGATAATGGGGGGAAAACTGAACAATTTTCCGACATTACCTAGATTGTCCATTATGCGATTCAAATTGGTGTAATCTCCCTGAACATCACTCTATCTGTTGGCCTCATGCTCTGACTTCCAAAGGCACCTCAGTTCTCATCTCTCACTCAGTTTCCAAGGACACACTCTGATATGGGTTTGGAGCATAATGAAACCATGGATGGGACTAGTGGATGGAGCATTTAGTGAAAGAGAGGTGAGACCACCTTTAGGATGACTACTTTTTCCCTCCTACCTGCCTTATTAAGCAAGGGTAGTACTATGGGGGAGCTGCCCTCTGCTTGAGAGAGGCTGCCATCCTTAGTGAGCTTTGTAGGGCCAAGCGGGAAATGAAACATGAAATAGGGTAATAGGAAGCTTGGCTCTCAACCTGAGAGGAAGAAAAATGGCTGGGTCTTTCTATGCGTCTACTTACCCTAGGAGAAAGACCCGTACAGTCAAATCAGAGTGCAGGATCACCATTAGCATGAAGTCTACTGGAACAGAGCTGAAGATAATACCCCCAGCCTGCTTTTCATCCATGAGGTAAGCTAGAGGAGCAGGCTGGCTTCTCACATGACCAGGCCTGGCGGAGCACAACTCTAGGCCAATGATAGAGATTGTGCTTTTGCCTGGAGCAGCCTTTGCACAACTGACTCATCTTGGGAAAGTGAGTCATGGTGTCAGTTGGACAAAGACTGAGCTCTGAGCACACCAACATGACTATCACCAATTCATGTAAAAGTAGCAAAAACATATTCCAAGAACAAATGTAAACGATTCTAGGATCACTTTCCATTTTAGATGATTTGTCCCTTTTATAAGCTTCCAAAAGTCAGGATAAATATTTTTGGGGTGTCTACAACTAAAGGTAGATACTCCGCCCTTGAGCATCCTGGGTAGCCAACCACACCCCTGCTCTATAGAAGGGCAAACTTGCTTTGCATATTGACTCACTTTCATTCTGGTTGTATCCATTTGTACAATAATTCAATGCCCTCATACCTTTTTCCTGACCAGAAAGGTAGACACTTCATTGATCTTCTAAGATGGAAAAGGTAACTCCTAAGTGAATCAATCAGAGAGAGAAGTGATCACAGTAGGACTCAAAATTTTAACATAAACTCTCTAAAGTAGGCGGTACGGGTAGATTTCAAGTAAGAATGCCTAGATTTAATTAACCAGATATGAGGTCTTGCCCCAGTCATTTTACCTAATAGCATTTTCCCATCTGAAAAATGAAGATATTTGTGCTTAAATATCATGGTAACATTTCCTACCATGTACTAAGCATATTTCTCATGTTCTTTATCCTTAACCCTCAAAATCAGCTTTCAAAAGTTCTTAATATGGAGTGCAGACTCTTTTCAAAGAGATCCAGAAGTGATACCAGAAATGAACATCCAAAGCCTACCATATATGCATATTTGTGCATTTTTATCTGGGTTCTCAACCAGGGACGCATGAGAATCTCAGCATCTGGGGTGAAGCTGGGAGAAGGAACAGAGGCACAGGTGTGTGCATTTTGGAAAAACCTTCCATTGCGATTCTGATGTTTGCTCCCCAGTCTAGCTTGTACCAGTTTTGACAAAAAGGCCAAACCACCAGTTTAACATATTGATTTGCATGTATACTCAAAGTAGAAGTTATATGAAGGATGAACAAAAACTGAATTACCTATTTTCCAGAGAAATGAAAGCATATATCCACACAAAGACTTGTAACTATTAATAGCAACTTTATTCATTATGGTCCCAAACTGCAAACAATCCAAAAGTCCACCAGGGGTGAAGGGATTAAAAGGGAACATAAACATCAAAACATAGAAGACTTCCAAAAACACTCTGAGTGAAAGCAATATAAAAGATGGCTCCATGTATACACAGTTCTTGCAAACCATCCTGACACAGCAGATTAGCGATCACCTTGGGATCAGAGGTGGAAGGAAGGATTGAACTGCAGAGGGAAATGAAATTTTTAGGACGATGGAAACGTAATAACATATCTTGGTTGTAGGGTGGTTTCACAGAGGTATGTGTTCTTTCCAAACTCGAGCTGCAAATTCTTAATGATCGCTGTTTATTGTACATAAAAGTATGCCAAAATAAAATTGATTTAAAAATTGAATTAACAATGCCAACTCCTAAGTGTCAGCACATCTCATGGAATATTTCTCACGTAACTAAAACTACTTACCCACCAACTCAAATGCCTATCCTTTAAGCTGTTTTCAGTCAGTACAAGTGACGAAACAGGACTAATCTCTCAACACTATTCTCTCCCCAGGGCCACTGTATAGGGCTTTTAAGAGGCAATCAGCAGTATAATACAATGCTAAATTGTCACCCAGAGTGGGGTAATGAACTCAGCCTCATCAGAACCATACCTTAATCCATCTAACATCTGACAGAGCAAGTTCATGTGGTGTGACTTATTCTTACAGATGTACCCATATTTTACAATGTGTACCTTGGGTAAGATGCACTGTGTTAGATACACATTCCCTGCAAGCTGGCTGTCATTCCTTTCTTTACCGTAGATCAGTGATCAGTCATTGAAAATTCTATCCTAACCAACCAAACTAACCAACTTTAGAGGAAGAGGATGATGATACCCCTAAGCTTCTAGAGACACAGTATGTTCCGACTTTATTTTACAGCTAATATGCCTCAGTACATGTGTATAGAATCCAAATGATTGTGTTCTAAAATCCAATTACACATTAATTTCTAACTTTTATTTCCATCTTCAGTGCCTTAAAAACTTTATCAACAAAAGTCAGTGAGATGTAGGCAAACATGTGTATGCCCAATTATTTATAACCTGATAATGTAAGATCTTTAATAAACTTATTGTGAATCAAGGATTTGCAAAAGCACTTTTGACCAAAGTAAGTACTTTAAAACAAACTGCTCATTTGTTTTCTAACCAACGGGCATGAGTATTTCATATATTTTACCTTCGGTACCTTGTATATATGTAGTCTTGTACACATCACATGTCATATTTATGAAATTCATATTTTTTAGGAAGTTAGATATATTATGATTTGCAAGATTAAGACTAGGAAAACAGAACATGTTCTATGAATGAAGGAATAGTCAAAAAGTATGTGTTAAATTTTTGAAAATGAGTCTGCCTTGGAAATCTTGTAATTTTCCTATATTCATTCAAAATTATTGTGAACAGTTTTGTTGCATTCTGACAGCTGGAAAAGAAGTAAAACATTTAGTTAACTTGTTATGAGTAAAACGTTTCTAAAAGGTAATTGTTTATTACTAATTGTTTATTACGTGTAATAACTTTCTGGAGAAGCCAAACACTTGAAACACTTCAAACAAAAATTTTTAAAATACTTGATCAATTTTTATTTCAAAATGTCTACAAAGTTTTAACTCTCCATTATACAAATAATTTTTCAAAATTGAGACATTATTCAAATGTAAGCCAAAGTCCTTATACAAAAAGAATACACACAAAGATCAAAAATATACATATTCTCTCAGCAAACTTTGTTACATAAATAAGAAAAATATATACAGCTCATATTTTCAATTTAAAGTACAATTGCCTTAACACTGCAACCACACATAGAAGGTACTAAAATAAAAAGAAATACTACAGCAAAAGTTACGGGAAGAACAAATTCATCTTATGACATCTACAGATTATAAAGATACACAGAGCCAATAATCAAGGAACATACACTTCACATTTAGATCTTAATTTTTACTTCACTTTATTTTTTAGAATATCCTCTGGATAGGTAAAATTCACAATTTTACCAGCTACCCTTAATACAAAAGTTAGAACATGTGAAGAAACCTATGTCTTTGTACTTTGGGATAGGTGTCAAAAGAATTCTTTAGGTTGAATTTGTATGAACGAGTGTTAACATTTTCCAAGGAAACTGAATTGGCTATTGAAAACTCAAACAACTCTTTTTAAGTAGGAACTGTGGGGAAAAAATCCAAATACTTTAAAAGTCTTAACATAGTAAAGCAATAAGGAAAAATTATGCTAATGGTTCCCTAGATTGTTAGGCAACTCAACTAGATATATGGTAATTATGTTTTGCCCCAGAAATTCTCCTTCCTTTTCTGAGCTCGTGCCAGAGTTTGAAAAGCCTGGAGACTAGAAGCTGCAGAGCGAGCAGAAATCTCAGATAATCTGTCTTCATCTGCAATGAAAAAAGCATAATCAGAAAGTATCTCTAATATAAACACAATGTTTTATAACATGAACAGAAAATTAAAAGCATCAGGCTTTGTGATGTCAATATTGACTCTGTCAGAAAAAATTATTAAAATAAAAGATATTAACATTTTCAAGACAGTTCACCACAATTTCCCAAGTTTACCATATTGAGAAATCAAACACTTTCGTGTCAAATGAGCATTGTTTCCTTCCTGAAATCCCACAATGACATTACCTAAACACATGGCCTGTGATTTCAGTATTACTTGGAAACAATTCATCATCACACTGTCTTGCCCTACTTTAAAAAGCACAGCTCTTCTGAGCAAAAAGCTTTTTTAAGCTTTTTAAAAACAAAATGCCATACCTTAATACGGTACTTAATGTTCACAATTCCTAAATAATCTCACTTAATGTTTGACTTTAATATGTTACCCTTCATTAGGACAGAAATTCCTCATTCTGAGTAAGCAAATATGTTACAAGATTATTTGTAAACGCTATTCTTCCACTAAGAAGAAAACAGAACTGGATTCGAAGTGTCCGGATATTTATGTTTCAAAACATAATAACTTGATTTCTGGCTCACTGAATTCTGAAAAAAGTCCCAAGTTTGTTAAGAGGAGAGAAAAATCTTCAATGTGAAAATCTTCAGTCAGTTCCTATGTGAACTTATATAAAGTATTCATTCAAATTTATTTTCAAATCCAAAATTTATAAATTCAATAATTTCATACATCCTAGAATGAGTTAAAATAGTAACTTTGATTGCTCACATCAGGAATTCAAAATTCCTGCTGCCGCTATTAGAAGCAAATGAATTTTTCAGAATGAATACAACACAAGAAAAAAAGTCCATTTGCCCTAATCATATTTTTTTTGATAATTGATAATTGAAAATTGAGCATTTGGAAAAAATGATACATATAATGCTAGACTGGATTCCTGAGCCCACAGCCAGCCAGGATGGAAAAAAAGAAAGAGTATTGACCTCAGGTGTGATGCAAGGCACACTCTCTTATCATCTGTTTGCCCTAAAAATTTTTTTCAAGACTTAAGTCCCAGTTTACTCATTTGTAAATGGGGATAACTTTATCCCCCCCTCACAGGGTTTCATGGATCTAATGATATAATATCTGCAGAAGTACTTTGTAAACTATAAAGTGCTAACCCAATGTTAAAATCATGATCTACTATAAACTACCATATAATAAAACCTCATACTTGGATCTGATGTTATTTCACTATTGAAATACCTTCATCATTAAAGACTTCATGCTGAGGCAGCTGGAAATTGTTCATCCTTGCTTTTCCCACTTAAAAAAAAAAAAAGGCAGAAAAATCATCCTTCAGAGCCATGTAACAGTATATTTTGTTTATAGGAAAACCTTAGTGAAAGATGGTCAAAACTTTTATTAATTTTATATCTTTGATAGAAATTATTATCAATGGGCCATTCACTAATTTATAACGTGCTTAGCAAATATGTAAACAAGCAATGGGAAAACTTCTAGAATTCTTTTCAATAATAATATTGATCTATTCTAACTTTAAAGAAATGCAGTAGGCTTCTGTTTAAAGATGGGAGATGGGACAACACACATTTACAAGAATGACATTAAACCCACAGGACAAGAAAAATGAAGATAAGAAAACAACAAAATTTTGGAAATGGGAAAGCAAACAGAAAAGCAGTGAGTATATGAGACACCGGCAGGGCTCAGTTGGTTAAGTGTATGACTCTTGATTTTGGCTCAGGTCATGGTCTTTCAATCGTGAGACTGAGCCCTGAGTCAGGCTCTCAGGCTGTGTGAAGCCTGTTTAAGATTCTCTCTCTCCCTCTTTCCCCTGCTTCCATGCTCTCTCTCCCTCTCAAAAAAAAAAAAAAAAAAAAAAGCTTAGAAAAGCAGTGTGTTTGTTACCATCATACCTAAGCTGAATCCCAAGTCAGCAGAAGAAAGAATCCAAGAAGCAACCAATTTGTTCTCCTAACCTAGCTCAAGTTTAGGAGTACTAAGTACCCCTGAAAGTTGGAGTGAAGATAAGCCTGAACCAGGAAACTGGTTGAAGTCTTTTACAAAACAATTAGTCTGCCAAATCCTTCTTTATATTTCCACAGCTGGGTAACTGACCTTTCTCACAAGAGAGGAATGGAGGTTTCCTCTCTAAAGGTTTATCAGAGCTGCTCTGACTGAAGAACACCAGGTTCAACTGAGGGCAAGGGTACCATATTCAAAACAGGACAATTATATATATCATTTATCTTTTCAAAAAGATAAAACATGACATCCATAAAATAAGAACAGAATGCTACATAAAAGGAATATACAGTTAAAAAATTCTTAGAAATTAAAAAATATAGCAAAAATTTCTTAAAACGCAGAAGGGGTGAAAAATAAATAGTAACCCTCTCAAATTAAAATAAAAAGACAGAGATGGAAAATAGGAAAGGTAAGATAAAGAAAAACAGGAATCAGAACACGGAGGGGAAGAAATTACTGATGAAATAATTCAAGAAAGTGAGGAACCAGGCTCCCCGACTGAAAAAGTTGACTGAGTACTAGCAAAACGAAGACACCTGCTTTAAAATTTCAGAGCATTAAGGGTAAAAGGAAGATCCCCAAAGATGCCAGGGGGCAAAAAATCCATATACAATGATCAAAAATAAAAAGAGCACTGGGGCACCTGGGTGGCACTGTTGGTTGAGTGTCCGACTTCAGCTCGGGTCATGATCTCATGGTTTGTGGGTTCAAGCCCCACGTTGGGCTCTGTGCTGACAGCTCAGAGCCTGGAGCCTGTTTTGGATTCTGTGTCTCCCTCTCTCTTTGCCCCTTCCTCACTAACTCTCTCTCTCTCTCTCTCTTTCAAAAATAAATAAACATTTAAAAACATTTTTTAATAAAATAAGAGCATTAAGACTTTTCAACAGTAAAAGTGGAAGCTAGAAAAGAGCAGAGCAATGCCTAATAAAACTAAAGGAAACCAATTTATGACCTTGAATTCTCATCTAGGCAATGTTTGGCAATGTCTGAAGACACGTTCAGTTGTCACACCAGGGGAAGCGGTGCTACTGGCATCTAGTAGGCTGCCTATTGTGGAAAGGACAGCACTTGGAGGAAACCTCACGCTGCTACAAAAGTACTGGGGTTGCCGCACAGCTCGGTGTTCCAAAGATGAGATGGAACTTTTCCTATTTAAATTTTTTTTTTAACGTTTATTTATTTTTGAGACAGAGAGAGACACAGCATGAATGAAGGACGGTCAGAGAGAGGGAGACCCAGAATCCGAAGCAGGCTCCAGGCTCTAAGCTGTCAGCACAGAGCCCGACGCAGGGCTTGAACTCACGGACTGCGAGATCATGACCTGAGCCGAAGTCGGCCGCTTAACCGACTGAGCCACCCAGGCGCCCCGGGACTTTTCCTATTGAAAGAAATGTGTTACATTAACTAAAAAACCCTAGATAATAAACACAAGTTATTAACATACAGTACATACTTAAGCCTTTGTACCCATCAGGATAACATTTTTGTTTTAAAAGACAAAAAAATAAAAACCAAAATAATTACCATTATGTTGAAATTCTGGATCTCTGAGAGAGCCCTGAATTCGACGAGAGGGATGCCAGTAGGACGGAGCACAGGGTGGGGAAGGAGACTGCCCAGGTGTGTTTGCTGGATATTCTGGAATTTTTGAAACTGGAAGAGCTACCTCAGCACGTCTGGGGATACTGATTTCAGAATCTTCCCTCAAAGGCAAGGGATCAACTGTTTTTATACCAGCAGCTGGAGAAGTCAGGAGGGCTATAGCACGACTTTCTTTCTAAGTGATTAAAAAAAAAAAAAAAAGATACATATATGTGTCTGTATATAATAAGTAAAATCTTTAAATACACAAAAAATATAACCACAAAAGCAGTAGGAGAAATTATGAAAAAAATCTATGTAACCTCCATGTGAGGAAGATTGTACATGCCTAACAAACAATATTGGTAAATATATTTAGCTATATAAAAATATATAAACATTAAAAAAAATTTTAATCACAAATTTGAGGAACATATACAACCTATATATTGACAATGAATGACCATTGCTACATAGATATTTCTTTAAAAGTAGTAAGAAAAAGACAATTAAAAAGTAGAAAAGGGATATACATAAGCAATTCATATAGACAAATTACAAATAGCAAAAATACCCTACCTCACTAGTAATCAAATAATTTCAAACTAAAAGCACCAAGGTACTAATTTTTCACTTACCAAATTACAAAGATTAAATTTTTTTTTGTCAAAAACACACTATAATACTGATGCTGACAAGACTATGGAAACACCGGCACTCTCCTAGAGTCCTGGGAGTATAATCTTCCCAGGTTGCTGGCAAAACATAGAAAAAGCCTTAAAATTTTGTGTTCTTTGGTCACACAATAATACTTGGAGAGTATTTATACAAAAAGAGATAAAATGAACAAAAATGTAGCTGGACGGATTTCTTTACAGCACTTTTTCAAAACAGAAAAATTAATAACTATAGGCATCTAATTTTTTAAAAATTGCTTTCAATAATAAACAGCCTGCATAACTATACGTTGCATATCCCGTTGCTATTAAAAATTAGATCATAATATTTAATGATATGTAAATATGTTAATTCATTGCCAAGTGAGGAAAAAAATAGATTAATCTTACCTACAGCATAATAAACAAATACACTATACACCTAAAGAACTCAAAAATTCAATATGGCTGCCCTGAACAGTAGATGGAACACCACTGATTTCCTTTTTTAGCTGGTATCTTCTATTTTCCACAATGATAATGTATCACTATCTTAAAAGTCCTTGTAGAATTTTCCTTATTAGAAGAATGCGAACCAGTAAAATCAAACACAGTTCCAAACTTTCCTAATTATTTCTTGTTAATGTGGCCTTTATTTACTAACTTTGGATTTATTGATGCAATATTCAAAACAATGCTTTCCTTTGGTATCTTTTTCTGTAATTAGAGAGCTTACTGCTTCAAAGTGGAGAGGCCTGGGGTCTTATCCAACAAACATACATATTTTTCACATCAAGATCTAAAATAAAACCACAAATCTTCCTCTTGCTTCCCTTTTTAACTATAAGTATCACTTAGGAAAAATGTTCTTTTCTGATTTACTTTTTCTTTTTCTACATATATACACAGAATCTGAGATCTCTGTCAAATTGGTATCACTATTGCTTAAAAGGCCTGAATGAAATCTCTCTTACAATATTTGTAACATGGGGTTCCCAGGTATAATTTAATGGACTTTGCAATCTGTTTTTGAGGCTAAAGTCTTCTCATTGGCCTCCTTCCCCCTCCACCCCATACAGCCCATTCTGCACTGAATAGCCAGAGTGATTTTATCATGTAAACCAGATATTTGCTGTGTGGCTTTACACCCTCCCAGGGCTTCCCCGGGGAGGAATCACGCCCCCACGCCTCACCCACCCTCCCTTCCCAATCTCATTTCTTACCTCTCCTCCTCCCTCTTAGGCCCCAGTCACACTGGTCTTCAAAACTCTCACTGCTACACACTTGTACTTACTGTTCCTTCAAACAGGAAAACAATCTCTGCTCATCTCTGCCTGGGCACATACCTCATTGGTCAGTTCTTAGTTAAATTGTCACCTCCGCAGAGGTGCCTGTCCTGATAGCCTGTCCTGATAGTAAAGCAACCTCACCCATGACTTGGAGGTTACTTGTGGTTTTATTTAACTCACAGCATTGATACTACCTAAAATTGTCTTTTTAAAAAATCATCTATCTCTCAGAATGAAGATGTAAGCTCCATGAGGGCAGGGATTTTGTCTTGATTACCAAAGAATCCCCAGATCCCAGAATGGTACGTGACACATAGAGCACATTAAATATCAAATTGAGTGAGTGAAAGTGAAATTCCTGATATTTCCCTACAAAGATGGTTTCTGTCAAGAGTTCTCCTACTCAGTGCAGGGCATCCCCCATCAATCCTACAAGGTAAGGCAGAAACCTAGAAGTCATTCATGGTTTCTCATCCACCATTATCCAACCCAGCACCAAGCCTTGACTTTGCTCCCCTTATTCACAATTCTTCAGTTTCATCCACTTCTGTCAATGTCCACCCTCCTCAGTCCAAGCTATCAACTTGTCCTACCTAGACTACCACAGTGACCTTCTAAGGGTAACTAGTCTACTCTTGCTTTCCATGGCAGCCGAAAGGTCTTCAAAATATTTCAATGACTTCCCATTGCTCTCAAGATAATGATAAAAATTCTCAATATTGCTATTTTTGCCAGATTCATCTTGACCTACTCCCTGCCACACACTATACTTACCTTTGTTTCTTAGAACCCTATGTTCTTTCTCACCACAGGATATTGGCATATGCTATACTTCTCCTCCCCACCCTTTTTACCTAGTCAACTCTTCCTCTTCCTCAGTATCTCAACCCAATTATGACTTCTTTTAAGAAGCATCCTTGATTTCCAAGAAGCTTCCTGACTTCCAGGACTAGGCCAATTCCTTTCAAAATAGCACTATATACTGCTTTGAAACTCTTATTAGTTTTAATTTTACTTTTTTGGGGGTTATGATTCTTTGATTACTGTGTATCTCTTTTGCCAGACTGTAGGTTCCGTAAGATCATGAACTATGTCTATTTTTTTTTAACTTGATTTATTTTGGAGGGGTCGGTGGGGAGTGGCAGAGAGAGAAGGAGAGAGAGAATCCAAAGCAGGCTCCATGCTGTCAATGCAGAGCCTGACGCGGGGCTCAATCTCATGACCGAGAGATCATGACCTGAACCAAAATCAAGAGCTGGTTGCTTAACCAACTGAGCGCCCCATGTCTATTTTTGTTCACTATCTTTATTGCATGTGGGTAAACAGATAAGTAACATCTGCTGCATGAATGAATAAAGTGAGCTAACACACACTTAGCTTTTTTTTTTTTTTTTTTAATTTTTTTTTTCAACGTTTTTATTTATTTTTGGGACAGAGAGAGACAGAGCATGAATGGGGGAGGGGCAGAGAGAGAGGGAGACACAGAATCGGAAACAGGCTCCAGGCTCCGAGCCATCAGCCCAGAGCCCGACGCGGGGCTCGAACTCACGGAGCGCGAGATCGTGACCTGGCTGAAGTCGGACGCTTAACTGACTGCGCCACCCAGGCGCCCCCACACTTAGCTTTTTAATATCATTTATAAGATGTTAAAATGGTCCTTGACAATTAAACCAATACCATGAGAATTCTCCTCTGAATTTTGTGAGACAGTGTTATTTAGGAGTTAAAAATGTGGGCTCTGAGGACAGACTGCCTGGGACTAAATTCTGCCCCACCAATTGGCAGCTGTGTTTCCCCAGTTTCATCTAAATGAGAATAATAACAATACCAACCTCCTGGAGTCATTATGAAGACTTAAGTTAATATATGTACAGTACTTAGCACAAGGCCTAGAACATAGTTAACCACTCAGTTAATGCTAGCTATTATGATCATCCCCATGTTTTTAAGTTACCCAAATTGCTGCTGCCCCATAACCTTCCCACAATTAAATGTCACTAAAAGTTAATATTAAAAAAATTTCTGGATATTATAAACATATTTTGAATCTTATAATTAAAAAGATGTACAATGATATTGAGGGAAATTGAATACTGGAAAGGATTTATTGGAAACTGTATTGTGTGCATGATGAGGTGGAAATTGGCATTAAAGAGCAGTTATCATTCTATTTCATTAATTTAACTATTCAATAATTAATTCCACAATAAATGAAAATGTTACATATAAATCCAGCTGCCAATATGGATTAAGGCTACTCTTTTTAGCTGAGGGTAGTCAACTCTGTGTGGGCAAAGCTGCCTAGAAGCTCACACCTTCCAGGTAGCAACCTGGATCCTGGGATGAGAGGGAGTGCTGGGGGTGCAGAACAGCCCGTGGGGGCAAGAGATTCTTAATATCTGATTCCGATCAGTCCTCTGTATTCCTTTTGTCATAAACCAACGTATACACATTGGTTTAGATTCTGTCATTCTAATAATACTCAGTCAACACCTATTTAACGGGTACCTGCTATGAGGTGACTTCGGTACTGGGCTTTGGGGACAACTGGGCTCTGATCCCCTTTCCTACCTCTCCCCAACACCTAAAAAGTTTCCCCTGGGCCACACCTCTGAAAATTCATGAACAGCCATCAGCAAAATCCCCTGGAGAAATGCAACCTCTTCTCTAAATGTTCTCTATCCTACTTCAGCCACTTACTCCCACGATTATATGTTAAGCCTTGTCATTACTGCTAACTGCAACCTCTCCACAATTCCAATTTCTGACTACCACCTCGTGACTTTAAAACTACTCCCTCTAGGTACTCCAATTTCAACAAGTCCTTAAGTTGGCCAAGACCTTCCATTGATCCTGTCACTTCTACACTGTGCCTTACCTTCCCAAGTCCTATTTTTCCTGCTTAACCAACTCAACTTCCATGGCCAATCATTATAATCACTCCCCTACATGTACCTTAACTCCCTGACCCCCTTTCTCATTTTGTCTTACTCCCTTTACAAAACATGAACCCCAGTTAAATTCAACTCTCTAACTTATCCTGCACCTCTGTAACCAAACATGGCTGGAGAAAAACACACAACCCATCACGACTGCTCTTACGTCAAATCTGTGACCACTAGCCTAAAATGGGCCCTTTATGTTACCCTGTGTTATCTCACATTTCCCTGGCCCACTCCCTCTCCCACTCTCTGAAAAGACTACTTCATGATTTCTTTTCTTTACTCAAACCTCCAACCTCTTCATCCCCAGCCTCGTTCTTGGCGAGGATCTTTCTTCATGTGCCACCAAGAAAAAATCCGAAGAGACTTTCCCGAAGCTCCCAGCACATCTCCCTATTTTATTAGCAGTGCTCACATATTCTGCCTCCTCTGTAACAATGAAGGAGCTGTCAGAGTGCCTACAATCAACCCTTCCACTTCTCCCCCAGATCCCATGGAACATCTCAAGTGGTGCTCGGCACTGAGTGCACAGGGGCAAAGTTGCTGGCTGGGCCTGCATCATTTTTCTCTCTCTTTAAAACCATTCTTGTCAACACATAAATGTGCTGTTATCTCCTTCATCTTGACCTCACTCCCAGCTGCCATTTGTTACTCTGCTCCCCTTCACGGAAAGGACTCTTTAAAGACTTGTCTGTGATGACTGCCTCCAATTCATCTCCTCTCCTTTCTCTTGAACTCACTTGCATTTAGGCAATTATCCCTCCCCACCATCAAAACTGCCCTTTGTCAAGGTCACCAATAACATCCATGTTGCTAAATCCAATCATCAGTTCTCATATCTTATTGATCCATCAGTAGCACTGACACTCCCTCCTCCTTGACACCTTCCAGATACCACAGTCTTCTATTTCACCACCTCACTGGCTATTCCTTATCATTCTCTTTGCTGGTTACTCCTCAACTTCCCAGTATCAAAAAACCAGGGCTGACACCTGTCTACACATACTCTTCCCTCTCTATACCCACCTCCCCTGATGACCTCCCCCAGTCTCAAGCCCTCACATACCTGTGCACCTGTACAATAGACACTCGAATCTGTATCCGCAGCCCAACCTGTCCTCCACACCTCAAACTCAGAAAGTCAACTCCCTATTCAACGCGTCTACTTGTACCTGTAATAAGCTTCTCAAATGTAACATGTCCAAAACAGAACTCTTCATCTTCCCTGACAAACCTTTTCCTTACACTGTCCTCCCCATCTCAGGTAAACAGCAACTTCATCCTTACTGCACAGGCCAAAAATCTTGAATCCTTGATTTCTGTCTTTCTCCCATGCCATATCTTAACCATCAGCAAATGTTGTCAACTATACCTTCAATGCACATCCAGAATCAGACTTCATCACATGACCTCCACCGCTACCCATATGAACCAAACGACCATCACCTCTTGCTTGGATATTGTAATTGACTCCTATGTAGGCTCAGGCCCCTGCTCTTGCATTCCTACTGTCTGTTCCCAAACAGTAGCCAGAGTAACATGGAAAAACCTAAGTCAAAACATATCACTTCTCTGCCCCTCCAAAGACTTCCGATTTCATTCAGAATAAAATTCAAAGTCTTTGCTATGAAGTACAAGGCCCTACACAGTTTAGTCCCCCCATGATGCCTCCTAACTTATTCCCCACACTCTCTCTGGCTCTCTGCTTTAGCCACACTCACTTTCTGGCCAGTCCTCAAGAAATCGGGCACCTGATCACCTCAGGGACTTTGCACTTGCGTTCTTTTTGCCTAGAATGCCTGCCTACATATGCATATGGGTCCATCTCTCACCACCTTCAGATTCTTCTCAATGTCACCCTCTCAGCAAGAACTTCCCTGGCTACTTTGTATTCACTTCCCCTGCTTTACTTTCCTCTTTAGTACTTACCACTGTCTAAAATACTCTGTATTTTACCTAGTTATCCTGTTTATTGTCTCTCTCCTCCACTAGAATAGAAGTTCAATAAGGGTCAGAATTTGCACCTGCTTCTTTCACTGTTGTATCTCCAGTGCTAAAACAGTGCCTGGAACATACCTGAAATACAACTGCCACCCAGTAGATGCTCAATAAAAAGTACTGTTTCTCTTTTCTCTCTTCTTGCTGAGTCACATTTGACAAGATTTAAAAACACATCAGCAGAAGTAGAATGCCACTACCAGAAAAAAATAATTCAAGGCCTTTGCCTTAATAAAAGCACATTAATAGCATCACCTCCACATACACTGCACAGAATTTTCTAAAATCTGAACCTATCGTTCATTCGTTACATGTGACTAAAATAATCGCTTCCTAAAAAGATATTTTCCCCCCAAGATATAAATATTTACCTTCCTAAAATCATTCTTTGCAGTTTCTAAGCCATCCTGAGAGGACACTCTTTTCCTTTGTTCTGGGACTGGAGGCCTCACTTTAGATGGAGACACTAGAACAGCACCACCTAGAAAAATGCAGAAGACGACAAGTCTCAAACTAAATTCTCATGCAGAAAAAGCAGGTAAGATAAGAACTACAGCGTTTGCCCATTACCAACAGCTGGAGTGGTGAGATCATGATGAGTCCTCTGGATTCCACCAAGTTCTCTCAGCTTTGGAGTAGGAAGCCTGCCTCCTTTTCCAGAAGATACAGAAGAATCTGACCTACAAATCCAAACAATCTACTATGATGCATTTCCCCCCAGCAAACAGGATTAAAAATATTTTGTCATTATTATGCAATAATAAAACAAAATTTATAGGGTCATCTGTTTCTAAAAACACATGCCGTTAAGAGGGACTGAATATCGGAAAAGACGGAAGGTCACTGCAAGTCAGCAGCAATAGACCAGAGAATTCTTCCGTTAAATCAGCTCCTAAGTTTCCCATTAGGTGCAAAACTCATGACAGAATGATAAGGGATTTGGATGATGGACAAAAAGCACCATTATCAGTGGTAGAGAACCACTCCCCAAAGCAATTAACACATAAATCAGCAACAATTAGCTATTTGCAGATATCACTTATTTTAACATTACAAAACATTATCTTTCTTTTTTGGTGAAACATTTGATATTAAAGAATATCAGCTATTTTCTTAAATCACAAAGAAAGCCATTCCCTCAGACATATTTACAAATCTGCCAAATCATAATTAGTGGGACATAAATGAAAACAACCCTAACTGCTTCCTCCCCAAGTAGCTCAGTGTTCAAGTGTTCAACTACCAATTACTGGTGACTCAAATACCTGAGTGAATCAAATTATAAATTGAAATGTCTGCTTTGTGACATTAAAGTAACATCTGCTCTTTATTAGTCATAAAACCAAGAGTGTAAACCACTGTACTTGGTGACAAAACAAAAAAATATTAACCGTGTGCATAATGCTTCCATATACTGATTAATTTAAAACTCTCACCCTTCTTTGATCTTTTCTGCCTTAGATTCTTCCGGTACTGTGACCTTCTCCAGCTCTCCGTTATGAACCTGCCTGTCCTTTTCTGTTTCTTCCTCCTCCTCCTCTCTCGGCTGTTTCTGCACCCCTTCATCTGTGTTCTCTGCGTCCCACGCCAGGCGCCTTCTAACGGGCAGGGTGGGAGCATCTGACACGCCCAATTTCTCTGTGGTAGTTTTCTGCGGCTGCTCTTCCAAGGCAGGCTTTTTCTCTTCCAGTGTTGTAGGAGGACATTTCTGCAAAGTCTTATGGCTTGTAGGATCTCTGCAGAACAAAAGTGTCAAACTGGAGTTCGAGGTTTCTAAGTTTATACTCATTTCAGTGAGTCTGTCATTCCCCTCCAGCGTTCACAACTTTATGTCCCACAGGCACCACCTTGCCCAGATACTGAAGAAAGAAACCTAATTAAGAGTTCATTTGACAGTATAATAAACTAAAACTACAATTCGGACTTTCTATTAAAATACTCCATGGGCACCTGGGTGGCTCAGTCGGCTGAGTGTCCGACTTCTGCTCAGGTCATCACGATCTCATAGTTCATGAGTTCGAGCCCTGCATCGGACTCTCTGCTGTCCGTGCAGAGCCTGCTTCAGATCCTTTGTCTCCCTCACTCTGCCCCTCCCCTGCTTGTACACGCTCTCCCTCAAAAATAAAAATAAAAACATTTAAAAAGTAGACAAATTTTAAAAATAAAGTACAATACTCCAAAATAAAATCTACGTATCTTCTCTTACTTCCACCTTCACACAGGCGTGTCTGTCCCGCTGCTGACAACAGTCACATGTGTTCCCTTGACTGGCATTTACACACACAAGCAAGGACTGCACATGGTCTAACTTGTTCGGTTACTCAGTTACAGTTTATGCACAAATTCAAGTGCATTTGTAGATCAAGCAAACTGATTCCAATTTTATACTTCAGATTGATAAGTGTTTTCAAGACATTCTTACAGAATGGATTTTGTAATGAATTTTTAAAGAGGATGTCACATAATTAGAACTTACAGTTCAATTTGGCATATATAATTATATTACTATAATAACTAAAAATGATTTTATTTGCCAAAAATCAATATGCTATTTCTTTTATAAGTAGTTAAATAATTTTCACTTTAAAACCCAAAAGAGCAGAGACTTTGCCCATAGAATCAGGGCCTAAGTGTCGTATTAACCACAGAAATCCATTAATGAATGATTATAGGATGTACTACTAGCTTATGTTGTCTAGGTTTTTATTGTTGGTACCTTTCCTTCCTGTTACTTTCTAAAGTTCTTTTCCATCTACTGTATAATCATCCCTATTCTACTCTTGTTAAAAAATATAAAATCCAGCCTTCCAGATTTACATTATGTATTATTTACACACAGCTTTACTTCTCACAGAGAATAAACTAGTAATAATGAAATGTAATAAATGGCTGGCATATCTCCATTTAACCGGAAGACAAATTTTGAGGGGTCATGTCATTTACCTATAGAATTCCGTGATCTACCTAAGCTACAATATACTTTCTCACCATCCACAAAGAACATATCTTACCCGGCAAGATCTAGAGCTCTAATGTTACTACTAATGGTTCCTTCTGAGCTTGTGGTTGAGGAGACATCCCAACAGCAGTTGTTATCAGACAGAAGCTGATTCAGATGGTCCCGAGAAAAATGTGTTCCTTGAACTCGTTTCCTATAAAATTCAGCCTTCTCTCGGAGTTCTTTAACCTATGCAGGACAGTTGAGACACTGTGTATTACTTTAAATACTCCTTTGCAAATACCACCATGTAGCTTACCAAAGATACTGCACAAATACAGCCAGAGACCAAGGAGAAAGAAAGGCAAAAAAAAAAAAAAAAAAAGCCACAAACGTTCATCAGACTGTGTGCATTTTAAGCAGAAATTAAAACAGTCAAGCTAAAGCACAATGCAGTTATTTTACTTCAGGCCAGCAGGCAGGAAGAATTTGCAGCAACTAAGAAAAATATTGACACCTAATTCTTATTTCAACTGAAATTACACAAGTACTCTATGCATTATTACAGGTTTTAAAAACTCAAAAGCAACCAACCTCCGCATACCACATGGCATTTAGAGAACCCTAGGAGAGGAATACAGAAACATACTTAATGACAGGTTAATGCCATAGTTGAATATTAATGGGAATCAATGAAATACCTTATTATTCTTCCTTCTAAATATATAGCAAACTTGTCAATCAATATTTTTATTATTTTTGGTAATATTTAATTCACTAAGTAAGATATCTTAATATTACCATGAAAACCAGCCACATTCTTGCATGGCTGAAATGCTATCAATAACAGGTAACCGAATTATTATTCCTACTTCCCCACCTCTGGAAGGGTAGTGACATGCCAGGAACCCCTACCCTGTCTTTATTTCCTGGCTTTATACAACAGCTGCTCCTACTATAGAAGCCGGCAGTGAGAGAATTATGAAGCTTCCCTCTCCAAATTCCTGAAAATTCCCTTGGCATCAGCAAAACCTCAACTTTTAAAAAATGTACTACATAAAAGAATATCCCACAAAATAATAATTATAATATATTCATCAAAGTGACAATACAAAAAAATGTTCTGATGGACTATAAGGTAATGTGAATTCCCTACAATGCAAATAACATCTGTTCAAATGGAAAGGAGCCTTCTATACTCTTTGAAACCCTTTCATGTTATACGTCATACTGCCACCTGCTGGCTTCCCTAAATTCAATTCCACAATGAAAAAAAATTAAGCTGCCGCTTAAAATTCTTTCTTTATTTACTCTTCAAAAACTCATATGCAGGATATGCAGATACCATCTGCTATAATCTTTCACTTACAGGCAAAAAAGCAAATAATGAAACTTTGCATTGCAAAAAAAAAAGTAACCAAAGAAACACATCCTCAGTTCCTCAGGGAGACACTACTGAATGCAAAGGGATGAAAGTGTTACATCTGTAGGGAAGTAGCCAAAGCAAAGGACAGCACCTGTCACGGTGGCATAAGAAACCATATAATCCCAGCAGAGTCTCACTGTTCTAATGAACCAAACCTGAAACATTCCTAAAGGATAACTGAAAATATATTTTCTTCACTGCCAAGAAAAACTGAGCCATGTTCATTTATCATTTCTGTTAATTCCTAAACTTTAAAGAAAATTACTAGTTTTTGCATTTAACATGTAGAACTGAGACATATAGTTTTTGTCTGTTGAACTACTAACCAGGGTGTGTTGCTGTTTTCTTTCTTTGTTTTTAAAGTAGGCTCCACGCCCAAGGTGGGGCTTGAACTTAAGACCCCAAGATCAAGCGTTGCATGCTCTACCAACTGGGTCAGCCAGGCCCCCCCTCACCAGGGTGTTGTGAATACACAGAGGCCTTGTTATAAAGTGCCCTGATATAATCCAGATTTTATTTCTACTAAGTCCTCTCATGCTTCAAATGTTTCACAGCTGCTCCAGCACCTACATGATAAAATCTTCAAGTTTTAGTACAATTTCCTCCTCTGTCTTCAAAGCTCTTCATGCACATCCCCATTAGTACTTATTTCATTCTAGTGGAGTTAATTTCTCTTATCATTCTCCCCCATTAACCTATAAACTCCACAATGTGAGAGAATGTGCAGCATTTAAACACTGATTCCACAACTTGATCTGAGTGTGGACTAAGTGCTCGGCTGGAGCTGGATGGCTGGTAGCCAAAGATAAACAAGAAAGTCCCTGCAGCACTCAGTGTGCTCACAGTTTGATAGAGAAGGCGGACCTCCTCGTCCTGTATGATACGTTATCATCATAATATTGGTATGGTCTATGCTATAATACACAAAAGAGATATAAGTGGAAGAAGTGGTTCAAAAGGGGCTCCACTGGTCCTGCACTGAGTGCGGGGTGGGCTGGGAAGGAGCAGCAGAGAAGGCTGAATTCCATCCCTGCGGGAGGGCCTACTGCTTGATGAACGAGAGGATGGACAAATAGCCCCTCCATGTGCACGGTGACCCAGTTTCGTTTGTCAACCAGATTTTTTCTAAGAAAAGCAGATACTATGGAAATTCTGTATAACTTTATTCAGTTCTATTTTTCACTGACATTCAAAACTCAGTAATTGAAATTTACTTTGTCAGCAACCTTTATTAATAATCTTCGTGCTAATGTTATAGTGTTTTACAAATACATAACTTTAAACTTCTATGATCCTAAACTTCTATGATCCTAAGATGAAAAAATAGAAAGCTGATCTTTCCTAAAGCAAGTTGTTCTACAAGAAAGAGAAAAAAACTAATGGTACGAACTTAATACCTACAACCAACAAGCAGAGCCACCAAAAAGGATATGAACTTAATTAAACTCAATTAAAACAACACACATATCCCTTTCCAGGTCAAGAAACACCATCAGCATCTAGGATATAAATGCTGTAAGTAGAATGTTTTCATTTCTGAATTTCTTTTCCCAAAATAAGAATTCAACTAAGTTGTTTAAAATTTATATACCGAAAATTCAAATTCAAAAAACTGAGAGTATAAAAAATTTTTCCCCAAAATCATCCCCCTCAAAATGAGTCATCTTAGGCCTAGCTGTCCTTACAATATTTGTCAAATTATAGAACGTCTCTCAAATGTGGAACTTTATCTTGAAATAAAGCCCCATTTGTGAAAGACACATTAGAAAGAACATCTCAGCTAACGTAAGCTTGGATGATTAAAAGATCACCTAACAAGAAACAAGAAATGTAACACGGATTCAGTAGTTATTGTAAGGATGAGACCTAACAATTGCAACTGTTGGTTATTATTAAAAACCATCTTTTAAGTGAGCATTTCAAAAAGCAACAGTGCCAGTGGTTATATAATGGAGATAATAAATATACAACCACTGGACAAATAAAACCAAACACCCTAATGTTATATGAATAGGTACTTGGATCTTAACATAAAATACCGAGGCACTAGACTATAAATAGATTCAAAAAGTTTAATATTTCAAACGACACAGGAGGAAATGAAAACGATATATGAACTAGAAAACGATAACAGGACTCAAAAAGTTACCATTCTAATGATAATAAAGTCACTGATGTCCAAATGCGTTTGAAGAGTGTGACTAATAATCCTCCATGAAACATTAGTAGAAGTGGGAAAATGAAGGAGTACCTTATGCTTAGATAGCTCATAAGCAGCCACATAAGTAAATGTCTTCAGGTTAAAAATAAAATCTAAGATTTAAGTAAAACATGGCCCATATTAAATATCTATGACCTGATCAACTGAAATGGTTATCAACATCAGTGATAAGATTTAGCTAAATGTCATATTCTTTTCTAACTCCAATTCACTTTTTGAATTATTTTGCCCACACAGGTTAGGCAAAACGGTATCACTGATTTAAACATTAACAACCACCATTCACAATAAGCTTTTTTAAAAAGCCCAAAAGTCACCTTCCCAAGATGTTATAATAGGAAACCTTGAAATGACAGCTCTTAAGTTAATGTCAACAAAAATGTCGTTTTCCATCAGGGCAGGACAGGGACTACCACCTTATCGTGACTCCAGACAAAACAATCCTCTTGGTCCACTACATTTTTAGATCTGAGGCCTAAATACCAACTCATCTTAATTTAAAGAAGTATCAGAGACTGAGAGATAATCTTTCTAAAACAAGGAGCCTCTCATGAGCCCAACCTAGTGAAGTCCCTAAATACAATAGGTCAGTGGCCTACACCTATTAATTGGCCACACTAGCCCTCTATGGCCACACTCTGTGCTCTGCTTTTGCCCCCGGCTTTTCCTCATTCCCCATCAGAGCTCCTGGCCAAGGTCTGGCATGACCATAAACTGTTCAAGGGTTTCACAGACTCAATTCTTTGCTCCATCATGCCTGCTCTCGATTCTTCTATTTTTAACTTTATTTCACTAGGATATGAATATCCCCAGTAATATCTGGAACAGCTTCAAGATCTGCCTTTTACTCTGCCTGGATTGCTGAGCCACTCTCCAGTAGGGAAGGAGACAGCACGAGGAGCAGCCACGGTGGAAGGAACCAAGTGGTCTCCCAAAACAACATGCGGGGTACAGGAGTCTCACCAGGACGCTGGTCTGGGAGGTGCCAGCGCAAAGAGCCAGCAGCTCAAAGTGCCAACGCCTTCTTCCAGAGGCTCATTACATATAACCATTAGCCATGGTTTCAAGTACGGGGCTGAATAAAAGATTCATTCCCCACCCAAATGATCTCTCTCTTCCCAATGATGGGAGAGGGGGTGTTTACTGAAGTCTACACTATTTTACGTTTGCTTATTCACACAGAAAAAAAACAGGAAACCATCAAGATGTGGTTTAAAAGCTGGTAATTGTACAATAACCAGAAAAGCTCCATAGTTCATCCTTTGACTGTAAGAAGCTAGTGCTGAACAGGCACTTCCCAATTCTAGGATTACCCTTTCCCTCAAACCTTCCTTTAGGTCCTCAGAATTGCTCCCATATGTCAGGGTACCCCAACACTATAATGCAAACCTCTCTCAGCACAGGCCACCCCTCCCAGATACTGATGGACTCTAATAGTACAAACTGCCAGTGGACGCCACGGTCAAACTAATCTTGAAAATTTATCTTCAGTTGAGAGAGTAGAGGTCTGGATCTTATTTTCAAAACTACAACGCTACAATTCTACAAACATAATGAAATACTGGATTATAAAAAAAAAAACATTTTAAAGACTTTAATAATAAAAATCTCCAGTTGAAAAAGGAGCTATTTGATATTAAAAAAAACAGTAAACACACTGATAAATTATATCCTAACATACAACTTTAAGCTCCTGATACTTCCAATGTTACTATTATATCACATATCTTTAAACTGTAGTCTCTATTACTAAATGAAACTCATTGTGGCATTAAACTGGGATACAGGCTCAAAGAAAACATGGGCATACTGAGCTTATGTATACTCACCTGATCTGGTATGTTTTCCTTCACACGGGTCCAAGCCCCGGCTTTGTATAAATACTGGGCTGGGCTCAGAAATTTTGCCCTATATTCAGAATTCACCTTCCTAACAGAAATGAAAGGAGAGTAAATATTTCACCATGTTGATCTTCTAAATACCATGACATTTTTCTTATAAAATACATACCCAAGCCTTTGATGTCTCCAAGGAGTAAGCTTCTTTTTAGGCTGGTTTGACTCTTTTGATTCCATCTCTGCTTCTAATTTTAAAGGATCATCTGTTTTATTACACTAAAATGGAAATAATGTAAACATTTTATGCTTAAAATGTTATACATTAGAGCAAAAACATAAATGTTATAAAGTATAATTGGGTACTGTATTACAATTCTGTTTGTGGAAGTAAGTTTTAACTGCTAAAGATAACCTGGAAATCACAAGCAATCAATAAACAAGTTTTGAAACTACTAGATCCGGTTGGGTTTTTCAAGTATAGCTCAGGTTTTGTTCATTTATAACAATAAAATTTATATCCTTGGCTACAAAAAATTTTTCTAATTAACAAATAAACATGTAAATGAATAAACTTGACGTTACCACCTATTAAACAATGTTTTTACATTTGCCTTTGATATTCTAAATCCACATTTTATTGCATTGCAGTAATTAAATATAAGGTTCCAATGAGTAAGTTACCAACCACATTGTTTTACTGAATAACCCTTTTTTTTTTTTAATGTTTGTTTATTTATTTTGAGAGGGAGAGTGGGCGTGGGAGGAGCAGAGAGAGAGAGAGAGAGAGAGAGAGAGAGAATCCCAAGCAAGCTCCACACAAGTGCAGAGCCCGATGTGGGACTTGAACGCGATAAACTGTGAGATCATAACCTGCGAGCTAAAATCAAGAGTCAGATACTCAAGTGACTGACCCACCCATGCACCCCATAATCTCCCCATTATGGTAGATCCAAAAATATGTATATATGTGTGTGTATGGAAACAAATATATGTATAAACCAATTTACTTTTAGTCATAGAATTTCTATGTTTAGAACCCACAAGGTATTAGTTATAGCATTCCAGAAGATTTAAAAATAGGACTTCTATCCCATTTACCTATAATTTACAATCATTTTAACCTGAATCTGTAACTTAAATAGCTATAGTTCAAATAGAGGCAAGTGTTTGTATGTGCTGATTATGGGGTGCATGGGTGGGTCAGTCACTTGGGTATCTGACTCTTGATTTTAGCTCGCAGGTTATGATCTCGCAGTTTATCACGTTCAAGTCCCACATCGGGCTCTGCACGTGTGTGGAGCTTGCTTGTGATTCTCTCTCTCTCTCTCTCTCTCTCTGCTACTCCCACGCCCACTCTCCCTCTCAAAATAAATAATACACAAACATTTAAAAAAAAAGGGTTAAGTTATTCAGTAAAACAATGTGGTTGGTAACTTACTCATTGGAACCTTATATTTAATTACTGCAACGCAATAAAATGTGGATTTAGAATATCAAAGGCAAATGTAAAAACATTGTTTAATAGGTGGTAACGTCAAGTTTATTCATTTACATGTTTATTTGTTAATTAGAAAAATTTTTTGTAGCCAAGGATATAAATTTTATTGTTATAAATGAACAAAACCTGAGCTATACTTGAAAAACCCAACCGGATCTAGTAGTTTCAAAACTTGTTTATTGATTGCTTGTGATTTCCAGGTTATCTTTAGCAGTTAAAACTTACTTCCACAAACAGAATTGTAATACAGTATCCAATTTAGGCTGGCTGTAATTTGGCATGCTAAAGCTTTGGTTTAAAATACATGTATCTAGGGGTGCCTGGGTGGCTCAGTTGGTCGGACCAGGGGTGCCTGGTCCGACTTTAGCTCGGGTTATGAGCTCACAGTTCATGACTTCAAGCCCCATATTAGGCTCTGTGCTGACAGCTCAGAGCCTGGATCTTACTTTGGATCCTCTCTCCCGTTCTCTCTGCTTCTCCCCCGCTCACTCCTCACTCTCTATTTCTCTCTCTCAAAATAAATAAATAAACTTTAAATAAAACAAACAAAATACATGTAAGTATGCATGTTTCTGTCTGACTCCCATTATTTAAAGTGTGTGTTTCTATCGCTACTGTTACTCCTATAGCTCACATCACTGTAAGGCTAATCATTTGCTATTAGACATAGCAGACTTACCTTCTATGTTGCTAAGCACTTGTCACATATTACATTTATTTAGTTACAACTCTGTCTCCTGTGTGGGGTTTAGTGTGGTCATCGTTGTATTTTCAGTACTTACCCAATGCCTGGCCCCCACTAAGTGCTTAGTGAACATGTGGCACTTAATAGACAAATGAATAAACTACCTAAAACCCAAATTCTCAGGTGGTATTCAGTAAAAGATAATGAGTAGAGTCTAAAATCATAAGCCTTTTATTTTGTTTAAAGTAAAGAGTTGACGAATACCTTCTTTTCAGGAGATACTGTTTCAAAATTTCCATTCTCTTTCAAATCATTTCTTAATTTTGGTTCTTTCACTGGAGATAAACCCTTGAAATTTCTTCTGTATTCAGTTTCATGGATGATTGAGTTACCTTTGAATTGTGGAACAAATTTGCTTTTATTGTGGAAAACCTTAAAACAAAAATTACTGTAGTTTAGTTTTCTTGTTGGTTAAATACACAAAACTTAGTTTCTGAACTGCTTTAAAATTTCATATATAAAGTTGAATTATAGGATGTCAAAAAAGTGAAATTATAAGACTGTTTATAATTTCGTATTATTTCATATATCTAATTAACATCCAAAAAACAACAAAAGCAAAAATAGACAAACTAAAAAGTTTCCATACAGCAAAGAAAACAATCAATAGGGTGAAGAGGCAATCTTGGAATGGGAGAAAATACCTGCAAATAGTACATCTGATAGGGGTTAATATTCAAAATATATAAGGAACTGAAGCACCTTGCTAGCAAGAGAACAATCTGATTTTGAAAATGGGCAAAGGGACACATACATGGAACAGAATATAAAGCTCCAAAATAACCCTATGCATCTACAATTATTTACAACAAAAAAGCCAAGAATATACACTTGGGAAAGTATAATCACTTCAATAAATGGTGTTTGGGGCGCCTGGGTGGCGCAGTCGGTTAAGCGTCCGACTTCAGCCAGGTCACGATCTCGCGGTCCGTGAGTTCGAGCCCCGCGTCAGGCTCTGGGCTGATGGCTCGGAGCCTGGAGCCTGTTTCCGATTCTGTGTCTCCCTCTCTCTCTGCCCCTCCCCCGTTCATGCTCTGTCTCTCTCTGTCCCCAAAATAAATAAACGTTGAAAAAAAAAAATTAAAAAAAAAAAATAAATGGTGTTTGAAAACTGGACAGTCACTTGCAAGAGGATGAAACTGGACCCTGGAACTTCTGCACTATTTAATCGGTACCCTGCTCCTCCTAATCGCCTCCATTGTGGCAGCCTCCAAGAGTTACAGCCAGAGTGGACTGGTAGCTGGAGCGATCTTCGGTTTTGTGGCCACCTTCCTCTGCCTGGCGAGCATATGGCTGTCCTACAAGAACTCATGTGGGACCCAGTCAACAGATGCCGCTGTCTGAGGACACCCTACGGCCAGGCCCAAGGCAGGCCCTGAGACGGGAATGTCGGGGGGCCGGCCCCCAGGAGGGGCTTCTGAACTTCTGCTCCTGTGCCAAAGCCCTGCCCACACTGCTGGGCACAAGAGGGGCCTTCGACATCCTCCTGGGCTCCTGAGCCACTCTCGGCCTCTCTTTCTGGTCTTCCTTGGAGAATAGTCCTCCCCGCCTGGGAACAAAGAGCAGCCTCCAGGGAAATCTAGTCTCTTCCTCCTGCTTTTAGAAGCAACCATCTCAGGGACTGATGACCCCACTTACCTACCACAGTCCGGGGGGTGGGTCTGAATACTCCTGCCTAAATCTGCTTCTACTCCACATTCCTCAGGGGAATGAAGCTGTTCTAAGTCCTCTTATAAAAACAAAGCCATGTCCAGGGCACCAGGGTGGCTCAGTCGGTTAAGTGTCCGGCTTCGGCTTAGGTCATGATCTCATGGTTCATGAGTTTGAGCCCTGCGTCGGGCTCTGTGCTGACAGCTCAGAGCCTGGAACCTGCTTTGGATTCTGTAGCTCCCTCTCTCTCTGCCCTCTCCTGCTCACACTCTGTCTCTTTCTCAAAAATAAATAAATATTAAAAAAAATAAAAACAAACAAACAAACAAAAAATGGGCAGAGGAATTGAATGCATATTTTTCCAAAGACATACAGATGGGCCAGCAAGTACATGAAAAGGTGTTCAATATCACTCATCATCAGCCAAACATAAATCAAAACCACAAGACATCACCTCACACCTGTTAGAATAGCTATTATCCAAAATACAAAAGATAGTGTTGGCAAGGATGTGGAGAAAAGAGAACCCTTGTACACTGTTGGTAGGAATGTAAATTAGTACAGTCATTATGGAAAACAATATGGAGATTCCTAAAGAAATTAAAAATAGAACTACCATATGATCTAACAATTCTACTTCTGGGTGGATTTCCAAAGGAAATGAAATCCGTATCTCAAAGAAATATCTGCACTCCCATGTTCATTGCAGCATTATTCGCATTAGTCAAGATATGGAATCAACCTAAGGGTTCACCAATAGGAATGGATAAAGAATGGTAGAATGGATAAAGAAAATGATACACACACACAAGAATATCATTTAGCCTTCAAAAAGGAAATTCTGTCACTTGCAACAAAATGGATGAACCTGAGGAACATATGCTAAGTCTAAGCCAGGCACAGAAAGACAAATACTGCAGATTTCACTTATATGTGGAATCTAAGTAAGTAGAACTCACAGAAGCAGAGAGTAGAATAATGGTTGCCAGAACTAGGGGGTGGGAGAAATAGGGAGATACTGGTCAAAGGGTACAAAGTTCCAGTTTGCAGAATTAATAAGCTCCGGAGATGTAAGGTGCAACATGATGACTAGAGTTAATACTACTAACAGAGTTAATACCTGAAATTTGCTAAGGGGATAAGAGCTTACAACACACACAAAAAGCTAACTACGTGAGGTGTTAATGTGTTAATTAGCTTGATTTTGTTAATCATTTCACAATGTACAGGTACATCAAAACATTATTTACATGCTGTAAATATATAATTTTTGTCAATTATACCTCAATAAAGCTGGGAAAAAACCCAAAGATCAACTTTCTACACTCACTACTATGTTGTGAATAATAGTTACTATAATAAAAATAATGTTTAAGCCAAAAAAATAATGAGCCATATCTTTTCTCCCCACTTTCCTACTCCTCCCTCCCATCAGTTTGATAATGGGATAAGTACAACTGGCATATTTAAGTGAACATAGACATTCACTTTATAAGGCAATTCTGTTGTCAGCTCTACCAGTTTTTTTTCCTTCCTTGGCATGATTTTTTTTTCTTCCTCCAAAAAAACAGAAGATTCTTAACACTGTGAATATCTGATGTGTTCTTTTGTTCTGTTTTTTTTTTTTTCCTTTGCTTATTTTTAGCTCAATGCAAGGGGAAAAAATCAGGTAATAATGATGTTTCTGTTTTTAAGTGTTTCCCTTTATCCTTAGTATTTTATAATAGGGTTTCTATTTTATGGTATATTATCACTGATTACAAAGAAAGCAAAAGGAAAAGATGTGGACCACAAATAAGGTATATTATAGCTTTGCAATGCTGAATAACACATCTTCATACATATCAAATCCAGAGTATCTTTTCCCGAGTATAGCCTCAAGGACTTTTCTGCCAAAAATTATTCAGACTCCTTTACATATTAATATAAGACATCTTTTTAGAAAGCAGGTGTTTGATAAAATAGAGGTGAATAGCTCCTTCAGAAGTTCCCTATCAACAAGCATTGAAAATTTCTGTCACAGGACTCTTTAATCCACAGACCCTGAAAATGATATACTCTGAATTGACAAAGAGCATTTACTTTCCCCCCAAATTCTCTGAAACTCCCACTAATGAAAGCAATAAAACTACTAGTGAAGGTTTGCTAATGATTTATTTTATATTATACTTTGGTCCTATAAAAAGGGCTTTTCTATACAATGTCTCCACTGAAATATATAAAAGCTGTCAATGGGGCTTTGATTTGAATTAGCTTTAGCTTAAAGATGAAATGTTCTACAAAAACTGAACAGCTACAATTTTCAGGGAGTGATTTTGTAGATACACACACTTACTATCCAAGAACACTTGTGAGCCAACAAAAGAAGTACTGATCCTCTACTGGGTTCATGAAGGGGACATATGTTGCCTTAGCTATTTTATATGCTTCTAAAATGTTCTACAAATTTCACAGTTTTTTTAGAAACCTGAATAACAAGTAAGCCCAAAGCTGCCACAATTTTTAGGATCACTAGAATTATTACATTAGTGTAAGAGGACTGATATTATTGTCTTGTTGAATCTACCCTCTCAGTCCTGAGGGGTATATAAAGTTTACAAACGAATGTTGAGATACAGGAGAAAATGAGCCATAAGGGTGTATGAAGGGATGTGTATGTGTTCATAAAGAAAATGCAAAGATCTAGAAGAAGAAAAGTCTAGGCTGTCCTGGGCCTCTGAAGATATTCTAAATGCAAGTATTTCCTTACCCAGGCCCAGAAGGATGGTTAAGAATATAAATGAGAGTTAAGAGCCTAAAAACTGTCTAGAGGATGACAGTAGTAAAATATTGAGTGTTTATTAGTAATGGTGGTCGAGCACCAAAAAACGGTACAAGATACAAAGAAATCTAGGAGCACATTTAGGTACCATCATAGCTTTTGAAGTTTATAAATGTCATCAAAATGACAATTTCTATTACTGCTCACTTGGTACAAAAACAAGATTATGTATCTTGTATTATTTTTAACATATTTTGTATTTTCTTAAAATATTCAGGGTAGTTATGCCTTTCTTATCAGACAGAAAACATGCAACATATTAGTCAACAAAACACAGTATTTTAGAATAAAAGCAATTTAATATTTTTTTTAAACAAAATCTCGCAGCATGCAATAACTTACCAGTCCTCATGCTTCATTACCCTGTCTCATATTGAGCGTACGTGATGGATCTGGCAACAGTGACCATCAGTGGCCTAGGATAGTGTCATGTTACTACTATAGATCGAAGTAACAGAAGGATGTTAGAAAAACTCTTATTTTCACTTTTCTAGAACCTACCTCCAGGATCACTGAAGAAGTACCTAATTTCTTTTAGCCCTTATTTCTGTGTAAATCTGCATTACTAGATCAGAGGATGATACTTAAAAATATATTACATCCATTCAACTACCTGATTGGCTGTAAAAACTGGAGCAGCTTCTTTAGGGGTCTTCCAAACAAACTGCCTTTGATATTCAGAATTTCTCAAGATATCATGTGAAGGAACAACAGTCAGTCCTGCTTTCTTCCGAAGAACTCTATTCAACTGTTAGGGAAAGAAAAACCCCACCCACAGTCATTAAAAATTTCTGTTCAAACTTTTACTGCGGTAAAAACAAAAACCAAAAAGACATTATAACATATTTCGTATAACATGAAATCTACCCTCTTAACAAATTTTTAAGTATACAGTATTGTTAATTACATGCACACCGTTGTACAGCAAACTTTTTAATTGATGATCTCTCTTTTAAACTATTTAAAATTTCTTTCTGAATATTGTCAATGAATCATTGTGCATCCCAGAAAAAGATAGCACCTCTCAGTCTCTTCCTACCAATTTTTCACAATTAAATCTATGACTAAGAAACAGCAGCACCTTGCCTTATTCACACATTGCTTCTGCGACACCCCTTCCCTTGCCCACCACTTACACATCACCTTCCTCGATTCTACTGTACCCCCTGGTTTTCGCAACGAGCCACAGATTCTTCACCAACACTTCTGAATGCCTCTCCGTGGTTCCAGTCCACAGTGGACACGAAATGGGGAAGAGGTAGTGGACTGGAGAAAAATGTGGGAGGCGGCGAGATGTCTGCACAGGTCCCCAAAGCCTATGCTTATGTGCTTGCAGGGATGTTCCACAGGCCAGGTGTGACATAGGAGAGCAGAACTCCAAGATCTTTGAGATCCTGCCAGAACTGCCCTTCCTTTTGCACTCTGTCAATTGAGATGTTGTTTGTGTCCACAATAAGAAATTGAAAAGGGCCTAGGTAGAAGTCAGCTCACCACCCCTGCCAGAGGTAATGGCTTACTACTCCCCTTCTCTGTCTCAATTTGATCTCTCCCTTAGGACTCTGGTGCTGATATTTGATGAATAAAATCCAGAGGCAGGCTGCCCATCCAATGAAGAGATATCTTAGTATAACCAGTACAAACTGGCAACTATTAAGAATAGAACTCATAAGAGGCACCTGGGTGGCTCAGTCGGTTGGGTGTCCGACTTCAGCTCAGGTCATGATCTCACAGCTCATGGGTTTGAGCCCCACATCAGGCTCTGTGCTGACAGTTCAGAGCCTGGAGCCTGCTTCAGATTCTGTGTCTCCCTCTCTCTCTCTACCCTCCTCCGCTCATGCTCTGTCTCTCTCTGTCTCAAAAATAAACATTAAAAAGAAAATTAAAAAAAAAAAGAATAGAACTCATAATAACTAAAGTCAACAGCCTCTTAACTATTCTATAAGACATCAGATTAAAAAAATAAAACAATGGAAAATTTTTAAGCATAAAATGTAGTATTAGTGAAATGATGACATTTACAAAGAATTCTACGCTTTTGAAAAGAAATACTGTGAATATACCTACCCCATTATCTACATTTTCTGAAAGCAGCTTGGTAGAATGCTCCAGTTCCTCATTTTCATTAACCGGTATATGACCTTCTATTACATCCTCATTATTTTCCACAATATCTGAAGCCCCTTCAGCTCTGGAGTCTGTAGAGTGAGACCTGGTTCTTTTGGGAACCCTGGAGGCTTCTAGTGCAAGAACTCTTTCTTGGTTAACATCTTCTTTTTGTTCTGCTTCTTGTAATTCTGTTTCTGCGGCTTCAGGTTTTGGTGATACAATATCATTCTCTGAGATAGCTCCATTCCACTCAAGAGATTTTGAAATTTGTGGATCATGATAAGGGACTCTTCTTTTTGAAATAAAACTTGGCTCTTTTGTGATTCCTACAAAATATAGTATACAGAAATTGCCATAAAGCTCTGCCATAGCATAAAGTTACAAAGACAACTTTTAATAACACTTAAGAGAGGAGAAATGGAACTGAAAAATCCCAGGTGAGATACACACAATGTCCTTAAAGTTGCAAGATAAAAAAAAAAAAAAAATAGGTATAGTTCGTTCTTCAACATAAAATCTTTAATTTTGCTTTTAAAAAGTATTAACATTTTTTTGACATAAAAAAATTAAAAATTGGGGTCACAATGTTCGAGTTACCCCAACACAAGTCACTAGAATCGCAACGTGACAGGCCTGGCAAAGCCAGCAGGACATGTTGCCTCCGTTTCTAATTACTTTCCTGTGCTACTTAACAGAACAATGGGCCCTGGTACTGTCAAAATTTGGAACTTTTCACAAAGCTTCTCTTATGCACAGTAGACCAAGGTGAGAAGGGATGAGATGTCATTATGCTGGATCTTGGTTCTACATTTGCCTTGATTTCCTGAGAATTAAAGAGAATGAACCCTTTTAACAAGAGCTAAGATACTATTTCTCTATGTTTCTGTCTGGCAAGCAAATGTCCAAAAAACTTAACCTTCTACCCAAGTAAGAGGAGCTCTGTGGAATGACAGCCACTGAGACACTGTCCTAGTTTGGGGCCATTCTTTAAATAGAAAGAAGACTTAGCAGGGTGGGGAAGAAAGAGTAAGACTAGAGGGAAGGAGAGGAAAGGTGGACTGAAAATCTGGCATGAGTTCTTTAGCCTCTGTCAAGGATGATTTGGCCATGGAACCCAGGGTCCCCTCCCTTACAAGACTTCCTTAGATTAGTGGTCTTCAAACTGGGTGCATATGTGTCTGGAGGCATATGGAGACATTCTAGGGGATAAGCAGAAACAGGCCGCGTAAGGGAATCATTTTGCAGATCTTAACTCTGTATGCACTATTATCCCAATGTTGGTCTGCCTGAGAGTTGCACCTGCTGTCTGCAGTCTTCGTTCCCACCCCCGCCTTCCCACTTCACAAAAGGAAGACACACCTCTCAGCCAGCCCCAAGGAATAAAAAATTCTCGTAGGTGGGAAAGACAAAGGGACAATTCAAAAAAGTATAACTACCAAGAGAGAGTACCTGACAGCAAAGCAAAGAAGGCAGAGATGACAAATAACAAAAGAACAGTGCCTTATTTCACCCATCTTCACACTTTTCCCATCTAACTATCTTAGAATTAAAACTCGGGGGTAAGAGGGTTGTCATGCGAAATGAATATATGTTAACACATGTTAACACATTTATAGGGATTGAAAAATAAAGTTAGACTTTGTTCTCACAGCAAATAATTCTAATTTGCCTGATTAGTTTGCCAATGAGGACTAACTTTACCACTTATATGATGAACATTCACCGTAAAGTGAATCAGCTATATTGGCTGCTCCAAAGTTTTAACAGAACGTAAGTGAAACATATACATGATATTCCATATGCCAGAAATCACATCCTTTGATTTCACTTTGTTACAAACTGAATTTGTTACACTTATGATTAAAAAAATTAAATGTCAACTTAAAAATGTGAGGGCCACCTAGATGGCTCAGTTGGCTAAGCACCAACTTTGGCTCAGGTCATGAACTCACAGTTCACAAGTTCGAGCCCCACATAGGGCTCTCTGCTGTCAGCACAGAGCCCACTTTGGATCCTCTGTCCCACTCTCTCTCTGCCCCTCCCCGCTCGCACACATGCACTTGCTCATGCCCTCTCTCGCTCTCTCTCTCAAAAATAAATAAACATTAAAAAAAATGTGAAAGGATGCAAAGACTTTCTAAATACTTTTAAGGGATATGAAAGCAAAAATTTGAAGACCATTGCTCTAGACTTCTCTCTGTTTTAACACAGAGAGGCTTCTGGTAGAAGAGCAAAATGAAAGGGGAAGATTCTCAAGTGGTCTGCCATAATCTCTGAGCACCAGCAAAAATACACTAAGGGGAAAAAATACACTGTTAACAGAACACCCAGCCAGTCCTAGGTAAAATGGCTGTTATTCCTCCCACCTGCCTTTCTGAAGTTCTCACTCTGCCCCTCCCCCTAATCTAATTATTTCCCATTCACATATCTCCCCAGACCATTCCTGCTTTCATAATGTACCATACTCTAAAGTGGCTTTGCTCCCAGTCTTGTCTCAACATACCCACCCTCAAATGTAACTGATCTAAGCTACAATGTTATGGGCACAACAGTCTGGTTAACCAATTCCGCAGTATCATAACAGGCCATCAGTGGGATATATATACTTTAAGATTTATTTTGTATTAATCTAATAGAGTCTCAAATTTGTAGAATTTCGAGTCATTTGGAGGACTGAGCACCATCTTGCCCAAGAAGCAGAGACATCCAGTGTTTGAAGTCAGGCTCTGGGCAAAGGATCCTGATGCTTCAGAGGAACCGAGAGCCACTGACTCTAGCCCACTTTTCCCTTTTTTTCTCCAAATCTAATCCCAGAAACCCTCTCCTCATTTTACTAATTTCCTAGGCTTGGGAAAATTATGCTTATTTCTCATACGTCTTTTCTTTTCTTGGCTTCAAATATCTAATATTTGAGGGACATACATACCATGCATAAAGCATGCTCACATGTGAGGCCCCAAGCACTCATCTGTATATATGCACCTGCCCCTTAACAAGGAATATCTCATTTAATCCCTCCCAGCAATCCTGTGCAATGGGCTTCCTAAACCCCACCTGGTAAAAGAGGGCAAATTTTCCCAAGATCAAAGCTAATGGAGGTCCAAACTCACGTTCATTCATTCAAACACTGGTTTGCATAAGCACTGGAGGAGGTGTCATCTACTAGGCAGGAAGACAACCAGAGCCCTTGCTCTTCGAGATCTTCTATTCTAGTGCGGGCCAGTGAAACAGGCAGGTAGGATAAAGTCACTCTGTTTCTTTTCCTCTGCACTGTTCTCTGGGAAACCTTGGCCTAGGGCTGACTTCCCTGGGATACCAGGAGGAAACATGTGTGATGACAAAAATACAGCCTCTGAACTCATGGGCTTTCAACAAAACAGATTTGATTTCACATCATGGTTTTGCCATTACTAGCTATGAACTTTGGGCAAGCTACTTAATCTAAGTTTCCCTTCCTCAAGACCTTGGGAGAACACCTCCCCAGGCTTGACTGCTCTCAGCCATCCCATCTCAGCTCAAGTATGACTCCTCAGAAAGGCCTTTCTTGACCACTGAAGCTAAAGTGGCTTCCCTCCAACCCACCCCTCCCCACAAGTTATCTATATGCTAGCCTATAACAACTTGAAGTCCCCTAGTTTATTTATTGAGTTACTTGTTTACTTTTTTTGCCCACAATTAAGGGTCTTTGTCTGATTCAAGGCTATGTCCCTAGAAGCTGGGAATAGTCCTGGCCTATAGCAAGCCCTCAGTAAATAGCTGTTAAACAAATATGTCAACCAGACCAATGGAACAATGCTTCACAAATCTTCATCATTTTTGCAAACTTAACCCCAAGCTTTATTTAAGTTACAACGACTATTAGTTTGTTCAGCTTACCTAATTGATCCGATCTAAGTCCAGCCCATGGGTACCTTCTCCCCACCGAGGGATTATAGGACTCTGACAAATATGACTTTTTCCACAGAAAGTTTCTCTGGTATTCACTCAGCCCCTGAGATACAAAATAAAATTTAAGTACAACGCAATTAATGGACGTTGTTTTAAAAAAAAGACATCAGTAAAATAATTTCGGAACGATGAGTTCAACCATGAGTTGAAAGCCTGGAGATTGATAAACACAGAAGAGCTCCCTAATAACAACTAATATTTACCCAGCCCTGTGCTAAGCAGTTCACATGTCTTCTATCCTTTAATCCTCACAACCACTTGAGGCAGATGCTGGCAGGAATCCGACTCCCTGAGCAGCTACCTTTTTGCTGGTTGTCTGGTTCCAAAGCCTGAGCTCTTGTCTGATAACAGGTGACAATCTAAATCCCCATCGCTATAATTATCCTTACTGATTACGCCGGCAATGAGTACACAGTATCAGGTATTAGGCCTAGTACCTCTCGAAATGTTGTAAAGTCAACCAAAGACGAATTCCCGTCCCATTCTGGATACAAGCCCTTAAGATAAAAGAATAAAACAGGGTTTGTGGAAGGCTGTGGTCAACTGTTATGCTGATGGGTGCCTGACCCTGACACCTACCACCTACCTGAAACTTACGCACAACTATGAAAACTGTATATTTCTTACACCCTATCTTTACCTAGCCAGGGTCCCATTTCTCGATCCTTTAAAAGACATAGGCACTTTAAAGTTTTAAAGGGCAGGTAGGGGGCGGAGGGTAAAAGGCTGAGATGTGAGATGGGCTACAGGTGTCCCAATCTGAAGCCACCTTAGATCCCATTACAAAGCGCCCTCCTTCCATCACCACTCCCCTGTGCCCTCCAAAATCAATCTCTCTCAACACCACCAAACGCCTCCATACTGCAACTCGGAAATGTGTGTGAGCGGAGAGGGAGCTAGGTGGAGGAAGCAAGCATCCCTCAGGATCTTGGCAAGCAGGCTCGGGAGCTGACAGGCATTGCGGGGCCCAGGAGCGCCGCGCAGAAAGCCAGCGCGGCCCCCGCGCCTGCACCCGCCCCACCATGACTTCCCCCCCCCCCCCCCCCCCCACAGCAGACTTCGGATCTGGAGACCACGGCCTCACCTTGAAGCGCACCGGCATGTCGCTCGGCGCTAGAGCCCCCGCCACTCCGACAGTTAACGGGACAAAAAGCCCCGAGGGGGCGGGGCGACAACAGTCGGTTCCCTAGCAAAATCCTCAGCCTGGCGTCCCAGACTACGCGCCGGCGCACTCCGCGCTTCCCTCCTTGAGCCCCTACGCTCTGCCTTTCTCCGCCCATTCTGAGGTTTAAGAACCAATAGAGACCCCGAGAACTTCTTGCCGTCATTAAGATTCGACCAATCAGTGCCCGAATGGGGGACGCCCGCCTCCCGTGACAAATCCCGGCGACTAACAGAAATGGCGGGCGGAAGACTGGCCAATGAGGTTCCCGGAACCGGGTGGGTGGGGCCCCGCGGGAGCTTCGTCCTGGGGAGAGCTCAGCGGCTGCTGGTTTTGAGGGTCGTGTGCGGCTGTAGGTGTACCTGCCGGTGGGATTCGTATGTCACCGGCCTCGCTGGGCCGGGTTCGTGACGTCAGAAAACATGAAGGTGTGTTCTTAATTCCAAATCTGTGACGAAACCGAAATGTTTTCTTTTTCTGAAATGAGAATGTTCAGGTCTGTTCTCCTGAATATCAGGTCCTACAACTGACAGCCATGTTACATCACTTACTGTCGCATCAAAAGGGATAGGCTAAAAAGAAGTATTGCTTAGGCAGGCCAAAAAAAAAAAAAAAAAAAATATTTACTCTTGAAAGATAAACTGCTTACTTTCAGTGATGTTTTTGCCTCCCACTACCCCGCCCCCGCAAAAAAAAAAAGTATAGTTCTTAATATTAGAAAACATTAATGATGCTTGTGAGTCTCAGCTTCTAAAGCTTCAGCGTTGTCTCTCCTCTCATTCATTTAAAAAAATAAAATTGCATCTAATTTCAATAGACTTGCCATCATCATCAGTAAGTATTTTTTGAGATTCTCCCATTGACAGAACACTGTGCTGGGAAAGAAATAAATTGTCCGGACAGTTCTCTAACATACTTGCAGAGAATGAACATATATTTATTCAATAATGTATAATGTATCATTGTGCTAAATTTTCAAATGGCAGGTATGATGATAAGGGCTACAGGAGTTGGAGGAGGGAGTTGTCCTTAAGGGTAGAGATGATTAAAAGAAGCCTCAGGAAGAAATATTCGGACTCACCCTTGGAGATTAGAAGGACTGAAATAAAGAGGAAAACGGGACGATCACAGGGCAGATGTCTGAATGGAATACTGCCCAGCTTCTTCCAGGAACAGTGAAAATAGTGCCTTTACTTTTGTCATTTGTTGACTAAAGAAAAGTATACCCTCTTTTAAACTTTCAAATATTAATAACAATCCTTGATGCTCTAAGCATTTTCTGCAAAGACTTGTCTTCCTGAATCCTAATTGATGTCTCTGTTCTTCTTCATCATCACTGAGATACTTAAAAATTCATTTGAAAGAGCCACCTGATACCTGAAACAAAGAGAATATTAAATTAGCCCCTATGTGGCCATGCATCCAGGGGGCCCTTGATAAATGTTAATTGGTGATGACAGCATCTCTGTCGTGTAAATTGAGAATGGCACCAACAAGACACAGCGGAACATAAACTGAAGGAGGTCCTCTTCAGGAAAACAGTCCAGATTGCACAGAGTAGGAAAAACACAGCTCTGGTTGTATATACAGCTTTGTTAGGACAGAAGGCTGAGGCGAAGTCAGTAAAAGCAGGCATGTAGAATGTAGCCTGTCTGCTAAACAAGGACCATGGTAACTGCAGTAGGGCTCTGCTGAGAAGGGAATAAAGGACAAGAGCGGCAGATGGGAAAAATAACGGAGTCACAACCGGGGTTGGCTGAGAGGTGCTAAAGGGACTCAAGGAAGAAGAGTACTTTGCTTTGTTATTCTTAAATGAAAGCCTCCTCAAGTTTATGAGGCAAAGACGTAGACATGCAAAAAGGGACAACCTTAGTATATGAGCCTATAGCCTGTGTTTTACCAGCTTTTACACTACTACTGCAAGAAACAGACCCAGCACCTACAAAGTTCCACCCAAGTGTTTGGGGGAGTCCCGGGAGGTGTCTCACATGTGCTTACAGCTACCACATACAGTACGCAGGGCAACACTGCCTCTCATTTCAGTAGCCACACATCTGCATGTGTCACTCTTGCTGCTGGCCACCACAGCCACAAGTGCTGAGTACTGAGCCTCCACTGGGCACAGCATGAAGCGTCCTCCGACTGCCCAGTCCTGCTGGTGATCTGTGACAAGGCACCTCCCTCTCCTTTTTGTGTTACCCTCTATTAAGTGAGTATCAAAGTGTCATGGAGGGTTTTTCCATTTGTATTTCAGCCTTCCCTCTCTCCAAAGGGAATTCCATGGAGCCTGGGCCAGAAAGTAATCCTCAAGTGATAGGTTTCATTCTGTGTCATTCTATGACATTCTATTCTAGATGAGCTTCTCCCTTCCACAGCCAAGCCTCTCTTCCTAGGACGAGAGTGTCATACCTGGCTCCCTCTTCCCTTTGTTGATGTCTCTGTTTCTCATGCAAATAGATTTCTCTTAATTATCTGTGAGAGATTAAATTGGTACCACCTCTAATGAAGGACAATTTTGCAGTCCTTTGACCCAGCAATTCTACTTTTATAACTTTATCTTATAAATATACTTGCCCATATGTGAAAATTATCTATTGAAGGTTGTTTACTGTATTGGAAACAACTTAAATGTCCATCTGCAGGGGACTAGTTAGATGTATTGTGTTTCCTCCAGGGCCCAGAGCAAGAACAGGCTATGCAGCAGGCCCAGATGACAGTGCAGGCCGCTCTGCTCCCTAGGGCTTCCACCCCAGCAGGTCCAGGTGGGTCAGACCCGCTTCTGGTGTCAAGTGTTATATCCATCAGGGTCTGGCTGGGAAAACTGAAACTATCAGAGGCATTTCCAAAAAGAAAGCTTAACATAAACTATTGGTTAATGAGTTACTAGAGAACTTTGAAAAGCTAAAAGGAGAAACAGGATAGTAATTCCAGAAAGCAGCTCACACCCCTGAGGTTGGAAAAGCAAAGGGAAATGTTGATGTTACTGAAACACAGAGGTTTGCCCTAGAGGCCTCAGGGAGTTGGCGAGACCTCTGCCCAGCTGGTACTGGTGCCTCTTAGGGAACAAAGTGAGGCTGCCCCTGGGAATGACAGAAAGGGAGGGAAGGAAGGAAGGAAGGAAGAGAGAGTGAATGAAAGAAAGAAAGAAAAGAAAAGAAAAAAAAGAAAAGAAAAGAAAGAAAAAGTTGGAGACTGAACCAACTACTACCATGGAGAAAACAGTCATCATTAAGGTGCTGCTGAGAGCAAAAAGCGAGTGAAAGCAGGCATTCTGGTCTCTAGTGTCCTCTCTTAGCAGACCTAGAGGGAGTTAGTCAGCAGGATCCAAAGGATCTGCACAGCCCGAAAGGTAAGATTGAAAGTGAAAGACGGTAACTTAGTAACTTCTACCTATCCAACCCTTTAAAAGAAAGAAGCATTTTTTTTTAATGAGCTAACATGGAAGGAGTTCAAAAAAAAGGCAAGTTACAGGTGTGTATAGTATACCATCAGTTGGCATAAGAGAAAGACAAAAGAAGAAAAATGATGTTATCATTCACAGACACTTTTTCCCTCATTCATAAGTCCAACTCTATTAGTAGCAGCTATGAAGATGAAGAACATTTCATACAGCTTATAAATATATGGAGACTTTAAGGTATTGATAGCTACTACAACTATTCTCTTCGCGTGAAATAACGCCTTTGACTCTTTCTAGATTTACTTTGATTTACATATATTGCAATAGGTCTGTTTTCTCTTTTAGAGACAAAAATATATCAAAATCCTTTAAAAACAACTTTTATTTGCACTTTAAATATAAATATACTACCCATTAAATTAAAAACAAGAAGTCAGTCACTCCACAAACCTAACAATCTCCTATCATTTTCAAAGCAGCAATTGAAACATTGGAGAATTTGTATTTGTATTCAAATTTGTATTTGTGTTGAATCTATATGTGCCTCTAACCATATTTTTATTTTACAAACAAAAATATACTGCATATAAGCAAAATACTATCAAAGGGTTGAAGAAAGAAGATACAAAGAAGAGTAAGATACAGCCTGTTTCAAATCTGATTACAGTTGAATGAAGGAACAGACATACACACAAAGAACACAGGAAATGATAGAAGGATTCAAGAAAGGAGCTAAATGTGAGCACTCTGGTATTCTGAAGATGCTTTTAAATCTAGTGCCAGAAAGTTTGATCCAAGACTGCAGACTAAAGAGCAGACAGGATAACAGAGCTGCTTTTAAGTTCCATCCTGGGAAACACCTGATCGAGAGAACCTTTCACTTTCTCTTTTGTTCTGCCCTAGGTAGCTGAATCCAGGCCAGAACTAACATTTGCTCAAGATTGGGTCTCAAAAAGGTAAGTTACTTGCTCTCTGTTATCTTATTTTCCCTGGCTGCTTTAGAAATCAGAGTAAAGCTGTTTTAGAAACCACCCTACAATCAACACAGTGATGCATCAGCCTTATGTTTGCATATATGTGATTTTTTCTGAAATACCTTGCAAGGTAACTGAAATTCCAGTTTCCAGGCTTAGTAATGCTCTTGAGCTCTGTAACTTCCTCTTGGGTCATATACGTGGGCTTTCCTTGGTAAATCTTGATCTCAGCCTCTGCCAAAAAGCAATCAGTCAGACAGCCGCTTTCTTTGGCATTTTTCCATAAGTTTTAACTGCTTTTTCCTCACGTGAATGAATTTCTGATTACACGACTGAAAAGAAAAATGACAAAATTAAATCAATGGATTCTGTTTCAGAAGCAAAATTGCTGATACTTCACATTAGTTTCAGTAAGAATCAAATAAACAGGGTGTGTGATTAAGACTTACCGATGAGCCAAGTGCAATTTATCCTCCAGACTTTTCGCCGTGGGATGCCTTTGTTGACAAAGAAGTGTCTGGCTTTTGAATCAATGGGGCACCTTTTGGAGGGACTCCAGGTTCTCTTGACAACATGAACTTTTTTCCTTTTTTTTTTTGGTGAGCCTGAGGGACTTCTAGCCATACAAGGCCATGACTGAATAAAGAAAGTAATTCTTAGTAAGGCATAAGTCACTGCAAGCCTCCATACCATAATAACATGTTGTGCCTCCACTGAACAAGACACAGAGAACAAAATTTGAAGGCACATAATTCTTTTCATTTTAACGCCTTCACTGTTGATGATTTTGTTATCAAAAAATTGCCTTCCCTTTTCGTCAGTGATTATTGTCCTAAGTCACCATCGCTAGGAAAGTATCCACAAGGACACAGATTTTTCTGGAATCACTAACTCTGTAGATTTGGAAGCATTAATTCTCTGACCACTTAAAACCAGGTGTCGTGTCTTAAGGTCAGACCAGAGGACAGTATCCACTGTCTTCCTGAGAACCTTCTAAATCTCTACTCCAAAATAAATTTTGAAATATTCTTTTATCATGTAGTATATAGGCACCTTAATAACTTCAGGTCAAGACCAAATGCCTGCCATTATTCCTACTGAAATCACTGTTCTATTAGTAACTCTATATCAAATACCAATAAGGGACTAAGAATTTTTCAGAACATAAATCAGTTTTCCTCTCCTTAGTGACTTAATAATTGTTGATTCCCTTAAAACATTCATTTGGGTTTTGCTGGAGCAATGAGTTCATAAAATCTTAGTACTATGTGGTTCATTCTCTCAGCTTCCAGTAATTGAATTAATAATGTTTGACAGTATAGTGATATGCCAATTGTGAAATACTGCACAATGAATTTAAAGAAATTGTTTCAATATCACGGAGCACAACTTACAGAATAAGTTTTAGGAATCCTTTTCATTTGAGTTAATCATAGCTGTGGCAGATACTGAGGCTGACACTCCAAATCCATTCCAGCCTCCTTCTCATGCACTGCAGAAGCTAGAAAGCTAAAGTCCCTTTGACACTAGACCCCTTTGCAGCTGATGGTCAGGTGTAACTTACATTTTGCTGATGAGAAGCACTTGCATAAATTGAATTAGATGGGAGAAAGAAAGACAAAGCATAAGCAACTGTTGTGGTTATGGCGGTAGCAGCAGTAAGTTATGGCAGTAGCAGCAATAGCATGGTTATGAAAAGGTAGCTCTATCAGCAGCTTCCTGGTCACCACAGCAGTGACCGATTTCTGGAGCCAGGACTTAGAGAGGTGGCTTATTATTAACTTAACATTGAATTTCCTGGTTCTACAACTTCCTGACATTAGTGAGTCTATCTGTCTCTTCTAGAATTTACTCCTCTGCATTCCCAAGGATTCTGTAAGCCACTTTGTGTCAGTCATCTATTGCTACAATAATACTGTATAACAAACACCCCCAAAAGGAGTGGCTTAAAACAATAACCATTTAGTATTGCTCATGACTCTATGGGTCAGCTGGCCAGTTCTAGTAGCCTAGGTTGAGCTTGGCTGACCTCACTGAGCTTGCTCAGTGGTTATTTGGTGGGTAAACTAGAAGCTGGCTGGTCTCCAACGACCTCAAGTAGGAAAACTCATCATTGCTCCCTCACCTTCCAGCAGGCCAGCCTGGATTATTCTCATGGGATAGGAGGGTACTAAGAGGGAGAGCAAAGTATGCAAGGCCTCTTGAGGATTAGGTTTAGAACCAGCACACCATCACTTATCACTTCTACCACATTCCACTGGCCAAAGCAAGCCAAACAGCCAACCCAGATTTAAGACTAGGGAAACAGGGGTGGCTCAGTCTGTTAAGCATCTGACTCTTGGTCTTGGCTCAGGTCGTGATCTCACGGTTTGTGAGTTCAAGCCCCACATCGGGCTTCGCACTGACAGTGCAAGGTTGGGATTCTCTCTCTCCTTCTCTCTCTGCCTCTCCTCTGCTCCTGCTCTCTCTGTTTCTCTCTCAAAGTACATAAACTTAAAAAAAAAAAAAAAAAGAGTAGGGAAACAGAGTCAACCCTTGATGGGAGGAGTCACAAAGTCACATTATAGAGGAGGAATGAAAATTTAGGTCTATTTTTTTCAGTAAATCTGCCTCAACACTGAATACCCTGAAAATACCCTCTCTGCTTTAAATATCTGAGTTAGTTATGTTCTCTGCAGTTTAACTCTGACCAATACAGTGGTGAGTTATATATTTGCATTTATCTCTATTCCCTCTCAAAACACTATAAAATGACAGTAAATGGATAAACCAGGTATAAATTGGTGAGGTCAAAGAGAATGGCAGAGGAGACAACTGCAAAATAGAGATGTGGACAAATATTGGTGACATGGAAACAGAGTCTTACAGGCTGGGCTCTGGGAGAAAGAGATGGACCCTGAGATGAAGTTGAAGGTGTTGAATGTTTATTACTGAAGGCCCTTGGGATCAACATCTGTGGAAGGGAGGGCAAGGGAGCAGGACTGGGTAGAAGTCAGGTTTAAAGCAGCCCTGACAACCTCAACTAACCCCATGGGGAGTCCAGAACTAAAAGAGCCTGTGAGACATGCCCTGTGCTGGGCTATATAATGGGCTTCCCTAGAAAGAACATGACCTTGGGTAAGGCAGCTCCCTCCAGTGGAGGTCACAGTATAGCACACAGACAGGAGGCAACTATCCTTCCCTAAAGTGGAACATGGACAAGTGCATCACCATAAGCATGTTCCTACTAAGCAATCAATGTTCCTAACAAACAACATGTATTTGAAGCCATAGGCAAAAATATCTCTGTTCCTATTGGGAGCCAGTCTCAATGCAGCTGTTAGAATTTTAGTCCCCAAATCTTCAAGAGTGAAGGAGGGTCCCTGTCAGCACTGGTACCCTTAGTTCTGGTTCAGAACTCCCAGAGACAAAACACTGGGCCTGAATCTCACTGTACCTTTTCCCTTCCCTAGGCTGTCTCCTCTATCTTACCATGTTGTGGTTCACTTTGCACCTGCATTAGGACATCCACAGCCTTGTGCTTCCAGAGAATCTGGTGGTGTTGGTGCCATGCTAATGGTTAGGAAAGCCAGATACAGGGGCCAGCAGGACATTCTGCTTGTGAATTTCCCAGTCAAAGGAAGGGTGGGAGTTGGAGCTGGAGAGGAGCACAGGAATCCTGACCTTAGAGGGGAGCGAGGGGAAAAGGAACTGGACCTGAGGAATTGGCCTAGAACTTGCCTTTTTACCTCAAGGTGTATAAAACCCACATTCAAAAATATTGTCACCCATAACCAGTAAAGAAACTGAATTAGGAATCAAAAATCTCCCAAAAAACAAGAGTCCAGAGGCAGTTGGCCTTCCAGGGGAATTCTACCAAACATTTAAGGAAGAGTTAACACCTATTCTCTTGAAGCTATTCCAAAAATTAGAAATAGAAGGAAAACTTCCAAACTCTTTCTATGAAGCCAGCATTACCTTGATTCCAAAACCAGGCAGAGACCCCCACTAAAAAGAACTATAGACCAATTTCCCTGATGAACATGGATGCAAAAATCCTCAGCAAGAGATTACCCAACTGGATCCAACAATACATTAAAAAAAATATTCACCACAACCAAGTGGGATTTATACCTGGAATACAGGGCTGGTTCAATATCCTCAAAACAATAAATGTGATTCATCACGTCAATAAAAGAAAGGACACGAACCATATGATCCTCTCAATACATGCAGAGAAAGCGTTTGACAAAATACAGCATCCTTTCTTGATAAAAACCCTCAAGAAAATAGGGATAGAAGGATCATACCTCGAGATCATAAAAGCCATATATGAAAGACCCAATGCTAATATCATCCTCAATGGGGAAAAACTGAGAGCTTTCCCCCTAAGGTCAGGAACAAGACAGGGATGTCCACTCTCACCACTGTTATTTAACGTAGTATTGTAAGTCTTAGCCTCAGCGATCAGACAACACAAAGAAATAAAAGGCATCCAAATTGGCCAGGAGGAGGTCAAACTTTCACTCTTTGCAGATGACATGATACTCTATATGGAAAACCCAAGATTCCACCAAAAAACTGCTAGAACTGATTCATGAATTCAGCAAAGTTGCAGGATATAAAATCAATGCACAGAAATCAGTTGCATTCCTATACAACAACAATGAAGCAACAGAAAGAGGAATCAAGGGATCGATCCTATTTACAATTGCACCAAAAAACATAAAATACCTAGGAATAAATCTAACCAAAGAGGTGAAAAATCTATACACTGAAAACTATAGAAAGCTTATGAAAGAAATTGAAGAAGACACACAAAAATGGAAAAAGATTCCATGCTCCTGGATAGGAAGAACAAATATTGTTAAAATGTCCATACTACCCAAAGCAATCTACATATTCAATGCAATCCTTATCAAAATAACACCATCATTCTTCACAGAGCTACAACAAATAATCCTAAAATTTGTATGGAACCAGAAAAGACCCCAAATAGCCAAAGCAATCTTGAAAAAGAAAACCAAAGCAGGAGGCATCACAATCCCAGACTTCAAGCTGTATTACAAAGCTATAATGATCAAGACAGTATGGTAGTGGCACAAAAACAGACACTCAGATCAATGGAACAGAATAGAGAACCCAGAAATGGACCCACCAATGTGTGGCCAACTAATCTTTGACAAAGCAGGAAAGAATATCCAATGGAATAAAGACAGTCTCTTCAGTAAGTGGTGCTGGGAAAACTGGACAGCGACCTGCAGAAGAATGAACCTGGACCACTTTCTTACACCATACACAAAAATAAACTCAAAATGGATAAAAGGCCTCAATGTAAGACAGGAAGCCATCAAAATCCTCGAGGAGAAAGCAAGCAAAAAAACGTCTTTGATCTTGGCTGCAGCAACTTCTTACTCAGCACATCTCCAGAGGCAAGGGAAACAAGCAAAAATGAACTATTGGGACCTCATCAAAATAAAAAGTTTCTGCACTGCAAAGGAAACAATCAACAAAACTAAAAGGCAACTGACAGAATGGGAGAAGATATTTGCAAATGATATATCAGATAAAGGGTTAGTATCCAAAATCTATAAAGAACTTATTAAACTCGACACCAAAAAACAAATAATCCAGTGAAGAAATGGGCAAGAGACATGAATAGACACTTCTCCAAAGAAGACATCCAGATGGCCAACTGACACATGAAAAGATGCTTGACATCACTCATCATCAGGGAAATACAAATCAAAACCACAATGAGATACCACCTTACACCTGTCAGAATGGCTAACATTAACAACTCAAGCAACAACAGACATTGGTGAGGATGCAGAGAGAGAGGGTCTCCTTTGCACTGCTGGTGGGACTGCAAACTGGTACAGCCTTTCTGGAAAACAGTATGGAGGTTTCTCAAAAAATGAGAAATAGAACTATCCTATGACCCAGCAATTGCACTATTATATATTATTACACAATTAATTATATATTAAAAATATATAAGTAAATATATATTATAAACTATACATATAATATATATACATATATAATGGAGTATTACTCAGCAATCAAAAAGAATGAAATCTTGCCGTTTGCAACCACGTGGATGGAAATAGAGGGTATTATGCTAAGTGAAATTAGTCAGTCAGAGAAAGACAAATATCATATGACTTCACTCATATGAGGACTTTAGGACACAGAATAGATGAACATAAGGGAAGGGAAGCAAAAAGAATGTAAAAACAGGGAGGGGGACAAAACATAAGAGACTCTTAAATATGGAGAACAAACATAAGGTTACTGGAGGGGTTTTAGGAGGGGGGATGGGCTAAATGGGTAAGGGGCATTAAGGAATCTACTCCTGAAATCATTGTTGCAGTATATGCTAACTAATTTGGATGTAAATTAAAAAAAATAAATTAAAACAAATTAAAAAGTAATATGTGAAAAAGAAATATTGTCAACACTAGTGAACCAAGAAGAGAAAAAAATATTGACTCCCTAAAATTAATTCCAGTTACAGTCATTTATAAACTGGCTGCTACCATTTATGCCTGATTACCATACGGCACAATATCAAGTGTACATGTCATGAAGTGTGTGTTCAGTAAATTGATTGGAAAGCTAAACTTTCCACTATATGGACAGCTGTTAGGGTTTGTTACTTCTTCTTGGTGATCCCATAACACTGGAGGGCACATGAGCCAGAGGGCAACTCCATTCTCTTGTGATGAGAGAAAACTCTGGAACAAATCCATGTTTCAAGTCAATGTAACATAACCTGCTTTGTTATTTGAATCATGATGTTCTCTTGAACATGGGCTTTTATTGTTAAGAAAACAAGTGTCCATTTCCAATATATTCTTCAGCTTAGCCCAGTGCAGTGAAATATGTGCAAATGCTTCGTGAATTGAGAAACATTACAGAAATGTTAGTAGTTCCTGGTATTAGGTGTTAAGAATGATCTCCTTTTGCACCATTTTTGGGTGTTTTTTTGTGTGTTTTTTTTTTAATTTTTTTTTAACGTTTATTTATCTATGAGACAGAGAGAGACAGAGCATGAATGAGGGAGGGTCAGAGAGAGAGGGAGACACAGAATCTGAAACAGGCTCCAGGCTCTGAGCAGTCAGCACAGAGCCTGACACGGGGCTCAAACTCACGGACAGTGAGATCGTGACCTGAGCTGAAGTAGGACGCTTAACTGACTGAGCCACCCAGGCGCCCCCTTTTGTACCATTTTGTACCACTCTTCATCTTTGTTTTTCCTAAACAGTGGAACTCACGCAGCCTAACATTACTAATTAGTCTCTAATTTATTATGAACAATACCTTTTCTTGTTACTTATTTTTTACTATTACTTATTACTATTGTTATTGTCTAATATTTGTTGAGTGCTTGTTACATGTCCTAAGCCTATATATGTTGTGCCAGAATGGTTTAATCAGGAAAACAGGGCCACTGTAAATGGTATAGGAATAAGGGGCTTCATATAGAAATGACAGCTTACAGGGGGGGTGCTTGGGTGGTTAGTCAGTTAAGCATCCGACTTCGGCTCAGGTCATGATCTCCTGGTTCATGGGTTCAAGCCCTGCTTTGGGCTCTGTGCTGACAGCTCAGAGCCTGGAGCCTCCTTCAGATTCTGTGTCTTCCTCTCAGCCCTTCCACCACTCACACTCTGTCACTCTTTCAAAAATAAGATAAACATTTTTTAAAAATTTTTAAAGAAATGACAGCTTACATAAATATGAAAAGACCTGGAGGGTTTAAGGTCTAGAAGGTGGCAGCCAGAGCAGTGGAGAGTCACTGATGTGTGAGTCTAGAGCACTAGAGTATGGATGGAGAGACTCAGCTCCTGGGGTATGTCCAAAATTCCTGCCATAGCTACGGAGTGAGGGCTCACAGAGAGGGCTGTGAGGCCTTGATGAGCCGTAGCAACTATTATTCCAGAAACATTGGTCTCCCTTCACGTCTTGTGTAAGTCACAAACTCAAAGTCTCTTTCACAAACTCCAACCTGGAACCACGTAGGAAAGGAAATTCTGGTAAAGGTTGTTCCCAACCTTAGATAGGAGTAATGCTGATGGTGTCAAGTTACCATCAGGCAGTGCAGCACACAGACAACTCTAATATCTAGGAAACAAGTGTTACTGTTAACATTTTTTTTGGCAGTTAAAATACTGAGATGTTCAATAACTTGCCTGAGGTCACATGTTAATAGGTGGCAGAGCTAAAACTCAAACCCAGGTCTGTCTGATTCTCTTGATCATACTTTTAACAACTGTTGTTTAATGGTCCTTCAAAATCTATAAATACTGATTATCTGTCATAATATTTAACATTATTTCCTATCTCCATGAGTACCAGAAGCAGAGGTTTCAACTATTCTAGAACACTGTGGTTAAGAGATACAGATATCAGAACTAAAGTGATGTGTCAGGGATTCAAGTCTCCTTTGGGGCCAAGCTGGGACATTTCTGCTGCCCGAGGTATCAGGTGTTCTGCAGCTGAGGAGCTACACCATTGAGAAGTCTCATTTCTTCCTCTGGTTGGAGAAAAATTAATCCCTGCACTCCTTAATTCTCCCATCTTTTCTACATACTGTGCCCAACCAATGATACCTTGAACCCTCCTTTTGGGAGAGAGGGAAGAATATGTTTTCCACTACCCCAAGCTGAGTGAGAAGAGTTTCAAGGGAACATTTGAAGAGCTCGACAAATGTTTCTTGGACTTTGTGAAACAGAATGGCTATTATCTAATTCCAGCCTGGGGACAATGGTGAAAGATTCCAGGTAGAATTGCTGGTTTATTGGCAGAATGACAAGAGGTGAGTGCATTAGGAACAACTACACTTCTGCCCACAGGAGGGCAAAAAAAAAAAAAAAAAAAAAAAGTTTCCTTGTGGGCCAAGTTGGACAGCTGGGAAGGAGCTCCAACCTATGAGTATAGCCTGGAGGGGAAATGTGACCCGCAGGTGGACTGTCAGAGGTCCAGGTGCTGAGGGTGGGATCTTGGTGGCTCTTGAGGTGGAGCCCCGCCCACATCAGGAGAGCTGCAGTCAGAGGCCCTTAGTGGGCACACCTCCAAAACATCCCTCAGGGGGAAGAGCCAGCAATTGTGCACCTGCCACCGCAGAGGAAATCATCAGATTACAGGCTACACAAGCCACAAAAAGTCTTTTTCATTAATCTCTTCTCCTCTGAGCCTGGCCCTGCAAAATAGGGAAGAGGAGACAGACAAAGTAAAACAAGCAAGCAGAGAAGTCAAGTATGTGTGTCTCTCCAGCTGGGCACATTTGGGGGGAGAAGGGGCAGAAGGAAAGGAAAATAGAACTGGGTTGGAGTTTTATACTACAAGAGAACTTTACAAACCCCAACCAGAGGCTGTTCTTGTGACTATAAGTAACCAAGGGATTTTTTTCCCTATCTGTAAGTAACTGAAAAAGTTTGGATGCCAAGACTGTATGCAAGAATGGGATCTAACAGGGACAAACAGGAAAGAATGAAGTTGGTTTCGGCATGACCCTATTAGGTCCAGCTTGTAAGTAAAATGATTATATCAATATAATAGGAACAATGGGACAACATAAAAGAACTCTTAGCAACTAAAAATATTATAGCAGAATCTTAAAATGCCATATGGGAGTTATAAAATAAAGTTGAAGCCATCTCCTGGAAATTAAATCAAAAAGAAAGAAAAGACAATAAAAATCAACAGTCATTGAGGAGGTCCAAAAGCTGACATTATAATTGGAGTTTGTAGAAGAAAAAAAAACAGGAAAAAAATGTAGAGAGAGAAATTTTTTTAAATTTTTTCAAGAAATCTTCCCAGAACTGAAATGAGTTTCTAAAATAAAATCATATGCATTAATTATTCAGCAAATATCTGAAAACACCTTTTATGTGCTAGGCCCTATTCTAGAACTACAGCAAGGACAAAAACAAAGTCCTTACCAAGAGCTTGCATCCTACTAGGAGAGACAGGTCATAGACAAATAGTGACATGTGTCAGATGGTGATAGGTGTCATTAAGGAAAATAAACCTGGATAAAGGAATATGGAATAATGAGATGGTGAGATTTTAGGCCAGGTAGTCAGGGAAGGCCTCTCTGGTAAGGTAACAATTGAGCAGAGGGAGTGAGAGATACAGACATGCTGGAAACGTAAGCCCAGCAAAAGCAGTTTCCTTGTTGGCCTTGTTTACTAATGTATCCCAACTATCATAGTCACATTTGTTGAATGAATGAATCAAGGCATAGAGGAGAAGCATATGTGAAGGCCGTGAGACAAAAAAAAAATCCTTGGCTTGTTCAAGAATGCCTGTGTGGCTGGAGCAGTGGAAGCTTGTGGGGAAATGGTAGGTGATGACCTTGTAGGTCATGGCAAAGACTTTGGATTTTATTCCAAGACAGATGAAAATCCACTGCAGCGTTCTGGACGTCAGAGCGTCATGACACAATTGCTGTTGTTAAAGAACTACCCTTGCTTCTTGAGGAAGGTAGACTGTAAGGAGGTGAGACAGGAGCAGGGGGACCACACTGGTGCAAGCAAATGTTATCAGTGGCTTAGAGTAAGGGTGGTATGAGTGGAGATAGTGAGAAATTATCAGATCATTGATAAATCTCAAAGACAGAGTATACAAGACTTGCTGATGAATTCATTAGATGCCATATATGAGAGAAAGAGAAAAGTGAAGGATGAAACCAAAGTTTTTAGCCCGAACAATGAGAAGGATAGAAGGGGAAACTTAGTTGCAAGGTGTGCATGTGAGGACCAGAGGCAAGGGTAGGAAATGAGGGGTCATTTCAGACTTAATAATTGTGAGACGCCTACAAGATCTACAAGTGGAGAGGTCACATGTATCTCTTTGCTAAATAAATAAATTTAGGGGGAAATGCATATTCACGTTGATCCTCCTGAATACAACGCATCTATCTCAAGGGCCAGACAAGTAACCAGACTTTAAAGTCCATTTCTAACCCTGAGACCTGACAGTACAATAGTCCTCTCCTCACAGCTGAAGTAAAAGCCATTGAAATTCCCCTTTTGTGACTCCTACAGGATCTTTCCTTCCCCACATATATTGCTTGCATTTTCCACATTGCGTTCTCCCCCTTTCCTCTAGCTTCTTGAGGAATAGGTCCCTCTTATTTTGGAAAAAAAGACAAAAAGAAATACAAACCTTTATTTGACTACCTTGTTCTTTCTTCCTCATTTCCCTGAAAAACTTGGTTGCTTCCCCCTCTGGTCTCTGATAAAGCTTTCTCTCCTGAACCGTGATTTCCTTCTCCAGATCCCTCTCTAAACCAGTCCTTTCAAGGCCAAGCTCATAGCCTGTTCTCTGATCTGTGTACCCTGGCTGGGACTCTGCACCATTCCCTGTGGTTGACTTCTCATGGGGCCTCCCCCAGGATTCATTTTTGGCCATCTGCTCTCCTATACGCATTCTTTCTCCCTCAGAAAGCTCATCATTCCCATAACTGCAATGAACACCTCTGTGTGGATGACTCCCAACTGTTCATTTCAGTCTTTGCTTTCTATCAGAGTTTGGACTTCTAAGAGTATCTAAGCAAAGTGGTGGTCTGGCATAAGCACTGGAATCAGATGACTTGCGTTTAGCTATATAAACTTGGGGTTGGGGCGCCTGGGTGGCGCAGTCGGTTAAGCGTCCGACTTCAGCCAGGTCACGATCTCGCGGTACGTGAGTTTGAGCCCCGCGTCGGGCTCTGGGCTGATGGCTCAGAGCCTGGAGCCTGTTTCTGATTCTGTGTCTCCCTCTCTCTCTGCCCCTCCCCCGTTCATGCTCTGTCTCTCTCTGTCCCAAAAAAATAAATAAACGTTTAAAAAAAAATTAAACTTGGGGTTATATTTACCTCTCATCCTTTATAAAATGGGAATAAGATTAGTACCTATCTCACACAGTTTCCATGAGGATTAAATGAGTTTATATGTGTAAAACACATAGTGCCTGACACATAGTAAATATCATTATTGGAGATCACACTATCACTATCAGTTAAACAACACCAATTCTTCCTTTGCTTCTCTCCCTCTCTAATGGGTTCTCAAGTTTTCCTGTGATATCTCTAGTTCTCAGACACACAGATTTAACATTATTCCATGAAGTGCCAAATATATGTCATTTTTATATGTTTTAGATTTTAAGATTCTAAAAGGTTGTAATGTTTCCTAAACATCAGTGTCCCTGATTCACCTCTTCCCCTTCCCTACCACATGTCTAGGAAAGCAGTGACAAAGACCAGGAAGCCATGATGATAACACAAAAATAAATAATAATAATAATAATAATAATAATATACACTGTGCTATATACCAATTAGTCATATAAGGAGCTTTTTTACATATATCAATTTGTTTAATCTTCACAATAATTCTATAAAGCAGAAATATTATCTCTATTTTGCAACTGAGGAAACTGAGGCACAGAGAGGTTAAGTAACTTGACCATGATTGATTACTGACACTTGCAAATACGTGAAGGAATGTAAGATGCAATTTAGGAAGACTATACTGTAAAGGCTACATGGAAGACCCAAAGAAAAGAAATCCTAAGACTCACTCTCACATCAGTGATACAAAATAACTGTATTTCTGGGTTTTGTGGGGGAAAGAATAAGTAGGGGTCAGATCTTTTTTTTAAAGATGTGATTTGTGGGGGACCTGGGTAGCTCAGTCCGTTAAGCATCTGACTTCAGCTCATGTCATGATCTCATGGTTTGTGAGTTCGAGCCCCGCCTCAGGCTCTGTGCTGATAGCTCAGAGCCTGGAGCCTGCTTCAAATTCTGTGTCTCCCTCATTCTCTGCCCCTCCTCACTCACACTCTGTCTCTCTCCTTCAAAAAAAACTTTTTAAAGTTTTTTTTTTTTTTTAAGATGGGATTTGTGATTTCTTCATTTCTCTGATTCTAAATGAATCACAGAAGAGGCCCAAACAAACATCCGGTCCCACCCCTGTTCCCCCCATCCCCATGTTATAAGACTGCCCAACCACAACCATCAGTCCATGAAAGAAGCATCGATATAAATTGGCAACTGCTCTGCCCTAGAAGGAGACACACATTACATGCTGTGCCTCAGAGTCACGTGCTTCTCCTCTTTGCCTGCCACAAGGAACAGTTTGGGATATACACAAATAGGGAAGTGCTATAGGAGCTAACTTGTGACTTTTTGGAAATCAGTCAAGTATTCCCCACCAATAGCAGCTCATCAGCACCTACCTGAAGCCTAGGTCTTCACCCTTCAGAAGAGAGCGTGACCAGGCTGGAGCCAATGGCTGGCCTAGCAAGCTGCATTCTGACACGGGAAGCAAAACCCCCGAAGCTGGGCTGTCCCACCAACACTCAACACTTCCCATGTGTGAAGGAGAGACTGTGGCTTGACTGCAGCTCAAGACTAATGTGGTGAGCTGAAGAGTTGAACAAATCAGTCACTTTTCCTGTTGCAGAAGTAGGAATTCATACCTCCTGGCTTTTTGTTAGAGAAGGAGGGAAAAGTGTGGCTTGTTACCTCAGAAAATTCTGCCCAGTGAGAGGCTGGCCCTTCAGAGAATCTTCCCTAGATGCCACACAGAGTCTTGCAAACCTGGCTCAAAAGTTCTTGAAATAGTTATCTTTGTTTGCAGTAGTGGTTAGAAAAATGAAATGAGAAGAAACCTCATAATGTAATATTTTATACCACCTCATTGGTATTCAAATATGTTTTCCTAAACTCAGATGATTTCCATATGGGGGAAGACTTCAGATTTAATTTTGTTAAAGATAATTAACATCACTTGGAGACAGTAGTTATCTATATGTCATTCTACCCCCAGCAAAATATTTATGTGTAAGGATGTTTCAGCTGCCGCACGTATTCTTGACTGGCATTCAAGTGCATTATTAGCTATCTTGCCCGTAGCATCTATTCTGCCTTAATGACTTCTATCCTCCAACACTGCTGAAAGTGACTGGAGGCAGTACAGATTCCAAAGGCAGCCTGCCAGATGAAGCAGAGAAGCTGCAGGAAGCATACATTGAAAGAAAAGTGAGTGCAGTTCCCCCGAGATAGGTGTACGTTAATGTAACCATGGTTTTTAATCCCCTCATATACTCTCTTTGTAACTATACCTGCCTTGAATAGTATGTTCAAAAGAAAAATGATAATAGCTAACAGCTGGACTCTTTCTAGCACGTTCTTATCAAGTACCTTCTAGTTTGCAGCCTCTCAGAACAAAGAGGGTCTCTGTTGCTTAAGCCAGAAGCTTGATTTATAAACTTAGCATAATGAACGCTGTCAAAATTTTATTACCAATTGGTTTGTACCAGAATATATGCGTGGAGCAGCTATTGTCTACAAGGATGACTTATTTTAATGCACTAGAACTTTCCCTTTGTTAACTTTCTCTTAGCCCTGGGAATTGTAATGTCTCCTTTGTTTGTAGTTAGATAGCTGCCATTTAGCCAGCTGCCCTAAGATATCCATCTCCATCTGATTTTCTTTGGAGCTACAATTCCCATATTAAAGTGGAATCCAGGGGCGCCTGGGTGGCTCAGTCGGTTGAGCGTCTGACTTTGGCTCATGTCATGATCTCACGGCTCGTGAGTTCGAGCTCTGCGTCGGGCTCTGTGCTGACAGCTCAGAGCCTGGAGCCTGCTTCGGATTCTGCATCTCCTCCTGTCTCTGCCCCTCCCGTGCTCATGCTCTGTCTCTCAATAGTAAATAAACATTAAAAAATTTTTTTAATATAATAAAAATAAAAAATAAGAAATAAAAAAAATAAAGTGGAATCCATTTCTTTTATTCCCCTTGAATGATGAACAGAAAAATGATGAACACCACATTAGTCTTTTTTAATATAATAAAAATAAAAAATAAAATAAAAAAAATAAAGTGGAATCCGTTTCTTTTATCCCCCTTGAATGATGAACAGAAAAAACAGAGTGATGAACAGTAACTGTCTACAACTGATCTAACACCTGTGTGTTCTCTCTCATAAGAGCCAGTACCCAAGTTAAATCTCAAGCTGTGTGTAATAATTACATTACATTCCTCTGGAACCCACGAATGTCAAAGCATTTGCTCCACAAGACAGCCTGGAACCAAGGTGTAATCAAGCCTTTCACTGGTCCCATTGGACTGGGCTATGAATCATCTCCCTTTCTTACCCAACTGGCACAGATAAATAGCAACTGAACAGCATTTTGTCTCCCGAAGAGTATAATTTCCTTAAATTAACATAAGGTACTAGTTGTTGTATTCACTTGCAGCTTTTGTAAGGCCAGACATATCTCAGGAAGGCCTAACTAATCTCAGGAAGCAACCCACACGTGGAAAAAGCCTATTACCGAGTCGAAATCCTCTTAAGGAGATGGAGTAGGCAGAATCGTCCTCACGATCACCTGTCTGGGAAATTTGAGCTGATGGCACCTGAACAGCACTGCAGCTCCAAGCAAGAACACCACCTTTTATTCTCAGGTTCATTTTATTGCCTAAATAATTCTGTCACCTGCCTTCTCCCTAGGGGCTGAGCTAGTAAAAGATTGTTACATCTATCAGCAAGTCCGTCTGGTTCACTGAAATTCATCTCACAAATAGTAGCTGGTCAAAAGATGAGAAAGTAGCACAAAGTGGTCTAATTTGTGTATGTCCCTCCCCCACCCCCAACACACACAACTTTGGGGCGGGGGGGGGGGGGGGAGCACTAGCTTCGCTTTCACTGGAGCAGCAACCTGTAAAGTACAGGATCCTTTCAGAGCATTCAGATATGTCCTCAATCAGGGCCGATATTTATCCCAGTTGTTCTTGGTATTTTATTCAAGTTAAACTTGCAATGATTCAGTCTTCCACTGAAAGTTACTTTTCTCCTAAATCTTCATAACCTGGAGTGAGTACAATTTGTTTAGGCATATACAAAAGGTAATGATGCATTCATAAAATAAATAAAGAGCAGGCAAAAAAATTTTTTCCTTGTAGATTTCTGCTAAATATTTTAAGAATCAGTGGGGATTGTGATACTTATTCATTTTTTAACCACGGGTCAGATTGGCTGCACTCTGTCCACCCCCCTAGTCTGTGGCCAGAATGGAGTTTCCCAAACTTGGTGTCATAGTGGTCAAGAACCCATGTTCTGCAGCCACCTGGGTTCAAATCGTGACTCTGCTATAGGGAAAAGAATGGCCTGGAGGTGATAAGAGTGTCTCCATCATGAGCTGGGAGTGAGAATTCCTTTGGTTAATATAAGTGAAATATTTAAATAGCGACTAGCTAATCATAAATGCTACATATCAGCTTGATTATATTCCACAGAACATTAGTTGCAAGAGACGTTCCTGGGGAAATGAGAGTCTGTGTTCAAAGAAGATTGGAAATACTTCACGCTAACGTATTTCATGAAATCTATGAAGCTATCCTATCAATTAGGTACCACTAAGAAAGACAAAGCAGGACGCAGGCTCTCCTGGGGATTTGGCAGTTCTGATTTCAGTTTTATTGCTTTCTTGGCACGTGGTAGGTAATCCTTTTATACCTATCTCAGTAACAAAATACACCCCCAACCCCTGGATATCTTCCTTTAAGTTCGATCAAGCACTTGGTTGTTTCTTTGCAAGAAAATATGGAATGGTTAATCCTGCAAGAATGAAGCTTTGTCTCTCTAACTGCTCTGGCTCCATACCTTTTGGCATATACAGCTGAGCAGGTCTCAACTGCTGCCTGCCAACAGCCATGGTAAAATGCCCCTGTCCAAGAGGTGTCCTACCTTCAGAGATGATAAAATGTGGGAGGAAAGTACTGCTTAGAATTGATGAAATATTTACGGACCCCTTTAGGAGATTCCCAATGCATATTAGCATATTAAAGGTGGGAGGAAGCCCCACAGTAAAGAAACCATCTTCCCTGATTTAGCCAATGTATTGGACCATACAACCTTCTTTACAAGTTAACACATATCAACATGTTGGAGTGTGCTGAAATAGAACCTGACAAATCTGAGCATTACAGAGTAGTTAGAGGAGATTTTTGCAGCTCCTTTATGATCAAGCAGCAACAAAGAGAAGGAAGACTGGCTTCATGGGGTTCAGGACATGCTATCCCCAAATATGGGATCTTAGCATATTGAATATTTTAACCTGGAGGAGTTTGAGAAAGGGTCATTCTGAGCTCCCCTGCTCCCAACTCTTCCCCTGAAACAGGTCATGAAATCCTTATCCTCCCTATACCCCTACGAGAGAAGCATCCTTATCTCCAAAGACAAAGGGATGTCCAGGAGAATCCTAACAAACAGGCCTTGCTAAGTTTCCCCCAGGTTAGTTCACTTACCTCATATTTTTTAACCCATCATGTTTCTATACCACTGCCCACTCTTTGTCAAACCCAGAATAAAGATACACAGGTCTAGCTGTTATCTTCAGGTCTTCCTTTCCTTATGAAGGCCTCTACATCACATAAAACCTGTATTCAATACATCTCTGTGCTTCTTTCCTGTTAACCTTTGTCAGCTTAATTTTCAGACCCAGCCAGGGACTCTAAGAGAGTTAAGGAAAACTTTTTTCTCTTCTACAGCCCTGTTTGGGATCAAAGACGGAAAAGTAGCCCCAGAGAATTCCTAGAGTCTAGTGCTGAGTCAGTCTCTCCATACTTTTGAGGAAAATACTTGCATTGATCTCAGCCCAGGGTACTCATCATGATGAGACTAACTCCTTAGACCTGGTCAAATTCTAGTTTCATAACAAACATTATTGAGGTCTCAATGTAACAAGCCCTGAGCTCAGCAGCAGAGCTACGAAACCAAACGATTGTGGAAGTTCCCTTTCATAATCTGTAAAAAGGTAATAGTAACAACACAATAATAGTGTTATTGTCCATATGCAATGAAGGAATGTATGTAAAGCACTTAATTACAGTGCCCGTTACAGATTGTTGCAAGGTTCGTTCCAGTGAGGAAGATGGAAAGTAAATGTAAGAAATGCTGAAGAAGCAAGGGTCACCACCACTCCCCTGTCCCATAGAAGGCAGATTCCCATAGAGGCCACGAAGCAAATGGCTTACTGTCCTCTGATTTACTTTAAATGCATTCCGTTCTAGTTCCTTTGTGCCTGCAAAAGGACAAGAACCAAATGAGACTTCAGCCTACTTGGCGTCTGGTTATCTGCCCCTTGCAAATACTGGGTTATGGCAGAGCCAAGCAACGGCTTGTTCTGACTTCAGCCTGGCATCTGGGATGAGAACCAGCAGTGAGAAGATCTGTTAGCGGGGGGGGGGGGGGGGGGGGGGAGAGAGAAAGTGCGTACGACCAGAGGAGGCTAAACTCGGGGCTTTCACTTCCAGCCCCAGAGTGGCAAGCCAGGTGCAGGATGGTGGCACCATGGGTACTGCCCGACAGCCCCCACTGCCCCTCTCAACTGGGGGCCACTGGCAAAGAACCCTGTGACACATCCAGGCCCACTTGCACTGGAGTTGCAACCAGACTAGGGGCAGAGATTTTAAAGACAGGGATACTTGTCCTCAAGGGGACCCACTTCACAGCCAAGCTTCCAGTTCTTCCTCCCTGTCAGAGAGGCACGGCCAGCCACTCCTCCACTTTTGTAGTGCTTGTGGGTCCTCCCAGCTACTGGGGGCAAGATGTCAGCCTGCTTAGAAGCTTAGCCTCCTGCTGGGACAGAGAAACCAAAGTGAAGAGAGGATATTGTAAACAGGGTTATTCGGAGGATGGGAAAACTATTAAATCAGCTTACTTTCTTTTCCTATGTTTCATCCTAAGCGACTCAAAAGGAGGGGAGGGAAAAAGGGGGACCATTCAACCCTGAAAAAAGTGACTACTGGCAGAAAGTTGCAAGAGCATTGGTTCTGAATGTTCTCTTCAAAGGGAGATACTGTTTTCTGTTACTGTAGGGTCAGTTCTCACTGTATTAGTTTGATAACTAAAAGCTACTTGGTAACCTGGAAAAACTTATTTAAAATACTCACTAGGGATTTCATATGCTTCATTGCTCCAGACTAAGTGTTGTAATAAGAAGGCTTGTCTTCATGTGCCAAATCTCTCTCAAAAGAATAAAGAATATCAGATTATTAAAAATCTAATTGAACTCATTTATAAAATGTTAACTAATAGAGACAACCCTGTACAATATCCATCCAATACCCCACAGATGGGTAACTAGTGTTGTTTGATTTCGCTCCTCTTCAAGAATTACAGCTAGAGCTATCTATTTATGGTGACTTCTTCGTAATTGGAGCAAAACACCACACAGACATGGAAACTTCAGCAATTGGCAGTAGTAACAAAACTGATAACTTTAAGTTGGTTTGGCTTCTCCATGCAGACATTAATTGGGATAAGGAACAACTTGTTGAATCAACAAAGACTGTCCCCACCTGCAAGGTGGAAAGGAAAAGCAAGGTAGAAGAGAACAAAGGAATAGAAAAAAATGCTGTCCAGACTCACACCCATAATAATGAGTGGGTGACAGAGGCGCCTGGGTGGCTCAGTGGTTGAGCATCTGGCTTCAGCTCAGGTCATAGTCTCATAGCTCGTGAGTTTGAGCCCCACATCGGGCTCTGTGCTGACAGCTCAGAGCCTGGAGCCTGCTTCAGATTCTGTGTCCCCCTCTCTCTCTGCTCCTCTTCTGCTCACTCTCTCTCTCTCTCTCAAAAATAAATAAACATCAAAAAAAAAAAAAAAAGAGAATGGGGGGATTAGAAGGAAGGTGGAGGTAGAGATATAGGGATGCACTCAAGGAAAAGTTTAGTAGAGAAGGCGTTTGCAAAACAGCGAAGAACTTCAAGATTGTACGGGAAGGGAGTTAATCTCTCTTTTGTGTGTGGGGGGGGGGGGCAGTCTCTACAACTGCCTGGAAGATGGAGAGAGCCACAGAGAAAAAGATGGCATATATCATTGGTTTCCATGGCAATGACTAACAGTGTCAACCATCAGAGCATCGTGACCTCAGAATAGGAATGAGGATACAATAACTAATAATAGCATATACTCACATATCCCTTTTAAATCACTCCCCAAGCACTGAGTATTTTTCACTAATTTTCACAACACCTGTGATGTGGAGAGTATTCTGCATTTTATTTCAGAGATTAAGAAACCAAAACAGGAGAAGTTTAAATGAACACTGTGCCTGAAAAGTAGTATCGCTGCTAGTCTTTCACCAGACACTGTAAAGTCACAGCATAATTGATATGAAAGACTGTTTCATTGGTTTCAGGACAGGTAATGTATTTTGAGCTAATTATTTTTGGAAAGTGTACTAGCATTGCATGGAGGAAAAACCATTCCTAACAACCATTCATAGGTTTCTTCTTTGCTTACAAAACAAGAAGCAGAAATTTCAACCATTTCAACAGCTCAGCGTTGCTTTCCAAACTTCTTGCATCAAAGATTGCTAGTCTATCTTCCCCTTATTGCAACTGGCACTCTTTCAGGCTTTTTATATTTTTTTTCTGGGCTTCATTTCACTTTAGTCTTCTGTCTCTCTCTCTCTCGCCTTCATTCATTTCTCCCTTAACCCGCTTCAAACACACTTTTAATGCCAGGCATGACACCATGACCATATCACTATAAATTCTTAGTAGAACTAATTAACATGGAGAGCAAGTTTGTATAACAGTGGAGAAGACTTTGGAGGTGGACGAACTGGGTTCTAATTCTGCCTCTGCTGCCCACCAGCAGGGTGACCTTAGGCCAACCACTTCCCTGACCTTAAAATATGATAATGGTATGTACTTCACAGAGTTGTTGTGAGAACAAAATTGAATAATGTGTCTATATCACTTCACAATGATTATTCCTGGGGCTTTGAAAACCCAGGGGTCTCTCCCTAGGTGACTGTCCTTCCACTTTCTCATACCCGATTTCACATTTCCTGCATTGGCTCTCAAGCCTTTTGACACTTACTTTTAGGGGGCTCTCTCTATTAATATCATGAGGACAGGGAGAATATTGCTCAGAAAAGCTGTGTTCACACTCAGTATCTATGAGGACCTCAGGAAGTAGCTGAGGGACTATAGATCCGGAGACCAAAGTTTCCCTCCTGTGTGCCCTCTTACAAATTGTGTGATCTTGGGCAAGCGACTTCACTTCTCAGACCTTCATTTTCCTCTTCTGCAAAATGTCATCAATATTTCATAGAAGGTCATAGGGATCTTGTGAAGGTTAAATGTGATTATGAATATGAAAATTGCCTTGTACAGGAGCATAACACAATAGATGCTCGATAAAGTATGAACTGAATGTGACTATGGATTTAAAATATTCCCTACCATTCTCACATTCCTCAGATTTAACAATCCTGGGATATCCTATAATGCAGTTGCTAAAATCATGTAGTGGAAGAATGTTTATTGACATGAAACAATGTTCATGATCTATTACTAAGTGAAAAGAAGTATTTATATAATTTTTGGTTTTTTGCTTTTAAACACAACATACCACACACACACACACACACACACACACACACACACACACACACACAAAGGGGCTGTGAGGATTTTTACCAAATTGTTAACAATGATTCTCTCGGTGATGGTTGTGTGGTGTGTGCGTGGTTTTCTCTGTTTTCCAAGTGTTCTGGATTAAGCATGAACCCCTTTCCTCTTAGGAAGAAAAAGTAAAAGTAAAATTTAAGAAGGAAACTATGGCAACTTTGAAAAAGTATTATATTCTTGGGTACATAAAGCATGACCATGGAAGAAAAGCAGTAAAAGCAGCAGGGAATGTGGAGAGAGGAAGAAGCTGCCAAGAGCTGGGGGGGAAGGGAGAGGGAGGAAAAGAGGTCAGAGAGAGGACATGTGTTAAGTCAGGGCTAAGACTCAGAAAGAGCCTTGTCTTCTTCCAAGCATTTGTTTCTGGGACCGCCAAAAAGCCTGTGGGGATGCAGGGCCGTGTCCCAGCCATCCAAGCCACCACATTCAAATTCCATCACGGAACGGGGAGTCAGTGGGCTTCAGAGCCCTGGTGCCTACCTTTTCTCTCTTGGGTCCATAGAAAGGGTGATATCCTTGCCTGCTTACATAAAAGCTAAAGGATGACCCAGATGGCCTCTAATGTGGCTGTCAATCCTAGGAGACTTCGGTTTACTAGCTTAAATGAGCAATAAACCAAAAGCTGTTGCCACTAGGTGGCATGCCCCAAATACTATTTCACTCTGAAACTGGCAAAAAAGTTGAACCAGACACCCTCTAAGTCCAAAGCGTTTTTAGAGGCAACAAGGTGAAGACCATTTAAGGTTTTCAGTTTCTCCCTGTTAAAAACAAACAACAACAACAACAAATAAGAACAATCACCACCTTCACAACACTCCTCTCCAGAATAATAAATTCAATGTATTTCTCATGGACACATCTGAGAGTCTCCTCGGAAGACTCCCCTCCCCATTCTTGCCCCCATCAGGGTCTATAACCATCCTTAGCCAACCAAAATAAATAAGCGCCCCTACAATACTCCAAAAGTGAAAATAGGTCTCTGGAATCATCATTGAATAATGTCCAACCATAGATGTCAGGTTAGCATTAGATGAAGGAAGACAAGAAAGGTCCTAATGTGGGTCTGTTAGAGTTGAGGGAAGATAAGAATGGTATTCAGTCAATCTTTCATTCAAAATGAATACACTCCTTTTGACCTAATAAGCTTCTTTACTAAACATCAGCGCTACTGCCAGGACCTTTATATTTAGCTAGAGTTATCAGTCATTTACACCTTGCTGCCTTTTCTTCTAAAAGTTCGATGCTATTGGATATTCTGTGAAAATAGGATTATGCTCAGATGACTAAAGAGAGGGATCATTTTGGAGCACATGAAAAGAGCACCCAGAAAGGATGGGACAGATTGGGATCTTGAACTTGAGGACTCTATAATGTGGCTGTTGAAGATCACTGAACTCTCGGCATTTTTGAGTGAAAAGAGGAGAGTGGAGAAATAATTAAAGGGAAGTGATGAAAGAAAGGGATGTGGCAAGACATACTTTGCATAATGTGCAGATTTGCCTAGGACTATCTGGATCATAAAGCCCTAGTGACGAAATGTGAAGAAACATAGGCAGTTTGTTATTCTCTGATTATATAACTCTAACAGGAAACTGCCCCAATTCCCTGTTATTTAAGTAAATTAACTATCTGAGACATGACAATAAATACAAGGACAGACCTTTTTAAAGCAAACACCCTGTGTATTCACACAAGTGGGTACTACCCCTTTCAAAGTGGAGGCCTTAGGAAGCTGATCACTCATTTTAATGATACACACCATTTGGGGAGTTCCTCTTTTTGAATTGATTTTGGCAACCGACACATATCTTTTGAAAAGCCACAGTACTGACAAAACATCAGTCTTTTTGAAGATGGATTTCACTTGTTGATAGAACCAAAAGTCATTTGGAGCTAAATCTGGCAAAAAGAAAGGATAGTCACTAAGAATATTCTATTTCTGGTCCGAAATGAGATGACTTTGAAGTATTGATTGGAAGTAGGTGCTCTGGTTTTAAGCTGAGCCCCAATTCCCATTCCACTATTTCATTAGCTTTGTGAATATAAGCAAGTGATGAAATCATTATGTGCCTCAGCTTCTTCATCTATAAAAGGTAGATGATACTAGGACCTACCTGACAATATTACTATGTGATTAAGTGAGATAATGCCTGTAAAATACTTCCACGGTGCTGATACACACTGTTTATTAAATAAAGAGTAGGATTGGCTGTAGTGGCAATGGCTATAACAGAAGTAGTGGCAGCCACAGTGAGATGTGGCTTATGAACACAAAGAGGCAATTTAAAAAGTATACAGCCTCCCAAAGTAACAACTTTTAATAACCACACTAATTTGCATGTGTGTTCTGAAATATTTTTTAATCTCCTTTTTTGCTTAGTAGCCAATCCTTATTTAAACTCAGGTGGTACATATTTCCAAAGAGCTCCTCCAGTCAATGGAAAATATTTAAATAGGCAGTCTCTGCATCAGTGATTTTAAATTATTATACCAATACATTAGAATGAATTAAGATGCTCTATTTCCTAGACATGTCAAATTGTATGTGTTTTGTTAATTCACAATAAAGATGTACAAGGCTAGTGTAAATCGTTTTAAAAACTAGTAGGGGCGCCTGGGTGGCTCAGTCAGTTAAGCGTCCGACTTTGGCTCAGGTCATGATCTCGCGGTCCGTGAGTTCGAGCCCCGTGTCTGGCTCTGTGCTGACAGCTCAGAGCCTGGAGCCTGTTTCAGATTCTGTGTCTCCCTCTCTCTCTGACCCTCCCCCATTCATGCTCTGTCTCTCTCTGTCTCAAAAATAAATAAATGTTAAAAAAATTTTTTTTAAAACTAGTAAAACAGATATAATCAGCTGATCGAATAATTATTGACCATGAATTTTGGACTGCATGGGCTGGCCACTGTTCTTGCCACCAGAGATTTAGGGATGAGCCAAACAGACATACCAGACTGGCCAGAAGTTCTTGGATTCTTAAAACTACTTGTAGCTAAAAACGAACAAACAAAAACCCAAAAGAACACTTCCAGCCAAGGCCCCCTCACACACACGCATAAACCACATACACACACACATACACACAGGGCATCATCTCTGGAAGAACACCCAAGACAATAGTGATTGCCTCTGGAGAGCAACCATTTTATACTATTTTGTACTGAGTTACCACGTATGTGCATTATCTTTTCAAAAAGTGAAGAGAAACTAAAAATTTAAACTTTTATATAAACCAAGAAATTTAGTAGTTTTTATCTATTATTCTATCTTTGTGCATCCCTCTTAACCCAGAAAATTAAATCATTCACAGCAATATAGTATTGCTATTGATCCCCAACTCATTAATTACTCCTAATTTCCCTTGTAAGCACACAATAACAGCTGTGCAGTCTATCAGTCCACGTACCCCAGTGACGGCCTGTTGAAATGCTTTGCTAAATGAATTTGGTGTGGCAGGGTTATCAGGATCTCACCGTCTGGCTGGGTAACCATTCTGTAGCTAGGCAGCAGGGTCTGCAACCCACACAGCGGAGCCGTCCGGCATCCGTCATCCATCAGCAGCATGTCTCCCAGAGGCACTAAGCAGTGACCTTCCTCTGTGGATGCCGAGGCTCATTTTCCTTTTTGGAGCTCATTGCTCTGTGCTTGATTCCAGAGAGCAGTAATGTCCTTCCGCTTTAACCTTGTCAAGAAATCCATCAATCAGTCTATCAGCAAATATTTATTAATCATCTCCCATGTTCAAGGCACCATGATAGATGCTTTGGGGGGATGTCAAGAAATACAAAATGTGGTTTCTAACCTATAGGAGTTTATTGCCTAGTTCCAGAGATAGAACATGTAACAATTCAAAACGTAAAACCATAAAGGGTAGAATATTAAAGGTGACAAATTAAGAGGTGAAGGGGGAATGGGAACTAACATTTATCAAATGTCTATACACTGTGCAAGGTGCTTCGTATATGGTTTTCACTTAATCATACTGCCAGGCCTGCTTTTAACGCCATTTTATAGACTTAGAGATGAAGAAAGTTGCCTAAGATCACACAGATAGACAATGGCAGCCCTTGGATTAAAACTTCAGTAAATGTAATTCCAAGGCTCTGCTTTGCTGACTCCAAAGTTTTGCTGTTCCCCGTGTATACTATACTTCCCCATAGAAAGTCAGGGTTCTAGGAATTAATTGGAATGAGTTATCACTTGAAGTGATAACATTAGTTACCATGAATAGGGTGTGAAATCTGAGGAAAGCTTTCAAAGGGTTAAAAAGCCAAAGATGGGTAGAATGTTGTAAGGTAAGGGGGGAGGAAGTGTATTTCCATTTGTAAGAAAGGCCTGTACTGTGGTGTAGACATGGAAAAGCCCAAGCTGGTGAGAAGAGCATTAAGTACCCGTCCCCTGTCACCTGCTCTTCAACACACATATACAACATGGTCCTGGACATGTAGGTGTGTGTGGAATCAGCCAGTTTATAAATAAGTGAGCTCTTTTGGGGAGGCTATACCCCTGGGAATACACTGGGAATGGTATTGACCTGCAGCCTCTTAAAACCTTATAGTCTCCTTAGAGATTCTTGATGTATGTCAGGGACCCATCATACAAGACCAGCAATTTTACTTTATAAGTAATGAGTATATTAACACAAACATGTAGATATTTTGGAGTAGATTCCAACATTGACATTATTTTTTTAAATATGAGGCATTTTAAAGTAATGCCTAGCTTATAGTGGGAAGCATTATGAGCTTTGGGCACTGGCACAGACGGCTGGTAATAATAGGTTACTGTCCTCCACCATTGGGAGTTTCTCACGGTAGAGGCTGAGAAGTGCTAGTATGGACAAGACACATACATGGCATAGCACATGATATGTGGAGGCAAAGGCAAAGGAAAGGAGGTCCAAAATGCTACTCCCAGTCTCCATGTTCTGGTCTCCCTTGTCATCCATACTCTTATGTTGTTTTTATTTCTTGTGCTAATTAGAAAATCTGTCATTAGGACACTCCATGTATTGCTTTGTCCTGATAAGTCATCCTTGACTTTGTTCTTTGTCTTAACCCCACATCTGATCCATCAACAAATCCTGTTGCATTTACATTGGAAACGTATCCGGAATCCACAGTGTCACCACCTCTACTCCCAGTACCCTGGCCCAAAGCTCACCTTCACTCCCCTGCATTGTCTCAGGAGCCTCCTAACTGGTTTCCCCATTTCAGCCCTTGCCCCCAGAGTCCACCCTCAACAGCAGCCAGAGGGACCATGTTACAACCTACATCAAATTATGAGTGCTCTGATCAAAACCCCCACTGACATCCTTTCCCCCTCAGACTACAAGCCCAGGGCCTCCAAATGGCCTATAAGGCCCATACAGTCCTTTCCAGCCACCTCCTCTGTTCTCCCTGCCCTCACCATTCCCCAGCCACACTTGCCTCTTCACTGTTTCTGTGCAAGCCGAGCCCCTTCTTCCTCAGGGCTCTTGTACTTTCTATTCCCTCTCCCTGGGATACCCTTCCCCCAGACATCTGCATGGCGTTCCCCCACTCCCCTCCAGATGTCCACACAAATGTCACTTTTTCATTGAGTCCTGTCCTACCTTTGCAAAGCCCTTACACGCCCTGCTAGCATATCTGACACACCATGTATTATACTTGTTCACTGCCTACCTACCTCCACCAAAGTGTCTGTTCCACAAGGGCAAGGATTCCTATCACTTCATTTATTCCCCACACCTTGAACAGTGCCTGATACTTAGTTGGTAGGCAAGAAATAATAGCTGAATGAATGACTTTGGTAATCTTTGGCTCAGAAAAGTTTGTTTTTGTTTTTTTTTTTTTAATAAAGCAAAGATCAAACTAAACTGCCTGCCAAGAGCTAAAGAGAAATTGCATTTAAATAAAATTTAAAATTTTTTTTTTCAACGTTTATTTATTTTTGGGACAGAGAGAGACAGAGCATGAACGGGGGAGGGGCAGAGAGAGAGGGAGACACAGAATCAGAAACAGGCTCCAGGCTCTGAGCCATCAGCCCAGAGCCTGACGCGGGGCTCGAACTCACGGACCGCGAGATCGTGACCTGGCTGAAGTCGGACGCTTAACCGACTGCGCCACCCAGGCGCCCCTAAATAAAATTTAAAGCAAGTTGCATAATTTGTATAGCATAATTTTACTGTTTAAATGATATATTTGGGTACATATTATAGAACACTATATGCGAGCAGTTTGATAGATATACCATACATAGGCCATGTGATATACTCTTATGTGAATGTTTGTAATTGCAGGAACAAAGTTCTGGAGAAATACATACCAAACCACTGGAGAGTGGGAATGAGGTTTGAGGGAGCAAGAGAAGACTAGCTTTACTTTGACCCTCCTCCATTAGTCGAATGTTTTATAACAAAAATATATTATTTTATAATTGAAAAAGTAAAAGATCTGAAAAGACTGGATATCAGTCTTACTTCTATTGAAAACTTTCCATTTTCATTTTTAGCTTCTCACAGAATGATTTCCTTTGGATTTAGGGCCTGTGATAATTTACATGATTGTAAGTCTCTCAGGAATTCTTTCGTAACTACTATAGAAAATATTACAAGTGTTGGTGCCATCCAGAAAGCAAAGGATTATGATGCCTTTGGGTTGCATTTTTTTAAAAGATAACTTGTTCCAATTGGCATAGTTGTGAAATGAGAAATATTACATACAGGATTGCCGCAATCCACATTTTCTGCCTATCTTTATGCCCCACATGTTCTTAAGATTTCTATCACCTCAGTATCTACAATTTCCACATCTGTAGTATAACAGCGTGGTGCAATAGTCCTTTGCAATGCTGCACACCAACAGAAAGAGGCCGTGCCCTGCCGCAGTTTCGCAGTTTCGCAACACGCAGGGTCTTTCTGCCTCAGTTGGGCAGATGACCAGAAAGGCGAGACAGGATTTTTAAGGTCTCCACGCAGGGACCGGGCCTGTCAGAACTGCAGTGGCTCCACACAGTCAGCAAGGGACACTGTGTGTGCCACAGTTTGCCTGCGTCCCTCTGGCTCGTGTTTGTTGTTGAGTTGAGCAATCTGGGCTGTTCACAGGGCAACGGAGACTCCACTACCTAGCACATCTGGGTTCCCACTGCAGCGCTACGGAAGAGTTACTTCTGCCTCTCAGTAACCACGCCCTTTCCCAGGCCCCGCCCGCAGGAAGTCAGGCAGCGAGGGAGGAGGCATCCCAAGTTGTGGGAACCCCACCAACTCCAGTACTACTGACAAGATCTACTCCACCCCTCACTCGAGAAAAGGGCTCAGAACCAGCTTTAATCCTCTCCCCCATCCCCCAGCCCTGAATGGCTGACTTGGATGGTGTTTATACTCATGTTTTCATACTTAAGGAGGTTTTGAGGGCAGGGATCAACTCAGTCATCACTCAGACTACACACAAGAAGCCTCATGCTCAACTTCAATGAATCAGGTCATGCAAATGGTGGGGGGAGGGGGGGAATAGATAGTATTTTATACATATGTGGAGAGAGTGCAGAAGAGGGAGAGAGAGTTAGAGATTTTTTTTTTTTTAATGGTAGCAGTGATTGCCAAGTACTTGGTTTCATTTGCTGCTACAGTGGTAGCCTTGGTACACCCTTTCTTAAAGGTAATTTGACAACATGTATCAAAAACCTTAAAGATGGCTCATATCTACAGTAATTCCATTTCAGAAATTGAATCTAAGGAATACAAGATGTACATGCAAGAGTATTCTTTGGTAGGTTCCATCCATAGGCATGGAATACTTTAATATTTTAGAAGGTAGAAGGGTTTTTTTAAGGGCATGAGGTGGTGTTCATGATAAATGAAAAAGCCCCTGTATTTATGTAAAAATGTACATATCCTATGTAAAAATATACATGAGAGAGGGAGCACTCCTTTCTCTTGAACTACCCTCTACCCTTGGCTACTGAGCACAGCACTCTCTCTTATTTTTTCAAATGTTTATTTGAGAGAGAGAGAGAGAGAGTACATGCAGGGGAGGGGCAGAGAGGGGGGTACAGAGGTTCCAAAGTGGGCTCAGAGCTGGCAGCACAGAGCCTGATGCAGGGCTCAAACCCTTGAACATGAGATCATGACCTGAGCAAAAGTTGGATGCTTAACCAACTGAGCCACCCAGGTGCCCCCCCCCCTTTTTTTTTAGTCTTTATTTATGCACTCTCTTCTAATTTTCTTCCTAGTCACTGGCCACTCCCTCAGTTTCCTATGTGAGTCCTCCCCCTCCTCTTTCCAATGGATACATATTGGAGGGCCTCAGGTCTCAGTCCTCAGACTTCCTGTCCATCTTTACTTAACTCCCTAGACAGGTCCCATCTCTTTTCCATCCTCTTAATGCAGATGATCCTCAGATCAGAATCCCCAGTCCCATCCTGTCCCAGAGCTCCCACCATGTCTCCAACTGCCTACTCAAAATCTTCACTGAAATTTTCACTCAGGCTTCTCATATCCAAAACTGAATTCCTGATTTCCACAACCACATCTCCCTTACACACAGGCCTGCTTCTTGGTTGTTCTCCACCACTGTAAATGGATCATTTCACTGAAAATGGAATTGGACACCATCCTTTTCATGCCTGCCTTCCTTACATCCAACCCATCAGCAAATTTGTTGTTTCTATATTCAAAATGTATGCCAAATCCAACAACTTTTCATTGTCTCCACCACTCACCCCTCAGCCCAGGACGCTGGCATCTTTCCCCTAGACTTCTATATCAGCCTCTCAACTGGTCTCTCTGCATCCACATTATGTGCCTACAATCCATTCTGCACACAACAACCAGTGATCATTTTTTAAGAAATAAGTAAATCAGATCAGAAGGCAAGAAATCCATAACCAAAATGTTAAAGTGATCCAGGAATGATGAGATTATAAGCTGTTCTTGTTTTTTGTCTGTTTCTCTGTTGTCAAAGTTCCAACAATAAACATGTTTCACTTTACTAGCAATAAATCAAAATGTGTGTGTTTTTTGAAAAAACAAAATTATATCAGGTCTCAGCCTGGAATGTCAGGAGTTTATCTCCCATGAATCAGTTCTGGCCGACCAGGACTGAACAACCTACAGAGCAGTAATGAACGCTCAGCTTCCAAAGGTGGCAATGGAGCAACAGAGGACCGTCCTCAACTAAAGTGGCAGACACACAGCACTCGTGATGCCTCTCCTCCCCCCCCACACCAAGTGCAAGGCAGACTTCACTAAATGATTGTTACCATTGCCAGCTGAGCTTAGATGGAGACTCAGAATCCTTCTCAACACTTCAGTTAGGATTAATACTTAAGAGGAAATGTATTAGTCATTTGTAACAAGCATTCTGTCTGAAGATTGAGAAATTATTATGCTTTCTCTTAAGTAAGCATAATGCACTAAACATTTTCCAATCAGTTTTATATCTAAAACCTCATGTATCTTTGCAAAACCCCGTAAGGTGAGTAGGGAAGATATTTTTATCCCCCTTTTAATGGAAATGAGAGCCACAGGGGTGAGAGTCACAAACAGCAGAGCTCTGGTCACCTCACTGCCGCTCCTGTGTGCTTTTCTATGGTTCCTATAAACCTCTGCAGGCTATGAGAAAGGTGAGAACCACACACCAGACCCTGATGCAGGAGAAAGGGAGGTGGGGGCCAGCGTTAGCTCCAAATTTGAGCAGAGATGGACTGTTTCTAGATAATGAGTAATTCATTACTATTAACAACTTGGAAAGTAAATAGTGGTGAAATAGGTGAAGTTCACAAATTTCACGACAAAAGCCATCATCCTCTTCAGGGGCAGGGCCTCTGAAAGGCCAACATGTTTGTTGGTTACCATAGCAACCATGACTGGACAGTCTTCCATTTGACCTATTCTGAAGTAGCTTTTTATTCGGGGCTCCCAAGCCTGCAAAGAACAGATTGCTCAAGTGGCTTTAGCATCTTTTCACACTTTCTTGTCACCTTCTCTACAGTCGTACGCAGGTTCAATGACCAAGAAAAAGAAAGCATTCACATGACTGCCATGAAATAGAATACAAATGCCCACTGCTGTTCCATCTGTCTGAAGTAAGCAGCTTGCACCATCAGCCACTAAGCAATTCTGATTGCCATCAGAGATAGTGTGACCCCTGTCCTTGGCAAGCCAATTAATAGAATTTCCATGGTAGGAAATAAGTAGAGAAAACTGTTCCCAAAGGAATAGTCATGGCACTCTAAAACAGAAAAGACTAGTGAGAAGATGGAACTGTTTGTAATGTGGTCCTGCGTGTGGCAAATGGGGTTCATCTTCTCTTCAAGCTCCCCTTCCATTCCCTTCCCCCACACATACCTCCCATTAACTGCTCCACCTCTCCCCACCCTCCTTCCACACTCCCACAATCAGACACCCAGAGGTTAGACCCTTATAATCTCTTCCCACATTTTTGCCTTTTTAACTCTAGTTTTAAGATGAATTGCTGCATATCTGAGCAATTACAAGTGAGAGGGGCCATCGGTGAGCCAAGGCATTTTTTCTTCCTGATATCACAATAAGAATGCCCCTAGTATAGACTGGTTCTGCAGGGGTGAAGTGGAGGCAGGGAACTCTAGAGCACTGGGGTTGTGCTCTCAGCCCCACCTATTCCACACACCCCGCCCTTCCACCCCGACACTATGGGTTTCCAGAATCCAAAGCTCTGTTTCACTTTGCTGCAAGAATGGCCTTACTCTCCCCAAACCTCTGCCCTTGCTGCTGGCAAATGAGAGCCTAAGGCTTTCAGGTGGTCTGGGTAAAAGGGATCATGCAAAGTGATGTTGTTGAAAGAATGGCCGCTGAAGTCAAAACACCAGGATCGGAACATAGTGCTGGCCCCCTTCCACTTGTTCATCAAATGTGTGGACTGTAATTTCCTCTATGCGATAATAATTGCCATAAAGTATTATGCACTCATGTGATATTAATACAGCACTAGCATGGAATACCATCTATGCCAATTATAGATGCTAGAGAAGTCAAGTGAGATGAGAAAAACAAAGTGCAGTTTAGCTGAATAAAAGAAATGATCAGTAAATTGCTTACAGGGTGTGCCTGAGTGCCATGCAACCCAGTAACAATTAGGTGTTCTATTAAATACGTGCCAGGCTAAGTCTGTTGTAAATTTAATTCAATTGTGATCATTGGATTTATGCAGGGCCATTTGCTCACAATCAAAAACAAAACAAAACAAAAAGGACCCTTCCATCTCCATCTCCCCTCCAGGGAGAGGGGAAATGACATCCCTAATGTGCCCCATGTTATCGTCTCCTGAGCCAGCTGTTCAATGTTCAGTCACACTTTCTGTTTTACTCTGTGCTACTTACACACCTCCTACCTCCGTCCATCCCATGGATTCCTAGGTTTGGGCAGAGGGAAATAGGCTCCTCAGGGACACCTAACAGCATGGCTTCCCTAAGGGGAGCTGACAGGCTGGGTCAGAATGGCTGGCATTTCTTAGTGAGAAGGACAAGACAAACAAGACCCAAGCAGCAAGTACACGGGGGAGAAGGAGGTTGTTTGCAGGAAGAAGTGCCAGTGGAATGAGCCAGAAGCTGTGGTCAGTTGCAGGGATTCCTGAAGGATAAACACCAAAGTGACAGGAGTCAGAAGCCAGGAGGAAGGTATCCCCAAAAGAAGGCCACCATGACAGGGCTGGGAAGCAGTGGGACTTTCCATCAGCTCAGCTTTCTGGAGCTCTCCCTTGTTGAGGGGGCTTCTTCTCCTGTCCTTACAATGCCTGAATCCTCACAGCAAGACTCTCAACTAGATCCCAAACAGGTCTGAGAAAAATGAACCAGGCTGGACAAAATGGCAGGGTTCAAGGGAAAGCCATGACTCCACTTTTCACATTAAAATTATAAAAAACAAAACATGTTCCCCCAGGTCACCAAATCGATGTGAGATCTACCATCATCCTAAAAATGGCAGCTCTGGACCCTGCTTCAGAAGTGAGGTTTCTCATCTGGGTCAAACACTAGAGGCTAGATATCAAAACATAAGGGAACATGATAACAAGGGGAGTATAGTTATGTGTATTGACTTATAATTATAGGATCCTAAAACAATAGGCTTGGAAGGAATTTGATACTCCACACCCAGTAAGGAGAATATGGGTCACAGAGGACAAATCCATGCACAAGAACTCACCATGTGAATTACCCTATCCCATCCCACCCCATGCCTCCCCCCCACCCCCAAATATACAAATACTGTAGTTACACTCTGCCAATGCAGGGAGGCATATCCTCATGTCATGTCAACTCAAAACTTTCAGTGGGTTCCCATTGTTCTTGGAATGAAATCCAAACTCCCGAACAGGGTCTTCAAGGCCTGGCATGATAGGGGCCCTACTTGCCTGACAAACCTCATCATTTTGTGTTGCTTCCCACCTTAGTCACTCTGACTCAGCCACTCTGGGCTGCTTTCCGTTCCTTTTCCCTGCCTCAGAGCCTCTGTACCTGCTGTTTCTTCCACCTAGACTCTGACACCACCTCTCTTCACGAATGGCTCTTTCTCATCCTCAGATCCCAGTTTCACACATACCTCCCAAGAAGTCCTTCCACTCACAAAGTCATCCAGCAGATACTGAGAACCTGCAGTGGGCCAGGTGCAGCAGTGAACTGCAAAGCCCCTGCCCTCCTGGAGCTCACATTCAAGTGGTGGTGGGGACACAGACAATAAACAAAGCAGGAAATAGTGTACATACTCTATCAGGTGTGGTAAGTACTATGGAGAAAATAAAGCATACTTAGGAGTTAAGGGGAAAGAAAGGGGGTAGGAGGGAAGTGTGATTTTATTTAAAGATCTTTCCCAATATTCTCTCTCTTAGCCTCTATTCCCTTCATAATGCCCATCACAATGTTTAACTTTTTAATGTATGGATTTGTTTTTGTTTTTAATCTAAAATGTGAACACCCACTAGAATGTAAACTCCATGATGGCAGGAGGGAGAATTTGCTGCCTTATTTTCCGTGTATGCCAGCACTTGTGCTTGGCCTGGTGGGTGCTTGATAGATTTATTGAAAAATGGGGGAGAAAGGAAAACAGATAAAGAGTCGGAACTATGGGGAAGAGCCAAGGAATCAGAGAACCAGGAAAAAGATAAGGTGAGTGGGAAGGTGGTCTCAGTGGATGTTACCCTCTGGTGGACTTTAACTGATTCGTGAGTGTGTGTGTGTTGATGGAAGGGTGGGAAATGTGAGTAGAGGTTGGCCTGGGTTCATCCAAAGGATTTGACATGGAATAAAAGGACAAACTTAAAGCTACCTCACTCCCCTAAGAAGAAGAAAAAGATGTGCAGAGTGATTGCTCAGCCAAGTGAGGTGAGAGGAAAGTTTGCACTTTGAAAATGGAACTGAGACACTGCCCTTGGAAGACAGTGACAAGAGGGGCAAATGTTGGCCCTATATCCTTGGTGCTGCTATCTTTGGGAGGTACATGTTCTTTGAAGGTTTTTAATGGGTGAAATGAAGTGAATTTAGTGAGGGTGAATGAAATGGATGATGGCAATATAAACTAATAAATAATGCTACAAAGGCAATCAGGCAACACAATTAAAAACTTCAAATGGGGGCGCCTGGGTGGCTCAGTTGGCTAAGCATCCGACTTCGGCTCAGGTCACGATCTCACAGCCCGTGAGTTCGAGCCCCGCGTCAGGCTCTGGGCTGATGGCGCAGAGCCTGGAGCCTGCTTCCGATTCTGTGTCTCCCTCTCTCTCTGCCCCTCCCCCGTTCATGCTCTGTCTCTCTGTGTCTCAAAAATAAATAAACGTTAAAAAAATTTTTTTTTTTAAATTAAAAAAAAAAAAAAAACTTCAAATGCCCGGTGACCTCCAAATTTTATTTTGGGTGTTGTAAGGAAATAATTCAAAATATAGAAAAGTTTTATGCCCCAAAATATCCAAAGATGTTTTTTAATTACTAACAAATTGTACAGGCAAAATAATCTTAAATGTCCTGCAATAGAAGATAACCAGAGTACCTCCACTTGATGGAAGAGTGTGCAGTCATTAAACATGAAGTTTATGAAGACTGGTTTAAATTGAAAATACTTCATATACTGTTAATAAAAACCATAAGAATAAAATATTTATATGATATGGATTCTAACATAATTTACATGATTAATTATATATATATGTAGAATGGAAAACACAATATAATTAAAGCAAAGGTTAGGAGGAAAAGTTTCTAAAATATAAACAATTAAGGTTAAATTCACCTCCACAAATATTTATTGAGCTGTGTGACATGAAGTAGGCACAGTGCTGTGCACTGAGAATAAAGAGAGACCCTTACAGATAGGACTAAACATACTGTATGGTGAGCTATGTGGCGGAAGAAATCTATGGGTTTTTTTGAAGCAAACAGGAGGACCTCCAAACTCAGATTTTGTAGGGAAATGGGGAAGGACAATCAAGAATGGTGTTTTAGTGGGGAAAGTAGGATCTAAATTCTGAATCAGACAAAGAAAAGAGGAAAAGACAGATAAACACAGACAAAGAAACAAAAAGATAAAGAATAGAACCAAGAAAGGTGGAGAGAGTTCTAAGCAAAGTCAACAGCTTGTGAAAAAGACCAGAGACAGCAGGAGAAAGTGCAACTCATTTAAAGATTTGAAGGAAATTCCAATGAAGGAAATTTGGCACAAGTGTAATATGATAGGGACTCAGAGGAATAGGAAGCAAAAGACATAAGCAGAGCCAGCCCTGTTGAGTGGTTTGGATACTGAGGGCAATGGGAAGCCTTTGAATTGCTTTAGGATCTGTGTTTTAGAAATCTCTCTCCCCGGCTCTGCGACTAGATTGGAGGATGACTAGGCTGAAGGGAAGGTGGTCAGGTTTAAAAGCTGTTTCAGTAATCCAGGAGAAAGAGAAGGATGGATTTGTGTTTGAGTAAAGGGATTATGGGTAATTTTTTTACCTTCATGTTTTTCTAGTGTTTCCAACTTTTACTTAATGAACATGTGTTATTTTCATAATGAGGAAATTTTTGTAAGATGTTTTAAGGAAGAGGAACTTTATAGTATTCTGCTGGGAAGTCCTTCTGAGCTTTTGGGACTATCTGCTAAGCCCAGGGCCTCTGTGTTTGTATAAGAATCCACACCCACGTGCCAAGCCATAATACCCTGGGAACCACCCACAGTCTCTACACTGAGAAAGTGGAGTTTACCATAGGCCAGCGACTCAAGGTATATTTGGCAGAAATAACAGCATCTGAGAAAAGAGACAGAGGGCTTCCAGCTGATATATAAAACCCAAGTGTTCATTCATCAAGTTATTTATATATTCATTCACAACTATTGAGCACCTACTATGTGTCAGTCACTGTTCTAGACACTGGGGATACAGATATGAACAAAATGACAAAGTTCCAGTTACCTGTTCTAGGGGGCAAGACAGATCATCTACAAATAAAAATCTAGCCATGTACCGTATCTCATGGGAATGCACCTTGTGCCGTGCTCACTGCTACTTATTGACTAGAACTGTTTAGGAAACTTTGAAAAATAATTGCAGGTTGGCTGATTCATACTCATCTAAATGTGGCACCTGTCACACAGACCTATGTTGCTACAGTGTTTTTGACTGGGTTGAGGAAGACTCTTTCCTAGAACTGTGTTTTCAAGTATCCATCTCATATGCATGCACATACATTTACAAACATAAAAAATTTCTCCAAGCCTCTCCAGCCACTGGGTACAAATGAAGTTACAATAACAATAACAATTCAGATTTTATTCACGTGTCCTCCTATCATACAAGGAGGGATCTCGGCAATCTGTTCTCCCATGCTTATATTTGGGAGCATCCAAGGGCATCTCATGCGTGTTCATAAGCAGACTTCTTATGTTCTTGCATCCCAGCCTCATCAGTGATGTTTGGAATAGCATCTCACCCCTGCCCTTCATAAGAATTCTGCTTCCATGCCCAGGAAGCAATTTACAGAGATCCCCAAACTGCAACTGTGGAGGCAGGAAACTCTTTTCAATCAGAAAACAAAACAAAACAAAACAAAAAAACCACATACTCCTTTTGTCTAACTCTAGGGAAAGACCCAAACCGAGCCCATATTAATTGTTCAGGATTCTGCAAGCACTAGCTCTGGAGGTGATTAGCAATGTTTGGGTGTTCCCTGAGTAGCATTTTCTCACTCGGACCTTGAAATAACATTGCCTCTGGCCCTTTGTCTCAGAGTTCCTTGTAAAACAACAGCCCCTTTTGGTTTGCAGTCCACTCTACACTGACCCCAAACCTAGTCCACAGGCTGGACTGGGCCTTGTGCCTCCTCCACACACTCTTCTCAACTCAAAGCCCCAAACATAAACCTCCCTTTCAGGCCAGGCAACTTGGCGGTGGCCCTCTAGGGTCACCAGATGGACCCAAACATGGCTAAATCTCAACTGAATGCAGGTGATTTGGAGAAAAGTCAGTTCAAACAGATTAAGCATGATTTAGGGGAGTATTAGGGCAGAAAAGTCCATCCTAGACCAATGAGAAAGGAGGAATTAACAGAGACAAGAACAGTCTAGAGTCAGTATATGCCACTGAGGACACTGTGCATCAGGATGCAGATGTCCCAGCACAAGTCAGGAACCTACTGGCCTTCCTACCCCCTTGCTGTTTGGCCCACTACTTCTCACACATGACCCTCTAGATGAGAAGCCCTGCTGTGGAGGATAGAAGTCCTCAGGGAAGGGAAGAAGGGAAGACAGATATTGCCAGGAACTATTTCTGAATTTCAGTTCTGGGGCTGTAATCCAAATTGTGTTTGATTGCAACCTTTGCCCTGAAGAGGTTCAGGGTTTTTTTCAGATGGTAGTTTTTGGCCCCTACTCAGCACTAGAAGGTCAGTTCAGGAAACTGCTGTCACTTCCAAGGCCACTAATTGAAGTTAGTTATCTATACAGAGAGACCCCCATCCCCCTGCCCCCGAAACAAGCTGGAAATCCTGAAGGGAGCACCCAAAGACAGAAACATGCATCTCAAAGGCCAGCTCAAATGCCACTTCCTCCATGAAGCACACGTGGAGCTCCCACCTCCCAGATCCAAACTCCTTATAATCAGTTTCTTCTTCCTATAAAGTTCTCCAAGACTTCGGGCTCTCCTCACCCCCCAGCATAGGGGTTTGAATGCCAGTTTCTTCTACTAGAGGTGAAATTCCCCATGGCAGATGCCAGACGTCACCCTAGTAGCCCCAGCAGCACCACCACACAAAGCCCCTCCTGTAACAGACACGTAGTAAGTAATTACTGAGCCAAGTAGGTTTCCAGGGGCTCACTTATAAAGGCCGTTTTCCTTCGGCCTTGATGTGGTAGGCCCCACGTCATATAGAATTCTTATCCAGTCTATTCTATTCCTTATGAACACAAGCCACAGAGGCTGGGATTCCTTGGCTCAGCACAAGAGCTCCCCAGTCTTTCTGTGACTCCGGCAAAAGTGGCTGAGGATTTTCTGGCACTGCCTTTTCTCGGAGTCCCCGTTGGCATGCATTATGGGTATTGTCAGGATGTTTTCCCGAAAGGGATAATGACCTACCCAGGGCTGATCCCCAGCCAGGCCACACCTCTATAACATCAAGACCTGCATCTGTTCTGATTGGTCAGAGCCTGTCCCTGGCCTGTCCCCCACGTCCCTAGAGTCCAGTTGTCCTGGATTCCCCCCACCTCCTGTGCATATCCTGCTCCCTCTTCCCTCCATCAGGCAGACCCATAATCATCCTTCAAAGTCTAGCTGAGGGTCACCTCCTGTGTGGAATCCTCTGGTCTCTCCTCCTGGCAGAGTGGGAGTGTGGCCTTGCCCCAGCACTCTACATACGGCACTCGCCATACAGCACTTATTCCATGCTGAAATTGCTGTGTGTTTCCACCTCCCGCACCAATTTGAGCTTACATTTCACTCATCTTAGCAAATCCAACAGTGCACATTGCCTGGCCAGAGATGTAGTGGCTCAGCAAATGTTTCTTGAATTAATGAACAGCATGACCCTTGCAAATATTTTCCAAGAGAGAAAGCAAGGAGATCCCCTAAGGCACTCAGAGTTCTTACTGTTTTGTTATGTGCAGGTTCGTGTCTTGCTTTTTAAATTTAAAAATAATAATGCCGCAGGTTTATTGGGCACTTGCTAAGTGCATAATCATGTTTAAATCCTAAACAGCCATCTGAGGCGGAGGTTATTATTGCATAGGTTTACAGCTGAAAAAATGGAAATTGAGGGAAGTTAACAAGTATATCCATATTCATACAACTGGTAAGTGGGAGTCTGTTAGGTTTCAAAGCCTCCTCTCTCAGCCACCAGGCCTTCCACGCAGCCTTTCTACAGAACACGAATTACAATATGAATACTTTATCATTAAGCTATTTTAATGTCTTTATTATATAAACACTAAAATTCGACGTATGGTTATACTACCTTGCTATTCAACGTGTGGTATACTCACAGCAATACGAGTATTATATACCAACACGAGTGGTATATTGGGAACTTGTTAGAAGTGCAGGATCTCAGAAACCCTGGATCTACTGACTCAAAGTCTGCATTTCAACAAGGTTCTTCATCATGTATATGCACATTAAAGTTTGAGAAGCACTAGTTTAGATCAGGAGTCAACGAAGAATAGCCATGGGCAAAACCCAGCCCAGTCCCTGTTTTGTTTTGTTTTGTTGTTTTTTGTTTGTATGGACCATGAGCTAAGAATGGTTTTCACATTTTTAAATAGTTGAAAAATTTTTCAGAAGTAAATTTATGACCCGTGAAAATTATGTAAAATTCGTATTTCAATGTCCATAAAAAAGTTTAATTGAAACACGTTCATTTGTTTACTTACTGCCTATTGTTGCTTTTGAACTACAGTGGCTGGCAGGCTTGAGTAGTTATGGAAGATGTATGGCCCACAAAGATATTTACTATCTGGTCCTTTAGAGAAAAAGTTTGATGATCTCTTTCCAATTCCGTCCCCCACCTGCAGCCACCAGCTCATAATGGGCATGGGGGGAAAGGCAGGCGACACTTGGGAGGACTAAGGAAGAAAGAGTGTCCCCAGGCAGAGGCAGAGCTCAGCTGAAGCAAGGGTACTCTGGTGACTGATGGAAGGGGATTTGCCATGGAGCAGAAGTCCGGAGGGAGGAGGAGTGAGCTGAGCACATAGTATGGTGAGATGGAGGTGGAGGGGGGGGGAGGTGGTGAGGAAGAGGAAGCACAGAACAGTGAAAAGACCAGAGTATAGGAGAACATAGGCCACATGGGGAGGGGACTCCTCAAAGGTGCAAGGGTGGCCAAGGCCAAGAATGAGAGGTCAGGTGGTGTTCTCAGCCTCAAGATTCCCCACAGAGCCCAGTTACAGTTGTTTTGAGACTGTGGCAAGCTGAAGGGTCAGGTGGTGTCCTAGTTGTTGAAATTGGCAGACTTTTCCTGGAGTTTCCAGACTGTGAGGGTGAAAGGTATCCCTAACAAATCCTAAACTTGATGTGAATAGGGACGAAATTAACTAGCTCTTTGCACCTTTATCTTGAGACAGAATCAGTTTTTTGCTTAAAGAGCTTGTTACATATGCAGACTCTCAGGCTCACCCAGAAGGTGCCTGATCCAGTGGGAATCTGTATTTTACAAGCATCCCAGATGATTCAAATGCTTTGAGAAATACTGCTTCAGTGAATGAAAGAACTCTGGAAGGAACCAGCTTGAATAGATCATGCCTCTAAAAGGAATCATTTATATGGGTAAGAGGCTGCCTTCTGGTTTGCGACGGTGTGTAGGCCTTCAGGAAGAAGCAGTGGCATTAGAGAGGAATTGATGGGCTCTATCTGCTAATACCAATGAGCAAGTGGTGGGGGAATGTCGAAGTCATCTGGAAACTCAAGGAAAGGCTGGGGATTGAAGCTAAGGGTTCTAATCCAGAGGATACCACCGATGGTCGTTTGATAGCCAGAGAATAGAAATACCTGCCTCTCCATGAAAAGATGCTCAACGTCGCTCTGCATCAGGGAAATACAAATCAAAACCACACTCAGATATCACCTCACGCCAGTCAGAGTGGCTAAAATGAACAAATCAGGAGACTATAGATGCTGGAGAGGATGTGGAGAAAAGGGAACCCTCTTGCACTGTTGGTGGGAATGCAAATTGGTGCAGCCGCTCTGGAAAACAGTGTGGAGGTTCCTCAGAAAATTAAAAATAGACCTACCCTATGACCCAGCAATAGCACTGCTAGGAATTTACCCAAGGGATACAGGAGTGCTGATGCATAGGGGCTCTTGTACCCCAATGTTTATAGCAGCACTCTCAACAATAGCCAAATTATGGAAAGACCCTAAATGTCCATCAACTGATGAATGGATAAAGAAATTGTGGTTTATATACACAATGGAGTACTACGTGGCAATGAGAAAGAATGAAATATGGCCTTTTGTAGCAACATGGATGGAACTGGAGAGTGTTATGCTAAGTGAAATAAGCCATACAGAGAAAGACAGATACCATATGTTTTCACTCTTATGTGGATCCTGAGAAACTTAACAGAAACCTATGGGGGAGGGGAAGAAAAAAAAAAAAAGGAGGTTAGAGTGGGAGAGAGCCAAAGCATAAGAGACTCTTAAAAACTGAGAACAAACTGAGGGTTGTTGGGGGATGGGAGGGAGGGGAGGGTGGGTGATGGGCATTGAGGAGGGCACCTTTTGGGATGAGCACTGGGTGTTGTATGGAAACCAATTTGACAATAAACTTCATATATTGAAAAAAAAAAAGAAAGAAAGAAACACCTGCCTCTCCCTAATGACATGAGCATCTCAAGTGATACTGGATAGGCTCAGGGTAACCATAGGCAGGTGGCCGATTTAGTATGTATTTATGTTGTTTTCTGACCTTTGTTAGATTTCACCCCCACTCCTACCATTTCTATGGTCTCATATGACTGCACGGTATATATATTTTCTCAGGTGCTAGATGGGGCCTCTGTGCCAATTAAATTAAGATATTGGCCCTCAAGGAATCTCTGACACCAGGGTAGATATGCAGGGTAGATAAGCTGTGAACAGCTAATTTTTCACAAATTACAAAAATAAAAATATCAGGTAGCATGAATACAAGGCATTGTCTCATATATCAATACTTCAGTCCCCTAAAATAGATGGGTAGGGAGAAGGACAGGATGGGAAATTAGTGCTTATTTTAATCTGCTTTGAAGCCACTATGGAAGAGCGGTTGTCTTCTCTGTTTTTGTGTTTAAGGAAACCATGCTGGAAGCAACTGCATTTGAGGCACAGCATGAAACATCTGTCCTGTTTTGGCTTCTCATTGAGATGTTGGTTCAGCTTTTGCAGGCAGCACCTTGCTGCCTTGAGACAAAAAACATTCCCAGGCTCTTTAAGCTATTATGTAGGGTTTCCATGAGGAACTGAGTGCATTTAAACAGACTCTCCAGCCCACCCAGGAATATAGGTCTGACCCTTAAGGATAGTAAGTCAGGGAGTCAGATCCAAGAAAGGCTGACACTCCCTGTCCAGTTATTTTTAAACCCCAGAGGCTACTTCTGCATGTGATATCACTTATGTAACTTCTCTTTGCAAGGACCCCTATGTGCCCCAGCCCACCCTCCACACCCACCCCGCCCCGTAGCATCAGCACAATGACACATGTGCAGCTCCACCCAGCTGTGAATTTGCCAACAGTTTAAGAATGTGGACGTTGTGTAAATAAACACACAAAAATGAAATTGGCTTTTGTGCAACCAGCTTTCAGAAGTTACATTTTGTTCTTTTAGGTTTAAAATTTCAGTCCAATGGGATAAGAAAATAGCCCAAACTATATTACAAATCCAACTAAGAATTTCCATTACCAGAAATAGCATTATGTTACTTTTGGATAAAAGATTTTTAATTTATACTGCAGCTCCCATGTAAGGATATGACTATTAATCTAGAATAATCTTACTAGTTTCTATATGCTGGATTTATAAATGAGTTTATGAGTAAGACCATATATTAAAACTTTTAAATAAATTCTAACAGTAATTAGTGACCATCCATTCTCTAAAAAGTGGACACTAACTAATGGGATTTTGCTTCAAGGAATCTGGCCTATTAAATATGACATTAAAAATTCATCTATTTAAAAAGCTTCAAATGTCAGTGAAGGAACAAAGCTGTCAAATGCTAGGAACATTTCATTAAGAAAACAACCTCAAACACTGATGGGATTTGATGAAGTTGGGGACTCAGACAAGCTTTACCTGCCAGTGAAGCAGCTATTGATATTGTTTACTGATATGTTTATTGTTTCCCACTAAAAGAGCAGGAAAACAGAAATATGGTGTCCTGAATTGAAATTTCTCCTTTTCCGCAGTTCTACTAGCCCAGTCCTATTATAAATAAAACCTGTATAGAACTAAATTAACATCAGCTTATGGAAAATCATGACATCAATACTATAGTTAATTTGATTAGCATAACTAGGCTAAGAGAAGAATACAATAGGTAACATGTATAGTAATTTAGAAGGGTCATTTTAGCAATTTCTTTTAATCTTCCTACTACTAAGTGTTTTAGTAGGGCTCCTTTTGGCTGCAAGTAACAGAATGTCCCAATAACAGCAGTATAAAAAATAAGGTGTCCAGTTTCTGTTACCACATAATAAACCATCCCCAAACTTAGTGACTTAAAAATAACATTTATTTTCCTCCTGAATCTGTAGTTTGGGAAGGACTTGGTGGAGGGAAGCTTGTCTCTTCTCGTTGACATCAGCTAGGGCAGCTTGAAGACTGAGGGCTGGAATCCTCTGCAGACTGGTTCACTCACATGTTTGTTCATCCTTGATGGGGAGAGTGAAAGAGCTGGAGCCTGATAACAGCTGAGGCTCCTCAGGCATCACTATCTCAATGTGGTCTCTTACATGGTTTCTCCAGCATGGCAGCTTTGGTGTAGACTGACTTCTGATATGTCAACTCATGGCTCCCAAGTCGCACATGAGAAGAGGAATAATAAGGCAGAAACTGTATCACCTTTTATGACCTAACCTGAGAATCATGCAGTATCCCTCCCACTGCATTCTATTTGCTGGAAGCAACTCACTAAGTCTGGCCTATATTCAGGAGAAGGATCTTTTAATGGGAGAAGTGTCAAAGAATTTGTAGCCATGTCCTAAGACCACTACATAGGGATTTGCTTTTCATATACAATGCTAGAGGGAGGCAGTTCTGTATAATGTGGGCTCCATGATATGATAAAAACGAAGGTTTCTTCTATAATTCTACTCTACCATTTTAGTACATTGGTGTATTATCTCAAAGTTGCTGGGTGACTGTTGTAGATTCAGGCATCACAACAATGGTCAAGACCAAAAGAAGTGGAAGGTGTAGTACCAGCAGCTTCTGGCCTCTTTGATCAGGAAGTAAAAGATCCTTCCCAGAACCCTCCACTCCAGAATTCCACTTCTGCTGCATTGGCTGGAACTCTGTCAAAAGGCCACCCCTTGCTTCAGAGGAAGTTAAGAACAGTGAATATTTAGCTTCTCCATTCTATTGTAGCAGTAGGCAAGGGCAGAGAAATCTGGAAATGGGCATTGGGTCAGCCAAGCCATGCTTCTGCCCTGATAAACCTCCATATCAGACCCATAAAATCACAAGTGGGAGGAGTTTCAAAGAGTTCCTTCTCCTCCCTCAGCCGATGTTAACAATGAAATGACCCAAATATGGTTAGCAAAGGGAGACTGCATCAGCTAATGAATGGAATCATTTACAGCTATATATTTGCAAATAGAATCAAAAGCTAGATAGTGAATTCAATGAATCCTTTATACAGTTTAAACAGGAAGCAGAACTAGGTCACCACAGAAACATTTGTCAATAAGATAGGGAGGACGTGGAGGAGAGGAGATCACTGACTTGTGATAAGATGTTAAAATTGCCTAGCAGATTACCTTAGGTTCAGAGGCCCAGGGCCCAGAAATAATTTGGGGACAGGGAATAATGAAACTATTAATTTATAGCCCTAACCCAAATTTTATATCTTACTTTATAGAACATTCCTTTTTTTTTTTTTTTTTTTTTTTTAGGCTTCTGTTGTTCACTAGTGAGTAGAAACAGGAAAAATACTGAGTTGATGTATTTTCTTTAACCCATCTGCAACAAATATTCAAATTTAAGCTTTAAAGTTTTATAACATTTAGCTAAAGAAAAAAAATCAAAATTCCTTTCTTTCCTCCCTGTAAGCACAGAGCTCCCCAGGTCTGTTGTCTCATGGTATGGTCTCAAACAAGTTAAAGAAATCACACTGCAACAGGCATTTTCTGAACCCTTTACTCATACAAGCATTAGCAAATGACCCCAACAATACCTAAGACTGAAAAATGAGACAACTGGATTTATTGATGCTGATGGTGTAGAGAGCTCTTTCCCAGGCAGATTAACAGACATTCATGAAAACACACGTGCTTGAGGGGAGATATGAGTATGAAAAAAGTATGTGCCGGGGCACCTGTGTAGGTCAACTGGTTGAGCGTCTGACTCTTGTTTTCGGCTCAGGTCATGATCTCATGGTTTCCTGGGTTCCAGCCCAGCATCTGGCCCATGCTGGCATTGCAGAGCCTGCTTAGGATTCTCTCTCGTGCTCTCTGCCCCTCCCCACTCACACTGTCTCTATCTCTCTCAAAAATAAATTTTAAAAATTAAAAAAAAAAACAAAAAACAAGAAAAAAGTATGTGCCCACAGTGAGAATCCCAGTAAATCCCAGGCCACAGTTTGCAGTAAGTATAAGGAAATAAATGAGTGGTTAAGTCTCAGAGAAAATGGAATGGGGAATAGGAAAACATTTCCTTTATAATGAAAGAACTCTAACATAAGCAGAGTAAATAATTTCTCCAAACTGATATGGCACATATTAAACAGAAAAAAAAAAAAAAGTCTAGGCATTCTCAAGCATTCCTGTTTATATTTGGGACAGAAAGTCATGCAGGTCTGCCACAGCAACTTCTGACTCAACGCGTCTCCGGAGGCAAGGGAAACCAAAACAAAAATGAACTATTGGGACCTCATCAAAATAGAAAGCTTCTGCACAGCGAAGGGACCATTAGCAAAACTAAAAGGCAACTGACAGAATGGGAGAAGGTATTTGCAAACAACATATCAGATGAAGGTTTATTATCCAAAATCTATAGAGAACTTACTAAACTCAACACCCAGAAAACAAATAATCCAGTGAAGAAATGGGCAAAAGACATGAATAGACACTTCTCCAAAGAAGACATCCAGATGGCTAACAGAAACATGAAAAAATGCTCAACATCACTCATCATTAGGGAAATACAAATCAAAGCCATAATGAGATACCACCTTACACCTGTCAGAATGGCTAAAATGAACAACTCAGGCAACAACAGATGTTGGTGAGGATGCGGGGAGAGAGAGGATCTCTTTTGCACTGCTGGTGGGAATGCAAACTGGTACAGCCTCTCTGGAAAACAGTATGGAGGTTCCTCAAAAAATTAAAAACGGAACTACCCTACAACCCAGCAATTGCACTACTAGCTATTTATCCAAGGGATACAGGTATGCTGTTTCAAAGGGACACATGCACCCCAATGTTTATAGCAGCACATACTTTATAGCCAAAGTATGGAAAGAGCCCAAATGTCCATCGATGGATGAATGGATAAAGAAGATGAGGTATATATACATAATGGATTATTGCTGGGCAATCAAAAATAATGAAATCTTGCCATTTGCAACTACGTGGATGGACTAGAGGGTATCATGCTAAGCAAAATTAGTCAGAGAAAGAAAATATCATATGACTTCACTCATATGAGGACTTTAAGATACAGAACACATGAACAGAAGGGAAGGGAAGCAAAAAGAATATAAAAACAGGGAGGGGGACAAAACATAAGAGACTCTTAAGTATGGAGACCAAACAGAGGGTTACTGGAGGAGTTGTGGGAGGGGAGATGGGCTAAATGGGTAAGGGGCATTAAGGAATCTACTCCTGAAATCATTGTAATACTATATGTTAACTAACTTAAATTAAAATTATAAATTATAATTAAAAAATAAATTTTTTTGTAAATTAAAAATTTTTGTAAATTAAAAAAATAAAAATTAAAGTAAAAAGATATGAAAATACACACAAAAAAGTCATGTAGGTCTTTGTTCTAAACAACTAATCTGATCTAACATGAAATAGACATTTTTTTAAGGTTTATGCATTTTTCAGAGATAAAGACAGAGCATAAGTGGGGGAGGGCAGAGAGAAGGAGACACAGAATCTGAAGCAGGCTCCAGGCTCTGAGCTATCAGCACAGAGCCCGACACAGGGCATGAATTCACAGACCTCAAGATCATGACATGAGCTGAAGTCAGACACTTAACCAACTGAGCCACCCAGGCACCCCAAAATAGACATTTCTTAAACAAAATCATAAAACATATGTATGGGAGTTACCAGTCTTTTTTATCACTTATAAGGTAATATTCTGTTTTCAATGTTTCTATCATCTGTACAATTTTAATTTTTTTAACGTTTATTTATTTTTGAGACAGAGAGAGACAGAGCATGAACGGGGGAGGGGCAGAGAGAATGGGAGACACAGAATCGGAAGCAGGCTCCAGTCTCTGAGCCATCAGCCCAGAGCCCGACGCGGGGCTCGAACTCACGGACGGTGAGATCGTGACTTGAGCTGAAGTCAGACGCTTAACGGACTGAGCCACCCAGGCGGCCCATCATCTGTGCAATTTAATTAGGAAGTAAAGAATCAGCTTATAGAGATCATGAGCCCACATGCCTCTTACTCATATTTCAAATTATAATCCTATTGCAATGATTTTTGATCCTCAAAGAGTGCAACAAAATAATATATTGAACTTTTTCTTGTTAAAAAAAAATACCAATTTAGAGACCTACTATAAGATACTTCAGATAGTCTCAAGCCAAGTAGCAAAATTCTAAAGTGCAGAAACTATCATAAACTTACTTTGTAACTCTCAAAAGCTACTGCCAACAGTTCTAGGCCCAGAATAAGTGTTTAGTTCATACTCACAAAATTTCATTGAATGTTCAACATCTCACAAACACACACACACACACACACACACACACACACACATATATACATATATATATATTCTTTGTGTATGAAAATATTTCTGAGATCAAACATTTTCCACACTAAGTAGAAATTCCCATTGGGTTGTAAATGAAAAGATTTATTAGATATTACTCAATTAGGTGACAATATTAATAGCCCCCATTAAACACTAATTTGCTCTTTATTCTGCAAAGACTAACACAGATGTAAAACAGGGGTTGGCCACCCTCAGAACATATGTCTAAGACAACAAGAAAGCTGAGAATAATTTGGAACATGAGCCGGTTGTCCTTTCCATACCTCCCTTTCTACTGCCAATTCTGCCACCGATGGAATTTAGCACTTTCCTATAGCATGTTCAACATCCTCGATGCTAGTAGTTTTGGGGTGTGTGTAGGATATGCGCGCGCACCCACACGTTAGATTAATAAGCGTTTGTCAAGTGTCTGCTCCCAGGCATCATGCTGGTGTTACAGATACAGTTGCGAAAGGTGCAGCATTGGGAGTCCGGCTGTCTAAATTCACACCATCTCATCATTCATTAGTTATATGGCCTCAGGCAAGTCCCTTAGCCTCTAAGCCCCCAGCTTCTTTGTCTGCAAAATGAGGGTGCTAATAATGCCTACCTCGTGAATCCCTTGTAAATATTAAATAACTCATACACAGAGCATGGCACCTACTGACTGCAACAAACTTAGCTAGCATCATCATCATTGCATGGTCCCTCAGTCTTTACCCATCAGTAAACTAGAAGGAAAAGACACATACACAGATTATTCCAATTTTTGTGCTATGGTAAGTGGAACTCATAAGAGAGGCATTTATCTCAACTTGGAATTCAAGAAAGGTCCCTGAGCTGAGAGTTGAAAGATGAGTAGATTTAGCCAGATGAAGAAATGTTCCGGAGAGAAAAGCTTCAGCAAAATCACAGGGAGCATGTTGTGGCAGGAAGTGGATATGGTTTGCTGTTATTAAATGAAGCTCAAGGTGGGGAGTGGTCAAAATGAGGCTCATGAGGAAGGTGAGGACCAGGTCATGAGAAGTCTTATATACCCTGTAAACATGACTACATTTCTTTACGTAAACCAAATTTCCTAAGCTACGTTATATAAAGTACTGCTATTCATAGATATTTCATGAGATGTTCTTTGACATTCCTCAAAATAATAGCTTCACTATGACTTATGTCTGAAAGAATCCTCACTTTTACCCCCCGTGAGTGATTCACGATGCATACATTAGCATATTGAAGGCTCTGAGAAGTCCTGCAACAAAGGGACCTCTTTATCTTACGTTAGCCTGATTTTTTTTAAGTTTATTTATTTTTGAGAGTGAAAGAAAGCATGAGTGGAGGAGGGACAGGGAGAGAGGGAGAGAGAGACTCCCAAGCAGGCTCCACACTGTCAGCACAGAGCCCAATACAGGGCCTGATCCCATGACACGTGAGATCATGACCTGAGCCAAAGTAGGACGCCTAATCGACTGAGCCACCCAGATGCCCTGTCATGTTAGCCCAATGTTTTTGAAATTGATTTTATTGTAGGACATTATTTTTACAGAATGCTGGGAGAGGTTTTCCCAGGTTTTAATCAAAGAATGAACTATATAGTTCAGCTTAGTAAAATCCCTCTAGATACAGGGATATATTCAAAAGGAGCACTACTGGAGAGCATGAATGAGATGATGGTGCTCCAGGATGGAGGAGACGGACAGATTCAATAAGTATTCAGGAGGTAAAATCTTTAAGTTTTCCTGATGGAGTGGAGTGAGGGAGACAGCTGGGCAGAAAGACCTAGCTTTCTGGCTTGAGCCAAAAGAATAGTAGTGCCACTTACTTCAAAAGGAATACAGAAAAATATGATGCAGGCAAAGGAATGAGGCATGGATCAGGTAAAGAACTTAGCTTTGAGACTTCCCAGTGAAATTATATGTAGTAATTAAGTCAACAAACCGTTCATTATTCAGCCCCAATCCAAACTGGGATCATCTGACAAATAATTCCCTGGTCGTCCTAGTCAAAAGGTCAAAGTCAATTCAAGATTTCATAATGTGCTAATTTGAACAGCAGATTTGCCGATAATAAGATCAGAATTTAGTCTTATTAAAAAGCTCAGGGTTGGGGCGCCTGGGTGGCGCAGTCGGTTGGCGTCCGACTTCAGCCAGGTCACGATCTCGCGGTCCGTGAGTTCGAGCCCCGCGTCGGGCTCTGGGCTGATGGCTCAGAGCCTGGAGCCTGTTTCCGATTCTGTGTCTCCCTCTCTCTTTGCCCCTCTCCCGTTCATGCTCTGTCTCTCTCTGTCCCAAAAATAAATAAACGTTGAAAAAAAAAATTTTTTTAAATAAAAAAAAATAAAAAAAAAAAAAGTTCAGGGTTTTCTTAATGCATTTCCAAAAGTAACCCCACCTCAGGACCTCTGTATTTGCTGTTCCCTCTGCTTCCTGTTCTCTCCCACCTGGCTCCTCCCCTGACTGGCTCCTTTCCACGTTCAGGTCTCAGCTAGAAATGTCACCTCCGTAGGGAACCCTTCTCTGACCACCTCATCCCCTCTGTGATTTATTATCCCAACGCCCTGTGTTATTTCCTTCATATGCTTGTCATTAGCTGAAATTATCTTGCTTATTTAGTTGTTTACTCATTATTTTTTGCATCTTCCCTTCTGGATTATAAACTTCATGAGTGCAGGGACGTATGTCTGCCTTATTCATCGCTCCTTCCCCGTTTCTAGAACAATGTTTGGCACAGAGTAGCTTCTTGGTAAATTTTATTTTTAATAATTGGATTCATTTTAAAAAACACTAGCACACAGTCTTGGACTTTTGGAAATCTGCTCAAGTTTATGGTTCTGAAAACAAGTAATTTTTTTGCCTAAAATCTCCAAGAGTAAAACAGAATTTTAGATTTAAATGAAAGCTAATTTCAGTATATTTGACTCAGAATTAACCAAATATACTTAATCCTACTAATTATCCTCTCTCACATACACTCTTTAACCTAGTTATAGTAATATAATAAGGAATTAGACCCTTGATAGAAGTTGCCAAGTGTCATGTTTTTAAATAAAACAAGCCCTCAGGAGTTTGGAAGGGAGCCCAATAGACTCAGAGTTCAAAGCTTCCAGATCCATTTACATGTGGTAGCACTAAGGAAAGGCTATCCTACAGAGTGTTCCTATGGACAACATAGAAAACCAGGTTGTTATTTTTTTTTTTTTTCGAAATTCTTCAGTTACAATCCAGTGAAAATAAAATGCGTAGGAAAAATGTCCAAGGTAATCAATACAGCCTCTTTAAGGGTCAGATGCTTTCAAAACCACAAGGGGAAGGGTATACATTTCTGGTCAGTTCTCTTTCTAGATGGTTTATTCAGCAATTTGGAGATTTTTATGGGGTTATACCAGTATTTTCATTAGTAAATTCTTCTAAGTGGAAGGAAAGGGGGAAAGAGTCCTATACCACTGCCCTACCTAGCACTGCTACAGAGAGCAGTTGCAGAGCAAGTAAAAAGGCTCCGTACCTAGAGCTCCCAAAGACATTGTCCTATTATGGACAGTCTGGAAGGAGAGGAGGGAACCCGGTGGGTGCTGGGACAGATCAGGGCCCACACAGAACACAGGGTTTGAGACAGCAGCAAGGATCACTCAGAAAGGGCCACTCTCTTCCCTTGGATCCTTTCATTTCTGCTGCTTTTGCCCTTCTCAAAGTGTAGTCTGCAAAGTCCTGGGGACACTTTCAGGGGACCTGTGAGATCAAAACTACATTTATAATAATGTTAAAGAAGGATTTGCCTTATTCACTATATGGATTTTTACACTGGTGGTGCCAAAGTAATAGCGGGTCAAACTGCCAGCACGTTAGCACAAGTCAAAGTGGTGTCACCAAACTGTAGCTAATGGTCACGATATTCTCCAATATTCTTCACCACCACAAACTCAAGGGGAGGGGAGGGGTGGAAAGGAGAGGAGAGCAGAAAGAAGGAAGGAAAGGAGGGAGGGAAAGAGGGGGTAAGGGAAGTTAGTTTTACTAAAGAACGTCTTTAGTGGGTGCCTGGGGGCTCAGTGGTTAAGCATCTGACTCTTGGTTTTGGCTCAGGTTATGATCTCATGGGTTTGTGAGTTCAAGCCCCAAGTTGGGCTCTGTGCCTATAGCATGGAGGGTACCTGGGATTCTATGTCTCCTCTCCCTTCCCAGCTCACACTCTCTCTCTCTCAAGATAAATAAATAAACATGAAAAACAACTTTTTAAAAAGAATGTCCTTGGTGAAACATTAAAAATTGTCAGTTTTATTAATTCTCAATACTTCAGTGTAGGTCTTTGTGATATTCTGTGTGACAAACTGGGAAGCACACATGAAGTATTTCTGCTCAGGTAGCACAGTTGTCCCCAAGAAAAATTCTTGTGTTAGTGTTTGAGTTGCAAGCTGAACTAACCATTTTATTTTTTCTTTTCATGAAACCCCATTTTTACTTCAAAGAACAATTAGTTAAGATTTAGGTATTGGCAGGCATTTTCTTGAAAATGAATAAAGTGAGCCTGTCACTTCAAAGAACATATCTGGTAATACCTGTTGTCCAATAACCTCTAAGAAACTACCTGTTGTGGAGATTTGGGGTAGTATCTACAACTATTAAAATACTCCTTCCTTTTCCAACTATATATCTCTGTGATGCTAGATTTTCTAAATATACTTCAACAAAAACAACGTATACCAGATGGAATGCAGAGGCCAATATAAGAATTTAGCTGTCTTCTATGAAGTCAGACGTTAAAAGGATTTGCAAAAAATCCCAAAAAAATTTTCTTTCTTTGGAAAAATAATTTTTTTTTATAAAAAGATGTTATTTATGTCACATGTGATGGGTTTGTTATTATTGTTTTCAAATGAACTAATATTTTTTTAACGTCTCAGTTTTGACTTCCAGTACAGTTAATATCCATAGATATAACCCAAAGAAACAAAACTTCTTTGGGATTCTCAGTTATTTTTAAGAGTGCAAAAGAATCCCAAGACCAGAACCTGGTACAATAGCTGGTTATAATAGAAATATGTTACAGAACTATGTAAGAGAAATAGAAAAAATGTATGATAAAAATATATAACAAAAATGCAAATCATACATTTCGAATAGCATAAATGAGATCATTTTCATTCTACCACAAAAGAGAGTTCCATTATGCAGTTAAAGTAAAAATTCAAGTAGTAGAGCCTGGTTTGGTACCTAGCATGTCCTCAAAATAACCAAAGTGAAGTGATTCTTATTTTAGCCATTCTGACAAGCGTGAGGTGATATATCTCCTTGTGGTTTTGATTTGCATTTCCCTGATGATGAGCGATCTTTGGACATGGCCATCCCTTGGTCATCTATGGGTCTTCTTTAGAAACATGACTGTTCATGTCTTCTACCCATTTTTAATTGGATTATTTGGAGTTTTTTGGTGTTGAGTTGGATAGGTTCTTTACACACTTTGGATATTAATCTCTTTTCAGATCTATCATTTGCAAATATCTTCTCCCATTCAGTGGGTTGTCTCATTGTTTTATTGATGGTTTCCTTTGCTGTGAAAAAGCTTTTTATTTGGGTATAGTCCCAATAGTTTAATTTTGCTTTTGTTTCCCTTGCCAAAGGAGACATATCTAGAAAAATGTTTCTGCAGCTAATGTCAAAGAGATTACTGCCAATGTTTTCTTCTAGGAATTTTATGGTTTTAAGTCTTACAGTTAGGTCTTTAACCCATTTTGAGTTTATTTTTGTATATGGTATAAGAAACTCGTCCAGTTTCATTCTTTTGCCATGTAGCTATCCAGTTTTCCCACTACCATTTGTTGAAGAGATTGTCTTATTCCCAGAGCATATTCCTGCCTCCTTTGTTGAAGATTAATTGACCATATAATCTTGGGTTTATTGCTGGGCTTTCTGTTCTGTTCTATTGATCTACATGTCTATGTATCATACTGTTTTGATTTCTACAGCTTTGCAGTATATCTTGAAATATATCCAGTATATCCAGAAATCTGGGATTATGATACCACCAGTTTTCAAAGGCCTGAGGGCTTTAAGGAGAATTCAGTTAAATCTGAAAAGGAATATCCCTTGTCGAAAATGAAAGTCTCTCCTGCTTGGGGGAGGAATCAAGGTCTTGGGTCCCCTGTGCCCTGACTTACTCCCTGCCACTGCCCAAAGGACACAGCAGAACCTCAGAGAGATTGGCCATCAATGCACCAAGAGGTGGAACATTAGCCCAGATTCCCAAAACCACAAGAATAGTTCCCATGCACCAATGGTGGCACAAAGTTGGCAGAGAGGAAGCCCTTAAAAAGACCACAGAGGGAGAGACAATGACATCTCAGGAGTAACCTGTGTGGCCAGATAGCTGATGCCTTCCTGGGCCTCTAAGATGTCTCAACTGTGCTTGAGAGTTTGGAATCTTGACTTAGCCTCCAATGGGAAGTCCCAAGAATAAGTTTAATTCCTCACCAGATCTTTGAAATGTGGGGAGAGAGTAAAAGTTAACTACTGAGTTAAAAGTAGATAATTGTGAATATTGTTTGACAATAAAAACAATGAAGTGTTGATAGATGCTATGACATGGACAAACCTTTAAACGCATTAGGCTACTTGGCAATGAGAAGGAATGAAATATGACCTTTTGTAGTAACGTGGATGGAACTGGAGAGTGTTATGCTAAGTGAAATAAGTCATGCAGAGAAAGACAGATATCATATGTTTTCACTCTTATGTGGATCCTGAGAAACTTAACAGAAGACCATGGGGGGAGGGGAAGGAAAAAAAAAAGGGTAGAGAGGGAGGGAGCCAAACCATAGAGACTCTTAAAAACTCAGAATAAACTGAGGGTTGATGGGGGGTGGGAGGGCAGGAAGGGTGGGTGATGGGCATTGGGGAGGGCACCTGTTGGGATGAGCTCTGGGTGTTGTATGGAAACCAATTTGACAATAAATTTCATAATAAAAAATTTAAAAAAAAATAAACACATTAGGCTAAATGAAAAAAAAATTCACAAAAGGCCAAATATTGTATGATTCCATTTATAGGAAATGTCCAGAATAGGCAATTTATAGATGAAAAGTAGGTCAGTGGTTGCTAGGGGACAGAAGGGATAACCACTAAACAGTAGGGTGTTGTGGGGGGAAGGAGAGGGCAGGTGGTAATTAAAATGTTCTAAAATTTATTGTGGTGATAATTTCACAACTCTATGAATACACCAAAAAACACTTAATTTTATACTTTAAATGAGTGAAGTGTATGGTATGTGAATTATTTCTCAACAAAGCTATTACAAAAAAATAGTAGATAAATGTGATAACTCTTGCTGACTTGAGTTCTGTCTTGAGGATCATACCCATTTTATGTGTATGATACTTTACAAAGTTATTTTATAAAGTTGCGTCAAGCCCAGGTGCTAACTTCTAAACAGACACATTGTACCAGCTCAGGACCTAATAAGCAAGCCCAAGACATAAGCACTGGGGAAAGGTGCAGCAGAGAGCAGATCATGGGCTCCAGGAACATGTGGTGGCAACAGGTGGTCTAGGCAAGTAGCCTGCACCACCAAGGAACCACTGACACCACCAGGGCACCATCTTGGGGAACACCAAAAATGTGGAAGGGCAGCCAACATCAAGGACATCTTGAGCAGATTGCAAGGCCCCATTTCATGTAAGAGGCCCAGTGGCTGGAGTCCCACCCTGTACATTATTGTAGTGAGGGCTGCAACCCTAGAGAGACTTGGGAAGTTATCCAAGAAGGACTTAAGACAACCAAGCAGGGACCTAATTAGTGATAATAATAACATAGGTATATAATTTATGTCATTTATGTATTAAAATATAAAGTATAAATCAGCTTGTTTCTTCTGTGGTAATAAAAATAACAAACACTATTTTCCAGTACTGTTATATGTACTTTTATTTATAAATTTACTAAATCTTCACAACAACCCTCTGAAATAGCTATTATTATTCTTCTCATTTTAAAGATAAGAAAACTGAGTCACATAAAGATGGAGTAATTTGCCTAAGGTCATTAGTAGGGGCAGAGCTGAGATTAAAACACAGGCAGTAGGTCCCAGGGCCCATCTGAACAATCCTACCATCTGCATTTAGGGTAGAGGCCCACTTGTTGCAGCTGCTTCATCAGGACCAGCAGGGATCATGGTTGATGTTGAATCCCCTTCTGCATTGAACTAAAGATCTTTAAAGCCTTTCCATGGGAGACGGATTGGTCCTGGAGCCTGGGCTGGGTCTGAGCCTACAGTTAGTGGTTAAGGGATGACCACTCTAGAGAGAAGCCAGATAGGGAGCCAGGCAACTGCTGACACACCTCGTTATCTTTTCATTTTCACCACAATGCTGGACCTCGTACTATTTCCTTCATTTACTGATGAGAACACTGAGGCTCAAAGAAGCTACACAATTTGGCTGAAGACCCAGAAAGCAATAGATCCAAGACTGGATCTCAGACCTTGTGATGGCAAGGTGGCTTTTGGACTTCTGAAGACAGTATCAAACAGCAAGTGAATTGGGAAATAGGGTGGCAGAATGGTTGCAAACATGCTTGCAGATTAACTCCAGCCATGCCAATTACCCTATGATTTTGACAGAGTCTTAGAACCTTCATCATAAAACAGGTTTAGTGGTAACAATCATGTCTACCTCCTGGAGTTGCTATGGGAATTAAATGAAACACTGTGTATGTGAACATCTATCTGATAGAGCGGAAGCATACAGTAGGTGCTCAATAAGTGGTAGTTGTTTTAGGCAGGCAATCCTCTTATTGTACTGCTGAGTAAAGGCAAACTCTGAGGCAGGCATCCCAGATCCTTCTCCTGAGCAATTTTACCTCTTGACTCAGAAAACATCAGTGCTGGAAGGAACATTGGAATTGACTGGATCTAGATCTCTTTTTTAACAGATGAGAAAATTGAGGGTTAGAGTAGTTACATGAGTTCTCCAAGGTTTTACAACTAGTTACAAGGAGAGCAAAACCAGATCTTTTATTTGTAACTTAAAGTTTTAAAAGGCTATTAGGAGGATATGAAGAAGAAGAAGGAGAAGGAGAAGGAGAAGGAGAAGGAGAAGGAGAAGAAGAAGAAGAAGAAGAAGAAGAAGAAGAAGAAGAAGAAGAAGAAGAAGAAGAAAGCTTAAGAAGAAATAAAATTGAGACAACCTCAGGTCACCCTTCAATGAGGGATGCACCTTAGTAGAAAAAGAAGGTCTGTCACACCTGAGAAGAGCAGGATGACTGATAATGCCCTGGTGGAGGCTCTCTCTCACTGTCAGCATGAACACATGAAGGGACACTTCCTGGGAAGCAGCAAGTATTGCTTTCAGATACTCATTCCATATTATCACATCCGTACCCTGCGGTATTGTCCGACCGAACAAAGGAAACTGGACTTTGGTTGATACACAAGAGAAGTTAACAATAGGAAGGGAACCAGTGTCTTGGAAAGCATATGGTAGCTATGTGATTAGTGTTAGTAAAAGTATCCGGGGGGGGGGGGGGGGGGGGAAGAGAAAGAAAGAAAGAAAAAGTCCTTTATTTGAGTGGGCTGCCTTCACTTGCTAAAGACTAACTGAAAAGTGAATGAAATTAACAAGCAGGTGTTAGATGAGAATGCAGAATTTTAGAGAAGGTGTATTGAACAGGACAGGTGATAAAGGGCTTTCAGAACGAGGTTTGAGGCAAACAAATGTGTATTTTGCACGTGTGTGTGTGTATGTGTGTGTATATATATATATATATATATATATATATATATATATATATATATATATTAGCAGAGAGTGCCTGTCTTCTCCCTTTGCAGTTAATTTAAGAGCTGCCCTCCAAAGCAAATTAAATTGTGTCCACTGTGCTATTTACAAGTGTCGAGGGAGGTTCTTGGGCATGATGGGAAATGTGGTGGGAGTATGGCAGGGCAAGGAAGGTAAGGATTAAGGAAAAGAGATTCCAAACTGAAATTGCTGGGTCCACCTGCTATGCATTAATTATACAACAATTACTGTCTGTTTCGAGTCAGTGCTGTATCTTTTAAGAGAAAGAAGTACATTTGGGACACACTTGACCAATCTACTCACAAAGAAAGAAAAGGTTAGAATTCTGTATGCTTTTCTAACCACATATATTATTAAAAGAAACTAACAATCCCATTTAATAAAAACACACTGAGTGATTATCAGGCAAAGAGATCAGCCTAGCCTTCAAACCACTGTTCTAGTCCTGTTTGTTATTTTTAAGCCCCCAAGTGATGTTAACTCACAGATTGTTTTACATAGATTTGCATTTCTACTTAAAGAGGCACTTGGTACAAATATGCAAAGGAAAAAGCACCATCAGTTGTGACATCACACACTAACAAGACCAATCCCAAAGACCATCACTCTTCCTGAAGATTCTCCCAATGAGAGAATCACAAATGTTATGGGAAAAGCGAATTGCCCCAAAATTGAAGTGAGAAAGTTGACATAAATTACAGATGATGCAGAATTCCAGTCTAAATATGTACTCGCTCCATGGCAGATGTTACCATTCATTGCCTGCGTGCTGGGACTGCCAGTTCTCATATAGAAGATGCTGTAGTTAGGTGCTCTGCTCAGGGGGTACCTATCTTTTCCTGAGGAGACATTCTTGGGAAAGTCCATTCTTTGGAAAGTTTGTCTTTCTTCTAATCTTGGGATTTTGATGGTCCTTGACCTTTTGTCTTCACAGAACATTTGCAACCTTACTAGCAACCCTCGCTAGCCTTCATCTCCCTCAACTTCTTTCCCAGATATGATTTTAGGTTGGTGGGCAACTATTCATGTTTTTCCAGGAGCTTCTGGGTTAACAGGTGTTGCTGGAATTTTGTGGGGTTTGTTTGTTTGTTTCTTTGTTTTGTGGGGTTTTTTTATGTTTGGTTTTTGTCTATTTACACCATTGTTTGGCCCATTTCAGTCATTTTGGGGAACTTTTATTTAAACACGTACCCACAACTTACGAGTACTATTTTCATAATGTTTTTCATTAGTCTGTCCTGTATTTTAGATTGCCTTGACCACATGAATACACACAGAAGTAACTGGAATACATATAATTTCTATATATCTCTGTTAACATGTTGGTGTACCTCTACGAAAAATGTTGTCAGTGCTCTCTTGCTCATTAAGTAATTTAGGTAAGAAATCAATAACAGCTCTCACTCACTAAAGATAAGATTGGAATTGGAGCCTTCATTAACAGGATTAGATTTTTCCTCATCCCATTCTTTTCTGGAGCCAAAATGCCTAAGCAGGGAGAACCTCCATTGGTGTCAAGTTTCTGGGGTTTTACAAGGTATAAGAAAGAACCGAGTGGGAAAAACCTTCTCTTGTAAGAAGGAGGGCAATTCCAGCGGGAGGGGACATGGGCACAAGTCTATACGCATTGGAGGGGACAGTAAGAAAAGAAAGGGCAATTGAGGAGAGAGAGATCAACAATTTAGAACTCCTTCTTCCTGGGGTGCCTGGGTGGCTCAGTCAGTTAAGCATCCAACCCTTGATTTCAGCTCAGGTCATGATCTCATGGTTCATGAGATTGAGCCCCACATCAGGCTCAGTGCTGACACGGAACCTGCTTGGGAAACTCTCTCTCCCCCTCTCTCTGTTCCTCCCCCTGCTCGCTCATGATCGCTTTCTCTCTCTCTCTCTCAAACAAATAAATAAATATTAAAAAAGAAAAAAAAGGAACTCCTTCTTTCCAAAGCCTCAATCCTTTGAGTGCTTTCTTCTACTTAGCACACAGCAGGGAAACTTAAGTTTAAATTGCTACTGCCTCTGTTCCTCCTATACTGTGTGGTTCTTACTGAAACATATCTGGTCCTGGGGCCAAAGATCAGGGCAAAAAGGAAAAATCTCCACACTGCAGCCTTTGCTAGAGTGATAAATGCAGCCCAGGGGCCCTAGTCCTCCAAATAGACCCAACTAGAACAATTCCTCCATCTTTCTCAGTGGAGAAGCTCAGTAAATTAAGCACTTCAGTGATCCATAAATATTGAATTCTTTCCGAATCTGCAAGAATCTTGTCTTTCCTTTACCAGAGGACGTGGGATACTAACATGCTGATTCTGAGAATTTCAATATTTGTCAGGTTCCTAGGAGCCATTATGGAAGGGAGGTTTGTTTACCTACTGCTATTCTTTGGGGTTGTGGAATTTTTTCATCCAGGTTTTCTTAAAAACTTCAGGAAATAAAAAGGCTAAGGGGAATATAGGAATGCCTCTGGGACAAACGATCATCCACAAAATGTTCATTTAGGTTACACAAATGAAACGTACTTATAGTATTTTTAATAGTGACTGCACTAGATGTAAGATAAAGTACATAGAGTGAGACGTTGGTTCTCAAATTTTAAGGTGCCTGAAGATCACCTGTGGGACTTGCTAAAAATAAAAATCACAGGGTATACCATCCCCTGAGATTCTGGAGTGGGGCGCCCCAAATCCATATTTGCAGGGAGCCCCACAGTGAGCTTGTTGCAAGTGGTCCCAAACCGTCAAAAGACATCAGCTTCTCACAAGAATCTCAATTTCCACCTTCTCCACTTGCTCTCCTTGCATTCTTTCATTCCGCCAGTGACTTCCATGTTCACAAACTGTGCTCTATTCAGTCTTCATCTTGCTTGACCTGTTGACAGTATTTAGCACAGTTGATCACTTTTCCCCCCTTGAAACCCTCTTCACTTGGCTTCTAGGGTTCTAATCTCTCTTGGTTCTCCTTCTCCCTTCCTAGGTACTCTTTGTTAATCTCATTTGCTGACCTTATTTTCCTAATTTCTAAGCCTTGGAGTGCCCAGGGTTTCAATCCACAGGCCTTTCCACTTCTTAGTCTACGCTCATTTCTTCAGTATTTTTATCCAGTCTACTGTTTTCGCATACCCTGTTAATGCTTGGAATTCCCAAATTTATGTTTATAGTCCACTCCACTCTCCAGAGCTCCAGACTTAGATAGCCAGTTGCCAATTCAGCATCTCCACTTGGATGTCTAAATACCATACATTAACGTGTACAAAACCCCTGACTTCTACTTCCTCTCTTAGAGCTTGCTCCTCCATTGGGCGCCTGGGTGCCTCAGTTGTTAAGCATCTGACTTCAGCTTAGGTCATGATATCACGACTTGTGAGTTTGAGTCCCACATTGGGTGAACTCGAGCTTTTCTAGCGCGCTCTCTCTCTCTCTCTCTCTCTCTCCCTCTGCCCCTCTTGGGATTCTGTCTCTCTGCCTCTCACTCACTTGGCCTTCTCTCTCTCTCTCTCTCTCTCTCTCTCCCTCTGCCCCTCTTGGGATTCTGTCTCTCTGCCTCTCACTCACTTGGCCTTCTCTCTCTCTCTCAAAAAATAAAAATTAAAAAAATAAAGAACTTGCTCCTCCATCGATATTTTTCAGCTTAATAAAGGGTAACTCTAGGGGCTCCTGGGTAGCTCAGTCAGTTAAGTGTCTCGCTTTGGCTTAAGTCATGATCTCAGTTAGTGAGTTCAAGCCCTGCATCAGGCTCTGTGCTGATAGCTCAGAGCCTGGAGCCTGCTTCTGATTCTGTGTCTCCCTCTCTCTTTGCTCCTCCCCACTTGTACTCTGTCTCTGTCTCTCAAAAATAAATAAACATTAAAAAAAATGTAAAGGATAACTCTATTCTTCCAATTGCTAAATCCAACAACCTCAGAGTCACCACTGATTTCTCACTTTCTTCACAGTCCACATCCAACCCATCAGCAAATCCTGTCAGCTCTACTAGGAGATGTATGCCAAATCCAACCACTTCATGCCATTTCCAATACTATCATCCTGGTCTAAGCCATGATCATAGCTCCAGCTGGATTAGTGCCATGGCCTTCTAACTGATCCCACCACTTTTACTCATGCCTGCTCTCCTACTCTGGTCTCCACACAGCAACCAGAGTGAACCTCTTAAAACAAGTCTTGTCACTCCTCTGCTCAGAAGCCTTCCCATTTCAAGGCAAAATCCAAATTCCCCACAATGACACACATAAAACTACCTTATTTTATCCAGTGCTTTCTCTCTGGCCTCATCTTGTACCATTCCTCCCTTCCCCCCAGCCTTTGCACTAGCCATTTCCTCTGCCTAAAACCGTCTTCTCCTGGAGAGCCACATGCCTGCTACCTTACTTCCTTAGGTTTCCACTCAAATGCCATCTCATTAGACAGGGCTCCCTAACAGTGATAGGCAGTTTCTGAGATGTCCCCAGTGATCCCCACTTGCTGGTATATAATCCCCAACATTTGAATGTGGGCTGAATTTAGTGACTTGCTTCTAGTGAATAGGATTAGACAGTGGTGATGGATTGAGATTAGGTTACAGAAAGACTGTGGCTTCCCTCTCAAACACAGTCTCTCACTCTCTTGTACACTTCCTCTGAGGGAGACCAGCTGCCATACTGTGAGCTGCCACATAGAGAGGCCCACATGGCAGAGACTGAGAGAGACCTCCAGCCAGATTCCAGCAAGGAACTGAGATCCTCAGTACAACAGCCTGAAATGAACTGAATCCTGACAACTGTTCCAGCCACAAACTGAATGTAATCTCCTAGGAGTCCTTGAAGCAGAGACACTAGCTAAGCCATACCTACAGAAACTATATGGTAATAAATGTTTGCTGTTTTAAACTACTACATTTGGGGTAATTTGTTATTCAGCAACATGTAACTAATCTGTTGACCATCCTGTATAAATCTACAAAATCCTCCTAGCCTTGCCACCTCTTTGTCCTCCATTATTTTCTCCATAGCACTGATCTCCAAAGCCTTGCACATTACATATTTGCTTATTTGTTTGTTTAGTTCTTTCTCCACCCACTAAAATAAAAGCTCCATGGAGGCAGGGACATTTGCAGGTTTTGTTCGCTGCTATATCCCAGCTGCGTGGGGTGTATATGCCTGGCACACAGTAGGCACTCAATAAATACTTGTTGAATGAATCAATGACTGAGCAAAAGGAAAGAGCTTTGTGAGGTGGTGATAAACAACTTAGTTCACAAGGTTGTGGTGAGTGTTGAAAGAGCAAAATATGTAACACATCTGGTCTTTAGTAGGTACTTAGTGAACTATGGTTCTCTCCCTCAAAAGAAACTTCCATCAAAAAATGTTGTGGACAGATCTAATTGTAGAATTTTTTTCATATGGGGATGCTTATTCACAGAATACCTTGCAAGGAAGGGGGTGATTGCTCCTTTAAATTAAGATGCAAGGGGCGCCTGGGTGGCTCAGTCAGTTGAGAGTCCAACTTCAGCTCAGGTCATGATCTCACAGTCTGTGGGTTCGAGCCCTGTGTCGGGCTCTGTGCTGACAGCTCAGAGCCTGGAGCCTGCTTCGGATTCTGGGTCTCCTTCTCTCTCTGCCCCTCCCCCAGTCTCTCTCTGTTTCTCTCTCAAAAATAAATAAACATTTAAAAACAAAGTTTTAAAAAAAGATGCAAAACATCATCCCAGTGGCTCCTTTAATAGTGGATCTCACCCAGCTCATCCATCTTATTCAGCATCTCCGAAAGCAAACAACACTCCAGTTGTGAAAGAACCACCTTTAGTTTTCTATATTGTTCCTCTCTGTCTCCTTTCAGCTCTAAGGACTTTGAGTTTATCACAGTTCTTTCAGACCTTTATGAGCTCTGAATTAGATTCTCACTTGGAGAGTCATTCAGAGAAAACCAAAATAGTGCCTCCTGTCACTCTTATTGAATGGCCTCTTAAAACCCCACTGTCTTCATAACCATTGCCAGACAATAAGATAATCCCGAGAGTGATAGGCGATTATTACCATTTCAAAACCATTGTGGATTTGCCTCTGAAACGAAATCATTGGGTTATATGATCTTCAGTTATTATGGACTTATGGCATTCTCCGGCAGGAAGCAGCATAAGCGGATCATTGCTACAGAACAATGATGTTTAAAACTTTAATATTGGCCAAGCCACAGGAGCAATTTCCCTAACAGGATTGCACCGAGGATAAATGGGATGTCTGACAAGCTACTCTGCTGCATTGATGTTTCTTGAACCTTTCAGGAACTGTGTTTTCGTCACTGCTTTATTCCAAATCTAGCACTGTTCCTGTTACATGAGAGGTCATCAGAGAGCCTTTGTGGATTCGATGGATTCATAAGCAAAGGAAAGAGTTATCAGGAGCCCCCAGTGAACGTCTCCCTGTCTTAGAAGCTAGCCAACCTGGGGACGGCACCCTGGCTGATTCTTTCCTACATGAATCAGCAGATGGCCTCACTTGCTTTGATGTTTAAACAGACAGACTTGACTTGCACATCCTGGCCTGACACTTCCTAATAGTGTGACATTGGTCCTGTCACTTAATCACTCTCAGGCTCAGTTTCCTCATCTGTAAAACTGGTATAATAATATTTACCTCATAAGGCTATTAAAAGCACTAAATTAGCTACCATGTAAAATACCATAGCAGACACACCTAGGCAGCCAATAGATGATTGTTAATTAAACCTAGCCCTATCCTCTATCACTCTGAAGAAAAATACCCCATTTTGGCCCGTTCTCTCTTAAGCAATTTTGTTTCTCAAGCCCTAGGTAGGTTGGTCCTTAGTAAGAAGAAACTTATGCACCGGCAAATACTTCCATTATTATGTTTGCTAACTCCTTTTATTTAAATTTTCTTTATTATATACAAAGTGCTCTCAAATACATCATTTCTTTGAGTCTTACAACAACACTGAAAGGCATAAAGAATTAAATTACTTTCATAAGATCGCCCAGGGATGATAAAGCTGGATCTCAGACTCAAGTCCAGAATCTTTTCATTATACAGCCTCTAGCAAGCAGAGGCAGAAAAGCCAATAAAAGGGCCCAATACATTTCTCAACCATATCTAGCTTCAAGCAGTATGAGTAACAGAAGATACCGCACAGGCAGCCCCTTCTGGAATCTCAAACCTGTGCCTTTGTAAACTGACAGATCAGTGAGCATCTGTGACCAACAGTGGAAGGGAGCCTTTGAAAGGGTGGTGTCAAGGCTTCTGGTATTCATCTCTGAGTGTGAGCTGGTGGTGCCAGTTGTGGGTCACTCACACTAATAGTTGCTATGGTGACAAATATCTTGAAACTAAGAGGCAGTTCCTTTGTGCACATCACAATCCTGTTTCGCTGGTCCCACAAATACACAGCCCCACGACACCCGAAGAGGGAATACTCTCTAACCTCTTCCACTTTGTAGCACAGCTAACTAGATCTGGGAAGGAAGAGTAAATTCACAATCATTGACCAACTTCTAATCGCCAGGCATAAGTAGTCAGTTCAAGCTTATACGAAGTGGAAAGAGCATGGAGGGGTCTCATGTTACAGAGCCAAATGTGTTATACAATTTAACAAAGCCCTATATATGTTATCTCATTCAATTTAATCCTCAAAACAATCCCTCCATCCCTTAGTGGACAAGGTGGTACCTTCCCAACATCTAGTCCTTCTTATCTTGATAACCATTCCAATGTCTGTTCAGGTGCAGGCACCTCCTCCACATAGTCCATATAGAGAAGCTGACCTGCTCTGCCACTACGGTGGGACACGGAGATGGGGTGCTTAAACTGATCTCCATAAGCCCATTCTCTGGTCATGGTTCAGGGAAGACATGTGGCCAAAATTGGGTCAGTAAGAAGTTTGCTGGGGGTGTTGAAAAATTTCCTTCCTTCTTTCTTTCTTTCTTTCTTTCTTTCTTTCTTTCTTTCTTTCTTTCTTTCTTTCTTTCTTTCTTTCTCCTTTTCTTTCATTCTCCCTTTCTTTCTCCTTTTCTCTCTCTCTCTCTCTCTCTCTCTCTCTCTCTCCCCCTCTCTCTCTCTCCCTCTCTACTTCTCTCTCTCTGTCTCCTCCTGGAAGGTATGGCAAGCTAACATGAAGCCTGGAATTGCCATGGCCATAGGGTGAAGCTGACTCCACCAAAGGCAGGACAGAGGAATAGGACGAAATCAATTATTTGATGATGTCATTGAATACTGAATTAAACAACCCTAAAGTTTTCTCTACTTCTTAAATTTTCTATGTGGGAGAAAATACACCATTTATTTATTTACCTAGTTTGAGTTGGATGTTCTACTACTTGCTACATAAAGAGTCTAAACTACTATAAATTGGTTAGGGTAAGGCTAGGCTGTCATAACAAAGAGACCAAACAATAATGGAGTGACTTAAAGAAGTCAGAGTCCGTTTTTCTCTCCTGTAGTGGGCAGGTGTTCCAAATAGGCAAGCAGCTCTGCTCCACATGTTCATTTAGAGACCCATGTTCTTTCCATGCCATTGCTATGTCATCCCTATGGTCTTGTCCTCCTCTCCATGGTCAAGTTCTAGGTTCAAGCATGTAGGGAGAGAGCATGAAGAGTCGTATCCCAGAGCTGAATGTGTCACCCAACACTTCCCACATTCCACTGGCAGGGAATTAGTCCCTTGGCCACATCTAACAGCAGGGGAGACTTGGAATTTTGCTGATAGTCATGTGCTCAGACACATACATGTCTGTTACCACAAAAGGAAGCAAAAATGGATTTTGCTGGATTGCCTGCAATCTTACCGACATTAACCATCATAGAACCCATTTTATAAAGGAGAGAAGTAAGGCTGAGAAAATTTGCCTAAAGTTGCGTAACCAGTAAATGGCAGAGCCAGAATCTGAACCCAAACTTCCAATTCTTACAACTGCTTTCTCCATATGGTTGACTCTTCTTGCTCTCCAATGTATATAGTAATCCCTCTCTACAATTCCATCTCTTAAAATAACATTTACCCACCATTAGCAACATACATGGCATAGGTTGCTAATCCTTGACCTATCAATTGCCTGGCTCCCCACAAAGATAGCTAGCTTCCTCCATAACTCCCAACCGTGACTCTATTTTCTGTCCTGTAGAGAGAGAAGCAGGTATTGGGTAGATTCCTCCACATCTGGCATGTAGAAAAAGAGATCTATGTGGTGATAGCCAGTTGGAAAGGTTGTTACCTGACAACTAGAGGAGAAATCAAGAGACAAACTGAGGTCAGAGCAAAGAGAGAAGACTGTGTGGCACCTGGAGGAGCAAGGGAGATGCCATAAATGGAGGGTCGACATCCAGTGAAGTCAATAATAAAAGAGGCTGAAAGGAAAGATTGAGGTCATTGTACAGATAGGGTGAATTTTGGATTTAATCTGTGTCAGAGCACTCCTCTTGCTAAAAATGTTATTTACTAATTTGAATTGTCAAAAAGCACAAAAGAGGCACAAAGGAAAAAAAGAAAAATTCTCCCTCCCACCCTATCTCCCAGGCACCCAATTTCTCTCCACCAAGGTACTGAATATTATAAATTTCTTAGATATCCTCCTGGACACACACACAAGCAAATACATACATATCTAGTATAAGTATTGTTTCTCTCCTCTTTTGTTACTAAATTTGTTCCTCAATTTACTTTAATTTTTTTTTTCACGTAACAAAATACCTTGGAGATCTTTCAATGTATGTACATAAAGAATATCTTCATTTTTTATGGCTGCATCATAGTCCATTATATGGATATGCCATAACTTATTTATATCATCCCTTATTGGTAGATATTTAGATTGTTTTCAATCTTTCTATATTAAAACAATGCTACAGGGGCGCCTGGGTGGTTCAGTTGGTTAAGCGTCTAACTCTTGATCCCCACTCGAGTCATGATCTCACAGTTTGTGAGTTCGAGCCCCACGTCAGGCTCCGTGCTGACAGTTCAGAGCCTGCTTGGGATCCTCTCTCTCCCTCTCTCTCTCTGCCCCTCCCCTGCTCATGTTGTCTCGCTCTCTCTCAAGATAAATAAACTGTTCGAAATGCTACAATGTATAACCTTGTGAACTCGTTATTACCTACATGCATGAATAAATCTGTAGAATAAATTTCTAAAACTAGCTTTAACTCATCAAAAATTTAGATATACATAATTTTGAAGGATATTTACAAGTAACCTTTCGTGAAGCTGTACCAACTTATTTTTCCACCAGTCATCTATGAGAGTCCCTGTCTTCTCACACTCTTACCAACACAGCGGGTTGTGAATCTTATCATTGCCAACCTATTACATGAAAAATGAGTGTTGATATAAACTTAATTTCAGTTTCTCTTATTCTTAAGAGAATCTTTTAATATCTAGCTATTTTTTAATATCTTAAACATTTGTATTCCCTGTTCTATAGACTTTCTATTTGTGTATTTTTTGTTGGGTTCTTGGTCTTTTACTGATTTGTGAGAGCTTTTCATACAGAATTAGCTCTCTCTATTAAATGAGTTGCAAATACCTCCCCTTTTTATAATTGTCTTTTGACTTTGCTCATGATAGGTTTTACACTGCAGAAAAGCATTTCTTTTATCCACTCTCTAAAACATCTCACTTAGATGGGAAGAGCTCCTTAAACAAGCCAAGCTTTACTAGACAGTTAGGAAAGAAATATGAACTTGGGAGAACTTTACTTTTGAAGATTTTTCTCTCCTGTTGTACCCCATCTTTAATTACCCCCTGATAATGAGATTGTCAGAGAACTCACCCTACTGAATAAAATTAAAATGACTAACCATGATTTCCAGCAGTAACGAAGTGCAAAGGAAGCCAAGTTTCCTGCCCACTGGCTTACCAGCTAAATCAGAAAGTCAAGTAATGTTCTGAAATCCCCAGAGAATGCTGCTGACACATCAGCTTTCATTCTTTCTGAAGCTACTTCCTGCACACAATTGAGTTATAAAAGTCCTTCCTAAGTAGTTATTCGATGAATGGGATTGGGCTGAAGGAGAATGGGTCTGTGGATAGATTAGATGGATGGGAAAAGGAAATAAAGAAACGGAGTACATGAATAACAGGAGACACCGCACTGTAAGTTAGGGGCATTTCATAACAGAAATGAAATTGCTTCTGCCACAAGCAGGCAAACAGATTTCCCCAAACAAGGGAGGGTAGAGCACTCTTCATAAGTCCAAACATCAGTCAGAGTGGGGAATTTCAAGGACGCCAGAGATTGTGACAATATGTGGGGTGGGGATGCCCCTTTGCAAGGTGTAGGAAGGAATGTAAGCAGTGTTGCTTTAACGTCACCGAGAAAATGTGCTGAGACAGCTTTGGAGAACATTGTGGTTCCTTCTGCATTTCTCAGCCTGATTCATAGCAGTTATTGAAAACCCCCAACCTTCAGCCTCCGCTGGTCAGCATCTGACTCTGCCTTGCTGGAGATTCCCCAACCCTCTGATGAGTGAGTAGCTAAAACTCTGGAATTACACTACTGCCCCATCTTCCCAGGCCTCCCCTTCCTCCCCAACCCAAAGCACTGTACTGTGCAGCTCCTTATAGGATGGCCTATCCTATAAGGCCTGGGCTTCTGCCTGGCTTCCTGACTAGCACTGCAGTGCCTGCTCTCATTGGAGCATTGCCCTGAACTTCAGCCTCCTTGGCAAGGGCATTGACAGCCCAACTGGGCCTCAGCCATCATCCTGTCCCTCCCAGCAAACAGCCAGAGTCCTGTTTCAACCCAGATGGCCCTCCCCCAAGACTCCCTCTTCCTGACCATCAATTAAATTAGTGTTTCTGTCATCCATTGCTCAGTTTTGCCCCTACTGTGCTCCCCATAGATGGGACACCATGGACATTTGTACCAGGTAGATCAAGCCCAGGTTTGCCACACACAAATACCATCTCAGCCTGCTTTAAACAACAAGCACATTTATTCACTTATGTAACAGGAAGCCAAGGGCTGGGAAGATTCCAGGCTTGGTTAATCCCATGGCTCAAGGTATCATTAAGGACCTAGAGTCGCTCATCTTTCTACTCTACCATCTCCACCATGTTGCCTACTCCTTTCATAAGATGGATAAGCAGCTCTAAGCAATCCGTGGTAGGCTTGTGTTGGCTCCTGAGATCCACTTGCTAAATTGGCCAGCCACTTGTTGAGCTATTGGTAGCCTGAAATCAGCCATTATGAGAGGATTTACACCACAGAAATGAAAATGAGCAAACATTACAAATCAAGGCTTTTTCGGTTTTGGAGAGCCTGTTAACTCTGCATCACATCCTCATGCAGTAGTATCTAGAGATAGAAAGAGTCTATTTCTTGATTGCATCATTTTCGAGCAGAGAACCTTCTGGAAGCCTCACAGAAGATCCCCCACCCCTGCCATCTTTGCCCAATTGTGTCATATGCCCATGTTTCAACCAAAGGTTGGCAAATAGATAAGGTTATGATGACTCCTCTGAAGCATATTGGGGCACCTGATACCTGAAAATCAGTATTTTCTTAGCTAGAAATAAGATGGAAGATGGCCTTTGGGAGGGCAGTCAGCAGGGCTTGTTTCTCTCTCTCTCTGTCTCTCTCTCTCTCTCTCTCTCTCTCTCTGTCTCTCTCTCTCTCTCTCTCTGTCTCTCTCTCTCTCTCTCTCTCACACACACACACACATACACACACACACGTGCACGCACGCACATACACACATCATCCATCCAGCTGATTGAGAGCTTATCTCTCGGCTTTGGCCCATCGTGGAGGTTCTAGCAGGTTTATAGGGCATGTGGCATATAACAGCCTGAGATATGCATAGAACTACCTCACTAGAAGAGGAAAAAACAACAGCAACCACTGAGAGTCAACTTTTCATAGGTTTTAGGCCTACAGTTTACCCAATTGGTTCCAAAAACCCTGGCTTTGTTCAAGCACTATTAAATGAATAGAAATTGTCCTGTTTCCACTCAATAATGCTTTTTCTATAAAGAAATTCATATGCAAAGAGATTAGATACTAATCAGGAAGGAATTACATTAATTTTTATGTTTTGACATGAATCTGAATTGAGTTAAATCTTGTTAAGCAGTTCACTCAAAATTAACTTTTCTCAATTCAGGCTTAACCTAATCCTGGTTTTCTCTCTGACTTGAGTAGACAGACTATAAGTTTGAACTCACCCAAATCTTTTTTTGGACTCAGTCCTTCCAAAAGCTTGTCTAAGTTTGCAAAACTTTCACTGATATTGTGAAGTATCGGACTCCATGCTGTCTGCCTTCACTGTGGCTTTCATGGCCCCTAGGAAGGGATCTCAAGTCTGGTGTCTATTAATTTTAAGAAAGTGTCTAGAGGAACCTGAGTGTCTCAGTTGGTTAAGCATCTGACTCTTGATTTCAGCTCAGGTCATGATCTCACTGTCTTGGGATCAAGCCCTAAGTCAGGCTCTGTACTGGGTGTGGAGCCTGCTTAAGATTCTCTCTCCCTCTCCCTTTGCACCTTCCCACCCCTTCTCTTAAAAAAAAAAAAAAATGTCTAGCTTGCCCTTCTCTGCATCCCATCCAACTTCTTGTGCCTTTTTCCTTACATTAATGAAAATAGAAATTGAAAACTTCTGACCACATATGCCTATGTTTTTTATAAAGAGTTAGGCTTAAATATATTAAACATTTATACAAGCCTCTGGAGAGTATAAAAAGAAGCACAGAGCTCAGCCCTTAACTTCAAAGAGCTGACAATCTGGTTGGAGAGGCTTATATAAGAAGCAAATGAGCACTATAGAAAAGCTATAGACATTTAGAAAAAGGAGAAGGAAATCACTCTGAATAAGTGATTAGAAATTTTGTTTTCTTTATTAATGTTTTCCACTATTTGATTATGTAATTTCCAAATGTAATGAAAAGTTAAAAGAATAGAAAGAATAGTACAATGAATACCGTATCTCCATCAGTTAGATATAACAATGGTTAATATTCTGCCATATTGTCTAGCTATCTAAATATTTAGCTTTACATTTTAAAGGAAGTTGCAGCCGTTATAACACTTCACCCTTACTTCAGCATGCTCCTCTTTAAAAAGGACATGCAGCTAAAAAGTACAATACCTTTATCACATCTAGGAATATTGACAATAATTTTCTAATATCATCTAAAATCCAATCAACATTAAAATTTTCCCAATTCTTCCCCCTAAAATATGATAGCTGGTTTTTGCAAACCAAGTTCATACATTACATTTGGTAGTTAGGTCTCCTTAACTTATTTTAATCTGGAAGATTTTTTTTCTAGTTTTTAAAAAGATGACTTCTGAAGACACCAGACCAACTGCCTTCTAAATGGTGCCAAATCCTGGATATGTCTGATTGTTATCTCAAGGTATTGTTTAACTTGTTTTTCTAGACTTGTTGTTAAAATAAAGACCTGATTCAATTTGGGCAGAATCAAAGTCCTGACCAGAGCAGATGGCAACTCAAAGGGTTTAACTGAAGGGAGTTCAGTGAAGAACTATTTACAGCTGAGTGGGCAGGCATAGGGAACAGCAGGGGGGGTGAAATGCGTGGGGACTACCACCCTGGGCCTGGAACAGCAGCAGAAGGAGTGGAGCTGCCGAAGCATAGCTGGATCCGGAGCTTTGGAAGAGGGACCCCCAATAGGAGCCACTAAAACTGCACCCATGCAGGGAGTGAGATGGTACAGAATAAATACCCCCAATCAATCTCTGTCCTCCTTCAAATTTCTCCCAAAGCCGCCCCATTGGCCAAATCTAATTAAAAGCCAAAATGGGAGGGAGACTGGCTGATACATTTTGCAGAGAGGCATCTCCAGGAACACAGAGCAGGATGAAGAAAGGCATCAAATGGACTTAGAAGGGCAAATGGAGAATAACCAACATACAGCTTAAACATTTTTGCCTAGGTTGTGTAGTGAATTTCAGATGGTGTCACATCAGGAGAAAGAATGTGTTAGGTTATCTCACCATTAGCAAAGCTTATAAGTTTCACCACTTGGTTAAAGTGTTAACAGCCATATCTCACCACTGAGATGTAAAGGGGCGTTTTCACTTACAAATAAGCAAGTAATCCAAGAGCCTACCCTTGTCACCATGGGAATGTTTTTTTACCCCTACAACTTTTCTCCTAATCGTCTTAACATCCATTGAGGATTATGATCTGAACCAGTTATTTCAATGGAAGTTGCAAAGTGTTGATTTTTCTTTTTTTTTCTTTTTCCTTTTTTTTTTTTTAATCTAAATCCAAGTTAGTTAACATGTAATGTAATCATGGTTTCAGGAGTAGAATTTAGTGATTCATCACTTACATATAACACCCAGTGCTCATCCCAACAAGTGCCCTCCTTAATGCCCATCACTCATTTAGCCCATCCCCCCACCCAATACCCCTCCAGCAACCCTCAGTTTGTTCTCTGTAATAAGATAAAAACAGAGAGGGAGGCAAACCACGAAAATGTTGATTTTCCTAATTCTTTCATTGCATATTTGGTTGAACCAGGTGAAATTTTATAGATTAAAAGTAGTTTATCAACAATTTCATAGAGTTCAAATTAAAACATTTATTATCTAGTGTTTTGTGGGGAGAAAGTCTTTCCCTCCTCAACCAGGGAACAACTACAGTCCTTCCTGAAAAGACAAGGTAAATGTGTAGTTCACTTTTTCTTTTTAATGCCCACATTGGCTCAGATTTAACCAGTGGGTGCTCTTTCAAGTTGACTCCTCAGTAGGAGTCTTGGAGGATGCCCTTTTCTTTTTGAAACTTTGGGAAGTCCTAGGCTAACCCAGGCTAAGTTATGTTTCTCTGCCCCAGATCTTCTCCAAAGAGCCTTGGCTCAATTTAGTGGAAAATTATATGTGTGCAACATCTGTGTACTAGATGTGTTCATTGGTACTGGGCTATTATTGCTTCTAAGCTTTTTCAGTGGACACGGCCCCTATATAATATACACACATGCATCTATATCTTTAATCAGAAGCTCATATTAACATGTATTAACTAGTCAGGAATAGTTATGAGGAGCAAAGATTTGAACTGGTTTTGGGAGGCATATACTATATCTTCTTTAAAAAATAATTTTTCTGTAATATAATCACATTCCCAAAGATAAATGAAACTTTAAAAATCAGAAAGGGAATAAACTTATTTAATTTTGATAAGTTAACTTGATATTTTCTCAAAATAGGACATTAATTGTCAGAGGATTCTTCCAAAGTCAAGAAAAAAATTTAGGGAAAACTTTGAAATTGTAATCATTTAAAACATACAATTTTTTAAAGAGAGAGAGAATGAAGGAAACCATTCTCTTAACTATAGAGAACAAACTGATGGTTACCAGAGGGGGATGTGCTAGATGGGTGATGGGCATTAAGGAGGGCACTTGTTGGGATGAGCACTGGGTGTTATATGTAAGCGATGAATCACTAAATTCTACTCCTGAAATCATATTGCACTATATGCTAGCTAACTGGCATTTAAAATTGTTATAAAGGTTGAAGAAAATTTAAAAGAACAGAAATTATTGTACCAGAGCCCATTGCACATAGCAAAGACAAACATTGTTTCATTAAACTATTGTTTTCTGAAAATAAATAAATAAATAAGCAAACAAACATTAAAAAAGGAAAGAAAAGGGGCGCCTGGGTGGCGCAGTCGGTTAAGCGTCCGACTTCAGCCAGGTCACGATCTCGCGGTCCGTGAGTTCGAGCCCCACGTCAGGCTCTGGGCTGATGGCTCGGAGCCTGGAGCCTGCTTCCGATTCTGTGTCTCCCTCTCTCTCTGCCCCTCCCCCGTTCATGCTCTGTCTCTCTCTGTCCCAAAAATAAAATAAAAAACGTTGAAAAAAAAATTTAAAAAAAAAAAAAAAAAAGGAAAGAAAAAAAAAACACCAAGACAAAACAAAACAGGCATTATGGGCCCAGAATGTTGACTGTTGTCAGGGTATATAAGTGTGTCCCATCCTTGCTGTTTTTAAAGGTTTTGAGTATAATTGCCACACAATGTTATATTAGTTTCAGGTGTACAACATAACGATTGGACCATCTAAACTCCTAGTCCTAGGCAACCACTGATCTCATATTTCTATGAATTTGCCTATTATTTCAAATAAATGGAAACACACACAAAACAAAAAGGAAGACAATAAATTTACCAATAACCTCACCCTTTTAAATATTTTTTATTTAAACCATTTGAAATATTGTCGATATGAGTCCTTGGTGGTTAGGACTTTAACAGAGAGATAAAGATGAGGGGAATTCCAAAGAGGAGAGCACAGGTCCTAAAGTATGTGTAAGACTTGAAACAGAAAGTTTATATAGGAGAATTACTCATCTTTAGGCCTCTGCTCACACCATACTTTCTGGATACATAACCTTTCCCCTCTCCCTGCCTGTCAAAATTATATTCATCTCTCAAAACACAGCTCACTAGCTTTCTGTGATTCCCCAACGAGGTAGAGCCCCATCAGGTACAGTGCATCTCTGTGAACATGAGGTATTTGTGGACCTCTGTTATCTGCCTACCTAGTTTGCAAGCTTCTTGAAATCAGGAACTGTACCCCGTTATCTTTGTATTCTCAAAGTTCTTTGCTTAGTTGCTCATAAAAAAGAGGCTTTCAGTAAACATTTGCTACATTGAATTGAGTTGTGGAACCTCCAAAAATGAGCCAAACAAGTTTGCACTATGTTGTGCAGACCTCCTGTAACTGTTCTTTTCCCAGCTGGGAGAAAATAGCCCCCTCGCATGACCATCTTCCAACCCTAGTTATTTACTTTTGAAACCTAGGGCTGAAGTTATTTCTAATTGTGAAAATAAACTCGAAGTTACTTATCACAGCCTTTTCAGTTGCCTAGTAATGCTTCAGTTTACTTCAAATTTACAAATAATAATTTTAAACATCTCTAAATAGAATATATTAGCTTTTAAACAGACATAAAGTGCTCCACATTTTACATGTAAAAATGTTACTAGATTGAGAGGTATAAAAGACGCTATGAGGGGCGCCTGGGTGGCTCAGTCGGTTAAGCTGCCCACTTCGGCTCAGGTCATGATCTCGCGGTCTGTGAGTTCGAGCCCTGCGTCGGGCTCTGTGCTGACAGCTCAGAGCCTGTAGCCTGTTTCAGATTCTGTGTCTCCCTCTCTCTGACCCTCCCCCGTTCATGCTCTGTCTCAAAAATAAATAAACGTTAAAAAAAATTTTTTTTTAAAAAAAAGAAAAAAAAGACGCTGTGATGCTTCACAAAGAAAGGGTGTGAATTGCCTCGTCAGTCAGCTATAAAGTAAAAGACATGCTGCTGATATTGTTTAAATTCGCTGTGATAGAGGTAGATGGATACATTATTAGAAGAGACGTGGAGGTCCCTCTCAGCTGTATGGTTTTAATTGAGCCATATAAACTTACACAGTCTCACCTGTCTCATGACTAAACTAAATTGATTTGAGTCTAAACTTCCCTACTGGCAAATAGTAATTTCAGTAATACTTGACAACAGAGAAAGCAGGCCTGCATTTTCTTATCGATAAGATGAGAAAGTTGAATTGATTAATCTCTATGATTATGAAGCACTATAACAAAATAAATCTTTTGGGAGTCTGTTATTAGTTCAGGTACATGCTTTCTATGATATTGACTGGGAATAATTCTTTTGGCTCCTAAATCTTCCTAATAGCTGATAGATTTTTAAAAGAACAAATTTAGCTCTATTGAATACTGTTGGTTTTCTAACAGAAGTATTATAGTTGAGAAAAAGGAAAAGGGACAGATAGACACATTGAAATACCACTGGACATGGATTCGAATCCCAACTCTGCTACTTACAAGCTCTGTGACCTTGGGCAATTTTCATACCCTCAGTATTGGCATCTAAAATTAAATAACAACTACCATCTCATATTCATTAGGATGGCTACTATCACAAAAACAGAAAATAACAAGTGTTGGTAAAGACACTGAAAACTGGAATCCTTGTGCAGTGTTGGTGGGAATGTAAAATTGTTCAACCACTGTGGAAAACACTATAGCAACTCCTCAAAAATTTAAAAATAAAATTACCATATGACCGAACAATTCAATTTCTGAGTATATCCTGAAAAGAACTGAAAATAGATCTCTAAGAGGTATGTGTATATACATACATGTTTATAGCAGCATTATTTATAATAACTAAAACATAGAGGCAACCCAAGTGTCTATTGATGGATAAATGAATTATAAGCAAAACGTAGTATATACATGCAATAGAATATTATCCGTCCTCAAAAAGGAGGGAAATTCTGACGCATACTACATCATGGATGAGCCTTGAGAACATTGTGCTAAAGCCAGTCACAAGAAGACAAATACCATATGATTCCACTTACATGAGATACTTAATAATAGAGACAAAAATTAGAATGGTGGTTGCCAGGAGCTGGGAGATGGGGTAACGAGAGGAGTTATTGTTTAAATGATATAGAGTTTCAATTTTGTAAGATGAAACAATTTACCATTTTGGAGATGGATGTTGGCAATTGTTGCAAAATATGAATGTATCTGATACCACTGAACTATACCCTTAAGAAATGGCTATAATAGTAAATTTTATATCGTGTGTATTACACCACAGTTGTTTTTTTTTTTAACGTTTATTTATTTTTGAGACAGAGAGAGACAGAGCATGAATGGGGGAGGGTCAGAGAGAGAGGGAGACACAGAATCGGAAGCAGGCTCCAGGCTCTGAGCCATCAGCCCAGAGCCCGACGCGGGGCTCGAACCCACAGACCGCGGGATCGTGACCTGAGCTGAAGTCGGACGCTCAACCGACCGAGCCACCCAGGCGCCCCTACACCACGGTTTTAAAACTGGAAACAAATTAGATAACAATTTCTCTCTTGTGGTATTATTATAAGGGTCAAATTAGATAACACAGATAAAAACCCCTGCATACCCCCTGGCACACTGCGGATAAACAAATGTTTATTGATATGCCCCATAGTATAGTTTTGGTAGAAAGAGGTGGTTAGTTTTTCTGTCTCAAGGTTGCTTTGGCTATTCAGAGTCTTTTGTAGGTCTGTGCAAAATTAGGATTGTTTGTTCTAACTTCGTGAAAAATGCTTTTGGTATTTTGATAGGAATTGCATTAAATGTGTAGACTGCTTTGGGTAGTATAGACGTTTCAACATTTGTTCTTCCAATCCATGAGTATGGAATGTTTTTCCATTTCTTTGTGTCGTCTTTAATTTTTTTCATCAGTGTTTTATAGTTTTCAGATTACAGATCCTTCACCTCTTTGGCTAGGTTTATTCCTAGGTGTCTTACGGGTTTTGGTACAATTGTAAATGCGATTATTCCTTGGTTTCTCTTTCTGCTGCTTCACTATTGGTGTATAGAAATGCAACAGATTTCTGTATGTTGATTTTATATCCTGTGACTTTACTGAATTCATATATCAGTTGTAGTGACTTCTTGGGAGTCTTTTAGGTTTTCTATATAGAGTATCATGTAGTCTGCAAATAGTGAAAGTTTGACTTCTTCCTTGCTGATCTGGATGCCTCATTTCTCTTTTTGTCTGATTGCTATGGTTAGGACTTCCAGTATTATGTTAAATAACAGTGGTGAGAGTGGACATCCCTGTCTTCTTCCTGACCATATAGAAAAAGCTCTCAGTTTTTCCCATTGAGGATGATATTAGCTATGGGTTTTCGTATATGGCCTTTATAATGTTGAGGTATGTTCCCTCTAATCCTACTTTGTTGAGGGTTTTTGTCATGAATGGATATTGTACTTTGTCAAATGCTTTTCTGCATCTGTTGAAAGAATTGTGTTCTTATCCTTTCTTTTATTTTTTTATTTTTTTAATTTTTTATTTTTTAAAATTTACATCCAAATTAGTTAGCATATAGTGCAACAATGATTTCAGGAGTAGATTCCTTAGTGCCCCTTACCCATTTAGCGCATCCCCCCTCCCACAACCCCTCCAGCAACCCTGTTTGTTCTCCATATTTATGAGCCTCTTCTGTTTTGTTCCCCTCCCTGTTTTTATATTATTTTTGTTTCCCTTCCCTTATGTTCATCTGCTTTGTCTCTTAAAGTCCTCATATGAGTGAAGTCATATGGTTTTTGTCTTTCTCTGACTAATTTCACTTAACATAATACCCTCCAGTTCCATCCACGTAGTTGCAAATGGCAAGATTTCATTCTTTTTGATTGCCAAGTAATACTCCATTGTGTGTGTGTATATATATATATATATATATATATATATATATATATATATATACCACATCTTCTTTATCAATTCATCCATCGATGGACATTTGGGCTCTTTCCATACTCTGGCTATTGTTGATAGTGCTGCTATAAACATGGGGTGCATGTGTCCCTTCAAAACAGCACACCTGTATCCTGTAGATAGATGCCTAGTAGTGCAATTGCTGGGTTGTAGGGTAGTTCTATTTTAAGTTTTTTGAGGAACCTCCATACTGTTTTCCAGAGTGGCTGCACCAGCTTGCATTCCCACCAACAATGCAATAGAGATCCTCTTTCTCTGCATCCTCGCCAACATCTGTTGTTGCCTGAGTTGTTCATTTTAGTCATTCTGACAGGTGTAAGGTGGTATCTCATTGTGGTTTTGATTTGTATTTCCCTGATGATGAGTGATGTGGAGCATTTTTTCATGTGTCAGTTGGCCATCTGGATGTCTTCCTTGGAGAAGTGTCTATTCATGTCTTGTGCCCATTTCTTTACTTGATTATTTGTTTTTTGGGTGTTGAGTTTGATAAATTCTTTATAGGTTTTGGATACTAACCCTTTATCTGATATGTCATTTGCAAATATCTTCTCCCATTCTGTCAGTTGCCTTTTAGTTTTGCTGATTGTTTTCTTTGCTGTGCAGAAGCTTTTTATTTTGATGAGGTCCCAGTAGTTCATTTTTGCTTTTGTTTCCCTTGTCTCCAGAGACGTGTTGAGATCAAAGAGGTTTTTGCCTGCTTTCTTCTCGAGGATTTTGATGGCTTCCTGTGTTACATTTAGGTCTTTCATCCATTTTTAGTTTATTTTTGTGTATGGTGTAAGAAAGTGGTCCAGGTTCATTCTTCTGCATGTCGCTGTCCAGTTTTCCCAGCACCACTTGCTGAAGAGACTGTCTTTATTCCATTGGATATTCTTTCCTGCTTTGTCAAAGATTAGTTGGCCATACATTTGTGGGTCCATTTCTGGGTTTTCTGTTCTGTTCCATTGATCTGAGTGTCTGTTTTTGTGCCAGTACCATACTGTTTTGATGATTACAGCTTTGTAGTATAGCTTGAAGTCTGGGATTGTGATGCCTCCTGCTTTGGTTTTCTTCTTCAAGATTGCTTTGGCTATTCGGGGTCTTTTCTAGTTCCATACAAATTTTAGGATTATTTGTTCTAGCTCTGTGAAGAATGCTGGTGTTACTTTAATAGGGATTGCACTGAATATGTAGATTGCTTTGGGTAGTATTATCCTTTCTTTTATTAATGTGGGTGTGTCACATTGGTTGATTTGCAGAGATATTACTCAGCCATGAAAAAGAATGAAATCTTACCATTTGCAACAACATGGATGGAGCTAGAGAATATTATGCTAAGCAAAGTAAGTCAGTCAGAGGAATACAAATACCATATGATTTCACTCATATGTGGAATTTAAAAAGCAAAATAATGATCAAAGGGGGAAAAAAGAGAGGGGAAATCAAGAAACAGACTCTTAACTATAGGGAACAAACTGTCAGTTACCAGAGGGGAGGATTGGGGGGAGGGGTGAGATAGGTGATGGGGATTAAGAAGCGCACTTGTGATGAGCACCAAGTGAGGCATGGAAGTGTTAAATCACTAAGTTCCACGCCTGAAACTAACATTACACTGCATGTTAACTGACGGGAATTTAAATCAAAACTTAAAAAAATAATAAAGAAAATGAAAAATGAGAGGTGATTGGAATTCCCTGGTCGGACTGCACACTGTGCTACTCCAGATTCTTGGTTGTCAGTGTCAGAAATCTACTCTGGCTAATTTAAGCAAAAGCAAAAGCAAAAAATTACCAGAAGGATATGGGAGATCTCACAAAATCAAAGGGAAGGCTGGAGAACAGGCCCAGCAGAGGACAAAAAGCAAGACTATTTCAGGGAATCTACAGCAGGCATGTTGCAATAGTCTAGACAAAGTGTTGCCACTGGAATAAGTGACTTTCAACTGTTTCCAATCTGTTTGTACACTAATCAAAACTCAGTTTGAGGAGGAACACCCATGTTCACTCAGATCTTACACCTGCCCCTTGACCAAGGGTGATCAGGGTATCTTAGTTAACAGTTCCCACCAGAATGCTACTAGTAAGAGAGAAGTCATTCCTCAAAAGAAAAATATTAATGTCATTGCCAAAAGATAGTGAATAGATTCAGTACTGACAAAATTAAAAAGTAAAAAATAAACATTTCTACCAATCACTGACATTTTTGCACTTGGGTAAGGTGGGAGGTGTTTGGTACAGGAAAGTACTACACGGAAGAGCTTCTAGAACTCCCCCAAAGACCTAGATGCTGGAGGCACAAAATTTCCATCAGAGAACTGGATGTCCAGCCAACCTTACCTCCTAGTCCGTACAGTTCTTCCCAGAATTAACATTGTATACTAGTTGTGCTGCTGTGTAGACCCTCTCTCTTTTTCATCAAACCCTGTGACACAAGACTTATCTCCTTCTCCTGATACCATTTGTCATTAAACTTTGTACCTTGTTGGAGCCTTAAACTCAAGTCTTTGCCTATAAGGAATTTCTGGCTACCAACCTCAGTCTTCTAGATCTCTATGCTTAACACTTTCCCTTTGCTATTGTAGTTTAGCTTAATTGGGGTGGTATCTATGTTATTTACTTACCTCTCTATGGCTCAGTTTTCTTCTGTGTAAAATAAAACCTTTTGAAAGGAGATCAGGGAAGAAGAAGACCAAGGAGTACGAACGCTGATGCTGAAAATTCTATTTAAGGAGATTAAAGCCCTTTGGAGTAAGTAATTTATGCTTCCAGTAAGAAACATTAGTAGATTTTCACACTACAGTTTACTACTGAATTTAATGTAGTCTAACACAGTGCATCCAAGAGCTTCTTATAAAACAAAAATTGTCCCCCAGTAACCTCATCATAAAGACCACAGCATGGACAGTACCATAAAGCAGTGAAGAACCGACAAGTATCCAAGGATCTGGTTTCTAGTTCATATTTGCCACAAATAAGCTAGGTTGCCATGAAATATTTTCTTACCTCTCTGAGCTTGCATTTCTTCCCTTTAAAATTAGGGGGTTGAGCCAGATCTGGCCTCTAAACCTCTCCTTGCTTTTATATTCTATGATTTCAAACAAGATATAGCCAGACCCTCAATAAAAGCTACAAAGGAAATCTAGAGCAAAGGGAGAGAAGAGAGAGTGACCAGGATTCTATTTGAGATGCCATAGTCAGGGAAGACATCTCTGGGGAGGTGACATTTCCAGAGACTAAAGGAAATGAGAGTATCCACATGTGGATATCTGGGGTGAGAGGGGTCTAGGCAACACCTTTATTTTTTAGTGATGGTGCTCAGTGTTGTGTACAGTGTGATGGGAACTCTCATTTCCTCTCACATGTCCCATCCTGTAGGGAAATGGGTTCTACTTACATAAATGGGTTAGAAAAAAGCTTAGGGTGGAAAGCGGCCACCACCAGAAGAAAATGTCTGAGGTTCGCTAGTGAGATATTGTGGTGGGATCACGAGTAACTTGTTATATCACCTTCAGGAAATTACTTTCCACCTGATGCCAATGTACCTTGATCAAGAACACCACTTGTCCCCCAGACCCTTTTTTCTTGTACACACAATTTAATGATTACTATCTGATTGTTTTCTTCATGTTCACCACGTGTGTAAGATCTTATTTTCACATTCACCACGTGTGTAAGATCTTGAGAGCTCAATAAATACAGAGACGAAACCCCTGTTCGGGGCTCTTGTCTCTTCCCAAATATTGGCCTCTCATATTCAATTCTGTGTCTGCTCTCTTGCTGGACAAGAGAGAACTCCATACTCAGAGTCTGCAACACCATCCCTGTTGAGAGTAGATCATTCCAGCCAGGACAGGTCCCAAGGAAGCTGGACGGGGCACAACAGGGGCTGGGGGCCCAGGACAAAGAGTGCAATCTGGAATTCATGCCTCAGAAGATGGTAATGGTCAAATCCAGGAGAGCAAATCCAGAACAGCTCATTAATTTGAAGGGACTGTTGAAGAACGGAACTCTGGGGCCTAAATGAGTTAAGGAAAGAGAGAGGCTAAAGTCCTAAGTCAAGTTGTGAAACAGAAATTGTCCTAGAATGATGTTTTTCAAACTGAAAGTAATAACCTGTGACCCAATGGGTTATGATGAGCTTATTTTAAAAATTAAATTAGAAGAGAATTGACTTGGGGCACTTGGGTGCCTCAGTCAGTTAAGCATCCGACTTTAGCTCAGGTCATGATCTTACCGTTTATGAGTTCGAGCCCCACATGGCACTCTGTGTTGACAGCTCAGAGTCTGGAGCCTGCTACAGATTCTGTGTCTCCCTTTCTCTCTCTCCGCCTCCCCAATTTGCACTCTGTCTCTCTCTCAAAAATAAATAAACATTAAATTTTTTTAATAAAAAAAGAACAGAATGCACTTAACAGAGCACATCACACAGAGGAAGGGCAAGTGATTGTTCTGTGAAACATTTGTTTCAGTTATATAACTCACTGTATTGAGTCACTTGGTAAAATTTACTTCTTACTATGTGTCACGGTCAAAAAAATTTGAAAGCCAGTGGCCTAGAAAAATTCCAGATACGGAGTACAGACACCAGTGGCAATTCTCCATTCAAACATTTATGTGAGTAGACCAAGTTAATTTGAAGAGGCCAAAGCAGAACATAGAAACACTGTTGATGGGAGTATAAATGAAACATTTTGCCAATATATCCCACTATTCTTTTTTTAAGATTTTATTTTTAAGTAATGTCTACACTCAATGTGGAGCTTGAACCTACAACCCTGAGATCAAGAGTCGCACTCTCCATTGACTGAGCCAGCCAGGCGCCCTTATCCCAACATCCTTAAGAAGAATAAATACTCCTATTTCTGCAAATCTATCTTAAAGTGATAACCCAAAAGATAGAGTTTTATGCAGTGAGACTTTCATCACAACATTATTTATAAAAGTGGAAAATTGGAAACACCTAAATGTTCAACTTCAGGTTGGATAAATTATTGTATACACTGCATCAGCCCTCTGAAATTTCGCTAGCAGGAACGGGAATCATTTAAAAGGAAAAACAAAACAGAGGCACCTCGGTGGCTCAGTGGGTTAAGCATCGATTCTTGGTTTTGGCTTAGGTCATGATCTCACAGTTTGTGAGTTCAGGCCCTGCATCAGGCTCCACACGGACAATTCAGAGCCTACTTGGGATTCTCTCTCTCTCTGTCTCTCTCTCTCTCTCTCTGCCCCTTCCCCAGTAGAGCTACAGCTCACATGTGCTCTCTATCTCTGTCTCAAAATAAATAAATAAACATTAAAAAGAAAGAAAAACAAAACCAAAAATGCAAATGACTGCATTATTACTGTACCCAGTGCTCAGTGATTACTACAGGTTCACTTTCCCATCCATTGGCTTCCTCACTCCTTGGTCATCTGCTTCCTGACCTCCTTGCAGGTTTAGGACAGGGTGTCTTGACCTCCGCTTATCATCTAACATGTTAATTTGGGAAGTCTCATTTTTGGACTTTCTGCTCATCTGAGACCTCTGTCTCTTAAAGTCACCGATTCTAGAATTCCTTTATTGGTACCCTGTCCTCACCATGTCCTGTCTCCTCTCTTCTCCATAAGGGACATATCTTCCACTGGACCCACCTCTCACTATGCCCTTACCCATTAGAAAAGAAGTTCAGGAAAATGTGATACATCCATATAATGGGACATTGTTCAGCCACTAAAATTTATTTTCCTGAATAATTTGAATGATGTGAGAAAATGTTTACTATGTCATTGTGTTTGGATCAAATGCAAAGACCTAGGCCTAAAGGGAAACCAAGGGTCTAAGGAGAAGTGATTTGGGTCTTACCAGGCTCTCTTTACTGTTAAGCAATGTATGAAAGCAAAGAGGGAGTTGATACTTTCTTAGCATAATAAAATCAGTTTTATCAGTTCATAAGAATATGGCCAGAGTTGTATAAATAAGATGGAGAATAGATCTGGGAGGTATGAAAGGAAATTTATCCTCTGGATGTAGAACTTGTTTCAGATATACCAGGAGGCAAAAAGCAGAATCCAGAAGGTGCTCTCCCACCTTCTCCAGCAAGAGGCCACCCCCTACCTACCTTCACCCTTTGTTACCACCACCATCACCGACAAAAAGTACAGCTTTATCCCTAAAATTTTGGGTAAAAACTGTTTTTAAAAACGAAAAGAGAGAAAACTCAAATGCCCTCCAGGGCTCGAAAATAACAAATGAATGAAACTGACCAAGGTAAGACAAATGGGCACCGGGGGGCGGGGGCGGGCAGGGACAGGGACAGGGACAGATGAAGCAGGTATGCCCTACCTTGCTGGGAGGGGCAGCTGCTTTTCAGCTCCCTCCACTGTTGCCCTGCAAGAATGTGAGCCCAGTGTTGTCAGATCTTGATTCTTTTTCAAGAGATGCTGGAAGTCTAGGTTTTTATATAAAAAAACACTTTAAAACAATGTGCATGCCCAGCAAAACATGTCTGAAGGCCTAACATGCTCACACTACACCAAAATGTGAATAGCTGCTGTCTTTGGGTGATGGGATTTGGGGTCATGAGATTTGGGGTCATTTTTATTTTCATTTTTACATTTGACTGCATGTTCCAGAATTTTAACAGATTTTTGTGATCAGAGAAAATTGGTTACTTGTTAAATTTTTAAAAATTAATTACTGAACAGACCATTAAAATGACAAACGCTACAGAAATTTTCTCTGGGTGGATGTTTACATGTGACTAAATTTTTATAATGTTTTCCTTCTTCAGTTTGCAATATATCAGGAATAATTTCAGCCCAAGCACAGCAACATACCAAGCTTCAAGTTTACTGATTGTAGGTTTGTGGTCATTATCTTTAGCTATTGTTTTCAGATCAGGATTTATGAAAACAAATTGTTTGTTCCATAATATCATCATTCCTATTTAGTTAAGTCTTTAACCCAGATTCCGTAATATGCAAGTCTGATTCTTGAATAGATGTTGGAGGAAGAGTCCAGGTAATGCTTTCTTCAGAATAATTATAGGATATCTGCCACATAGGGTGGTTATGAGTAGTAAATGAGTTAAAATTTGTAAGGCATTTAGATGAGTGTCTGACACAAAGCAAGTGTGAAATGAGTGTTCGCCATCCATCTTTGTGACTATTACTATCATTGTCATTATTACTATCATCATCATTATTCAATAAGCAGCAGTTAAGAGTGACCATTTCTTGCGAGGGGGTGAAAGAGATCATGGAGGAAGAAGGGGGTAAAAGGAGATATGGGAAGGGAAGGAAAGAAAAAGATAGAAAAGGCATTTCTAATCTGCTGTTTCTTAACTGGGAAGACAGAACGGGGAACGGGAAGAACGGAAAATACCACAAATCTAGAGAGTCAGGGTAGATGTGGTAGACCCAAGGCCAGGACAGAGCTGGTGACATCCAGCAAAGTCCCACATATCAACTAGACCTCGATTCCTCTGACTGCGGTGACACCCATTATGGATCATGAAATTAACTTAGCATGTGACAGTCCACATTTTTTAATGAAAGAGAATAGAACAGAGCAGAACACGGTAGTGCAAGGAGTGAAGACAAGTATTATTTATTGAAAATTTGTTTTCTGTTTTATATAGATGTATCTGTGGGTAACCGTTGTGACAGTCAAAAACTTTTGAAAGCCTTTTACCAGACCACAGTGAGGCATTAGCTTTCCTCTGCAGTGTACCCCTTCTTCAAAGGGTGGGTGTGGTTGTGAGAGAGAGAGAGAGAGAGAAAGAGCGTGCACATATACATGTAATTACCTTGAAAGAATTTTCAGAAAAGGAACATCTTGAGAAAAATGAAGAAATCCCCACCTAAACGGAATGCCCTTGACCTGAAGGTATTTATTTCAAGGGCAAACTTTTAAATACTAATAACAAGTACTATTTATTGAGACCTTACTGCATGCCAGGCACCGGATTAAATACTTCACATTTAATCCTTCCAACAACCCTATGAGAAGAAAACAAACACCAACAATATTAAGAAATCCCTGGATCAACAAACATTTCAGAATTACAATCTACAGAGAACAGATGACCCTCCTTCCCAGTCTTCTCTTTCTCTCTGTCCCAGTTTCATATCTCAGGAAAGGGAAAGAAGAATGACGAAAGAGAAGGAAAAAGAGAAGCCACTGAAATAAAACAGATGGAAACAAGGAGAGGAGGAAGGAAGGAGGTGATAAAAGGGAAAAGGAGAGGAATATTGAACACAATTGATATGGTACCATAGGTCTCTAAGAAATTATCGCTTTGCATGCAAAATCTTCCAAGAAGCTCCGTAAGGGGACTACACTGTTAGGGAGGGGGTGAGAAGGGCAGAGGGGAGTGGTGTGCCAAAACAAACTCCTGCTCCCTTATTCTACTCAAGGTCAGCCTTGCCTGCACACATTCATCAGATTTGGCATGAAAACCAGCTACAGACGGATGGCTTCTGTGAAAAACCAGTATTCAGGTATTGATATCAGCTTCTTGTGCAGTGGTAGCCTGGAGTCATGCATTTTCCCCTCTCAGGGGAGCCCTCTATATCTATTTGATTTCTGTGATGCATGCCAGCAGGCTTTGGCTCAATGTTAATGACTTTCTTCCTTTTGAATTCCTGCGAGATGTTATTCCTTTTGGTTTCCAGGAGTTGTGTGCCATGGTGATTTCAGCCCAGTAACACTTTTGCTTTGATAAAAAGCAACTATGAGGAAGGCCTGCTGTGTATCCTCTGTCTAATGCTGCTGCCCAACACAACTACTAATATTGGCTTTCAGAGAATGCAAAGGCTAGATTCTATTCCCAGAGCCCTGGTCATGTGCCTTCACTGTCTAATAAACTGAGAACCCTAAACAATGTGCTAGTCACACATACTTTACCTGGAAAAGACCCCTTCTGGCCAGAGCCAAGTGGACTAACAAGTCTGGGTACACAAAAATGTTGCGATTAGTGACCTCACTCTCACTTCTTAACCATTACGTGACAGACCACCAGTTACTAAACAACTCCATTGTTAGATATTCTCCACCAGCATTTTTGCCAATGCTATCACTTCAATATTTTTTTTTCATATAATTTATTGTCAAGTTGGTTTCCATACAACACCCAGAGCTCATCCCAACAGGTGCTCTCCTCAATGCCCATCACCCACTTTCCCCTCTCCCACACCCCCCATCAACCCTCAGTTTGTTCTCAGTATTTAAGAGTCTTTTATGGTTTGCCTCCTTCCCTCTCTGTAACTTTTCCCCCCTTCCCCTCCCCCATGGTCTTCTGTTAAGTTTCTCAGGATGCACATATGAGTGAAAACATATGGTATCTGTCTTTCTCTGCCTGACTTATTCCACTTAGCATAATACTCTCCAGTTCCATCCACGTTGCTACAAATGGCCAGATTTCATTCTTTCTCATCATTTCAATGTTTTTAAACTAGGGTTTTGTTTGTTTGCTGGCCTCCCCATCCCCCAACCCCTACTTGCATGTGCCTGCACACACACACACACACACACACACACACACCCTTCCTTCACTGATGTTAACAGGTTAGGGTAGGAAAACATCTGCTTAAACTGATAAGGAGGTCATGAAAATTTCTACTCTACCAAAAAAAAAAACCAGATTTAGGGGCGCCTGGGTGGCTCAGTCGGCTAAGCGTCTGACTTCAAGCTCAGGTCATGATCTCACAGTTTCTGAGTTCAAGCCCCACGTCGGGCTCTGTGCTGACAGCTCAGAGCCTGGAGCCTGCTTCGGATTCGGTGTTCCCTCTCTCTCTCTACCCCTCCCCCGCTCCTGCTCTGTCTCTCTCTCTCTCTCTTTCTCTGTCTCTCAAAAACAAAATATTAAAAAAAAACAGATTTAAGACAATATTACCTATTAAGCCTAGAAACTCAATTTTTAATCTTCCTGACCCCAAAGAAATCACAAAAAGTATCCCCCTTTGCTTTTGTATCTTCAAACCAGGGCCCAGGTTTTATCTGTGTCAATGACACTCTAAATATAGGATCTTTTAGTGACTCAGGCCTTGCAGAGGCACCAGAAAACTTCAGGCTGGGGCACCAAACTCTCATTCCTGATCCAGTCTTTGAAAGCACCCATAGCATCTCAAAATATAATGAGGGCAGTAGCAGAAAAAAGTCCTCAAATCAAAATTAATTTTAATCTACTTTGATTAAATGCCTTTTAGCACTTTGTTGAGACAGATGAAGATATTGTTACAAAATCAAAAAGCAAGTGATTCTCTAATCTCATTTCTGTTGCCAAGTGCCAGCTGACCTACTTTTAAGTTGCCCTGCAAAATGTAGCCTCCACCCACTTCCCCTCCTTCCTGTCCACAGCTCCTCCTGACCTCTGTGTCTCTCTTCTCTTGGTTCTTCTCTGTCTTTCACAGACTCCTCTTTCTCCTACAACTGTTGTCTGTGGGACAGCCTTGAAGTTGGCCTTGACATCCTCTTCTTCCCTTGACCTGATGGTGAGACCCTGCATCCTCACGGCTTCTACTTGTCCTTTTTGAAGGGAGACACCCAAATCTTTAGCCATGATGTCTCACCAACTCTCCAATCCCCTAAATCCAGGGTAAGCTCTTGTTCCCTTTTGCTGGGACAGTCCCAATTTATGTCTGTCATTCCAGCTTAATTGTTAATAGTGCCTTCTTTCACCCTCAGAAGGGTCTCGGACAATATGATTTACTCAATATATTATTTAGTCACCCTGCTTAAGATTAAGGATTTCCCTCTAAACATTTACTTGGTCCAACATATCCTCACTCCTTGCTACATATATCCTCATTCTCATTTCTGTTGCCAGTTCTGATGCTCTTCCATTGTTGAGGGCTAGAAGCCTTGGACTTACTGACCTCTCTTTCCTCATCTCATCTTAACAATGAAAAACAATGGCAAGAGCCAAGGCCAGAAGAATGGACACAACCCCTGACTGTGTCACTTAGCAGCACTGTGTCTTTGGTTCCCCCCATCTCTGTGCCTCAATATCATCATTTAGAAGACAATGAGAACAGGGTCATTGCAGAAAGCAAATGAATCAGCTTCTGAGGGGATACCCAACACTGTGCTGGCACAACAAATCTGATTGCTTTTTACTCACATGTTCATTCAACACATTTATTGAGCACCTACTCCATGCCAGGCACTGTTATAGGTCCTGAAAAAGTCAAAAATACGACTTTTGAGAGCTCAAAAGGGCTAATATCCCAGTGGCGAATTAGACAATGAACAGACAAAGAAATCATGTCAGGGGGTGATAAGGGAAAGAAAACCAAGCAAAATAAGGGAGTGGGGGAGTGCGAAGGTGGAGGAGAGTGGCTGTTTTCAGAAGGATGGCCAAGAAGCATGTCACTAAGAAAGCAACATTTGGATACAGACCTAAAGGAGGTGAAGGAATTAGCTCTGCAGATACGTAGGAGAAGAACAGACACAGGCAAGTTCCCTAAGGCAGGACCAGGTCTGATGTATTTGAGGAACAGCAAGGGTGACAGCTCTGTGGAGTAGAGAGGACATGTGGGTGTGTGGAGTAGAGAGCACGGATGAAGCCTGAGGTAGCAGGAGCCCAACAGTGCAACCCTTATAGATCCCAGTGAGGGGTTCAGCCTGTCCTCTGAGTGATGTGGGAGCTGATGGATGTGTGTGTAAAGGAGTGGCTGTGTTGAGATAAGACTGCAGGAGGCCAGACCAGAAGCAGAGAGAGGTTAGGAAGAGGCTGCAATAATCCACACAAGAGATGATGGTGAACTGGACCAGGGTGGCAGCAGTGAAGGTGATGAGAAGTAGACACATTCCTTTGAAGAGTCTCTCAGTCTTCCCACCACATTTCCACCTCACAGCCACAGCCCCATGCCTGGCCTTTGTCACCTAACACCTGAATTACTGCAATAGCCCCTCACATGTCCTCGCTGCACCTCCTATTCCTGTCTCTCCTTCTCTCACTTTTGTCTTATCACTTCCCTGCTCAGGAAAAGCAGCTGTGCCCTAACATCTCTCCAACCAAGTCCAAAGCCCTCCACCAACACTCACAACTTCCACTGGGTTCTGCACATTCAATGTTCTTTCCTACCATAAAACAGTCCCTACCAGTGCTCCACAAATTCAGTAGCAACTCAGACAGTCACTGCTTGCCAAATGGCTAAGAGATTTGCTATTTGATCTGGCAGTTCAAAATTAATAGGGTGATTCTTTTAGTTGGATCTTGCCACCAGATATCTAGTGCAACAACAGATAGTAACAGCTGACATTGATTCAGTGCTTGCTGAGAACTTTACAAACTGTATCCCCTTTAATTCTCACAACACCCCTATGAGATGGATACTATCATTACCCTCAGTTTTACAGATGAGGAGACCAAGGCACAGAAAGGTTAAATACATTGCCTGACATCACAAAGCCAGTTAAATGACAGGAGTGGTGTGGAGCTGGGATTTGAATCTGGAAAGTCCAAATTCAGAGTCAGCACTCTGAGTCATAACCCTTTATTACCTCCATATTTGGACATTATGTCTCAAATTTCTTAATATAAATCATTTATTTGTAAGTTCACGTGCTCACAATGCTCCATACTGGCTCCATGCCTTGGTTTAGCCCTTTCTCCTCATTCCCACCTATCTCTGCCTTGCCATATCCCAACCTCTCAACTCAACCTTCTGTTCATCTACAAACCTTCTCTAAATATGTTAGACCCTGCTGACCTTCCATTCTCCCGGCTGTGTGAAATCCATTGCAAATCACCATGGGTTTTTTCCTTGTATCTTCCCAACTACACTGCAAGCTGCTTATGTAGAGCAACTATAAATTATACTCTTTTTATATCTCCACAGAATTGGCCACATTCCTGGGCCATTCAACCCAACAGGCATTTTAAAATAAAGCCTATAGTAAGCTAGGTCCTGAATGGATCCTGGAGATACCGTGAAGACAGCACTCAGTAGTGTTTCTTTCCCAATTGGGAGGATCAAAAGAAATGCTTCCTGAAACATAATTATCTATTATAATTAATCCTTTTTATATAAATGCCATCAATGGTACTATTCTTAAACAAATATATGATTTCTATGTCATTTCAGTATAAATTCATTGGGTACCTACTTTGTGCGGAGAGCTGAGCCAAAAGCTTATTTCAAAAGGGAACAAGACATATAATGTAATATTGGTATCAGGAGTAGAATTTGGTGATTCATCAGTTACGTATAACACCCAGTGCTCATCACAAGTGCCTTCCTTAATACTCATTTAGCCCATACTCTGCCCACCTCCCCTCCAGCAAGCTTCAGTTTGTTCTCTATAGTTGAAAGAGGTTTGCCTCCCTCTCTTTATTTCCCTTCCCCTATGTCCGTCTGTTTTGTTTCTGAAGTTCCACATATGAGGGAAATCATATGGTATTTGTCTTTCTCTGACTTATTTCCCTTAGCATAATACACTCTAGCTCCATCCACAACATTGCAAATGGTAAGATTTCATTCTCTTTTTTTAATGTTTATTTTTATTTTTGAGAGAGAGAGAGAGAGAGAGAGCACATGTAGGGGAGGGGCAGAGAGAGGGGGGAACAGAGAATCCAGAGTGGGCTCGGTGCTAACATCAGAGATCCCGATGTGAGGCTCGAACTCGTGAACCTCAAGATCATGACCCGAGCCGAAGTCAGACATTTAATTAATGGAACCACCCAGGCACCCCAAGATTTCGATATATATATATATATATATATATATATATATATATATATATATATATACCACATCTTCTTTAACCATTCATCAGTCAATGGACATTTGGGCTCTTTCCATAATTTGGCTATTGATGATAATGCTGCTATAAACATTGGGGTGCATGTGCCCCTTTGAATCAGTGTTTGTGTATCTTTGGGGTAAATACCTAGTAGTACAATTGCTGGATCATAAGGTAGCTCTATTTTAACTTTTTGATGGGTCTCCATACTGTTAAATAGAATAGAATTTAAATAAAAACTTGAAACATAAAAAATTTCATTAGAAGAAAGGGTTCCACTGCAAAGAAACAAAATAATAAAACAAAACAAAGCAAAATAAAACAAAACAAAATAAAATAAAATAAACAAAATACCTGCCATTAAAGAATTCCCAATCTAGCTACCACTTTCTAGTCTGTGTTACCATATGTCTTAGGGCAAGTTTGCACATAAAGAACAGAAAATCCATTTAAATCTGCTTTAGGTAAAAAAGAAGGCAGGGAAATCTCACAGAACTCAAATATAGAAAAAAACAAGGCCTGCAGATAATTAGAACAGAGAATGACCTAAGAAGTTACTTTCTCCATCTTTTCCTCCCCTTCGCTTTTCCCTTCTCTCTCCATCAAACCTATCCCAGATTTCCTTCTTTCACTTTGCTTTCACATGATTCATGATGGCTTCTGCAAAATGGTACCTTCAGCCTCCAAGTACCTACATGGTGACCTTTGAGGTCCAGCATCACTGTCTGTTAACTAGATTTTCTATATTCTAATCCCAAATATCTGGCAAGAGAATCTAACAGGCAGCCCACCATGAGATAGAGTTCCACTCCTGGTGCAAACAAATATGGCTGAAGAATGGGGAAAAGATGCACAAGGTCATGTTGGATGAGACATAGGGCTATCCAATCTGCCTGAGACAGAACTCAAAAATTCAGGATGGTGTCTTCTGTAGAATATAATGTAAAACATGATACAGTAGTCGCTCTAGGATACAGACACACCTCAGATTCACATATCACAGACTTCACCAATTTATGGACTTTTAGAAACATAAGAAACTCTAGGAATTACTTGACACAACTTACACACTTGAGCTCATTGGAAACCAAAGCCCAAGAGCAGTTAAGGATAGAGCCAGAGTAGATCCTATATTCGGTGACTCCTAATTTAAAGTGCTTTCTCCACCTTATGCCTAACATTTACCAAACCAGTGACCGTTTCAGACCACCTTTGACTTGAGGGTGCCCAAACATAGTCTATACGTCACAGTATGTGGGTTTGTTTGTCCTTTTTAGTATAATTTCAGTATCTACTAAGCACTTTCATGCATATCATCCCATTTAGGCCTGAGAACCAACCAATCATGAGAAGAATCATGAAATCTATCTTGTAGATGATTTCAAAAGAAATCAGGAGACTTGCCTACATTTTATAGTAAGTACTGGGCTGACCCAGGATTTAAACCTAATTTATCTGACTCTAGACCCTTGCTCTTTCTGCTCTGCAATGCTGCCTGTACTCCCCCGAAATCAAGTAGGTGTCAATCATAAAAAGGGATTGAGAAAGCAGACTGACAAGTTCAAAGGTTCAAAGAATTAACATGTACAGTAGAGGAGTGGGGTGCTCAAACCATAGACACAATGTCTTTAATCTCTAACAATCATGGCTTCTAGCACTTTTCTCCCTCGGCATTCATGTCTTCAGCACAGCAGAATGAATGATAGGAACATTTTCCAATGCACGTATCAATCCCATTTGCACAAAAGGGAAAGCCGGTTCTCATATAGGATTGTTCTGTAACGATGATTCATTTTATCAGTGGCATCACTGCTACCTTTGATATGGATACTATCATCAGCAGCGCCTTTGGAATCAATCTGGAACCCACATATAGCCTTTAGCCTGGTAAATTCTTCACAGTTGTCTAAACTACTCCAAATGCTTCTGGATGACTTGACCTTGTGTTCCTGGGACCAAAAAGGAGTGAGGCACCAATGTCTAAATCCCAAAGTGGTTCCAAAGAGTAATACTTCAAAGAACTTTGCACAAGGTAATTCCTTAAAACTGCCTATTGACTCACGGTTTTTTGCCACGGTAGAGATTTATTATTCTTTAAAATGCAATAGTGGACTCCAAATCAATTGCATGCCCTGATTTCAAGAAGTCCTGATAAGGTTCTGTCAACAACACAACTAAGGATAGGGTGATCGACCTTCTCAATTTGCCCAGGACTGAAAAGGTCCTAGGGATGCAGGATATTCCATCTTAAAACCAGCAAGTTCAAACAAACAAATAAACAGGAAAGTCCATGAAAATCTGATCACTCTACTCTGGAGATTTTTTTTCAAAAAAATTAAATCTTTTGGGGTACCTGGGTGGCTCACTCGGTTAAGCATCTGACGTCGGCTCAGGTCATGATCTCACAGTTCATGAGTTCGAGCCCCACATCAGGCTCTCTGCTGTTAGCACAGAGACTGCTTTGTATCCTCTGCGTCCCTCTCTCTCTACCCCTCGCCCCCCAAAAATTTTAAAAACACTAAAAACAAGTAAATAAGTTTATTTTTAAAAATAAATTAAATAAATAAAAAGTAAATCTTTCATCTTACTAAATTTTAAGAAGTGTCTATAGAACCAAATGTCTTGGCAATGCAGGGTACTAATTGTCCTTTAATGTCTTTAAACAACACATTTTTTACAAGTGTGCAGAAAACCCAAAATAGGAGTATGTGACAATTAATACAATAGATCAAACAGTGATTCTTAATACCTCTAACTGCAGTTAAAATCCATCCAGCAAATGAAGAGCAAAACTGACAATGATTCATTTCAATACATAAAGGCCCGTCAGTGACTTCTATGTAAAAGCGAGTCTTTACCAGTCAGCACAGTAGTCTTTGATTCATTGCCTTCAAACAACAGGACTGCCAGCTTTCACTCTTCTAAGGGTAGGGGCGGGAGTGTTTTAGTCCCATGCGCCCTGTTGGAACTCCTACCTCCGCCTGTGTCCAGCAGTATTGGAATGGGCAGCCCAAATAATGTGCACATTAATTAAATTTTCAATAGGGGAGGAAGAGAGGGAGCCTGGTGAGAGCCTAAATTGCTTTAATGCTTTCTGGGGAATATGAAGAGTTAAAGCTTTACCAATCTAGCCTCTAAAACAAATTCTCCAAGACTTAGCCCTGCAGTGCTAATTGATTGATGTCATTTATAAGTCATCTAATAATGTTGAATAATTTATTTTAAAATGACAGATGTTGAAAATATAGAGTCATACTAATCTGTGTCTACTGAAGAATAGTTTTGTGATTATCATATTTAATTTCAGGTCAGGATTGAACTTTGTTTTGTTTTATTTTTCAAACTATCTTCAGATATGTCATTTTAGTGCTTGTAATAAAGTGAATTTAGGAAAAGAGTAATTTTGAGCCAGTGCATGAGGCTAGATTACAAATTTGTCATTCCACAAATAAATACTAATCACTGTCCTGGGTGGTAGGAGACATAGCCGAAAACAGAGAAATGGTGCATGGCCTCCCTCATTGGGTTTCCATTCTAATGTGAAGATTGACAGTAAACAAGTAAACAAATACACAAAATAAGCTCAGACTGTGATGAATAAAAATTAATAGCAAATCTGTCAGTTTTTACACTGTTTTATCTATAGGTCTTTGAACCATTCATAAGAGCCAACCTCATTATCACATATTATTCAACAACAGCTTTCTTTCTCAATTCAGTCTTTGTTAGTTCCTGCTTCATTTAGGGGGAAAAAAAAAAACTTCATGAAGAAGAGTGATTTAATATTATGTCATAATTTTCCCACTAGAAGAACTATATTATCCACCTTAGCCTATTAAAAATTCTTTACTACTTTTTTATTGTTTTATTCAATATTTAAAAAACCCTGAAGACAATTTATAACATAAAAATGCAAGGTCTTACAAATAAGCTGGAAGTGAAGTTCCTCACCATTCATAAGGCCTTCTTTCCTTACTGATAAGTTTAACACCTGTTCCCTCTGGTTCTTAGAACAAATAGAAGAATAAGGGGGAAAATCTGTGTTTCATCTCTTTTTTTTTTTTTTTAATTTTTTTTTTTTCAACGTTTATTTATTTTTGGGACAGAGAGAGACAGAGCATGAACGGGGGAGGGGCAGAGAGAGAGAGGGAGACACAGAATCGGGAACAGGCTCCAGGCTCCGAGCCATCAGCCCAGAGCCCGACGGGGGGCTCGAACTCACGGACCGCGAGATCGTGACCTGGCTGAAGTCGGACACTTAACCGACTGCGCCACCCAGGCGCCCCTCTGTGTTTCATCTCTTAAGTGTAACCAGTGCCAGGAGAAGGGACGCGGAAGGTAAAGCTGCATTAAGGATACAAGATGGCCAGTCAGCTTCTCTAGAGAAGACAGTCTTAGAATGGCTTCCCCTCTTCCTCCCAAACCTCCTACTCCCCAGCCTCCAAGTATCCGTCTTTCTTTCCCTGCAGTGGCCACTTTCCTCCCAGCTTCCCTAAGAGCCTTCTCCTCCAGTAAAGTTTAATCTTCAAACAGGACCCAAACTCACTCATACAAATGTGTCAGTGATTGATGACAGCGAGGATAGTACTATTTTAATAAGGATCAAACTTTAAGAAATGAAACTCCAAGGGGCGCCTGGGTGGCACAGTCGGTTAAGCGTCCGACTTCAGCCAGGTCACGATCTCGCGGTCCGGGAGTTCGAGCCCCGCGTCGGGCTCTGGGCTGATGGCTCGGAGCCTGGAGCCTGTTTCCGATTCTGTGTCTCCCTCTCTCTCTGCCCCTCCCCCGTTCATGCTCTGTCTCTCTCTGTCCCAAAATAAATTAAAAAAAAAAAAAACGTTGAAAAAAAAATTAAAAAAAAAGAAATGAAACTCCAAGAATAAGGTCTATCACTGGTGAGTGACTGGAGTGGGGGTTAATATATATTTGGCCAGCCCTAAGGAGATCTTGACTCTATGTTGGTCTAAAAACCAGCTGGCACATAGGGTGCTGGTGGCTTCTGATGCAATCTCATTGTCATACTCCATGGTCATGATATAATATCAAATATTGCCGTTTTCAGTATATTATAGAGTAATACCCAGGTAGCTACTCAACTAAAAAAAAAAAAAAAAATCACTGTAGTTACCCTCAGTCCATCTTGGATTATCTTGTTTAATAGTTTTTCAAGGTAATGAAATGTCCTCCATCTATTGCGTTGTTATTTAGATTTTTCTGTACCGACATTTGTCTCTCCTTCTAGGGAAGAGACTTTTTTTCCTAAATCAGCACATGGAAAACATGGACGGATAGCTTCTTGACTATTAAGTATAAATTAACTTTTCCAGGACTCATTTTAAATGCCATTTTGTTCTAAATGCCCTTAATGTTATTATTATTAATAATAACAGCAATTATGTTTGTTGGATATTTGCCGTGTACCAGGTGCTCTTCCTTACATTATTGCTTGAGCTCACAGCAGCCTCCACATTAGTTATTATTATCCCTCTTTCTGTAGTTGAAGAAACCACCCGAGGTCACACGACTACAGAGAAACTCTCCCACGTTTGCCTCTCTTTTAAAAGATCTGGTGGGAGTCTGTCAAGGTTTCTGCTCCTGTACAGGTTAGGGACAATAAGGCAAGAAAGACGCTATGGCCTGGCTGTAGTACATGGGACACATGAAGGCACAAGGTTAAGAGATATGCAATTTTTAAAACCTCTGTGTTTTCTGAGGGATATTTCTGAGTCTGGAGGTGAGTCAAGAATGAAACAGCCAGTTGCAGGATATGAGAACTATAATCAATGCTATGGAACTCAGCAGAAACAGCTTAAACAGAGGAGAGAGTTCCAATTTAGATTCGCCCTTTCCAAAGCAGGCAACAATAGAGGAACAAACTGCCAACCACAGGTTTGAAGCATGTGATGTCAGGACCAACCCTCCCTGGCAAACCCAACCTTATCCCAGACTAATTTTTAAATGCTTATGCTTTATTGGGCATTATTATTAGCCTTACTGTTATAGAATAAACCCAGGTTTCAGTCAGAGCAGGCCTGAGAGCAGCTTAAGGAAGTATGGTTCTCCATTCTGTTCCTCCCTCCCACTCTCTTTCCATCATCACTGCCTGCAGATCAGCCTAATAATAGTCCTAACTGCCATTGGTAGACTTCACCCCAGTCTACAAGGTCTTTTCACATAGTTTATTTCATTCAACCTTGTGAAATAAGTATGATTAGTAGCCCCATCTTAAATAGGAAGATGGTTCAGAGAAAAGTTACGGCTTACTTCAAATCACACTCTCAAGAAGGACCAGAGCCAGGACTGAATCCAAATTTCCTGGGTTGGAGACCCTACCAGAGAAAGGGTACCACATGATGATCCTTTGATCTACCCCCCATCTCAGACTTCAGGATGAAAATGAATAACAATTTATTGGATTTAATGGTATCCCACCATAATCCACCCACCTCTAACAAAAACACATCTCAGTCTCCCAGGACTATCCCTTTAACATCTTGTACTTTAATTTCACTCATTAGAGTTTATAGAGAGCATTATTCTCCATCAGTTTCTCCTTTTTCCCCTGAGGGTTATAGACAACACAAACAAGTATTAGTGAATAAATCCTCCTATATGTCCATGGTAGGCCTGGGATTGATTTTCACCGCTTAGTTATGAACTGTTGAGGGAGATGGCATTTGTAAAACTCATGCACATCCTGAGTACTCCTAGCATCTACAATATGGGCTATAGTACTCATTCTTACTATCAGGATAGAAGCTCATCCTCCATACACACAGCTTCCGTTCACTTGGAAGTAAAAAGGAGGAGAAGAATTTGAAATTACTATGAGCACTACCTAGGTTAATGGTCAGTAATTAAAGAACCAATTATCCAGTGTGTGGATTTTTTTCTGCTCCTACACTACCTCCCCCTTATTGTCTACTGGGCATTTTCATTATTCATCATCATCTCTTTCAGGGGGTATTAAAGAAAACGAGTGGAAGTGAGATTCAAAATAAAATTTCAATGTATTATTATTAAGCACCTACTCTGTGCCAGATGCTGAGATGGGTAGAAGAGTCCTAAATGAGTAATATATGACCCCTGCATGTGGGTTACTGTGATAAATGCTGCACTGAAGATATGTATAAAGTGCTACAAGAACTCTGATGAAAGAGCAGTCAGCCTAGAAAGGACGGAGGCAAGTGAAAGGATCAGATTTGAAAAATGACCCTTCTGCTGGGACTTGAAGTAGTTGGAAGTCAAAGAGGGAACAGGGGGAGGGGGGTGGGCATGAGGAGAAAACAGAATGAATGGGGGGCAGCAGGAGTACCAGCAGTGAAGTTTAGAGGTATGCACATACTCTGCTCTATGTGGCCCTAATGGATACAGATAAAGAATGAAAGGTGACACTGGAGTGATTTCATGAAGGGCTATGTGAGTGGTACCCATACATCCTGGTTTGCCTGAGTTAGTCTGAATTTATGGCACAGTTTAATTTACCATAGTAGTGCACTATTATAGCACCCCCTTTTACTCTCAAAAGTATCCTAGTTTAGGGGCACCTGAGTGGCTCAGTTGGTTGGGCGTCCGACTTCAGCTCAGGTCATGATCTCACGGTTCGTGAGTTCGAGTCCCACGTCAGGCTCTGGGCTGACAGCTCAGAGCCTGGAGCCCGCTTCAGATTCTGTGTCTCCCTCTGTCTGCCCCTCCACTGCTTGCACTCTGTCTGTCGCATTGTCTCAAAAGTAAATAAACATTAAAAGTTAAAAATAAAAAAACAGTATCTTAGTTTGGGCAATTAATTTTATGCCCATGTGTGTCAATCTGAGGCACATATGTTTTCACTCTCCCACCTGCATCCATCACAGACATTACTAAATTATCATGGTACAAATTTCTGGTAAAGCCTAGACTTGTCTTCAGATTCCTATTGAAAATATCATTCAAGTCAGCGACATAGATTGGAAATGGACCTGTGTATGCCTGTTGTGCTACAGGCCTGAGAGGATATTAACTGGCAGCTTGCAGACTGTATCTGGATTGTATTTGTATTTTTGTTGGGCAAAACCAACATGTACTATCAGGATATTTAACTTAGAAATCTGTATTTATGGCTTTAGCTGAGAAATGGAAAAACTCAGAAACATAGGATCCTTCTTCTACCATAATGACAATTAACTAAAGCTGAATAGTAGATATGACCATTTGTCCTATAGCTACCTGGGGTTATTAGCACCCAAGATGTCCACAGTGATCCTTGCTTCATGGTACCCATTCCCTCCCATGCTGTACATCACATTTGGTATGTGTTACCAACAGAAGAGCACAGAATGATGCCATTTTACTTCCAAGGCTAGATCATAAAGGACCCTGTGACTCTACCTCTCTTGGATGACTTGCTCTGAAGGAAATCTGCTCCCGTGTTGTGAGAAGAGGCCCACATGGTGAGGAAGTAAAGACCTCAGCCAACAGCCATGTGCATAAAGCTTTTCGGAGTGGGTTCTCCAGCTCCAGTCAAATATTCAGATGACTAAATTCCCCATCAACCTATTGACCTCAACCTTATGAAAGACCTGAACCCAAACCACTCAGTTACGCTGCTCCCAGATTCCTGAGTCTCAAAAACTGTGTAAGAGAACGAAGTTGTTGTTTCAAGATACTAAGTTTGGAAGCAATATGTTACACAGCAGTAAATAACTAATATACCAACACAATTGATTTTCATACAGTCTACTTGCTTCTACCAATTATGGTACCTATATGACTCTAAAGAAGTTAAGATTCCTACTGTAGCGGAAAAGACATTGCTGAGTATTTTAAGCAAGAAAGTGCTTTTCGGTGCAGTAGAAACAGGTGGAAAGAGGCATACGTATCGTCCAGATGAGGTAGCACTTGGTAATGGCATCTCTGAGAAGGAGAAGTCGGGGGGGGGGGCTCAAGATCAAGTTCAAGTTTCCCAAAAAGCTCTAGATTTGCAACCTAGCACATAGAGATATGATATAGAATCATGTCTAAGAGGGGCGCCTGGGTGGCACAGTCAGTTAAGCGTCCGACTTCAGCCAGGTCACGATCTCGTGGTCCGTGAGTTCGAGCCCCGCATCAGGCTCTGGGCTGATGGCTCGGAGCCTGGAGCCTGTTTCCGATTCTGTGTCTCCCTCTCTCTCTGCCCCTCCCCCGTTCATGCTCTGTCTCTCTCTGTCCCAAAAATAAATAAAAACGTTGAAAAAAAAAATTAAAAAAAAAATCATGTCTAAGAGAATAAGCTCTAGATTCTAGAGTCAGAATATGTGAGTTAAAATCCCCATTATATAGTTACATCGTATAATTTTGGCAAGTCACTTAGCCTTTTAGTTTCTTTATCTGAGAAGTGGGATTGGGAATGCTTTCAACTGCAAATAACTGTCCACCTAACAATAGTTTTAAAAATTATTGTTCTTTCTCACATAATTGGAAGTATAGTGGCAAGCAATTGCTGAGGAAGATTTAGCTGTTCAACAATGTCATCAGGATCCCAGGGTCTTTCTACCTTTCAGCTCTTCCTTTCTTAGCATATTGGCTCATTGCGTTATGTTTCCAAGATGGCTACCGTAGTTTCATCACATTTATACTAAAGGCAGCTCCAGCCATCACATTTACACCAAAAGCAGAACAAAGAAGGGGTAGACTGAGAGCTTTAACCATGTGTGACCCATTTTAGCAAGAAAGAGCAAAGCTTCCCAGAAGCCCCCAGCAGACTTCTGCTTACATCTCATTGGCTACAGTCGGATCACAGAGCCACCTTAGCAGTGTTGAAGACTGGGAAAATAAGTATTTAGTTGGATACACTGACACTCCAAGCAAAATTGGGTTCTATTAGCAAACAGAAGAGGAGAAAATGGATATTGGATATTCAGTTGTTCCAGCTGGTACAATCAACTTCAGAATATTAATATAAGGGTTAAAATAAGCTGAAGCGGGGGTGGCTCAGTCACTTAAGTGTCGGACTTCGGCTCAGGTCATGATATTGTGGTTTGTGGGTTCAAGCCCCAGGTTGGTTTCTGTGCTGATAGCTCAGAGCATGGAGCCTGCTTCGGATTCTGTGTCTCCCTCTCTCTCAGGTCATGATCTAGCGGTTTGTGGGTTCAAGCCCAATGTTGGGTTCTGTGCTGATAGCTCAGAGCCTGGAGTCTGCTTCGGATTCTGTGTCTCCCTCTCTCTCTGCTCCTCACCCACTTGCACTGTCTCTCAAAAATAAATAAACGCTTAAAAAATTATTAAAAAAAAATAAGCTGAAGCACCTGGCATGTAGTAAGTGCTCAATAGATGTAGCTCTTGAAATTATAACAGTCCAGAAACAAAATGGTTCAACTCTGAACTAGGACATAGCATAGGGAATAATTTTTAGACCCAGTTGAGCTAAAGGTCTTGAAAACAAAACAGAAAAAACTATTGGTGGGGGCTGGGGGGGGGGGAAGACTTGGTTTTATTGTTTTTTATTGCTTTTATTTCTCCTTTCCCTTATAACCACAGAAATGTCCATTTTCCACATCATCATCTTTTTTTTAGTTCTAATTATTTTATAATTGTGTACCTTTGTTAGAATTCAAGTATTTTATTATTTTAAAAATCTAACTAAAGGAAACATAAAATGTGAGTTCTTAAATCTACTTGATTAAAAAACCTCCTACAGCAACTTTAATCCCAATTAATAGCCTGAACAATTACATAATCACATAATGCTGGGCACTGTCATCTACTCTAAGCATATATTTGTTTTAGATGCAGCTTGCCTATCTGAAGAAGTAAAAATGCCTCCTATGTGAAGTAGTAAAATTAATTGCACCATTATAGCCACACGACATTCAGTGTTTTTAGAACTAGCAGGTAACACAGCTCCCAGAAATCCAATTGCACATTTTTCTGAGCCCATCTCAAGGCACTTTCAGGGTGGATCAAACAATTGATGGACCCACCATATGTTTTTGTAACCATGGAGAATGGTTTAGGGGCCAGGATCCAAAACCATTGGCAGCTATATAATTGCATAGTGTTCAAGAGAGGTAAGTGGCATGGGATATAGATTGAAAAGAAAAGGAAGGAACTGGAATATGATACCCCGACTCCAAACACTCATTACACCCTTCCCACACCACCCCCTCCCCAAACACACAGAGTCCTCTAAGATTTGCTTAGTAAGGGGCAAAGAAGTGAACAAAATAGCAGAAGACAGCCTTCCAAACTCTTGTTAGATATAGGCAGCATCTTTTAGCCATTCTGTTCTTTTCCATTCTTTACAATAAATACGTATTACATTTGTAATCCGGGGGGGGGAAGGAAAAGGACCGAACATTATACAACTGGGCAGCAAAGGAATACATAGGATAAATTCCTCTTCTTCTGTGGCCAGAGGTCAAGGCAATTCTTCCCTCACCCTCAATGAGGCTTCAGTTTTTGCCCGAAGTATGAGATATCATTACCTTTACCTTTCGTAGCTTCAGTTTATGATAAACTTTGGGTCAGCAGTTACACGACTGGCCTGGAATGATTTCACATTGCTGCATGTAGCGCCAGCTGTAGGGTGATGAACTGGAGCTAATGACTGTGTAAGCAGCTTCTGGTCAGACCAAACCGCAGAGCTGCTGCGGAAAACTCTTTTCTGTTGTCTCTCATTAGATCGTTTCATGTCTTTTGGGGTTTTTTTGTGTGTTTTTTTTCTTCAAGAAGAAAAGGGTGTCTCATTGAAGCTTCGGGGAAATGATTGAATTTTAATGGAATCTAATTGGCTCCCATGGTTATCTCAGAGGAGCTGTGGTCATAAAAGTTAATTAAATTAGATTCATTTGCATATTCAAGACCATTCTCTTCCCTCACTTTAAAACCAGAGTAAGAGAAGATGTGTCCCTCCTCCCCTGGATAGGACACACAACAATGTCCAGATGGTTTTCTTTGTGTGCTTGGAATTAGTCAGAGTAGTAGGTTATTTTTTTAATCCTCTCACCTAGCTTGGATTCTCCATTTATTTCAGGTGTGTGTCAATGCAAGCGTTAAATAGATATTCATTGTAGTTCTTGCTTTGAAATATGTAACTGGTCCTTTGTAGAATGGACTTTGCTGTGCTTAAAGACTGACGTAATTTTCTAAACAAAAGGTGAATTCAGAATGTTCAGTAGAAAAGGAACTAGCAACATTCAAAGCCACAAAACTGGCTAGAAGCATCTCCCCTTTGCGTATACGCTTGCATGGTTATTGACAACATCTGTGTCTATAGCTTTCTTAGGGGTCAGAGGAATGGAACGATTGGATCCTAAGAGGATGTCTAGTCTACCCAGCTGCCTGTGGTAGGCCTAAAATAACCAGCTGAAATGGAACTCTGGCCTCTTTTCTGAAGCCTCAAGGGAGGGCTTCCTCCTCTATAATCCAACCCATTTTTAACAACCCTTAATATCATACCAGAAAGCATTCCCTTATGTCAAACCTATATCTACTTTGCTGCTGATTTACTGTTTATTCTCACATGAAATGCTGGGGGGGGGGGGGTCAAACTCAGGCCCTCCTCCCTGCTCATTTCTACATTTCTTTGGAATAGCAACTGGATGATGATATTAATTCAGTGCCCCCATCAGTCTCGATGGATTAAAGGCATCTGCCCTACTTCCATTGGCAAGTGTTGCCCGTTGATATAGGTAAAGTCATATCATTAACTTCATTCTCCCTGTCATGAGAAGACAGGGTTGATTTTTAGGACTTGTATTTCGTTAATGAATACAAATGTGCCAGACCCAGTGCCAAGTTCTTGGGAAATAATGGTGGATAGGAAAGACTAAGAGCTCACCCTCATGCATGGAATTCAGACATAATTCAAGTAATCACAAGTGAGGTGAGAGTTACCAAGAAGTTTAGGTGACTAAAACAGCACACAACAATCTGACCTAACATAGACTGGGAAGGCAGGAAAGCTTTCTGAACAAAGTGATGTTTCACCTGAAACCTGAGGGATGAATAGGAATTATTAGAGTGAGAAGAGTATTTATGGCAGAGGGAATGGCATATGCAAAGGCCCTCATAGGAGAAAGGGAGTGAAGTGTTTGAGGGTCGGTGCTGAAGTTCAGACAGCAGGACAGAAGCTGGAGAATGGTCAGACATCACTCATGGCCTCTACCTGCTTAGCTGTGGGAGGATTAAGCTAGGACTGAAAGCCAAAGCCCTGGTCCAGCTTTTGCAGTGTGAGAGCTTGGAGCCCCTGGATGCTTAGAGACAAGGGTCAGGCACCTGGAGAAAAGATGGAAAGAAAAGGCCTCACTTGCACACCCAGAAGGCCTTGATTGTCCTAGAACCCCACCCCCGCAAAATAGCATGCACAGCACAAGAGCAGCAGTCAGCTTTCAAGGGATTAAGGTGCTGTGAATGAAATTTTTAGCAAGTTGCACCTTTAGGGTCTCCAACCCCTCATCTGTAAGATAAGGAGTTTAGGCATGGACCCCCCATTACTCACATTCTAGAATCATTTACAATAGTCCCCATATGGTTCTTTCGTTCTTAAGTGGGTCACATTATTACTGAGCTAGCCTACATTTGGGAATGGAGGAGGGGTTATTCAGACATAGAGGCGGGCCTCTCTCTAATTCACTTTTTTTTGGGGAGGGGTTGAATTTTTTTATTGTGGTAAATATGCATAACATAAAATTTACCATTTTAACCATTTTTAAGTGTACAATTCAGTAGCATTAATTACATTACAATGTTGTACAGCCAAACCATTATCTAGTTCCAAAACTCTTGCATTCCAATTCACTTTTTTTTTTTACAGTGAGGATAGTTTCTTTTTTTTCCAGTTTTATTGAAATATGGTTGACATATAACACTGTGTTAAAGGTGTACAACGTAATGACTTGACAGCATAATGACTCAATATATGTTGAGAAATAATTACCACAATAAATATAGTTAACTCCAATTCACTTTTAAACAAGTCTGGGCAAGTTCTACAAGTGTCCTCACAATCTAAGAACCTGACTATCTATCAGGACTCCTGACTCGGACCTTGAGAGGTCAGATACTACCCTTAAAGCAAATGATGCTTCTTACTTCTTGTATAAAATTGTATACGAAGGGTAAAAAAACCATAGAGTTAATTGCTAGGTGGTTCAATCCTCTCCTTCTGCCATGAGATAAATCATTTTGTTCAAGATCATAGTACTTAATACCCAAAATTTAGTGAGCTCCATCTATGTGCCCAGCACTAAGCTGGTTGCACATGTCATTTGACAGGTAGGTAATATTATCCCCATTTTACAGGTAAAGGAATCGATTATGGTGGGACTAGATTTTCTCTTTTTTTTTAAAATTTTTTTTTAAGTTTATTTATTTTGAGAGAGACGGAGACAACGTGAGCAGGAGAGAGGGAGAGAGAGGGAGAGAGAGACAGAGAGAGAATCGCAAGCAGGCTTTGCACCATCAATGCATAGACTGATGTGGGGCTTGAACTCACAAAACCATGGGATCATGACCTGAGCCAAAATCAAGAGTCAGATGCTTAACCAACTGAGCCACCCAGATGCCCCTGATGAGACCAGATTTTCGACCCATATCAGTCTGCTTTTAAGATTTGATTCAACCCTCTATACCTAGTTGCTACCTCGATGGCAGCTATAGGGGAGACTTGAAGAGGGCATTTTGAAAAATGAACAAAAGCTAAGGAAGACAAAAATTGAATTTAAGTTCATTCAGAACGTACTCAGATTTGTGATTGGTTTTGTCACATATGTTCTAGTTTCTCCAACTTAGTCTTTCTTATCTCTCTAGCCCATGGAATTGATGGTATTTACTACCCCAATTTTCAAGGATGGCATGTGGCTCAATTACTTAAGAAAATCCTTACAGCGTCAGGGTGCTTAGCAGGCAGGAAGGGTTAATAGCCCAAGGAAGGCCTGAGCTCCCTGCACCTCAGATCTGACACAGAAGACCAGGAATAATGAGGCCAGATGAATTGCCCACCCTCCAGAAACCTTTGCTGTGAGTCTCAATAGAACAAAAAATAAACATTGAGACAAGGAAATTGTCAGGCAAATTAATATTAAGAGTTCAAATTTTGTTTTTTTCTTTTTTCCCTTAACAGGTGTGCTTTGAGACTTCAAAGCAGAATGGGTTAAAAATAGGATGACAATAGCCAGTGTGACAATAGCATAATAGAAGGAGTATAGTGAATTATACAAGAGGACTGCATAAAAAAACATAAATAAGAGCAGAGGCAGGGGCAAGCACACTAACACCATGGGATCTTTAAAGGGTCAAAATGAAACCATAGTATGATATCTTAAAATAAAAAAGAAATCTAGGGTTCCAAAGCATGAAGATTTTTAAATAGAAATGTTTGTCCCACAGAATAAAGTCAGACATCATTATCTTGCCCTGCAGGGCCTTCTGTGGCTTGCCTCTCCAGCCTCAGCCCTCTTGCCACCATGGACAACCCTCCAAAGAATTGCTTGGATGCCTTCATTTGTTGTCATGCTCTCTAGCTCCCTCCCCAAGGCCTTACTTTCCTTTTCTGACAAGTCAGAGTAGGTGGGATCTCCCAATTATACCTTCTAACAGCTCCATGCTAACCTTGTTTTCCTGGTAAATATTGCCCACCATCTGCCTTCCTACTAGAAGATCTGCTCTCCCAGGGCGGGGTCCATATCTGCCTTGTTTATGGCTATAGTGCCAACCCTAGCACAGTTATGAGTAAATGAATGAATGTTGGTAGCCATCGAGGTTTCAAACTGCCTAACTTCATGACATTTAAAGAAAACAATTGCTTCTGCAATTCATGTATCATGTCAAAATTTAACTAGAGAAGCAGAACCAGTATAATTTTTTTTAATCTATCCATTTAGGGGCGCCTCGGTGGTTCAGTCGGTTAAGCATCCGACTTCAGCTCAGGTCATGATCTCACGGTTTGTGGGTTCAAGCCCTGCATCGGGCTCTGTGCTGAGAGCTCAGAGCCTGGAGCTGCTTCAGATTCTGTGTCTCCTTCTCTCTCTGCCCCTCCCCCACTTGTGCTTTGTCTCTGTCTCTCAAAAATAAATAAATGTAAAAAAAATTTTTTTTAATCTATCCATTTAGTTAGTACACAGAATTGCCTTACACAGTTGCAGGAGCTGGCTAAGCAAGCCTGACATCCATAGGGCAGGCAGGCAGGAAGCAGAGATCACAAGCAGGATGGGACCTCACAAGAGAGAATCTGGTGGTGAGAGCATCCTGCAGAAGCCAGAGCTCTTGGTCCTGGAGTTGAACACACACACTTGGCCCAAAAGTTGGTGAAATCGAGTGAGGATTCAGCTGGAATGGAAAGCAATTTCAGGCCCAGCTGCTGCTTCCCATCACCAAGGCAAATCAGCAGATCAGCAACAACATGAGTTTTGTCCCAAAGTATTGAAAGAAACATTTTACCACTTTGCTCTGCTGTGTGGACTCTCTGACATCATGGAGGGTCTCAACGCTCCCTGGGAGTGGGGGAAATCGGCTGAAGGTGTCAAAAGTACAAACTTCCAGATATAAAATAAAGACTTACTGGGGATGTATCGTACAACATGCTGACTTTGGTTGATACTGCTATGTGGCATGTTTGCAAGTTATTAACAGAGTAGATCTTAAGTGTTCCCATCTCAAGAAAACAAATTTTTTTTAATTTTTTTGTATCTATATAAGATGATGGATGTTAATTAAGCTTACTGTGGTAATCATTTCGCAATACATATAAATCAGACTATCATACCGTACACCTTAAACCTTATCCAGTGCTGTATGTCAATTATATCTCAATAAAACCGGGGTGGGGGGGGGGACTTTCCACTGATTAAGTCACCTGGAACAATATCCCTTTGGTTGATTTGAAATCAGCTGAGTAGGGACTTTGATGACATCTGCAAAATCCCTTCACAGCTGCACCTAGACTGATGCTTGGTTGAACAATTGAGAGTGGGGGTGTGTAAGCGACAAAACAGTTGCTGCCACCCTATCATTCTCCAATATTTGCAACAGAAATCTCCTTCGTAGCCCACCATAGCCAGAGACATACTAGAGAGGGAATTCTGGAGGATGTAGTTCAGCCTAGCCAAGCTGACACATCACAAAGCCATCACAGGTCACATGATAGGACAACTCTCTCCTTAACCTCCAGTCTGACCCTGAATGAAAGAAATCAGTGACAGAAACTAGCAACATTCGTAAGTGGGAGGGCTCACTTTGCTAGCAGAAGTAGTGCTTGACCCTGCAGAGGCAGAGAAAAAGAGTAAACCTGAATAGGAGCATAGAGCCAGCCGCCTTAGAGGAGCGTGTTCTCAAGAAATAGAAGAGGTATAAAGGAGCTCTTAGAGCCAAAAGAGTGGGTGGTAAGAATATATTTCTATCAAAAGCTGGGGAAACTCCATTCTGATATTCTAAGCTGGAATATAGGTGTTAATCAATGAAAGTTTTTTGAATGAGTGAATCAATCAACCGGTCGACCAATGCCTCCTAACTCATCTATTAAGAAAAGCTTAAGGCCCAATATGAAACTATGGTGATAAATAAGACACACTGTCCTCACCTTATGGAGGGTTCCTAGGGTTGGAAGGTATACAAAGATCAAACGGCTCAGGCTATAGGCCAAGAGTTCTCTTAAGGCCCTTTGGCTAAGAAAGAGTCGTCAGATTGGCTGTCATCAGTGCCTTAGTGGGTACTAGGTACTCCTGTGTTGCCATTTCTGCATTGCGAGAGCCACACACACATAGGACGCAACAGGCCTTGTGCAGCTTCCAACACGAAATTAGGAATGAGAGCTGAATGTCTAGTTGACAATGGCAATCTGATGATTACAGAAACCCAGGTATGACTTATCTTGAATAATCAATGACTGAATTATGTGTCTGTAAGCTCAGCCTATACCAAAAGCCTCTGGGAAAGGTTAAGAACAAAACTCAGAATTTGCTCTCTGGCTTAGAGTGATTGAATTATGCTGTGGGCTATGGTAAATTCATAGCAGTGCTAAAAATAGATGAAGAGCAGTTCAGTAACCCTGGGGAATTTTATCTGCCTCATTCATGCATCCAGAGATGCTGCTTACGTAAAGCCAAAATAAGCACAACTAAAAGGGCATTGAGGGAGATTGATAAAAGGTGATGAGTCAAATAGAAACCAAGAGAACAAGCAAGCAGTTAACAGCAAAGATCAGGACCAGTTCCTGTTGCAAAGATCTGAGCAAGAAGAAATGGGTGTATGAAGATGATACGGTATCTTGAACTTCCTAATAGTTTCTAGAGGCAAATTTAGAAACCTCTTTCTGGAGAAAGCCACAGCCTCCAGCTGTTCTTTCTCTACACATTCAGGCCTAGACCCTCGTCACAGTCTCTCGGGGATTCACACTTCACACTGGCAGAGCACAGTCATCATCTCTCCTAGAAATACTCCTCCTTGGCCTCCAGGCAGAGCACCAGAAAGTCAATTAAGAACCATTTTAAAACGTTACCCAAGCAACTCAGAGGTAATAAGTAAAGATACCGAAAGTTCCAGGAGCTCCACTTGGCCCAGTTTGCCACCAACTTCTTGTAATGTACAAGTGGTTTCGAAAGGAAATCATTTATCGTAAAGTTGCAGGAAAGGTCTGCTCCTGGTCTCTGGCTGCCTGTGGAAAGAGTCTAGGATTGGCTGGAGTAGCTCTAAGAGGCTGGAAATTTAGTTCATGGTCAAGTATGTCAGTGTTTTAAAACATTCTAACAAACCCAACAGCACCATCTGTAAGGACTGCATAATTTGCAAAATTTCTTGCTAAATCAGCTGGCCAAATGCAAAGCCAATTGCTTTGGCTTCTGTACAGCACCGTGCTGCAGCCCAGCCGGGAAGTATTTTAAGTGGATAATGAGTAGTTCCTTCTCTCAATGACTGTATTCAAATAACTTCCACTGCCTAAAATATGCAAAGTTCCTAGTCAAGGCTGCCTTAGGAACTTCTGCCCCTTAACTCAGAGTCTCAATCTTCATGGTGGGGGGAAGGGTATTAGATTCCCTCTCTCTATCAATATTTAGGGAAGCAATGACTAGCAAAGATCTCATACACTTGCCAGCTAGCACACATATGCAACAGCGCGAGCACACACACACACACCAACTCAAACACACAGCTCACATCAGTTCTGAGATAAGCAAGGCTTGCATCCTCATCCAATAATAGCAGCCAAGTCTTTCATTTACTTAGTTACAGTATCTTCTCTAAAATTATTAATTATTTGGGTACTCCAAATGGCTTTTTTTAATGAGGAAACACAGGTAGGAAGTATTTATCTGCCTTTCTCTCCTGAGAAATATAGTTATCCATTGGCTATCCATGGAAAACGTTCTCTCTCTCCCTAGTGGCAAAACAGATGGAAGTTCCTTCTGTGAAGAAACCAGATTCTATACTCTTTATATCCAACCTCCATTACCTCCATCTTTGTAATTTAAGATATCAATAGACATGCAATAAATGCTTGTTTGATTTATTAAGTGAGCCCCTCACTTACTGAATCTTACTGCTTAACCTCCGGTCCACAGACAACAACACCAGCATCATGAGCTTGTCAGAAACGTAGACTCACACCCCAGACCTCCTGAATCAGAATCGACATTTTAACAAGATTTCCAGGAGACTTATAAGCACATCAAGGTCTGGGAAGCACTATTTTAGGATACATCTTGATTTGTACACTGTGACTATTAGTCTGGTAAGTTCTGTCACTCCTTGAAGATCATGTCTTGCCATAGGGGACACTTTTGTGGAAGCAGTGAATAATATCTGACTTCATTGGCACTAACCGTATGTCAGGAGTAGAGGGCACATAGTTAACAATGATAATGGGAGTTACACAGCTAGAAAAATGTGGAGCTAGGTCAGAACTGAATCTGGCTTCTGGGTCCACATTTTCCATCACTGGGCTACAGAGTCAGGTGCTGCTGCTCAGCAGGGGCACTGGTAGCCTGTAGGGACTGGCAATTTTAAGGAACCCTCCTCTCCCATGTTCTACAGGACGTTTAACATCCCTATCTGCCACCCGCTAAGTGCAAGGATACGTACAGTATCCTGATAACCTGAGAAAACACCCACACATTTCTAGATACCCATGGGGGTGGCCCTGGCTTACATAGAACCAATGTCTTGTGGCTTCATGTAATGATTTTTGAGAAACTCATTTTCTGGGATTTGTTCTTTCTTCCAATGTTTAAGCTATTTATAAAATTCTTTGACATTTTACATTTTATTTTTCATTTCAACAGAAGGCTATAACTATTGAGTATCTACTCTATGCAGTCTAAAAGATAAGGTCCTTGCCTGCCAGCAGCTGACCATCTGGTTAGAGAAATTAGGCCTTAGCAATTCAAGGCACGCTATGATTAAGTCTAGAAATGACAACAACAGTAACAAAAAGACCTAGATTCATATTCTGACTTTATATCACTTATTACTTGTGAGTCCACTGGTATTCTCTAAGCCTCGGTTCTTCCATCTGTAAAATGGGAGTATTATTGGGGCACCTGGGTGGCTCAGTCGGTTGGGCGTCTGACTTCGGCTCAGGTCATGATCTCATGGTTCGTGGGTTTGAGCCCCGTGTCAGGCTCTGTGCTGACAGCTCAGGGCCTGGAGCCTGCTTCGGATTCTGTGTCTCCCTCTCTCTCTGCCCCTCCCCTGCTCACACTCTGTCTCTCTCTCAAAAATAAATAAAGATTAAAAAAAATTTTTTTAATGGGAGTATTATTAAACACTGCATATAAATTGCCAACAGTGCCTAAAGCATTACATACGCTTAGTAACTGTGAGCCACTTACTCACCACCTATCACTCACCACCTCCTCCCAATCAGGTAAGATATAAGATATAAGGAAAGGATGTACATAAGAGAAGAGAGAGCATTCTAGACTCTTTGCTGGACAGCCTAAGCAAATACTTGGTGTTGGAAGTGAGCATGCCCAAGGAAGAAACTGTACAGGACTCACAAACTGGATGAAGTGAAGGGTCCATGCCAAGGAGTTATGAGAGGTGAACATGTGGAAGAAAAAATGAGTTTGCATTTGCAGAGACTCTCCTGGGGACTTCTGAATTTCTTTAGTATCATGACTTTCTAAGAAATGAAAAAAATATATAAGCCTACAGAAAAGTTAAACTTCTACACCAATGAGCTTAGATGTATCTATTACTAGTCACTGTCTTTAAGTAGAAATAAATACATGGCACTGCTATGGGATACATTTTAAATTTTTATTTAAATTCAAAATCTGTCATCTACTTTATTTCCAACTTCACTGAATGCCTTTTAAGTCCAGACCTGGGCTGAATCACATAGCTGATAAATAAGTATCCATATAGGAATATATTTAGTTCTTCAAGTTTATAAAGTCCACAATTTCAGCATAAAAGAGGATAAAAAGGAGTCCCCAAATATCTGAAAACATCCAAGAAGCTATTGCACTGTTAGTGAGTTCAAATAGCTTGTTGCAGCATTCCTATTACTGCTGCTCATTAGTAAAAGTACTGTAACACCCAGCAGAAGAGAATAATTAGCAAATCAATTAATTAAGGTCCTATCGACACTCCTCTTGCCACCCCCAATCACGTCTTTGTTGTAAATAAGCTTTGTTGCCTACATTAAAGTCATTAGCTCTCCATATGTAAATAATAATGTCCTTTAATTTAAACTGATTAAATATCAGAGAACAAATTTCAATCTACTCTTTCTGATCTAGCCAGGATATTAAAAACAAAGAGCATTATTGTTTTACATAACTTAGCAAATTCAACACAACTGTATACACTTTTGAATTCACTAATTTCCAGATTCACCTTCCCTCCTGAGGATATTAGCCAGAGTGCTATCTTTAGTTATAACACACACACATACACACACACACACACACACACACACACACACACAAATACTATAGTAATTAAAGAAACCACCCATTTCCTTCCCCCCTGAGTTCCAGGAAGCTATGTTATTTCTGTGGACCAATTTCTATTTGCCAACTGTTCTCTAGAGCTTTTAACAGAAAATAAAATGTACTAGAAGCCATTCTCCAAATGACAGCCAAGAACACATCTCCTAGTGTCTCCTCCCTTCAGAGGAAAAAGCAAAAAATATTTGTGTATATTTGAGACCTTTACACTTAGGATCTTGTTAAATTCTGAACTATTTAAAGCCTCACAATCTCTTGAAATGTTTGAAGGAATCTCTAGTCTCTAAAGTTAGCTAGATTCTTTGCAACATTCACCTCTTATTTTGGCTCCTCTAATTATCCCTTTTAACTTAATGCTGGTTGTTTTTATTTCTTCCCATCTTCCCTCACACCACAATGTTTACAACTGGATAGAATATACATATATATAAACATATATGTATACATATATATACATATATACATATATATATATACACCACGATGCTGGTGTGTGTGTGTGTATATATATATATATATATATATATATATATATATATATGTATATATATATATTCTCAGTGGTGACTTTTCAGTATGTTCCCCTCCCCCCCCCCCATTTACCCTGGTGGGGGGCGGGGTTGGCAGAAGTTTTGGCTTTTTTTTTTTTTATCATTTTCCTTCTTCAGTCTAAACAGAATAAATTATCCATATAACCTCCAACAAACGACTTCTTAACTATTTCCCACTCTTCAAACTTTGATCTTATAACACACATTATATGTAACTCAACCAGTGTGGGTGATTTCATCCTGAGAGGGGAGATGGGGGCACTTATTCAGATCCAAGGTGGATATCTTGTGTTACCCAGAAGGGAGCCGAGGCAAGACAAACCCACACAGCAATTCCCCACTCTCCAGTCTTTCTTCTCTCTGTTCTTGTCCTTCACAAATACCTCCCAGAAGGCCAGATTATTTTGTTAGAGAAGCTCCAAACTGCCTAAAATCCCAAACAGGACAAAAGCTTTAGCAAAGTTTATGTAACTGATACTTATTTTCCTCATTACAACCAACACAAAAAATAATCTCCCCTTCCTGCTTCTCAGATGATGCCCTTCACTTCCTGTCCAGGTCAGATTCCTCTGCTGGAGGTTCACCCAGGGCTCCGCTTCCTGCTGCCTTAGAGCATGCTTCATTTCCTGTGAACTTGATGCCAGTTTTCCTCACGGGCTCCTTACCCTGTCACACCATTTGTTTATCTCATGCTTGCTCCTGACGCCTTGTGCACTTACCTCCGAGGCCTGACATTCTCTCCTGGTTCTTTGCTCTCCAGCCTCACCCTTCCTTAAAACCATCTTTTTCACAGAAGGCATTCAGTAGCTAAGGCCAGTAAGCACTTTTTTAAGATCCTGTTGATCCTGGTTTGCTTTATTAGCTTAAGAGTGAAAATTACCACCACCTGCAGGATTGATGGCTTTTAAAGGCCTAGAACCTCACAGTTAAGTATATATATATTTGGGGGGTGACTGGGTGGCTCAGTCGGTTGAGAGTCCGACTTCAGCTTAGGTCATAATCTTGCAGTCCATGAGTTCAAGCCCCATGTCAGGCTCTGTGCTAACATCTCAGAGCCTGGAGCCTGCTTTGGAGTCTGTCTCCCTCTCTCTTTCTGTCCTTCCCTCACTGGTGCTCTCTCTCTCTCTCAAAAATAAAGAAACATTAAAAAAATGTTTTTAAAGAATATATTTATTTATTTATTTATTTATTTATTTATTTATTTATTTATTTAGAGAGAGAGGGGAGGAGGAGGAGGAGCAGAGAGAGAGAGGGAGAGAGAGAGAATCCCAAGCAGGCTTCGCCCCATCAGCGCAGAGCAAGACACAGGGCTTGAATTCATGAACTGTTGAGATCATGACCTGAGCAAGAAATCAAGAATCAGATGCTTAACCGACTGAGCTACACAGGCACCCCAGGAATATTTGATATCTAAATTGTGTTGCTTATCAACTATGAGCCAGGCCTTTGTTTTTTGGTTTTGTTTGTTGTTTTTTCACACTGAGCAAGACTGCACCTACCAGCTGCCTCTCCTGACACCCAAGGTTAAATTGGTTCCTCTGGTCATTTTTTCTCATAATATCTTATATTTTTGTTGTTACACTTAAGACCAGTGTAACAAATTGCCTAATTATCTATTTAATAGGTTTCCCCCAGCAGCCTGTAAACTTTATGAGACCAGGTGGTCCCTCGTCAAGCTGTCCTCTTTTTTTTTTCTATTCTACCTTTCCACTGCCAATGCAAACACAGGGCATGGCACATATTAGATGATCAATAAATACATATTGAACGCACCACAAAATAAAAAATGAAAAAGAAATGGTAACTATGGGAAGGGATGGATATGTTAATTAGCTTAATTGCAGTGAATATTTCACAATGCGTATGTATATCAAATCATCACTTTATACACGTCAATCATATATACTTTTTGTCAGTTATACTTCAGTAAAGCTGGGGGAAGAATACATATTGAATAGATGAATGAATGAATGGTATCTTCTCCCTTTTTTCATCCCTACTCTTCTCCTTCCAATGCTGCACTCAGTTCTCACCTCCACCCATGATGGCACATTGGCCCCGAGAAGACCAGAGAAGCATATGCCCTGCCCCTCTCTGATTATGTGAATAGCACCTCACTTTTGAGGTCCTTCCTGGAGCAGGGCAGAGTCACAGTGGTAAAACTTGGTTTGACTACAACAATACATCTTTCTTTAATCATTCCCATTAAAAACGTAATCTTTCTTTATAAATATTCTCTACATCTTTGTCAATACATTACATAACCTGACATCCCTGGGTTCTATGGTGACAGATTTTGACACACATATAGGAAATTCTTCTTTAAACATGAATAGAAGTTGGCAAAAGATTGCTTTTCTGCACTACTTTGCAAAAACCACTAATGGTGGGGTGGGTTGCATAATAATAAATTATTCAGATCATAAATCTAAAGTAATTAGTTCATCATGATCAATACAATCTAAGTGAATTGGTGTGTGGCATTCAATTTTCATAATATAATTAGTTTTGAAATATTCAAATTAAGGAGACTAAGATCATCATAAAAAGTACCGAGTCTCTTAATTTCTAAGTAGGAGAATCCTGCATTTTTTGGTCTTTATGCTAATAAATCTTAATTATATTCTTTTTCCACTTAGATAAAAAATGTCTTTAATCAAATCATGTCTTAGGAGAGTCACTAAAGCCTTAGCCATTGACAAACATTCTAAGAATGATGGAAAGTCAGCAAAGGCCGTTTGCTGATGAATTTAAGCTGTCTCTTCATAAGAAATTTTTTTTTTCAGTAATTAACAGTTGGCAGTTTCCAAAACTGTTCCCTCTAAGCCACAAAGAACTTTTCTAAACCACAAAAACAGATAAATTTTATTTCTAATGAGAAACTTTGGATTATCATTCTATTCATATGTCCAATGTAAGCTATGTCATTTCCATAAACTTATTTTTGTGCTCTGGACTTGCCAAGATAATATATTGTCTCCTGTTTTCAAATTCTTCTGAGCTTGGAAAAGTGATGTCTACATGGCTCATTAAAAGTGTACTCAATGAACTCTTGTTGTTTCGATGCAGAGTTTCTCAACCTGAGCGCTATTGACATTTGGAGACAGTTCTTTGCTGTGGAGGCCGACCTGTGCATTGTGGGATGGTTAGCAGGATCCCTGGTCTCCACCTACTCAATGCCAGTAACCTCTCCCAGCTGTGACAACCAAAAACGTCTCCAGACATTGCCAAATGTCCTGTGGGCGGCAAAATTGCCCCCGGGATGAGAATCACAGTTTTAAAGTACTGTTTTCTTCCAAATAAGAAGGCATTATTAACTCATTATTTTTCTTTCTCTTTATTCTTTACCAATAATACTAATAACCATTCATTGAACAATATTTAAACCCTCATAAGAAAAATCTACCACAATAAAAATAATGAAGGAATACATTTCATGCAGAAATTGATTTTTTTCCCTTTTCCTGATTATTATCCTAGTAATATTATGTCTTGCCCCAAACTCTTTGCTTTATCAGTGGAGACACAGACTTGCAGCTAGAGCAAAGGTGCTTCTATAGGGTGACTAATAAGCTAGCACAGTGTAGTCCAGGGATTAAGGGAATGTCCTAATAGCATCAGACGCCTGGGTGCCTATCCTGGCTTAAACACTTCTGTGCCTCAATTTTTCTCATCTGGAAAATGAGACGATGACAGTACTCATTAAGCAGTACTTAATCAGGTTTGTGGTAATATATAAAAAGCACTCAAAACAAGAGTAGAACTATTGTATGTACTTATGTATTCATTATCTAGTATTAGTTACCTGTTATTAAGTCATTTGCCAGATCACCCAAAGATTTGCTATCTTGGCCCTGGCTGCTGCAGCAAAGACTTCTAATCAGTAAGCACAAAACTATCATTTCCCTTAACCCTGAATTCTGGGGGGCTTGGTGGGTTCTGCCTTCCAGCAGCACTCTGTAGGTGAATTACTCTGCAGCTCTCATAACTCTAGGGACATGTTCACCACATTTTTTTTAAAGATGATGGGAATTGATTTTTATCTTTAGTTTTTGCTTACAAATAATTCATCTGTTAGGAGAAAAATAACAAGCTCCAAAGGGAAAAAGCAGACACCAGTCTGTTCCCACATTGCCTTGAGTTAAAGAATAAGAATTATCTACCACCAATAAGCTTAATGAGAAACAACCTTCAAGTTGTAATTTCAATAGGCTATAAGTTGAGGTCTAGCTCTACCCACTGTGGTGGTCTTCTAAAATTCCGAGTTAAATACTGTCTCATTACTCTGCCATATTAGTTGGGACTCTTTCTGATGAAAGTGACTAAAACCCAATTAAAACTAACTTAAGGGGGGGAAAAAGGGAATTTACCATCTCTTGCAACTTGGAAGTCCAAGGGCACTCTGGCTATAGATGGAGCTGAATCAAACTCAAGTCTTGTCTTCAGTTCTGTCTCCAGGCTCTGTTTTCCTCTCTCGTGCCGGTTTCATTCTCTCCAAGTGAGGACTCATCTCTTACCAAAGTGAAGGAATAATAAGGAAAAAGCATGTTGAGAAGTCCAAAGCAATGGCTACTACACTAGATAATATCCTGATTTACACATAATTGTTAATAAAGAAATAGGCTAAATAGAGGCCTGCTCCGTTAAGAAATCCAAATTCGACCCACTTTTCAGAGTCTAGAATAATTGCCACCTCTGCCATGAAGCCTTCTTCGATAACCTCAACCCTAGCAATTACTACTTTATGAAAACACTAAGGCACGTACTGTCTAGATGGCTTATTTTGCAAAATAGCATGAATCGCTTTGTATTATTAACTATATGTACAAAAATATGGACATATCCGTTTTATATCTCCAACCCGATTCTTTTTTACAACCACAGTTATTTTTCCTTATTATAAAAGTTGCACTCACTTCAAATTGTACACGGCATATTGAGCACTCATATTTATTGTAGGCTTCTCCCAATCGTCCCTGCCCTCTGCCCACATGATGGTAAAAGGATTTTATTTAAGGCATAAGTACACGAGGACAAAGAAGAAGGAAAAGCAACAAAACATGGGAAGCTGGAAAGCCAGTGGTAACTGACTTATCAAAGCCAAGGAACTGGGATAGATTTGGGAGAAGCTCAGAAGAAAGGTGGTCTGTGCTATAGAATCCCAGAAAGACTTAGGTAGGAGAAGTTCCACATACCTCTGAAAGTGGGGTGGGGGTGCTGAAAACTGAAGTCTTGGTTGAATGCCCAAATAAAAGCACTTTCTCGCAGGGGCGCCCGGGTGGCTCAGTTGGTTCAGTGTCTGACTTCAGCTCAGGTCATGATCTCACGGTTTGTGAGTTCAAGCCCCGCATTAGGCTCTGTGCTTACAGCTCGGAGCCTGGAACCTGTGTCTCCTTCTCTCTCTGCCGCTCCCCAACTTGTGCTCTGTCTCTCTATGTCTCTCAAAAAATAAATGTAAAAAAATAAAGCCACTTTCTTGCAGCAATGAAAGGCACAGCATAGGGAAATATAGTCGAGAGGACTATGGTGGCAGATGGTAGCCATGTCAGTGGTGAGCATAGCACAACACACAGAGCTGTTGAATTACTGTGTTATGCACCTGAAACTAACATAACACTGTGTGTCAACTGTACCTCAATTTTTTTTTTTTTTAAAGCCCTTTGTCTGCCAGCCAGGACTCTTCTCTACCCAATGGAGGAGTGCAGCTGCCCCTCCCCAACCTAAGCAGAAAACCAAGCCTCCTCCTTGAGGAGATAGAGCCGAGAGACTCAGGCATCAAAGTCACCAGGCCCAGTGGGGGTCAAGGATGTACAATCAAAATCAAGGACACCAGGCCCCACTGGGGTGGAGGAGTGGTCTGTGCACGCTAACCCATGCAACTCCATCCCTAACTACAGCCACAGTAATGCTGCCATTGAGGCTCTCGTCGGTTGAACATTGACTACACACATGCCACTGTGCTGAACATCCTACGTGCATGGTATCACGTCTAACCCTCGAATAAATCCTAGGAGGCAAGTACTATTTTGGACCTTAAAATCCTTTAAAAAGGAAGTCAAGCCAAAGTTTATATAACTGGTTAAGTTAAAACAAGATTAAGTAGCTGGCGGAAAACTCACAACTAGTAAGTGTCAAAGCCCAAATTTGGACCCCAAATCACTACCCTACATGACCCCCCCATTTATCAACTCATTTATTCATTTATTCATTCAACAAGCATTTTCTATGTGGCAGATACTGACACATGACTTGTAAAGATAAATATAACATATGGTCTGTATCCCCAACAAGCTCTCCTCATAAAGAGGGCAACAAATCAATAAAAGCGTAATGGGTACATTGAACAAGTAGGTCTCCAAACTGGGGTTAGAGTAAGTATTCTATTTCTCTCAGCCAGTGATCTGACGCTGTTCTGTGGCCCGTGTCTTCCCTACATGGAAAGTAGATGAAATCTTGGGCAGATTCCATAAACTCTCTTGAACACACTTAGTGCAAAGTCGCTCTGTCTCTGTTAGTCACAAGAGCAGTCTGATTTTAATTCACTGATCTGAACCTCATTCAGAGTTAAAGCCTCTCAGCTCCCCAGCTGGAGAACAAGTGGTGGGGAAGAAGGGGCATGGTGAGCTGCTCCCCTCTCTGCCTTGTGCTGCTCCTCCTCTTCTGTGCCCTCCCAAATACTGTCTCCGGCTCCCCCGGGGATGGAGGGAGACCCAGAGGGTAAACAAGAGGAGGTTTCTTAGCTCTCCAGTACTCTGATGATCTGGCAGCAGTGTTCTCTGGCCTTGGAGGGTTTTAGAGGTGAGTGTTCCTATGATGGGGCTCTTATGTGGGATCTCGAGATACCCCCCCTGGAGCCTTCTGAATAGACCACTTGACACAGCCAATGCTTCTCTTCTGGCTTCTGATCTCTCTCTCTCTCTCTCTCTCTCTCTCTCTCTCTCTCTCTCTCTGCCCTAGGCCACCCAGAGTCACACCCTCTATTAGAGTAACTGCTCTCTTCCGGCTATCTTCCAGGTTCAGAAAAGGCTCCAGGCTATTTTGCATGTCCAGTTCAATGAGAAACGTTTACACCCTCTTGCCAGTCATCGTGAATGAAAGTGCAGCTTATTCCCCATGAAGACTGTTTCTTTCTGTTCTGCCAGCCGGCAGGTGACTCTAGCCCCAGTCCCTTGCCCTGAGTATGCTCTGGCTCAGAACCAATGCCTGTCCCTTTGCCCTCAAACCCCATGGCACTTCTGTGTTTTTCCAGAATGGTCCTGTTGAAGGCTACTTGCTTGACAACCGAGACTTGAGGGGTGGTAGCTCTCAGGCCTCCCTCTCAATTATTGCACGTATTTTGACTTCTAGAACATTATGCCTACAGAGACAACTCCTGTTTTTGATTGATTTTCCACTGAGGTCATATTCTATCTTTAGAAATGCATTCTATGCAAAATATAAAGAAAAAAAAAGACAAGCTCAGAGCCATGGTTCCGAACACAGGACTATGTAGCCCCTGAGAAAAAGAAAACTTCTGGGGTCTTGTTTCTGATGGCATTTGTCCTTATCAGAAGTCACTTGAGAATTATTTGTAACTCAAAAGGTGGGTAAGTGTCCCACACAGCAACAACTTTCCAGACAAACAAAATTAGATCTAATTGTCAACATCTGAATTGCACTCACTAATTCTTTACTTGCATGTCTTGCTTTTGATAGATCATTTGGAAATAATCTTATCCCTGATGCTAGTTGTTTCTCCCAGACACTAACATGCACATGGATGTGTATTATTTTCAGAGAAGTGTGGAACTTGGTGTCTCCTGAAAAGACTCATAAAAATTCTGAGAGAAATAATAGCTCAGCCATGTAAATCCAGGCTAGGCCATCCAGTTTGGTTCCTCTTTGAATAATTACTCAATATGTCCCACAACTTCAAAGCTAAGGGGATTATTCCTTCGACATCACTGTCTCACCCTTATATTTCCTTAATTGGATTCCCTATTTCCTATAATATCAGCCTTTACCAAACATTATGATAATCCTATTTGTTTTCAATGGGATTATTAGATTTTTCTTAATTAAACACCAAGCAAACTTCAATACTCCAATCTCACTAGAAAACACAGAAGCTTCTTATGAAACAGTTTCTAAATGCCCTTCCTCTTACCAGACATGTTTGTAGAATGGTATCAATCACAAAACCCACAAATCACATGGCCAAAATAGTCCCAGAGTGGGTCATCCAAGTCTGCTGTTGCCCTATAGGAAGTTCCCAGAATGAGGTTTAAATGCTGGTTTCTTAACATCCACACTGCCCCCCACACCCTCACATCCCCCCCCTCAGAAAGCCAACCTGTCACCTTTGTCTCGGCATCTCCTGAGCCCCCCCCCCCCGCCCCGCCCCCGCAGGCCTGGCGTGTAGTAGGCCTTCAATAAACGTTGACTGAATTGTTTTATTGAATTTTAAGTAAGGACAGCCAGACCTCTTAGCAATCATGACACAGATGTTTTGCACCTCTTTTTTTTTTTTTTTTTTTTTTTTTAGTTGGCTCACAATCAGCAGTTGTTTTATTGCTCTTACAATAAAAATTAAATCAGAGGAATCACTCACAGAAGGAAGTGGAGCTTGAGTGATTTAAGGCCACTTCTTGTCTCTCCCTAGCTCTGCTTTGGTCTTCTACCGAGAAACTCTGCCTTTAGCTTTAAGAAAGCAAAAGAAAAGGAGAGGAGGAAGGTTAGAAAGATTGGGTCACCTTTTCAGAGGAGGAAAGAAACAACACTATTGTCATAAACTGCAGGAAACATTTCGTGAACCTACTAATTTGGGTACAAGTACAGGATCAATGGAATGGAAACCCTGCTTTGGAGAGGACAACCTATGAAGGGCAAAAGGGGTGTAGAGTCTAACTTGCTGGGACTGACTTTTTTAAAAAGAGGTCTACACTATCTAAATAATCCTGCAATATGACGTTTATAATGTAAAAGCGGAACAAATTATTGTTTACTTTAATGTGTTGAAAATGTTCGTTTTATTTTTTTTTTTATTTTTTTTATTTTTTCAACGTTTTTATTTATTTTTGGGACAGAGAGAGACAGAGCGTGAACGGGGGAGGGGCAGAGAGAGAGAAGGAGACACAGAATCGGAAACAGGCTCCAGGCTCCGAGCCATCTGCCCAGAGCCTGACGCGGGGCTCGAACTCACGGACCGTGAGATCGTGACCTGGCTGAAGTCGGACGCTTAACCGACTGCGCCACCCAGGCGCCCCGAAAATGTTCATTTTAAAGCGTATATTAATTTGAGGGGAAAATGTATGATAGAGTAGGGTTGAATTTTATGATTTTACATAATTCCAGGTATCCTTGTATAATCAATGTGTGTTTATGACTGTTTTATGGGACTCAGGCATGTGTTTACTATGTTAAATTATTTTCGAGGATTGCAGTTGTAGCTTTGTCTTTTTGACATGTTATTGATCATGACTATATTTTATAGGATACTGAGTCCTTGGTCAGTCCTCATTTACAACATTGTCGTTAGAGGAGAAGATGTTCCATTGTAGGGAAGATGTGATTTCTAACAACATAATGTGGCAAAAAACGAGACTGACTATAAAATCTAGGAACATGTGTTTATGGCTACAAACTGATAACAGGAACCGTCTTAAGAAGAAGGAGACTGACAGGTTGTAGGATGGATAATCAGCAGAGGCTCTCAAGAGAAAATAGGCCTCAATCTGTTATTTAAAGGAAAGGAAATAGAGTGAAGGCGATAAGCTGTCAGTAGTTACAGTCATTGTTATTTAACATCTGTATCGGGGGCTCCTGGGTGGCTCAGTGTTAAGCCTCCGACTTCGGCTCAGGTCATGATCTCACAGTTCATGGGTTCGAGCCCCATGTCAGGCTCTGCACTGACAGCTCAGAGCCTGGAGCCTGCTGCAAATTCTGGGTCTCCCTCTCTCTCTGCCCCTCCCCGCTCGCACTCTGTCTCTCTGTCTCTCAAAAATAAATAAACGTTAAAAAAAATGTTTTTAACATCTGTTGAACAGAAAGGGTCTTATTGTTTAGGCCAAGTAGCTCTCCTCTGTCTACTCCAGTTATGCACACCAGGTAACAGAACACTCCGAGCATAGAAATGTGTATGTAAATGTGTTTGTTTTCCTTCGTAATGTAATAAATCTGACTGCTTGCCTACCATGACCCAGGCACATCCTGTGTGTTGGGGAATGTAAAGACAGTTGTAACTTGGTCTTTGTTTTCAAAAGCCTCCCAATCTGGTAGGGAAGACAGACTAGGAGATAGTGCAGTAAGGTCAATGCTATAATGGAGGTAGTGTTGGAGCACAAAGAAGTGGATATTAAATTTATATTTGTGGGCACAAGGAAGGCTCCTCAAGAAAAAGTATGTGGCCTCTCCAAAAAGAGGCCACACTGATCCTGCTAGGCCAGCCAAGGGCAAGTGGCCCCCCAAAATGGGGGCAGCCTCAGCCCATCCTGCTACTCTGCCACATGGAAGGGAAGAGAACATTTGTCCCAAAGACACTGCCCCACAGAGAAAAAGGTTCAAAGCCACTGCATTTCCTCCACCAAGGCCCCCACTCCCTACCATCATGGCCCAACTGGACGTTCCTGTTGTCTCGTTAGTGACAGACTTGTCCCAGAGCCTGTCCCCTGAAACAGCCAGACAAAACAATGAGCTCCTTCCAAGACTTAGAGGGTGGGGTTTGAGTATATGATGTTTGGAGAAGTGGCTACATTGTACCCCACTCATGTCTTTGGAAATAAAGGGGTTGGGGTAAAAGGTCAGGCCCCTTTGCAGTACCCCATCACTGTCCCAGCCTCCTATTTCCTGTCCAATTCCCATTCTGAGTCCATGACCCAGCTAGAGAAGCCTTATCTCTACTATTATTTTTTTTAATCTATCTTATACAAAGATCAAGACTCTTCAGACCTAGCCAAAAATGTGATATCTTTGTTCTCTGGCTCCACTTCCCTTTCCCCTGCCTCTAGCTGGCCAAATTAGAGATTGGGCAGTAGCAGGTTTGGGGGCAGGGGAGGTGCAGGGAGACATAAAAGGAGAGTATGTTTTTTGAAAATCTACTAATATTTAACCCCCCCCTTGAGCTCATGGCTTTGGTTGTCTATCTGATGAGGTAGTTGCTGCTATCCAGAATTGCAACTGAAAACTCTTCACAGCACGGTTGAAAATTGAAGTTATTTCTACCACTGAGATACATCATGGGTTAAACAAGTTTTCTAGGGGGTGACCTAAAAATTAAACACCAGTTACCATCAGAGAGGGAAAAAAAGAGCTCCAAAACCCAAACTTTATTTATATGTATTGTATAGACGATTTTGTTAATATGCAGTCTAATATGTTTAATCTTGTGAATTTCCAAATGCACATGCTAATGATTGGTATATCCATCGTTTCAAGAGTTTCTTGTTTCTATCATATTATAGATATGCTTAGATTATCAGGAATATATGATTTCTTTGCTTTCTCAACCTAATTTTCCATTCTGGCCAGTCTCCTGTGGGTTTTTTAATGATAAACCAGGAATCTTTTTTGGGTGCTTTTTCTCAGTGACACCGTGTAGCGGCCACATGTACAAGCATAGGTATCTCCGGTGGTCACCCACTTTGGGAGTAGATCTCTAGTGGACAAACCCAGTATTTACAGTAGCTGCTGCCACACGGCCACCAAAACAGCTTTTAAGTGAATGCTCCTCTTTACAGGACCCATCTGTCTTCCAAGCTCTACATGGTATGTTGGAGTGCCCCAGGGTTCAGTGCTCTGACCTCTTTCTTATCGGTTTATCTGTCTGCCTAAGTGAGTTCATTTAGCCCCAGGGCTTTTAAGATCCCAAACTTCTAACTCCAACCCCAGCCTCTCCTGTGAACACATCATGCTCATATCTACTGTCTACTTGAAGTCCTCACTTGGAAGTGTCTTAAACTTCAAATATACAAAATAGAACTCCTAATTCTCTATCACCGCATGAAACACACACGCACACACAAAACATGTCTCCCACAGTATTCCTCTCACTAAAAGGCAACTCCATTCATCCAATTCTTGCCGTTTCTCAAGCCAAAAACCTTGGAGTCATCATTGACTCTTTCTCTCACATCCAGTTTATATCCAGGATCAAATGATGTTTGTCCTTAACTCCACCATTGCCCTGAGCTACCATCCAAGCCACCGTCACCTCTCACCTGGGTTATTACAAGAGCTAACTAACTGGCCTCCTAGCCTCCACCATTCCTTTCCCACAGTGTATTCTCTACAGACCAGTCAGAGTGAGTTCCCCAAAATGTTAAGTCTGATCAGGCCAGGGGCGCCTGGGTGGCGCAGTCGGTTAAGCGCCCGACTTCAGCCAGGTCACGATCTCGCGGTCCGTGAGTTCGAGCCCCGCGTCCGGCTCTGGGCTGATGGCTCAGAGCCTGGAGCCTGTTTCCGATTCTGTGTCTCCCTCTCTCTCTGCCCCTCCCCCATTCATGCTCTGTCTCTCTCTGTCCCAAAAATAAATAAACATTGAAAAAAAAAATTTAAAAAAAAAAAAAAAAAAAGTCTGATCAGGCCAGTTCTTTGTTCATAATACTCCATGCCTTCCTACCTCACATAGTAAAACCCTTCACCATAACTTACAAGACCATGCATGATCTGCCCTTCCTTAACCTTGAAGTTCTGACCTTATCTCTTACCTCATATCCCAGTCCCCTCCACTCTCACGTAGTTCCAGTAGTTCTAACTATACTGACACACCTGACATATGGGAAGTAGCTTCCCCGTGATGGTTGTGCTTGCTGTTCTCTCTGCCTGGAATGTTCTTCTCCGAGATAACCTTTACTTCAAGTTTCTGCTCAGATCGCACCTTATCACAGATGTCCCTGACCATCCTACATAGAGAGGCAAGCCCTCTGCCCAGTTTTTCTCTATTCCCCTCACCCAGCTTTATTTTTCTACATAGCGCTTACTGCCTCCTTAGAGACAGGGAGGCCAGTTAGACAGCTATTGTAATAATCTCTGACATATTATACATTTTTGTATTTGTCAACTGTCTCTCCACACTACTCACTATACTCTGTGGAAACAGGAACTTGGGGTGTTTTATACTCTACCCTACCCACAGCAACTAGAACAGAGATTGGCACAGAGTTGGTACATTTTAAATACTCATTGAATAAATACAAGAAAAAATGTTTTAGAGACCTCGGGATACCATGTTCCCTAATGGTTGGCCACACGGTCTCTGGCTATAGCTGCAAGATATTCCACTGGAATTGCCTACTTCAGCCCAAACAGCTAATGATAACCCGGGTATCATGGTCAATATTGGTAATACATCTGGAAACATTATCCCGCCCTGACTCCCACCCCTGGAGGGCCTGAACCTGTAATATTACATGCAGCTTTAGCTGTTATAAGCTCAAGAAATATCCAAATAAAAACAAGTACAAAGATCCAGGAAATGGAGAGGACTGCCAGAATAAGTAGGACATTTCAGTCCAGGAGTGACAAAAGATGAGAGAATATGATTACAATTTAGAAAATCATAATATTGTGATCAAGCCCAAGGTGAACTTGTATACCAAGTCAAGGATACAACAGAAACAAAGGAGGGAAACTCGTTAAAACTTGGAAGGTAGAATGATGTGATAGAAATTTCACTTGGGCAATGAGATAGGGACACCTGAGTTTAAACCTTAGGTCTAGCTGCATGATCTTGGACATGAACTACTATGAACTAGAACTTGTACATACAAATAAGATAACGGTACCTGTGCCATAAGTACCATTATGAAAAGAATGTACATACAAAACACATGGCAAATGCTTATTCCCTTCCTGTGATGAGGAAAATATTAGGATAAGTGAAAGGAAGTTCTAAAGCAGAAGACAAGCTTAGTAAGTTTTGTTATAGGATGAAAAGAAATAGGTAAATAAATACAAGTAGGAAATATATGTATTATATTCATTCTGCATTTTACAATCATCAGACTATTTTCACTGACTTCATCTCCTTTGACCTCATAAGCTATCTTATCCACTAAGAAAGGTAGATGTTATTAAACCCATTTTACAGATGAGGAAACTGAGGATGGGAGTTTGTTTTTTTTTTTAAGTCTTTTTAATACAAGCTTGGTGATCCTCCCACAATTCAGGGCCTCTTTATAGGATTTAAATCACTTCTCAGAAAAGCTTAGTCACATAGGGAGACTCACTACGGGTGATTAATGAAAACAAAGAATTCTGAGGTTTTAGTTTGTAAGAGGAGTCAAGAACTACCACACACTTTCTCAGCACACCTCACAGGCCTGTTATGAAAAAATCCAGCTGGATGGGGCCTGGACGTAATTCTCCCGAGCAAGCTTCTCAATCCACTGTTTGCTGTCCTTAACTGGGCATGAGTGCAGTCCACCCATGAGATATGCCCATGGACATCTTCTTCCTGCCTCTGGTTTGGGAGGGCATGTTGTTGTGCATTCCCAAGGGTGGAGGGCAGACTTGGGAGGCCTGGGTCTTCAGTCACAATAATCCCAGTTACCAGAAACAGCTAAACCAAATTTATAACATATGTTTCCACAGCCTCAAATACCCACCATTTGTCCCATGACCTTCTGTCTTTAAACAAATGCCAAACAAGGAGATTCAATTATTCAGTCAGTCTAATAAGGAATTGGTTTATGCTGAAACTCAATGCTAAGTTTATGTAATTTTACACTGTGGGTCACACTGAAAACTTTATGCAAGCTTGTAGCTGCCATCAAGGAAGATTCCTACCTTTCTTTAGAGTTAAACGAGTTTCTAGGCAGAACTGATCCTCAAAAAGAGAAAAAGCCAATCATACCACACCAGTTTTGGGAATGAAAAACAACAGAGAGATGGCATCCATTTATCTGTGCAACAAATGTTTACTGTGCTCTTTTGAAGTGGCAAACACTGTACAAGGTATTGGCACTATAAAATGGACAAGAAACAGTCCTCAGGGTCTTGTGGGCAGTTAGACACAGAACAGTCTGAATCATTTACAACATGATGTAATAAATATTATGATGAAAAGAATTATCAGCTGCAGTGGGAGTTTATGCTATGTGATTATGGAGTGTTGCTAGGAGATATCACCTCCATAGTTAGGATGATCCACTCATCCCAGTTAGCCTGGGACTTTCCTGGCTTCCCTGACAGTCCTGTATCCTGGGGAATCGTCCAGTCCCGGGCAAAGTGGGATGGTTGGTCACCCTACCTGTGATCCTAAACCAACCAAATAAATAAATAAATAAATAAATAAATAAATAAAAAGTTAATTTTGGTCTCCTTGAAAACAACCAAGCTTATTCCCCGGGGCATATGGGATCAGAATAACTTCATCAGCCTGAAGACTCAGCAGTCGATGGAAGAATTGAGGTCTTTCATGGCTCTGCCAGAGACAAATGAGAGTCAGTCTGACATGTTAATAGAGCTCATACATGGTTTCCCTGGCCCTTGACTAGTCATCTAGTTAACCTGCCTGAGCATTTGTTTGTTCATCTGTAAAACTGCGGTAGATACGGCATTAGTCAGGATAAGCCAGATTCTACTGCTAAATCTTAGTGGTTTATAATCCCAAAAGTTTATTTGCTTTGCAAGTCAGCTGGGGCTAGCTATGCCGCTCATCTTCTGCCTCCGGAAGCCAGGTGAATAGGGCAGCCATCATCTCAACCGTTGTCTGTCTCCGGTTCAAAGGCAAAGAGAAATGTTCTCCCTACCTCAGAACCATTTTCTCACCGTCCACTAGCCTTCCCTAAACCGATGCTTTTGGTTGATTTTAAGCTTTTTTGTTGTTGTTGCCACAGCAGAACCCGGCCTATTCTGACTGATGGGGATACACACTGGTGCAGACGTGACTCACAACAGAAGTGAGATTAGTGAAGTTTGGTACCCTCCTAAGGGGTGGTGTGAACACCCTCGAATGCTGTCTCCTCAGGTTACTCATATGAACTATCCTGTTTTCAAAAACCAAAGCTAGTGCTGAGGTTAAGGGTAGGGTTAGGGTGTTGCTAAAGATCAACATTCCTGGTTTGCCCTTCATACAAACTTGTAAGTTTCTCACAGAGAAACACTTTTTCCACAGCCCAGCCGAGGTCCCACCCAGCTATTCTTCTGGCAAATAATGAGCAGCTGGTCACAGGGCCAGAACATACGGTTGGCACAGCAATGCCTCTCCCTGCTACTGGAAACACAACTATGCCGCATCATTCTTGTGTGTTTAAAATGGGCTTTTGAAAGCCACTGGATCATTTGGAACATATTTCTCATGAGTTTTATGACATTTTAACTCTACTCCCCTCCGTTTGAGTTTCACTGCAAGTTTCCTGTTCGTGCTAAAGATAGTCATAAACAAACTCTGTGGTCTGTATCTCAAAAAGGGAAACATATGTAAAGTCCAATTATCATCGCCTTTCTCGGAGAAGGGAAGAGCTCTGCTTCCTAGAGGGTCATGTGCATTTGCAAATTCCCCTCTGACAGACAATAAATGGCACATCTGAACTGATGGCCTCTCCTTTTCAGAAATCATTCAAAAGATTCCGGTGGAGAGCTACAACATCTGATTACAAAGTCAGTGGCAAAAAGGGTTTTCCTCTAGGGATCGTTCAGCAGGAGTTTCAACGTGGCTGAACTTTTATATAACTGAAGTCATCCATTATGTTCTGATGAGCTTGTGCATAACATACTGCCTATGTAAGTGGGACATCAAAAAGTTCTGACCTTTTAGTTAAGTGAAATGAAATGTTTCTCTTAGTCTGATGATTGAATGGGTCCCTTTAAAAAAAAAATCATAAAAGTTTAATCCTATTTAGGTGAATCCCATTGTGATCTTGCTTGGAAATGAGTTATCCTACAGCATGAGTTTTATAGTGACTGATTTCCTCTTCTGTCCAACATAGCAATTACTTAGCTGTGTTCTTATGTATTAAACCGCGTTCTCCAGGGTTCAGTTTAGTTAGTTTCACTCCTGGTGACACCGGGAATGGAATTTCAGCATAATCTCCTGAGGATCCATGGACAGGAAATTGTCCAATGGCGAAACTCCAGGGAGACAGCAACAGACCGGCTTGCATCTGAAGTTGAAGATGTTGGATGGTGGGAGCCTGGAAACAAGCATAGAGGAAATGGTTCCTGGAGATAGAGGGAGAGTCTCCCAGGCAACACTCAGTTCAGGAACTAATTACCTTTCTTACTGAAATCCCTAGAGGTCTATTAGGTCCCTCCTTTGTTCATGGGCAGACTCACAGGCAGTGGGAATTCGAGAGGAGACATTTTATGGATGGTATTCTCAACACCACTCTGAGTACAGTGTAAGGGATTGCACAGCCCCATGGCCTGCACTGCACAAATCTGTGCAGTCCTAAACAGGAACAGAAAAGGCACTAATATTTCCCCACACGGGAGCCTCAGATCCCTAAGTTTCCATTAAAGGACTTCGGGTAGTCAGAAACTACACACAAGATTCAAACAAAGTCTCGTGTACTTACTTGTTGGTTCCTTCACCGAGTGTTCATCACGTTCAAGTTGCTCTGCTAGGCTCTGGGAATTCATCAGCAAATGAGACAGCCCGAATCCTAACAGAAAAAAAGCTCAAGCTCTACTCCAATTGTCCAGCATTATACAACTACCTTCAACATCATTTAATTAAAATTCTGGTAAATGTTGCAAAAGAGAAATACAAGGCATTAGGAGAGCATATAACAGAGAACTTTACCTGGTCTGAAGTTCAGGGAAGGCTGCTCTGAGGACATGTTGCAAAAATTGAAAGCCACTATAAAGGATGAGTTTTAGTTAACTAGTTAAAGAGGCGGGGCGAGAACATTACAGACAGAACAGGAAATGCAAAGGTGAAAAGGAGAATGGCATTCTAGGGACAGAGAGACAGCCAGGTGGCTGGAGTAGATGCTGAGCAGGAGAGGAAAGAACAGGCTCTGAAGACTGTCAAGGGTTTGGGGCCTGAGCTGGGAAAGAGGACATGATTGACTGTTATTGTACAAGTAATGTAAGTTGTATTGCTTGTAAACAAATGATAACTCAAATAAATCACACAACACAGGATGATAGGAAAAACTCCTTGAAAGTTTCCTTTAACCATCTACCCTCCACCCCAACTCATAGTGGTTAAAAGTAACCACTGTGAACAGTTTTGTGTGTGAATTTCCAGACCTATTGCTATAAGTATTTTAAAGGGAGAGTTGCTTTGCATTTTACTTACATAAATTATACCATGCATATTATTGTGAAATTTTTCTTTTCATTTAGTAATATGACTCAGAAATCTTTCCATACTTTCTGTATTTGCATCTACCTCATTCTCATATTTAACTATTCTTCTATTAGTGGACCTTTTTTCAAGATTCCAAGTAGTATGGCAGAAGACTCCCAGGAGTATCGAATTCTAAGCCAGCACTAAAGTCTCCCTCTCCCACTCTAAACAATAGAAATTCTCTGCCAACTATGATCAAAATATTTTAAACTATATTATATAGCTCAGCTCAAAAGAGGGACAGGACAACCCACAGGTGCCACAAACATGGAGGGCAAGCAAAGCCAGAATGGGGCTATCGGTCTTGGTCAGAGGCCCAAGTGTCTAAGGCCTGAGGTTTCCATTCACGCAGCAATAGGAGATTCCTCCTGTATCCTGCAGGAGGGCATAAGCAAGAACTAAGCTCTGCAAGAAGCTGGGATTGTCAAATGACCATTAAAGAAAGGACCAGAAACACATAGTCTACCAACCCAGAGTAGTCATGATAAAGCTTGCCATAATCCACAACCACTCTTGGAAGAAAAAATACCACCTTGTGGAGTTGAAACATCAAGCTAGTACCATATGTAGGTTTGTAGGAACCCCAAGGTAAGAAATCAGCATAGAAACCTCCACACAGAAAACCATAAAACATTACTGCAAGAATATAAAGATCTCAATAAATGGAGAAGTGTACCATGTTCAAGGACTGGAAAACTCAATATTGAAAAGATGTCAGTTTTCCTCAAATCTATAGACTCTACAATTCCAATTCAAAATCCCAGCAGCTTTTTTTCATGTGGAAATTAAAAAGCTGGTTTTTTTCCATAAATTTATATGGAAAAGAAACAGGCCAGAAATAGTCAAAACACTCTTAAAGAAGAACAAGAAGGGAAGACTTATTCTACCAGATATCAAATTTTTTTATGTTTATTTATTATTTTGAGAGAAGGAGAGACAGAGCACAGGCAGAAGAGGGCAGAAAAAGAGGGAGACACAGAATCTGAAGCAGTCTCCAGGCTCTGACCCATCAGCACAGAGCCTGATGCGGGGCTCGAACTCACAGACCACAAGATCATGACCTGAGCCGAAGTCGGACGCTTAACCAACTGAGCCACCCAGGTGCCTCATATTCTACATTCAGACAGTACTATATTGGTATTATTTCCAGGTGAATTATAGATCTAAGTGTGAAAGTTAAAACAATAAAGCCTCTAGGATTTAACACAAAAAGCATATCTTTGTGAGTTTGAGGCAGGAAAGAAGGAAGAAAAGAGCAAAGGAAAGAAGGAAGGAAAAAAGGAAGAAAGAAAGAGACATATATATGGGGTCATATGCATCAAAAACAAAGGCAAAACCAAAAGCAAAACACCTCTATTGGGAGATATCCACAGCTCAAAAGACACATGACTCCAAAAATGGAAAGTAAAAAACACAACACTCTGTAAATCTCTCAGTAAAATTACAAATCATATACTGATACAAATGCTCGATTGGAATTGCATTAAATGCATAGATTATCTTAAAGGTAATTAGCATCTTTAGTATAATAGGTAACTTATTAAGTATTTACTATGTGCCTGGCACTGGGCTAAGTGTTCTAAACAGATCATTTTATTCATTCATTCATTCATTCATTCATTCATTTATTATTTAGTCAGATTATTTTATTCATCTCTCATCTTTGATACAGGAATTAGTGAATATTATTGCTCTCATTTTACAATCAATCAAGACTGATTTACACTCAAGTGAAGTGACTTTTCGGAGATGACCCATGAGAGAATTGAACGAAAGCGGATTCAAACTCGAGCAGTCAGACCTGAGACTCCTCACCACCACGTTAGACCTTCTGTGCAGAAACATGGAGTGTACTTTTGTAGAGTCGGGTGTTATTTTTCTATCCTTTAATCAGTCCAAAGTTTTTTCTTTAATATGAAGTTACATATTTTATTAAGTTTTATGGGTTTTGATGCTACTGTGAATAAGAGCCTTCTTTCCATTACATTTTCTAAATGTTGGTGACTGGGAGATCTGTTGATTTTCTTAAATCTTCTATCTGACTATTGAGTGGTCTTACTCGTTTTTCAGTTGATTCTCTTGGATATTCCAGCCAGTCAAGATGTATGTAAATAAGGAGGTATGTAAATAATGACAGCGTTCTCTCTCTCTTTCCCCTGACTACCTCTTTTGCCGATATTTGTGCATTTTATGGCAAAGGGAAAGGTCATAATGTGGTACTGTTGGGGAGGGGAGTCAGTGCATTCCAGGCAGCAGGAACTCTGTTGTGAGCACAAAGTTATGAACAACTTAACCAATTCCAGAAACTAAGAGTAGTTTAACATGACTGTAGGGTGGGTGCAGATGAGGACAGCAAAAGATGATAACTTGAAAGGGAAGACAGGATCTTGTAGGATGACAAGCCATTAAAAGACCTTCAGTGAGGATGTGGCATAAGACTTACATTTTCAAAATACCACCAAGTCAGCAGGTGGAGAACTGAATCAGGAAGGGAATACTGAAGAAAAGGAGACAGGAAGGAGATTATGGCAATAATGCATACAAGGGAGGAGCCACCCGTGGAGTAATAGGAAAAGGGTGTGAATTTATGAGACTGGAGTCCCTACTCATTCAGCCTCCTTCTAGTCATGATCTTGAACCAGTTACTCCATCTCCCCAGGCTTCAGTTCTTCTAATCTGTAAAATTAGGATAATACTACCAACCTGGCATGGCTGTGAAGTTTAAGCAAGATAACATGTGTGATGTGCACTAAAAACTGGTAACTCTTTATTATGGAGCTAGACAATGGCAGTGAGAATGAAATTGAGGTCACTGATTCAGGAAATACGTATCCATCACAGTGCCATGCCAAAGCTATCACTTCCTTTTGTGAGTTATCAGGAAAGATAAACTTTGATGTCTAAGTTATTGGGGAAGATAAAGCTGTGTGTTAGCATCCTTTCAGCCACACCCCAAGTTCTATCTCTCTTGTGCTCTCTGCCTTCTCTTCTCCCTGCCCACACCCCACCCTTAAGACTGCTGTGGGGATTGGATTTATATCAGGACACAGCTGAACTACATGGCTCAAAAATTAGTTTGCCAACTCAACAACAACAACAACAACCCAATTAAAACATGTGCAAAGGACTTGAATAGACGTTTCTCATTTCTCCAAAGGAGATATGCAGATAGCCAACAAGCACATGAAAAGATGCTTATCGTTAGGGAAATGTAAAGCAAACCATAATGAGGCACTACTCTATATCCATTAGGATGGCTATAATTTTTTAAAAAATGAAAATAATAAATATTGGCAAAGATGTGGAGAAATTGGAACCCTTGTCCATTGCTGGTGGGTATGTAAAATCACTCATCCACTGTGCAAAACAGTTTGGTGGTTCCTCAAAAAGTTACACGTAGAATTACCATATGACCCAATAATTCTACTCCTGGCTGTATACTCAAAAGGATTGAAAACAGGTATTCAAACAAGTATAGGCACATGCATGGTATGGTCTGAATGTTTGTATCTCCCCCCAAATCACATATTGGAATCTTAATATCCAATGCTATGATGCTAGAAGGTGGGACCTTTGGGAAGTGATGAAGTGAGCAGGGGGGAGGGGCCTCATGAATGGGATTAGTGTTATAGAAGAGATCCACAGAGCTCCTTAGACCTTATATCTTGTGAGGATATAGGAAGCCTATGAGCCAGAAAAGGACCTTCACCCAACCATGCTGACACCCTGGTCAGAGACTTCCAGCCTCCACAACAGAAAGCAACAAATTTCTATATTTATAAGCTACCCAGTCTGTGTTTTGTTTAGCAGTTCAAATGGACTATAACAACACAGGTTCATAGGAGCACTATGCACAAGAGCTAAAAGGTGGAAACAACCCAATGTCTACTCATATAATGACAAAATATGGTATATACATATAATAGAATATTGCTCAACCATAAAAGGAAACGGAGTACTGATATATGCTACAACATGGAAAGCATTATGCTAAGTGAAAGAAGCCAGACACAAAAGATTTATTATATGATTCCATTTATAAAAAATAAGCAGAATAGGTAAATCCCCAGAAGAGACAGAGCAAAGATAGGTAGTTACCAGAGGCAGGAAGAAGGGAGAATGAGGGGAAATTACTTAATAGATATGGGGTTCCCTGGGTGGCTGTTGGTTGAGTGTCTGACTCCTGGTTTGGGCTCAGGTCATGATCTCAGAGTTGGTGGGATCGAGCCCCATGTCGGGCACTGTGCTGATGGTGCATAGCCTGCTTGGGACTCTCTATCCCTCTCTCTGCCCCTCCCCCACTCATGTTCTCTTGTCTCTCTCTAAATAAATAGACTTAAAAATAATTAAATAGGTATGGGGTTCCCTTTCAGGGTGATAAAAATGTTATGGAACTAAATAGAAAGGATGGTTGCACAACGCTGTGAATATAATAAATGCCCCTGAAATGTTCACTTTGAAATGGTTAATTTTATGTTAATTTCACCTCAGTGACATAAATAAATAAAATATATATTTTTTAATTATTATGAAAGCCTCTTCATAATAATTCACTTTCATAAGAAAGTGAATGCGATTAGCTGCTAGAGTTCACTTCCCTCAAGTCACCAGTGAATAAAATAAAAGGTAGCTTATGTTAAACCACAATGGTACCCATTCTGGTCAGAGCATTAATGTTCAGGCTTTCTTTATTGTTTCACAACACGAGTATCTCTAATGAGAGCAGTATAATCTCCTACTGATGTCATTACCTTTAACTAGATGAATACTGCATGGGGACCCTTATTTTTTCTCTCCATTGTCTTGTCTTTTCACAGTCCCCCTGAATACTCACAGCCTTGGGCTAGTTCCAGGGGCCTTCTGGAGGCAATTTTTCTCCCTTTGAGTTGCTGGGTTTTATTTATTTATTTATTTATTTATTTATTTATTTATTTATTTATTTTTGACTGTGAAGTCTTTAAAAGTCCTCAATACTGCTCTATGAAATTATTATGTCTCCTTATGTCTAGCCTATATAAGCTTCATGAGGGCAGGAATCAGGCTGCTTTGGTTTACCACTATGCCGAGCGCATAGCACAACAAAGAAATTTAGGTGCGTAGATCCCCATCTTGGCAGACCTGGGTTTCTTTTCGGCTGTCACAGCACTTGAAGAAAACAGTCTGCTGGATAAATTGGTTTTTAGTTTTAATGTTTCAACTCTATCATTATCCTGTGTTCATAGGAAAGGAGACTGACTACAAACCAGCAAATGCTTCTCTAATATTACCATTCCCCTCCACAGTCAAAATACCACCTTGGCTCCCTTACCAACTGATAAAACACATGCTGTTTCTCAACCTCTTCCACCTGCAGCTTTCTGATGCTGCTCGTTCATTACCACCTGAAGGTAAAAATTCTAGGATATATTAATTCAACATGGTTTGAAAAGTGAAATAAATTTTCACTTGTTTCTGTCTACTCAGAATTCAAATTGTTTAATTTGTTGTATTTTAAAAAAAAAGACAAAGCATTAAACACCCTCTCACTTCACTTTTTTCTTTTATTCAAGGTGCCTCACTTTTGTTCAGTTACTGACTTCCCAGTAAATGTTGCCAGTACTAGAAGCTGCAATTGGACTATTTTGTTGCTCTACATAAACAGAGCCTTAATCTAGCTTTAAGGCTCAAAGAAAGACTCTACAGGTAATAATTACAGACAAGGGTTGTCCCCAAAGAAAAAGATGTTTTGACACTGTTAAGAATCACCATGTGTAGCTGCCTCCTCCTATGTCAAGCACAATACGTGGGAAGAAGACCAATTTACTAGTCAGAGAGTTTCGGGTTTAAGTCTCAGCTCTGCTACTTACTGTATGAGCTTGAGCAAGTTATTAAACAGCTCTGAACATCAGCTTATTAACCTTAAAAAATGGAAATGACAGATAATTCATCAAGTTGTTGTCTGCATTAAATACATTATTGTATTTAAAGATTACCTGATATATAATGGGCTCTCAATTAACAGTCATTATCATCATTCTATGCCAGATTCATCTTATTGGGATAAAATTTCATTTGTCTCTTGTTTACATACATGCATGCACAAGCACACAAGCATCTCCTCACCTGAATTTCAGGCTTATCTAATAGTAAAACTGTCAAAACAGAAAAGTAAGGGGTGCCTGGGTGGCTCGGTGAGTTAAGTGGCCGACTTCCGTCCAGGTCATGATCTCACGGTTCGTGAGTTTGAGCCCGGTGTCAGGCTCTTGACTGACAGCTCGGAGCCTGGAGCCTGCTAAGGATTCTCTGCTAGGGGATTCTCTGCCCCTCCCCCACTCACACTCTGTGTCTCTCTCAAAAATAAATAAACATTAAAAATTTTTTTAATAAAAAAATTTTTTGAAAAGAAAAGTAGGAGAGGGACATCTAGGTGGCTCCGTCATTTAAGCATCTGACTCAAGCTCGGCTCAAGTCATGATTGCATGGTTCGTGAGTTCCATGGAATTCTGTCTCCCCTTCTCTCTGCCCCTTCCCTGCTTGCACTTTCTCTCCCTCTCAAAACAAATAAATCAACTTAAAAAAAAGAAAAGAAAAGAAGACAGACTGTATAATGTACTACAGCCATAAAAACAGGCGTGTTTGTGGGTTTTTTTTCCCAAAAATTCTTAATCTATATGAATTCTGTAAGTCCACACATGTCTGTATTAATTTTACCCATATTTGCCAAATGTTATCCAATTTTTGATGCTGCTTTCCTTGTCACAATCCATAATTTCCACAAATCTACGCCTGTGTTTCCATACGTATGTAGATCCCAGTGGGAAACGAAACCAGATGTAATGAAAAAGAGCATCAAGGAATGTATTATTCAAATGCCGTCTGATTCCTGGGAGACTCAGAAATTATTTTCATAGTAAAATGAATTTAAATCAATTCAATAACTAGTTAGACAATGCCTACTACATTCAAGACACAGGAGAGATCCAAAGATAAATATGATACAGACTCTGCCTTCAAGCAGCTAATAGTCTAGTAAAAACCTGATAATATCAGCCATATAACAGATCTGGTTATTCTAACAAATCCCTCATCCCACCATGGCCTGTTCAGTGCATCTCACAGAAATCGTTCAGACAAAATCAGTTGGAAACAGTACAAGTAATTTTCTAGATTCTTTGGGCAGATAATCTTGTTTTAAAGGATAACAAAACATAATAAAGTTTTCTGAATCATCTCTTGTGGCTGGCTCTGTTGTTTGTGTTCACCAGGTAATAACTCAATTATCCTTTTCTATATAGCGGGGACCATTTTATGTGAGACTATAGCAGAGAAGCTTTGGCAAGATTATTTGCACAAGGAGGTATTTCCTTATTTGTACCAAACACGATGACATTTAAGCAATTCAAAGGAAATAAATTTTTACAGTGTGTTGAGTATTCTGTGCTAAGAATTTTTATGTGGTGCACTAGGTAAATTACATGTAAAATAATTTTCCTTAAGAAACAGAATGTTCCTGAAGATACTGTTGTTGAATTTTTTTTTTCATCAAAAAAGGTTAATCCAAAATTTGACCTTGTAAACAATACCAGCACACTATGAACCAGACACTTGCAAATCACTGTTGCTCTCTGGTATGCTAAGCCCTCTAGAGAGGAGAAGGACTGGAACATCATTTCCTCTCTACCACTAGGTAACTATTAATAGTCCAGCATTCTAATGAAAACCCTAGTGACCTGGAAAAGTTAATGTGCCTTTCAGTGTCTTATTTATACCCCAAGAATAACTCAGCATCAAATCCAAGATGAATACGCATTTACACACATACACACACACACACACACACACACACACACAGAGCTCATGGACTTATCCCAATTATTATGAAAGCCAGAAAGAATTACATGGTCTATATTCCTTTTGATTCTCACATTGTAGAGCTGATGATTGAGGACATAGCAAAATACTGAAGTTCTACCAAAAATACCTTTAGGAAAATGATAGACCAAATTTTGGAGATAATTAAAATCCACTAAAAGAAAAATCACAGCATTCCTCCCTTAAAAACTTAATGAAATTCTAAGGTTATGTCAGAAAGTGAAACCAGTTCCATGGAAAATATAGTTTGAAAAAAGTTAAATGTCAGATGTTCCCCAACTTATGATTGTTCAACTTATGATTTTTTTACTTTATGATGGTGTGAAAGCAATGCACATTTAGTAGAAACTGTACTTTAAATTTTGAATTTTGATATTTTCCTAGGCAAGCGATATGTGGTGCAACACTCCCTCATGATTGTGGGCACCAGCACGTGGCAGCTCATGGCCAGGGTCAACAACGGATACACTTGCAATCCTTCTGTACGCATACGACCATTCTGGTTTTCAGTACAGTATTCAATAAGCTACATGAGACATTCAACACTTTATTATAAAATAGGCTCTGTGTTAGATGACTTTGCCCAACTGTAGGCTAATATAAGTGCTCTAAGCACATTTAAGATAGTCTAGACTAAGCTGTGATGTTCAGTAGGTTAGATGTGTTAGATGTATCAAATGCTTTTGACTTAAGATATTTTCAACTTGTGGTGGATTTATTGAGACATCAGCCTGTCATAAGTTGAGGGAGACCTGTATATATATATTAATAAAATGATAACATAATTATTATTGGCATAAGTGTGTATCATGGTTTTCAAGGTTCTTCTCTTTTTTAGGTGTCCACTTGGACTTCACTGCCTTCGAGAAGACTCTGCTGGTTCTTCTTAGACCAGGTTATGTGCCCTTTCATGTACTCCTTACCTTGGTACTTATCAGGTGAGCCTGGCAAGAATTCTGTTAGATAGGTGTAGTTTTGATTGCCATTTTACAGATAAGAAAACCGCGTTCAGAGAAACTGAGTAACCTGTCTCACCAAGATCACAAAGCAGAACCAGGAATCAAACTCCTATCAAATGACTCCAAACCCCATACTCTGGCTGCAGATTACAGGGGAAAAGATTATTCAGTGGGCTTCTCTTCACTTACTTTAAGATTGCATCTACTGAACATTAAGTAGAGAGATGAGCAACTGTCTGTTGACTTTGGGCAATAAACATAGAACATATGGCTAATTACAGTAAGAATGTGTTGAGCCCTAATGCCAAGTGGCAAGTGCTTGTCTAGGTGCTCAGTACGTTCTCTCATTTTATTCTTAAAACATCCTGTAGTTGGGGCGCCTGGGTGGCGCAGTCGGTTAAGCGTCCGACTTCAGCCAGGTCACGATCTCGAGGTCCGTGAGCTCGAGCCCCGCGTCAGGCTCTGGGCTGATGGCTCAGAGCCTGGAGCCTGTTTCCGATTCTGTGTCTCCCTCTCTCTCTGCCCCTCCCCCGTTCATGCTCTGTCTCTCTCTGTCCCAAAAATAAATAAACGTTGAAAAAAAAATTAAAAAAAAACAAAAATAAAAAAAATCCTGTAGCATACAAACAATGGTTATTTCCCTCCACCCATTTCCACATCTTACAGTTAAAGAAACTGAGGCTCAAGGAGGTTAAATAATTGGCCCAAGGTCACACCAGTAGGATGTGACAGAACCAGGCTCTTTACCCAATTTCTGACTCTGAGTCCACCAGCTTACCCACCACATCTATTACCTACTTCAAGACCCTCCCCCTAATCTCTTCCTTGGATATTTATTTAAGAGGGGAAATTGTAGGCTACAGGTAAGGGTTGCCCTGAATTATTGTAATAACCATTCAATTCTTCCCTTTTTTTAAAACACATATAGACACATTCTAAGAATTTTTTTTTCAGATTTGGGTTCAAATTCTGATTCAGCCATTTAGTAGACAGAACAACTGTGTTCACATTGCGGAACCTCCAAAATTCAGTTTTCCCCGTTTTTCTCAAATTTTTTTTAACGTTTATTTATTTTTGAGACAGAGAGAGACAGAGCATGAATGGGGGAGGGTCAGAGAGAGAGGGAGGCACAGAATCCGAAACAGGCTCCAGGCTCTGAGCTGTCTGCGCAGAGCCCGACATGGGGCTCGAACCCACGAACCGTGAGATCATGACCTGAGCTGAAGTAAGACGCTTAACCGATTGAGCCACCCAGGCACCCCTCAGTTTTCCCCATTTGACAAAAGGAGCTGATAGGACTCAACCAATGGGGTGGTTGCACATAAAGTGAAATGTATCAGAAACCTCCAATTACAGAACCTAGGAGACAGAAGTCACTCAATAAATATCAAACCCAACTCCTTCCCTTCCCCTGAGTTCTAGCTTTAAATATAGGTGTAAATCAAGCACATACTAGATAACAGAAAATTCTTCTTTCATTTGTTAACTCAGTCATTTACCTCAGAACATTGCTTACCTTTCTTGAATCTCTCTAGTTCAGGAGATTTTAAGATGACAGCTTCCTAAGAAAATTTTTTTTTTTAAATTCTATATCTGGATGGCAACAGCCCCTTGAACATTTTTTTCTCACTTTGTTTGTACAAGTGCATAAATTTATCTATATCTTAAACATAGCATCAATGATGATAGATGCTCTCTTTAATTCCACAATTATCTGTTAAGTGCCTCCTGTGCCAAAAACCATCCCCACTCCCAAGGAGCTCATAGTTTATTGAGTAAACAAGCACAAAAATAGCTAGGATACCATGTGATAATGGTGCCATAACAGAGACATATACCAAGTTCCATGGGAGCAATTAATCCTTTTTGAGGTGTTAGGGCCTAGCTCACAGTGGAGGTGACATGTGGGATCAGCCACAAAGAATGAGTCAGCTTCTCCAAGGCCCGAGGAACATCATCAGAGTCAAATTTCAAGGAGGGTATCTTGTTAAGCTATGACCACAAGAATGTCACATCAGAGGAAACACTCTCCTTTTGCTTGATCCTCATTATTAAAGACAAAAGAGTCGTGATGACTTTCAGGGTTCATCTGCTAAAGTCATTTGATGGTGGTTTTACAAAGCAAATATGTGGTATTTAACTATCCCAAAGCCACCATTCTGTAGCACTCAGGATTCTGAACAACGCGAGTTTCCCCTTTGAGGGCTCATATATAATGAATGCGTGTTACATTAAAGATTATCGAGGATTGTGAGTCTTCCTTTTTATGTGTAAGATTGGTAGCTTTTAAAATATTGATGCATTTGTGCAAGTGACTTGACTGAATTTTTCAGTAAACTCTGGAAAGAAAATGTCAAAGTTGAACAAATTTTACATGAACCCTTTAAAAGAATACTTCTTAAAACGGGTAATATTTGGAGATGAATTAGGCTCCAGATCTCACCCTGGATCTCCAAGTATAAGTAGCTCAAGGGTGCAGGAATGAAATAGCAATGAAGACTTGTGGTAATGCTCCAAGATTTGTTACTGCCTTGTTCTATGTGTAACCCATGTTTTCCTACTTTTTGCCTCCAATCATTCTTCCTATGAACATTTCCCATATGCTGACAAATAAGTCTAGTAGCCATTCACATGGTACCCTCTCCTCTCTTCCCATTGCCTAAATTCTTTCACTGTTCACCATGTCCAGCAGGCATTGCCATCTGCCTCCACAGCTGATGCCATGGAGCTGATGTCAGGATGACAAAGCTATTTTGGTGTTACATTGAACAGTTGGGAAGAATGTCTCTCTTCCTTTCCTGACCTCCTCTCTCAGAGAGACAGGACCAAGGCAGACATCCTTGGGCCCCACAGATGGACAATATAGTCAGTGTGGTGGCCCTTTCAAGCTTTACTCAAAACCTTTCCATAGGACTCAGGTGACGTCAGGCCCTGGGCAGGAGACAAGCTGACTGACGGCTCCAAATCTCCCCCCTCTAATGATTAAAGCTTTGTTTCTGGGTCCAGCTTATACCTGGATGCCTTGCCTGTCAGAACAAGTCCTCACCAAAGAAGTGCTGGGACGACATCATGGAGATGGTCTGCCATGCCATTACCTCAGATAAAGCTAATGAGTCTGACTTTCAGAGATCACTTGACTTAGGTTTATAGGATTCTTGAACTTATTCCTACTTGCTTTAGTTACTGGATTAAAATAGGTTAAGCCTCATAACAAACCTTGGAGGAAGCTAACATCCATTTTTATTTGGTTAAAGATAAGTAAAGGAAGTAAGGGAGGGAAGGAGGGCAAGAGGAAGGTCATCTCAAAACTGTAACTTCCCTCAAGTGACTGTTTGGTAGAAATGTTCCATTTCTGTAACCACTATGCCTAAATCACTCTAATGATTTCAAATATTTTGTGCATTTTCCTTAGAAATAGTAACAGCTAAAATTGATATCACAATTTGCAAAGTCTTTCCATATACATTCCTTCATTTAGTTTTTCTGTATAATAGGTAGTATTGTGATCTCCATTTTCCAGAAAAGAAAATTAAGCAGTCCCTCTCACCCAACTTTGCCGCCCCGCTTTCACTACTAAACTTTACTAACTGTTCAAGCTATACTGAAAACAGCATTTTCTCTAGGAAGACTTACCTGACATCCTTGGCACCTGTTTCAGTACAGCAGAGTACCAGCTGACCAGAAGGAACTGGGGATGGCCAGAGCCCGCCAGACCAATCGCCTCAAACCTTGAGTTGTCCCACTCACTCCCCGCAATGTCCTATGAGTAATATTGTTTTCCATGTGTGCCGGGATGTGAAAAAGGCTAAGAAGCACTGCCATGGAGTAATGGCTGACAGCATGGGTTTTGAAAGCACTTATTAGCTCTGTGACTTTGAGCAGTTATCTAACCCATCTGGGTATTAGTTTCCTCATCCGGAAAATGGAGATAACAATAGTGACCACCTATAGAGCACTTACTACCATATAGGTTGTCTCATTTGCTTTTCACAACAGTATAAGGTAGGTGGTGTTATTCTTCCTGTCATACAGAGAGGAAGCCAAGGCACAGGAAGGTGAAAGTCACACAGATGTCAAGTCCTGAACTTACCACTGACAGTATCAGAGCAGTGATTCAAACCCAAGCCCGTATTTATTCGTAATCACTACATTACCCCGGGATCATAATTGAACCTTCCTCACAGAGTTGTTAAAAGGATTCAGTTTGATAATCTATGTGTAAATGATGTTCTCGTCTTCTCAGAATCATAACTGAAGACCAAAACCACCAAGTACTCCTGCTGCTGCCCTGCCGCCTTTACTGAGAGGCACCACTGACAGGTAACTGGCGTTACCACCCGCCATCATCCCACACACACTACCTCACCACCCCAGCCAACATAAGGGACTTGCAGACCTGCCTCTGTGTAATCAGAGCAGATGAAAGAGATTCGGGGACACAGATGCTGTGCTTGCACTGCTGAGGGAGGGGATGTCAATTTCAAAGCCCTCTTCCCTAGAAAGATGGACTCTGCCCTTGACACCCCAAGAGTTGACTGGCCACACACGGTGGTTGAAATTGGGAGCTACGTATTGCCATAATTGGCACTGCATGGTGCGTGAAGAGCACTTGTATCAAGGTGTTACAGCAGGATACCACGACTGGGGTGAGGGGATCAGCTGCAGACGATGGCTAAATCTTGCAAGGGGTCACCAGTGCTTAGGGAAACTGCACTGGAGCAAGTCCCTCCCCGGCAGGGCATGTTGAAGCCCCCTGGCGCCCTCACCTATGAAATATGGAAATGGTGATGCTTGCCCCCCGGGATTGTCACAAAGACTACATGAGATAATGTGAGAAACCTTCTGCAAAGTGGACCCACAATTAATGTTAGCTCCCTTGCTACGCTTTTGCTGCTCAGTGTTTAACGCCTGGATAAATACTTCGAGTGTGGAAAGAGACGGGGAGCTTTTCATAATGTCAGATTCAACCTAAAAGGAAAAGTCTGTGTTTGCAGAGTTCTATCTCCCTGGATTACCAGGCAGATTCTGAAATTTATTAACCTTTTTAGTCATTTGTGAACACCAGCAAAAGGACTTCTTTGAATAATCAAAAAACCTCCTCATTCTGGCAGCCAAATAAAAGGAGGCCAGGTGTTCAGGATTAAAAATGCATTACCCCCACCACTGACTTTCTGGGGATGGTGTCAAGAATTTTCTCTTTCATAACATGTACCATTTCTAGAGTAGAGAAAGAGGAGGGAAAAGTGAACAGAGATGATAAGGAGACTTTAGGAAACATGGGGGTGGACAGAAAAATGAAGGGTGAAAGTGACAGACGGAAGACAGGAGAACCCTATTTTTAGCCAGTTATGGTCTTCTTCTGTCCCCTTAAAAATAGACCCTCTTCCTGCCCACAGTGAATGGAGTGGACAATATCTGGGGTTCCATAACACCATTTGTGTATCTGTTTGAAGGCATTGACATTGTGACTCTTAGACAAGGTTGGGTAGGCCTTTTAACACTAGATACACAGCCACCAAATTTCCTCTAGAACTGTTTCTAAGAAAAATGCCCACATTCACACTCTTGTTTTCTAAAATTATCCTTAGCACGAGGCTAAGACTATTTTCTTGAAGTAAAACTAAGACAATTTCTCGTTGCTAATAAAACTAACCACACGCACACGTGTCGAGGCACCATGCTAGGTCTTGACATTCATGGTACCCTTTTGGCAGATGGGGACATTTAGGCTCAGGAAGCGAGCAGGCTGGATCCGGGCCACAGAGCTCATATGTAGTGGAACTAGTATTCAAACCCAGGTCTCATCCAAACCCTGACATTGTCACCTCTGCCCTGTTATCGGCTTTAGAAACCTTTAGCGGCTGCCACTCCAGCACCCGGGCTGAGCTCTGACACTGAGAAATGCAGCCCATGGGAAAGGCAAGAACCGAGCACAGCACTGGTCGCTACCAGAAGGAGCATTGTATTACAAGCCCTTCAGACTTTGTACACAACACGCTCGTGGTGCACCATGAGGCCGTTTTGAGGCTCAAGGATTACTTTGGAAAGGCTTCTGTAATTTCAGAGTTTAATGATATGAAATTAGACCTAGAATCCTCAAACAAACCCATTTCAGAACTACAATACCCCTGGAAATGAGCACTTCCATTAGATTTGAGACCATTACGTATCCATCTCTGTGTGAGGGAAATAGATGTTTTCACGTTAGAACAAATACAAAACATCATTTTCATCCAGTACAATTTCCTGAACTCCTTTTATCCAATTTCCCAGTTTTTTCCGATATTTGAAACTGAAGTAAAGCTTTCCTCTTAGCCCAGTTTCTTGTTCACTTTAACTCCGCAACAAAATTATTCTTAGGTTTTATCACTGGCCTATTTCTTAGATAGGACTTGGGTTTCATTATTTCAACATGGGGTCAAAAATAGAAAAAGATGTTCCAGAAACAGACTTTTGTTATTTTCTTTATAATCATTGAATCTATATGCCATTTTGCCCAACCCTTGTACATTATGTGGGAGATCCTTGAACAATTACAAATCTACTACAAACAATAGTTTCTGGTACTCAGGTAATGAGAAATGTCTTAAAGATGATAAACACAGGTATTCACAATAGATTGAGAGATTAAACAACCTAAACAAAGGAAAAATATTCCCCAATCTTATGTGAACAAAGATTGCATACATCACAATTAGGAAAAGTTTCATATTTTTTAAGCACGATAAAATGTTGTTTAGTCTTTGAGCAGTATTAAAAAATCCTCAGTTAAACAACTACATATATACATTTACTATTTATAAGATATTCTCTAAGACACCATTATGGTATTAGGACGAATAATAAATACACGGGTCACTAACTTCAAGAATCTTTTACTGTTATAGGGGAGGTAAGAAATGTATTTATAAGCTATAATATAAAGATGAATATGATGAGTGCCATAAAGTACAAAGAATTATGGGGGTTCAGAAGAAGGAGGGATTATCTCTATGTGAGATCAGAAGATGGTAGGCCGCCCATTCCAGGATAATGAAATGCATGAGAAAAGATAATACCCTTTGAGGAAACAGTCCCCTTTGAAATTCAAAATGTCAGTGGGAAATACAGCAGGAGTATTAGCCTGAGATTGGACCACAGAAAGCAAATGCCAGATCCAAGTGTTTGGAGGTTAGTCAGTTGGAGAAATATACACTCACTAGGTACAACTAGTATTTCAAACATTACCTATTTTTACCTATTTAAAATATCTCTTTTTTTTAACAGCTTTATTGAAGTATAATTGACATATAATTAACTGTGCATGTTTAAAGCATATAATTTGGTAAATTTTGACATATGTATACACCCATGAAACCATCACCACAATCAACATAATGAACATATCAATCACCCCCAAAAGTTTCCTTGTGCCCCTTTGTAATCTCTTCCTCCTGCCCCATCGCTAGGCAATTGTTGATCTGCTTTCTGCCACTGTAGGTTAATTGGCACTTTCAAGAACTTTGTATAAATGGAATTATACACTATTGACTCTTTAGTCTGACTTCTTTCACTCAACACAATTTTTTGAGATTCATCCATATTGTTGGGTGTATCAATAGTTTGTTCCTTTTTGCTAGTAAGTGGTATTCCATTATATGGATATGCCATATTTGTTTTTTCATTCACCATGTTGATGGGCATTTGCATTGTTTTTAGTTTGGGGCTATTACAAATAAAGCTACTTTCAATATTCATATACAAGTCTTTGTAGGAACATATGCCTTCATTTCTCCTAGATTAATGCCTAGCCATGAAGTGGCTGAGTCACCTAGTATGTTTATGTTGCTTTTTAATTAACTGCCATACTATTTGCCAAAATGGTATATCACTTTGCATTCCTGCCAGCAGTATATGAGAATTTCAGTTGTTCCACGTCCTTGAGAAAGGTCGGCATGGTCACCGCTTTTTAATTTTGGACAGTCGAATAGGTGTGTAGTGATATCTTATTATGGTTTTAATTTGCATTTCCCCAATGAGTAAAAACCTTTCATGTTTTTTTATTTGCCACTTTTATAGCTTCTTTGATGAAGTATCTGCTCAAAACTTTTGTCCATTTTAAAATTATTATTATCACTGAGATTTCAGAGTTCTTTACGCATTCTGTGTATAAGCCCTTTATCAGATACATGATGTACAAATATTTTCCCCAGTCTTTAGCTTTAAAGAGTAGAAGTTCTTAATTTTGCTGAAGTCCCATGTATCTTTTTTTTTTAATGCATTGTGCTTTTGCCTTTAAGGAATCTTTGCCAAGTCACAAAGATTTTCTGTGTTCTCTTCTTGTTTTATAGTTTTATATTTAACTCTATGATCCATGTTGAGTTCATTTTTTTGTATTGGTGCAAGATATGAATTGAAGAGGTTTGGGGGGGAAATGTGGTTTTTTGGCAGATAAATATCTAATTGTTGTAGCATCATTTGTTGAAAAAACTATCCTTTTCATCTAAATACGCTTGTCAAAAATCAATTGACCATATATGTGTAGGTCTATTTCTGGATTCTATTCTGTTCCATTGATCTATTTGTCTACCTTGATGCCAATACCACATTGTCTTAGTTACTAAAGTGTTATAAAAAGCTTTGAAGTAAGGTAGGTTAAGTCCTCCAAATTGGTTCTCTTATTTCGAATTATTTAAGCTATTCTAGATCTTTTGCATTTCCATATAAATTTTAGAATCAGCTTATTAATTTCTACCAAAAAAAAAAAACACTGGGATTTTTGATTGGGATTGCTTTGAATCTATATAATAATTTAGAGAACTGCTCTCCTAACCATATTGAGTCTTCCAATCTGTAAACACAATATATCTCTGTATTTTGATCTTCTTTAATTTCTCTCACCAATGTTTTATCATTTTCCATGTACCAATCTTTCACACTCTTTCTCAAATTAATCTCCAAATATTTTATATTTTTATGTTACTTTTATATTTCAATGTCTGGTTATTCATAGCTAGTACTATATATTGAAATCCAATGAAGTTTTGTATATAATTTTGTATCCTACAGTCTTGCTAAAGTCAATAATTCTGGGAGCTCTTTTGTAGGTTACATAGGATGTCCTGTGTAAATGATCATGTTGTCTCTGAATAAAGAGAGTTTTACTTCTTTCTTCCCAATCCAGATAGCTTCATATCTTTTCTTGCCTGATTTCAAGACAACTGTGACTCCAAAATCCCAGAATCCCCCCCCAAAAAACATGAGGTATTGACTTATAGCTGCTAGCACTGCGGTGGTAGAATTCCTCAAATATGAGTGGAGATGGCCTTCCATCAGTATTAGGACAGCTTAGAAACTCCACACACTGCCCCCCAAGCCACTTCAGTACTAGACCTTAAATTTGCCCTTCTATGACTTTGGCTTCGTGTGTGTGTGTGTGTGTGTGTGTGTGTGTGTGTGTACACGCTTATGTAAGCATGCAGCAATTTTTAAAGCCTCCCCACTAAGCTCAGACAGGCCCTTCTAGAACCAGGCCTCCCCAAACTTATTCTAAGATTTTGCATATGGCTTTGGTCATCACTCTGGATTATCCTTCCTATTATGATAAGTTACTTTTCAAAGTAATTTGATGTTTTTGCCAAATGACCTAAGTTGGGTCCATTTTAATTCATCTGATACTTTTCTAATAATATTAAACTTCAAAAAGGAGAGTATCATAGCTTTATCCACTACTTCCCAGAAGGCTTCTTGAACCTTATGCAAATATACCCATCTCTTTTTTTTTTTTTTTTTTTTTGGAACCTCCCAGAAGGGCAGTATTTGTCAACATAAAACAAAGGTTCTGTTACACACTTTCCTGTAAACAACGGTACCTAGGGGCACCTGGGTGGCTCATCCAACTTTAGCTCAGGTCATGATCTCACGGTTCGAACCCTACATTGGGCTCTGTCCTGACAGTTCAGAGCCTGGAGGTCTGCCCCTCCTCTGCTCACACTCTGTCTCCCTCTCTCAGGAAATGAATAAACATATAAAATAATAATAAATAAAAGAAAATAAACAATGGTATCTTATTTGCCTTACATCTATCTAAAAGAAACCATTCTAGAGATTATTCTCAGGTAAAAGGATATAAATTTCCCAAGGAAATTTATAAATTCTAACACTAGAAATAGAAGCTACTGACAACTTTTAAATAACAACTTATTCTAATTTTAAAAAACTATTAAAGCTTGGTCTCATTGGGCACCCTTCTAAAGAAGTTTTTTCAAAGGTAGGAAGAATATTTTAGGAAGATGAATATAGCAATGATTTGAAGAGTAAATGAGAGGTGGAAAGAGAGGCAGTTCAGAAAGATCAGTTATCAGACTATTATAATAATCCAAGTCATATGTAATAAAGATGTCACTCAGAGATAGTAGTAATGATGGAAAGAAAACAGTGAATGTATGAGACTTTTTTTAATAGAGAGATTAAATAAGATTTAGGAAATGAACTATGGAGAATAAGGAGACAAGTCAAAAATGGCTAACGGGAGAAAATGGTAGCCCACCTTTAGAAGAAAATGGTCAGTACATAAGAAAATGTGATAAGGGGCAAGTCTGAGTAGAAAGGTGAACAGTTAGATGGTGGACGTGTTGAGTCTGGCTCCAATGTTGAGAGGCAGTAAGAATTATTGGAAGAGAGTTGGGTACAGATCAGGAAACCTGAGTTCGGGTTGTGGCACTTGCCACTGACTTCCTGGGAGATGGTGACAGACACTGTGGGAGCTGGCCCAACATTCATTTTCCACTGTACCTTCTTCCTTTCTAATCTCAAAGAAACCAGATTTAGTTTCTGTATTAACCCAACATCGTAGTCCATGTGCTTTGGAGGAGGCTGGACTCAGTTTCAGAGGGCAAATTCTAATTGGTCTAAGTCAATGACATCTTCCATTCCCAGGGCATGTCACAAGTCTGGCCAATTAAGTATGAAGGACAATCGGCTGTGTGCTTCAGGTTAGTGAACACTCACTCTTAAGAAGAGCTATACTGGATAAGATGGTCTGTCCTTTCAATGGCCATTGTCAGGTACGAATGGGACACTAGGAACCACCACACCCATCTCACCACAAGGAACTGGCCTATGAACAGACCAACGTGCTGAGGATGGCAGAGCCAGTAGAGAGAGAAATTGGGCCTGTGATGCTATCATTGAAATTCTACACTAACCAACCCTCACATGCCATACTCTTGTATTTCTTGTTATGGTAGATCACACATTTAAACCAATTACATTGGGATTTCTGTTATTTGAAACTAAAGCCATCCTTACTGACCCTGCAGCCCAAACCATTTCCTCTGCACACTATTTCTTCCACTATAAGTTGAGAATAGTCTCTCTAAGAACTCTCCCAGCTCTAACCACCCAGGATGTTATTATTATAGGTAAAAATAGAGGTTGAAAAGGAAGAATGAATATCTAGAGAAAGATCAAAACACAAATATAGATATAGGAGTCATCTATGTAGTATAAGACTTAGAATCCTGGGGGTAAATGAGATTGTCAGGTGAAACTTACTGATTGCTGTACATGTTAACAATAACACCTCGTGTTATCCTCACAACATTCTGCAAAGTTGGCATCATTGCTGTTTCCTATGAATAAACCAAGACACAAATGTCCAGAAAAGTATGAACAGTGTCCCAGACTCTAAGAGATGGTCAAAATTTCAACAGTATCACATGTTTCAAACAGGTCAAGAAGAATGAAGACAAAGAAAAGGTCAAAAGCCTTGATGATTAGGAAGTTCTTAATGTTTTCAAGGTAACTGTTTCCAGAAAGTCATAGGGGTGAAAGAAGAGAGTGAAAAGTGACAGATGTTAAGGAAGTAAAGACCATTTTTATCATAAGTTTAGCAGTCAAAGAAAAGGGCAAGGTACTTCAAGGGAGGAACAAGTTTGAGAGAAAAATTATTTTGTTTCTTGTTTAAGAAGGTCTGACCACACCGGGGGGTAGAGGAAAAGGAACCAATGGAGAAGAAGGGCTGAAGGGGCAGGAGAAGGAGGCCCTCACTGATGGAACAGGTTCTGGAGGACATGGGAGAAGATGTGCTGTTTGGTTTCCCTCTGTTGTCTGCTCCTTGAGTTCCGGGTGAATTGAGGGCTTTGAGGACCGATCGATGGCCAGACTGAGCTGATGTAATCACTGCTACAAGGTATTAATAATGAATGAATGTTATTTCTTTTATGTGTTATTTTAATAGCCCTTTATAAAAGGATCACTGGAAAAAGACCAACATATCTTTCCAGAGTTTATTTTTAAAATGCATAATTCATACAGAAAAGTATTACTGTATAGTGAAAGCCAACATTTACCTCCTTCTCCTAACAGAATGCAACCTATGGAGAAGAAAAAGATGAAAAATATTATTAAAAATAAAGTACTTTATACCGTGTCCCAAATTTCACTGGGAAATTACCTAGACCTACATTACAGAGAGAAAATTCAAATAGAATAATAGAAGATACTATTTAGTAAGACTTAGGATGATATGCCAGGCCCTGTGCTAAGCACTTCTTACACGTTATCCTATTTAATCCTTATAACACCCTGTGAGATGGTTGTTATTAACTTTATTTTATGCTGAAGAAACTGAAGCTTAGAGATGTTATACCCCCAAGATCCACCTACTGTACTATTCTGTACGAGTTTTTTTTTTTTAATTTTTTTTTCAACGTTTATTTATTTTTTTTTGGGGGGGACAGAGAGAGACAGAGCATGAACGGGGGAGGGGCAGAGAGAGAGGGAGACACAGAATCGGAAACAGGCTCCAGGCTCTGAGCCATCAGCCCAGAGCCTGACGCGGGGCTTGAACTCACGGACCGCGAGAGCGTGACCTGGCTGAAGTCGGACGCTTAACCGACTGCGCCACCCAGGCGCCCCATCTGTACGAGTTTTCATAAATGAAATAATTATTCATATATACAGAGTTCTAACTATGTTCTAAAGTATGTTCTAGAAAGTGCTGGGTACTTCCTACTCTTGTGGCAACTATGGGAGGTGTCTGTTTTTATTATCTTTAGTATAGATGCAAACCTAAAGACCAGAAAATGAGATGATAGAGCCCATCCTCGAACCAATATGGTCTGATACCTACAAAGATTTTTTTTTAATTTTTTTTGACCTTTACTTATTATTGAGAGACAGAGGAGACAGAGCATGAGCATGGGAAGGGCAGAGAGAGGGGGAGACACAGAATCCGAAGCAGGCTCCAGGCTCCAAGCTGTCAGCACAGAGCCTGATGTGGGGCTCGAACCCACAAATCACCAGATCATGACCTGACCCGAAGGTGGACACCCAACCAACTGAGCCACCCAGGCGCCCTTGGTACCTACAAAGATTTTTGAAAATAAAGTCGAGGTAATTTGAAAATGGCTTTATAGGATCACATAATGTATCCGACAAGTATAAGCCAAATCTTCAATTCCCTGGAAGGGATAAAGTATAGGATAAATTTCTAAGGATGAAAATGTTGTCTCTAACACATAAGCTTAGTAGTGTAGTTAAAAATGTTTGAGTCAAAATCGAATGTCAGTTAGGAGACACTAAACTGTGTTGTATTTAGTACTTTCTCCCTAATAAAATTGTCAGTAGTTGATGTTCCAAAGGAGAGAATGTATTTTGTTCTATAGTGCAATTCACTATTAGCTTCCAAATGCACATTGGCTTAGGCCTGCGAAGGGCCCTAGCTCATCAGTTTTCTCTGAATTCAAGAGTAATAACTAGAATAACCAGAGATACTACGAAGCATCTTTTAACACCAATGTCATTACTCCATTTAGTAGAAAGGACCGTTGATGATTTTCTTATCCTATCCATGTCTCGTATCCTGAACTGCAAAATGGGGAATGAAGGATGAGGCAATGTGGTATATAAATGTAGGCTGTTAGACACACTTGGATGTTTATAACACCATTTGTGGCATTCTCAGTGAAGTCTTGCCTAGCTGGATAAATAAAAATTATCATTCTTTTTTTCAAGGCATGTTTTCAGTGTTATCCTGGGGCACCCTTGCAGGAAAAAAAAAAATCCTCTTTGAAAGCCTAATTCCACCTCTTTTGTCAATAGGACCAGCTACCTCACTTGCAGGGCCCAGTGAAAAATGAAAATGCGGGGGGCCTTGTTCAGAAATATAGAAATCCAAAATGGCAGCAGTGTTAGGCTAAGTTGGAGCCTTTCTCAGCACAGGACTCTATGCAACTTCATGGGCCACATGCCCATGAAGCCTGGCTTGCTTGGCATCACTTTCTTTGATGAAAAGGTAAGACACCAAGCTCTCCAAATTCACTCCATTGTTGATGTATTTCTTGGAATATTTGTTTCTAACCCTACCTTATCCGGGAAAAGATTTAAGGTAATTCTCTTTCTATGGAGAAAGTCTGAGAATGAAAATATTCTCCAGAAAACCAACTTCCTGTTCCAGGGCAGATTTTTACTATGTCATTAAACACAGCTACTCTCCTAGAGTGTGGAAAAACCAAACACTTTTGGAATTAGTAAGGATTTATTTTGTTCAGTGATAAGCTCGGAGACCTTTTCCTAGACTGGGAACTGCCCCAGCTACCCCTAAGCAGGTGCAAAGCATCAATGAAGCCTGAGGCACAGGGGCAGTTCTTCACCTCTAACCAACAGCATGAGTCCTAAACTACCAACTAAAGGTGTTTATTCCCACTGAGAGAACCAGCTGAAGTTTTTAACATGCTTTTCTCCTTGCGGTTTTTCTCAAGTTGATCCCCAGATCATTCAATGGTATTTAAGACTGAAATCTATTAAAATTAGTTTTGTATCAATATTAGGTTACCAGTGTTAACATCTATTGAACATTAAGAGAAATACCAAACCCCTTCTTAATGAAGAGCCTTGATTTTATTAGGTTCAAATAGCAAATAAGTATAAGACTATGCATGAGTATAGTGTCTTTTATTTCAAAAACGTCTAGTGCTTAGTCTAGATTTATCCCATATGCCTTTCCTATGGGCTATAGCAAGGAGAAACTCAATCTGTAAAAGACCCACATGTTCACTCAATCTCCTCTGAACCTTCTTTGAATTGATAGCTGGTGGAAAGCTGCCTTTTGATTGTTTCCTTGGCTCCATTATGTTAACTTAAGCACCCTTCAAAAATTCCCAGGGTCTTGACTCTCCAGGAACTGTTTGCAAGTAAGGCAACCAGGGTTTTGGCAACTATTGACAGATATTGATAACAACAAAATTGTAAGACCTCCTTCAATTAGCTCATTTTCTCATGTTGCTATTTATCAGCATTTGAATTTGAGCTGTGGTTGGCTAGGCCAAAGTCAGGAAGCCAGACATCCCTGTAATCAGATCATGGAGTAAGGCCAGGTGTCAGTTACTGAAGCCAAAGGAATACAGAATCTTGAGCCCAAAAGTAGATCCAAAACTAAGAGGATGAGCAGGATAGAAGAACCATGTACTAGAATTCAAAGCAAGTCCAAACTTCCTTGCAAACCAGGGCACGTATTTAAGCAGTAGTGGGGCAGGTAAGCAATAGAATGAAATGTAGCAAGTGACAGTCCAAGCAAGCAGTCCACATGTAACTTGTACACCTTGATCAACTCCACCTGGAGAGGGAAACTAGCATTCGGGACAAGAAGCAGTCTCTACAAGGATGGTGGTATCTGTAGGGCATGTTGCTTGTTGCAAAACAAGGTCAAAACTCGGGTACTCAGGAACCAGATCACAAAGATTAGAGCAGATTACAAGGGAGCTAATACTACCTCAAAAAGCTACTGACCCAGAACCTCTTATAGGGACCTCCTTAGGAATAAAATTAGGCCCACGAATTGGGCTTGAATGAATCTATAGATAAAGAGATTAGTGACAGTGGTGTCACCTCACATCAGCTCAGAAGAGCCAACTGTTAAAACTCAAGGAATTTTGTAAGCCAGAGGTTAAACATGGCCGCTATTAAAAATTAAATTATATAAAGGTATCATTAAAGACGTATTAAAAACAGGTAATAAACTCTCCAAACTCCTCCCTTCCTAATTCACTACATTTTACTATTAGCTGTGGTCTTGAGGTGCTTTGTGTCTATTGTAACCGTGTGGTGGAATATTTTATCTTGGCATCAAAACTGTGAATCTCTTCCCACTTTCATGTTGACTAGCATCACATTGGTAGCTTGAAATTGGCCATTACAGGAGCATGTACACCATGGAAATCAAAAAGCACAACAAATCAGGGATTTTTGTAGGGAAAGGGAGGGAGGAGATAGCTGTTAAACATGTACTGACACATCACTGATTAGTGTCCCCAGTACAGAGCTACAACATTGAAAAGTATGGTATCTATGGAGGTGAAAAGGATAAAGGATTCTGTGACTGCTGTTTGCAAATTCCTAAACCCAAAATGTAGCAATCTTCATGATCTGCCCCAGTTTACTTGTTTAGATTTAGCCCATACTCTCTATTTTCTGTCCTCCTCAAACATCCCCCAATAAAATACCATGTTTTCTCACACCTCCATTTATTCAACAGACATTTACCAAGCTCCTACTTAATACTGGCCACTAGGCTGTGGATTGAGGAATCAGAGATGTAAGGAATCCTTCCTTCCCTCAAGTAGTGCCCGGTTTAGGGAAACAACAACAAATGAATGAAAGCTTCTAATTGAGCATGACAAGTGCCAGGATGGAGACAGATGCGTGCATGTGTCTTGTGGAAATGCAGAAGATGTACCCATAAGTAAAGACAGCAGGGAAGGCTTCCTAGAAGAAGCAACAGTTACACTGAGTCTTGACTAGACAATATGCATATGTGTTCTTGAATTGGATTTCTTGAGTTCTTAGCCCAGCTCTACCAGTTTACCAGCTGGGTGACCTTGAGCAAGTTACGTAGCCTCTCCAAACCTGTTTTCTCATCTACAAAATGAGATCCCTCCTTCACAGGGCTATTGTGAAGATTAAATGAAATAATGAATGAGTTGGGCATTTAGCCCAATGCTGATGATACAAAAATGCTTCTGAAACATTTGTCTTTAAATTAGTCAAGTGAAGAAGGGAGTAAGGAATGTTATTGATAGAGAAAAAGTGCATGCAAAACCCAAGATGCATGAAAGATTATAACATGTTTCCCCAAATGGATTTTTAAAAATATCACTGTAACCCAAAATAATAGGGAAGTGGGGGTTTACCCTCTTTCCCCCAAAATGGCACTTCTTTAACTTTCTATAACCATCACACCCAGTTGTCAGAACGCGAGAGTCATCTTATTCCCCTTCTTCCACCTATTCCCACATTCACTCAGTTACCAAGTCCTGCAGATGAGTACCTCTCAACCAACCGTGATGAGGTCCACTTTGTACTGCTTGCCCACATATGGGCCCAATACTTTTATAAAATACAATAAAAATTAATTAGCAGACAAATGAAATAAAAAGCAAAGATCTACAAAATACAAGTCCATTTTTTTCATTATTACATTTAACAGATACAAAATTACTCCTTTAACCTGCTATAAAAATTTCTACATGCTTACTGTCACTTTCTGTATTTCTCTCCCAGAAGACTGGTAACAAACAGTACACAGACCGCCACCAGTTCAGGAACTCAGAGTTGGAGAAGCATTGCTAGAGAACATAATACCTCCTTAGCATTTCTGAAACATTCCACTTTCTTTCCTTAGTTCAGCCCTGAGACCTTCATCATCTCCCTTCTAAATAGCAACCTCGGGGCGCCTGGGTGGCGCAGTCGGTTGAGTGTCCGACTTCAACCAGGTCACGATCTCGCGGTCCGTGAGTTCGAGCCCCGCGTCGGGCTCTGGGCTGATGGCTCAGAGCCTGGAGCCTGTTTCCAATTCTGTGTCTCCCTCTCTCTGCCCCTCCCCCATTCATGCTCTGTCTCTCTCTGTCCCAAAAATAAATAAACGTTGAAAAAAAAAATTTTAAATAAAAAAAAAAAAAATAGCAACCTCAAAAAGGCCTCACTGCCTCCAGTATCTTACACCCCTCCAATCCATTGTCCACATTATAGCCAATCAGATCTTTTAAAATCCCAAATCTAATTTTCTTACCCTTCCATCTAAACCCTGTCAATTATTTTCCATTGCCTTCAGGACAGAGCCTAGAACTCCACCATCTGACCTCTGCCTCCTTCTTCTCCAGTCTCTTTTTCTTACTACACATCCTCCTCCACTGCTTGCCTCCCCCGCCCCCCCCCCCACACACACACACACAGGGTCTTGCACTCTGTGCTACAGATATACCAAACATGCAGGTCCACCAATGCCACTAACTGTGTCATACTTCCATGTCTTCGTTCATATTAATGCCTCTACCTGAAGCACCTTTCTCCATTTTCACAAAAGAAGGAGGAGGAGAAGGTAGAGGAGAAAGGGAGGAACCAAAAATCTACTTACCTGTCAAGATTCAGTTCAAGGGTCTTATCCTCTGTGAAACTTTTTCTGATTCCATCTCCCTGCCAATCCCTGCCTCAGAGACCTGACAGTCATTCCCTTGTGCCTTCACTGCATCCTTAGCACATTGTGATAAGTATAACATGTATCACACATATTTATGTCTATTTACCTCCCCAGACTGTAAGTTGCTCTTGTGCAGACACCACATCTAGACTTCTTTGTATTGTTTCCCTAGCACTTAGCCTACCTGGTTTCCAGCATACTGTTGGCACTTGCAAATAGAAGGATGGATGGATTGGAATGGAATGGAATAGATGGACACATAGATGGATGGATGGACAGACAAATGATGGGGAAAAAAATAAAGTTGAAAAGGTACAAGAACCAGGTCAAAGTGCCCTGTATATCCTGGAACAGAATTTGGATTTTATCCTAAAGGCAATTGAAGACCAGGAAGTATTTTAAATGGAAGTATGACAACATCCCTAATTGGATTTTTGAAAGATGGGGATACAAAGGAGCCTAGAGAGACCAGTTTAGAATCTGCAATAGATCAAGCAAGAAGATGGAGAGGAGGTGGAGAGAAGATTGGTTCGAGAGATAATTAGGGGATTGAACTATGAGAACTTTATTAATCAATAGGAATGGGTAGGATGATTTCCACGTTTCTGTCTTGGATCATTGATGCCAATCACTGATCAGAAGATAAGAATACGGAGCAGGTTTTGAGGATAAATAACACATGAGGTCCTTCCTTTGTGCTCAGTGGCAATTTCAATTCTGCTCACTTTTCTCAAGCTTCACCAAAGATGCCCAGCAGAGAATCTCACTTGTTTTCTCCTTCAGGGAAAGTCATAGTCATCAAGCAAGAATCTCTCCACCTCCTTACTGCCGGTGACTAACCTGTCTGCATCCTTCTCCTTCAGTTCTTGGTAGAGGAGGTTCCTCCCCAGGTCTCCTCCAACCCTGTGCCCCAGGACCTCACCCACAGTAAAGCCTCTTCTTAGACCTTTAACCTGTCCCTCTCCACTCTTCTCCACAGCATATAGCTTTCAAATGTCTCCTGAATTAAAAAGAACCTTCTTCCACGTGTTGCTCATTCCTTGCTTTTCTTTAACAACTGGCTTTCTACTTGCAGTACATTTTTGTTGTGAAAAGCTCAAAAATACATATGAAGGAGATGAAAACGAAGTTACATGGAATTCTACTATTCAGAAATAGTTCTTGCTGATAGGCTGGTATATTTCTTTCTAGTAATTTTTCTATGCAGATATGCCTGCATGCATAAATGAGTATTTTATACTTTTCACTTCAAACTACAAGCATTTTCCATGTTTTAAAAAAAATTCCATTGACATTTTAAATGATGTGTAAATAATCTATTGGCTGGCTATACCAAAATTTATTTGATTAAATCTTACTATTGCACTTTTAAATTTTTCTACTATTTTTGTCAAGGTAAGTAGCATTATGTACTATAAACGCTTTTACTCACATTTCAGATTGTTTCCTTCAGATAGATTTCTAAAATTGGGATTCTTACATCAAAGAGTATGAACATCTTTAAAGTTTTTGATACATATTCCCAAATTGCTTTCCAGATAGGTTGCACCAAAATACATTGCTATTCATTCTGCCTCTGCCAGGCTTATCATTCTTAAGACTGAAAAAGAATCTTTTATCTAATGATCAAAAACGATATCTGATTTTTTTATTCTGTATTTCTTCAATTAAAAGTGAAGCTGGACACTGAACTATACACTTAAAAATGGTTAAGATGGTAAATTTTATGTTATGTGTATTTTACCACAATAAAAAATTTTTTTGGAAAAAAAAGTGAAGTTGGGCATTTTTAATATTTATTAGTCATTTCTATTTTCTTTTCTTTCTTTTCTTTTTTATGTATTTATGTCCTTTACCCATTTAACTATTGTGCTCTTAATATTTTTTCTTATTGATGTTTATGAGTTCTTTATATATTAAAGGCATTAAATCCCTTGCTGTCAATTTTACTAAAAATATTTTCCCCTACTTGTTTTGACATTTAAGTTCATTTGTGAGCTTAGGCATTTATGGAGCAGGGAGTAGTGTGGACACATTTTAAATTTTTTATATATTCAAATATTTTAATAATGTCCTTTGAGATTTCTTTCATTGCTACTATGCTCAAAAATTCCTTCTCTAGCCAGCCACCAGGGAATTGTTCATCTACATGATTCTATTATGGCTAATGTTCTTTAGTCTGAGCCGTAAAACAAAGATGAAAACACTTATTCTCCATCTCAGGGAACTCTACCAGCCAGTGAGGGAGCAGACATGTACACATATAAATACAAATGCCTAAGGGACTGCTGGAAAAGGACTGTTCCCCCCCACTTGAGAAAAGTTCATGACTAGGTCATGGGGCCACATTTGCCTAAATCAGCTCATCTTCTGCTTCTATCATCATGTATTAATTTGGGATCATTTAACACATTCACAAAACTGTACTATTTCCAGAAATATATGAAATGGGAATATGATAACTCATCCCAGCTAATCAGCCCTTTCTTCCTGGCTCTGGAGGTTTTAAAAACAATGACTCATGAAGTATTTGCCAGGCAACCATCCATCCAGTCTTCCCACAAGTCTGAGTTTGTCATCCTGCCTCGAATTTATCTAAGAAATTAAATCTTGATTTTAGTTTTATTAGCACATGTACTGCTTTGCTGTTTTTCAGAAAACACTGTAAAAGGAAACATGTAGGTTATAATGAAGATAAAGAAGAAATGAAAAGCCTCGGGTACAATGGCAATGATTGTTAATAAAAAACCATTAACAGGGGCGCCTGGGTGGCGCAGTCGGTTAAGCGTCCGACTTCAGCCAGGTCACGATCTCGCGGTCCGTGAGTTCGAGCCCCGCGTCGGGCTCTGGGCTGATGGCTCAGAGCCTGGAGCCTGTTTCCGATTCTGTGTCTCCCTCTCTCTCTGCCCCTCCCCCGTTCATGCTCTGTCTCTCTCTGTCCCAAAAATAAATAAACGTTGAAAAAAAAAAAAAAAAAACCATTAACAGAGGTTTCCAGAAATTAATCAGCACAGATGGACATGGCAACCACTTGTGAAGGAAGTCTTTGTAGAAATGCTCTGCAGCAAGGGTTCTGGGAAATGCTGAGTGTCACACACTGGTAAGAGCAGCATAAAATTGGTACAACCTTTCCATAGGACGATGCTCATTGTGAGTTAAGAGGCCTAAAGGTGTTTATACTTTGTGATGTAATAATTCCATTTCTTGAAATCTATTTCAAAGAAATAATCAGAGATTTAGGTATACTGATAATCATTGCAGTGATATGTATTATGGTAGATATCCTAAACAGCCTTAAAAATAGGGAATAATTAGATAAATTATCGGTAGAACCATACTGTAGGTTATACTACATAACCATGCAAAAGTATGTTTTCAGAAAAATCTTCTGTGTAGTGACCTAAGAATATGCTTTCTATACAGTGTAAGATGAAAAAAATCAGGCTACAAAAGATACATACAGTTGATTCCAATTGAGGTTTATGTTGTATAAAAGAGATTGAAGGAAATACGCCAATGGTTCTCTGTAACTAATGAGATTATAGATGCTCTTTACATTCTGGATTTTCCAAATTTTCTGCAATAAATTAAGCTCAATGAGGAGGCAAAAAGCTACTTTTGTAAATGTTTGCTCTGTGCAATAAAGGCCAGTCCTTTTGATTGGCTACGAGTGGGTCTATTTTCACCCAGACCCGTTTCCAGAAAACTGGCTGAAGTTTAGAGGTATAGAGTTTCCTGACTTCTTCCATTAAAAATATAAAAGACATGCTTCACCCTTTACTTAAAATATGAATCAAAGCATGTTCCACATTCATCTATGTTCCCACCCTGCAAGGGTTGGGAAAGCTGTAAGCAACTTTCTCCGAAAAGACCCATTGCTTCTTAAAGAAAACAGTAAAGAAATAAAAACACATTGAGTGCCTACCATATGCCAGGTAATTTCACATACATTATCTTATTTGATCCTCACAGAACACTGTAACATTGACTTTCAACATATTTAAGCAACTTATCCAAGCTACAGAAGTATTAATAAATAAAGCGGAGATCTGAAACCCAGTCTACAGACTCCTAGTCAAGAACTCATCACAGCAGCCTTTTATATGTACATCTGCACATCTGAGAAATACATATCGTCCGAAAGTGTCCATGTTATTTCAATTACTTTTCAGCTTAGAGAAATAAGACATTCATATTTTACACTCATTTGTTAAGTATATGATAATAAATATGTATACATTTGCTACTTATCATATATTTAAGCTCTGCTATCCATTATCATCATTTCAAGCTGTTTCATACAGAACAAATACACAGTTCTTCTCAAACAACAAGCCTTCTGTAACATTTTGAAAGGATTCGTTGAAAAAATTTGGGTCACAGATTGTGCATTTAAATTTATCTTTCCAGATTCACTTCTTTAAATCCTTTCCCAAGTCACTAGAGATATGTGTTCACCTTTACTGGGAATCCCCTTGTACTCACCCCGGCACCCATACTTCGCACAACCCCAAAGAAATCAATCTCACTCCTCTCCGTTAATCCTCGTCTAAACCCAATTTCAAATTTTGGTTCAACGTTCACCAACTGAAGGCAGTTTTCTAAGACTGGCCCAGTTCTGCTTGGATCATTCACTCTGTATTCTCCTATTGGTGACACATTTAATATGTTCTTTTTCTTTGTTTCTGGGGTTTTTGTTGTTTTTTGTTTTTGTTTCTAATGTTTTTTTTGAGAGAGAGAGAGAGACAGAGCGTGAGTGGGGGAGGGGCAGAGAGAGACACAGAATCTGAAGCAGACTCCAGGCTCCGAGCTGTCAGCACAGAGCCCCACGTGGGGCTCAAACCCACGAACTGTGAGATCATGACCTGAGCCAAAATCGGACGCTTAACCGACTGAGCCACCCAGGCACCCCACATTTAATATGTTCTAAATTATTGCACACTTCTTATATCATTTTGTGTTTCTTCTCACTCACTTTGTTTCTTCCTATTTACATTCTGTTTCCCAGGAACCATGACTATATCTTGTTTTCTCTCTTTTTTCACCCCAGATGCTGTACATTTTTTATTCATTATGTACATAATGGCTATCCAATAAATGCTTGTTAATTAACTGTCCTCAGCTCACTTATATTCACCTACAAACACAGACTCAAGCAAAACAAACAAACAAAAATCAGTGAAATGGAAAAGGTAGAGGAAAAAACCCCACACTTTGAATTCGTGTATAAGCCTTTACCTTCGTGAGTTAACTTGTACGTGAGAAAGTACACTAGAATGTATGAAAAAAGCAGATATCAGTGTGCTCATCTTATATTTCAATATATGAAAATTGCTTATCCAAATTTCCCTTAAATCTGTAAGTTAAACATTATTGAAAGACAAATTATGTAGTCTTGTTTAAAAAAAAAAAAGTCTTGGGGCGCCTGGGTGGCGCAGTCGGTTAAGCGTCCGACTTCAGCCAGGTCACGATCTTGCGGTCCGTGAGTTCGAGCCCCGCGTCGGGCTCTGGGCTGATGGCTCAGAGCCTGGAGCCTGTTTCCGATTCTGTGTCTCCCTCTCTCTCTGCCCCTTCCCCGTTCATGCTCTGTCTCTCTCTGTCCCAAAAATAAATAAAAAACGTTGAAAAAAAAATTAAAAAAAAAAAAAAAGTCTTAGCTAAGGAAACCAGCCATTTGAATACTTTTTTAACCACCATTTTACTTTAATCACAGAAACATGAACTGAATCAGGAAACTGAACTAAAGTAAACCCCAAATCAAAAACCCAAAATGAAAAACGAAAAATGAACTATATTAATCTGCAGAAACACAAAGGGAACCAAAAGAAGTAAGGTATAGCTTTTTACAGAACCAAAATCTCCCAGAAAATTATTTGCTTATGTCTGCTTTTTTTCCATATAAATTACATTTTTCAATACTTTTAGAAAAATGTTATCCAGCAAGAGAGTGTGTCCTTAAGAAGAACAAGTTGGATATTAAATAAAATATTCATTCAACTCTTCTCTCCAGAAGCGCTTAGCCAATCCAGTCTGGACAAGAAGCTGAAAACCAGGTCCTTCCCAGAAGAGCTCGGAAACACAGGGAGCAAACCGAGTCAGAGGCTGCAAGTCCCTGGTCCTGTTCTGAGGTGGTGAAGGATCTAAACACAGGTAGAGGAAAGGAATGAAGAGGCTAATCTCTACTTTTTTTTTTTCTTTTTAAACTCTCTCCTGTTCTCATGATCTTTTCTCCCTTCTTCTCTCTTTTGTGCAAATCATCTCTTTTTCCTACACTCCTTTTGCTTCTTATTTCCATATCTTTGTCTTCTATATCTTATGTGATTATCGCTCCTGTTTCTTTTCTCATCCCTGTTATTCCCTTTCCCTTCTCTTTTGTTATGCCACTACTTTTTTCTTTCTGTAGATCCTTGTTTTCCGATCTTTCCCTTCTCCGTTTTCTTTTTCTTTTCAATTATCTGATCTCATTTCCCACCAAAAGGTTTATGATCTTATGAAGCAGATTTGACAGTATTTACTTATTTGCTTTATCCAATGTGATGATACGCACTATTCATAATATGGGGGGGGGGAATGTTATTTATACACTTATCAAGTCTTCTTGTTAAATGCTATTTCCATTTCTGCACCACCACTCCATAATTTTCAAAGCAGTTTTTAGTGAACATTGGTAATCAATTCAAAATTCATAACAGTGGTAGATTTTAAAATAACCTTGTGATTTCTCACTTATCCTTAGCATCCAAGATGATCCCAATGACTCTTATCTCCTGGTATTTATGCCCTCACGTAGTCAGTCACTTCCCACATGGTATGAAGGTCAGTTTGTGTGACTAGTAGAACATGATGGAAGTGATAGTGTGACTTCTGAGGTTAGGTCACAGAAAACATAGCAACTTCCACATTGCTTACTTGAATCATTTGCTCCAGGAGAATTCACCCATCATGTTGTAAAGACACTCAAGCAGTCCTATGGAGAAGTATACATTATGAGAAAACAAGGTTTCCTGTCAACAAGCAGCACGTATTCCCCCAGCCATGGGAGTCCGCCATCTTGGAAGCAGACTCTCTAGCCCCAGTCAAGCTTTCTGCAACCTGGGCAACATCTTGACTGCAACTTCATGAAAGACTCCCCAGCAGAACCTTAGCTTCTCCCTAATTCCTCCCAGAAATTGTGAGAGATAAATGCCTATTGTTGCTTCAAGCCACTAAATTTTGTGGTAATTTGTTATGCAAAAAATAGATAAAATGCTTTTTGGAGGTAAAACCAAAGCAATTTTTGCATACGTAAACATCTGAAAATACTTCTTTCTTTACTCTACCAGTAGTGAATACACACCCATCAATTCTGGAAATGAAATTTTGAAAAATTCTCTGGAACTTTCTTTTCTGCACTCAGGTTAATTCAGCAGTGCTTCTGTTGTTATTCTCATATGAGGATGGAGAAAATAATATACAAAGAATAAAATTAATAATTTTATGTTTAACAACTCTGGTTACATCATAAAACAAGGCTCCTATGACAACTTATGATAAATAAGATCCTCCAAAAAAAAATCAAAGCAATAAGGTACAAAGGAGAAAAATAGTTCCATTCTCTCAAAACAGTGCATTTATACCCTGGATTGTCTTTTTTTAATTATCCATAATATAGAGCTAAAGAACATTCTTGTTATTTGTTCTCATTTTGAAGACATTTATACATCCCCTAGTCATAATTATATTTTTGAATAAATTTGAAATCAAAAGTAATATTAAAAATCTTATCAATAGGTATTGCTATCTAGCTTCCACCACTGCATGTTTTCTTATATTAAAAAAAAAGTGAACTCATCCTTTTAATGACCCAAGAATGTAATCTAACAATGCTATTAACCTAAAGCTAAAATTGAACATCAAAACATCCCTCCATATGAAAACTGAACCCTACTGTTATATCATTTAATTGAATCTTTAGATTCACTTTCAGTGCATCAGTTCCCAATTGCACTGGGAAGTTACTGCCAAATTACTGCTATAATTCTGAATTTTTTTCTTGCAAAGTATCCTGATGGGTATAATGTGATCATCATTTACATGATCCAAGATTAGGATGATAATAAAAAGGAATTAGATCAAAACACCAGCTAAAGAATCCTTCGGTATGTATTTCCTTTATAATAATAACCACACTATATTTGTAGTGGCCTATGAGGATTTCGATAATCTGTACAGATTAAAGGCTGAGTGAAATTCATCAGATGATTCAACAAATATTTACTGAGCTCTGCTAAGATGCCAGACATCATCCTAGAGCTTGAGAAACAATGAACAAGAGTGTCAATTCCTTGCTTTCATGGTCTTCATATTGGAATAGTTGGCAGACAGACCAAAACCAGGTTTAAAAAAAAAAAAAAAAATGAATGGATTGTTTCAGATGGTAATAAGTGTTGTGAAGAAAAGCCAGAGTGAGGGGGAGAGGGGTACTTTGTAAGGGGTGGTCAGGGAAGGCATCTCTCAGGAAGTGATGCAATCTGAAACTCTGGATCAGAGCATTCCAGTCGGAGGAAGTATCTGATGAGATTGAATCATTTCTTCAGGTGATGTGCCACTAATTTGTATGCCCCCCAAATTCTGAGATACCCTGTGAAACACTGTCAAATGTGTTTTTGTTTCTGATGTACACAGTGGTACTCTAGGTTTGATCCTAGCACAGATAATGATGAACATAGGCAGAGGGTCAAATATATTGACCCCTCTTCACCTGTACCTTAACAACCTGGGGTAATGGGAATATTAGGTATCCAACTTATCTGGCCCTGATTTTAAGGATTTGAATTGCTGTTGGAAAAACTGGTGGTGTTGGATATTTATCAATTGTAAGACTAGGGTCTTACAGTGCTTTGTTATTCTATGAAAGAATCTTTATTTTCCATCAGCCAGCCTCTTAAATTAACATCATTTTGAAGTCTAGCCCGTGCAAAGACGGCAGAATCAACTATAACGCCCGGTGTTTATAGAATCATGTTTCCAAGTGCCTGCCCATGAAGTAGCTTAAGACACACAGCAGCCTCCCACCAATGAAGACAGTATCATTAAAGTAGTGACTCTGCACGTAAAGAAGCTGGTGTGACCAAGACACCATAAAAGGCTCCCTTACTCCCCTCGTAACCCCCTCAAAGATTTCAGCAAACCCATCTAGATCTGTGTCTAGAGGCCTCGCCACAATTTCTTTAAAAATCCCTAAATACTTATTCTCAGAGGTTTTTCTCTCCTTGGGTCCACACAAGTTCACTCTGACCTACTCTGCTGATCTGGATACACGCCCAGCTCTTACGCGTTTACAAAAATAATAATAATAAGACTTAACACTGAATGTGTAACCAGTTCCTTAATTTCAGCTAAGATTCTCGCGCGGGAGGGAGGAGAGAAAGCGTCAGGACAGATGCAAGCCACTTCCGCCCTCCCATTGGCTGCAGCCCTTTCGCTCGGCTGGGAAGTCCCTGCCCATTTGCTCCCTTTGTCTCAGAAACATTCCGCCCACACCCCGGCCCCTCCCGGGCTCTCTTCTCTCCCCGCTCTTATCAGGGTATTTTTCAAAGCGAAAGCAGACCCCTTTCTGAGAGAAATTCTGGTGTTAAAAAAAAATAGCGTTCCTCTGCCTTAAAACACATGATGCACCAGTTCTCATATTGGGCCCACTTCGTGCTGGAATAGACCTCAGGAGGTTTCGTGTTATTTTAGATCTTGGTGAGCCTCACTTCTACCAAAAATAAAAGAGTTTTAAAAAGTGGAGCCACAGGGAGGAGTGTTTAGAGGGGAGGAACTAACAAGTGGTTTTCCACATTTGCTCGGGGGGGGGGGGGGTGGGGAGGGTGTTGATCTGTGAGGTTTGTCAAGGCTGGCTTCCAAAGACAAGTTACAAGCACAGAAGAGCAGGCCTTTTCACTTTCTATGGGATCGGATTCTGCTGCAAAGTGGGACCGCGCAAAATGAGCTTTTGACATATTTCTTTTAAGTTGCTCCGTACACCATAGGGTTTTGCATCTTCTGATCCTCCTCTCATAAGGGAGGGATCGCCACACACAGGAGAACATCAAGAATTCCTGAGTGTCATTAGAAACAGCCTCTACTCTATCTACTTAGGTTCCTTTGTGAGGATTGCTTTTCTGAAGGAAATACATTTATCTGAAAGCCACAGAAAATTTCCAAATAGAGGGTAGCTTACTGAAATAGTAAGGGCTAGTGCCTCTGGGATACTTTATTTATATGATACAATGAAATGTGATTCCTTTGAAATTGACAAGCAAACAAGGAAAAACCAAAGTCATTTTTTTTACGGAAACGTTTCATGACGATCTTAGCTTTTACATCATTACGTTTTCCCTGGCTCAGCTGATAATGGGCATGTAAACTGTTTTATGCAATTGAAAGGAGCATAATTTTCACATAATTTGGGGGTGTGGTTATTACTCAAACATTTAAGCACAATTATTATAAACAAACGCCCATAGAATTAATTCATCTGGGCCGGTATTTCCATGATCAAGCCCACACCCCCATCCTTTCTTGACCCCTGCTTGGTAACTTCCGACTCACTTTAATCACGCTTTATCCTCACCGTGCTTTTTTTTTAAAGTTTATTTATTTTGAGGGACCGAGAGAGACAGAGAGGGAGAAAAAGAGAGAGAACAGCGGGGGAGGGTCAGAGAGAGAAGGAGACAGAGGATTCAAAGCAGGCTCTGTGCTGACAGCAGAAAGCCTAACGCGGGGCTGAAACCTATGAACCTGGAGATCATGACCTGAGCCAAAGTTCACGCTTAACAGACTGAGCCACCCAGGATCCCCCCTCACAGTGCTTCTTAGTAAGGGTCCATTTTTGTCATCCCTCTGCAATGAAATGCTGTTCATTAGCTTGATCTGCGGGACCTAACTGATCTCTGCAGGACCACAGATTTGTTTGCCCCACGTGGACAGTAAGCGATTATACTGTTTCTAAAGCAGTTCTCCTTAGCAAATGCCCAACAGGACTTTCAAAGGTCTTAATGATAATAGAGATGGCTCCCCTAATCAATGTTCCCTCTGCCTCTGTTTGACCACCTCACGTAAAAGCAAGTGCAAGAATGTAACGGGGAGGAAACAGAAATGACTATTTTTCTCAGCAAAGCTGTGCAGAAAACTTCAGTCGTCTGGTTTCCACAACCGTAATTCTCCATGTACCCGGGGCCCCTACCAGCTCCGTAACAATCAGGCCCCTGGGAAAGACCACAGAACAGTAGGTTCCAACCTAACTAATGCATGTTCAAAAAATAAAATGACGTTTAGGCAGCTAGGATATTGAGAAATATACTGTGAGTTTATTTTTAGAGCGGTGAAGCATTCAAACCCTCAACCTGACTCCTGACAACACCTGCAAGGTGAGGGTGCTGATCCTAACAGGCATATTTTCTAGAAGCCCAAGGGCCAACTGAAACACACTGAGTATTGTTAAAATGTGGATTCTGTTCCCTTAGGTAGACAGTTATTATGCACCTACTATATACAAGGTATCATGAGGATCACAAGATGAGTAAAATAATTATTTTCCTCAAGAAAGTCATATATCCTCACGGAGAATGGAGAGCGTGTTCATAGTAAAAATGACCTGACGGGTATTTACTGAGTGTTTACCATGTTACCAGATGCTCCACATGCATTCTCTTATAGAATCTTCATGAAACTATTTAGAAAAATGATTAAAGACCATTTAGGTGAAACAAATTATTTAACATGCCGTGAAGTGGACAGTCTCCTTTTGGGCCTGCAAAATGGGGCGGAGGGCAAGAAACTTTTATGAGATAAAGAATAAAGAACAAGAAAGAGAAAAATAGAAAATATCTGATTGTCTTGGTCCCCACAGTCCACCTTGTTTGGGGTGAGAAGGCCCAGAGCTGGCTCGACACTTGGAGCTGGCTGACTGAATATACTGTTTCTGGTCAAGCACAGCCATTCACAGGGACACAAAAGTTGTCTAAGCTTCTGTTTCCTGATGTGGCACCTTGGGCAGGAGCGGCTCCATCTTGGGCCTAGAAATTTATTTCAACACAACCTTAAGATGTAAGGACTGTTACTATCTTTGTTTGCAAATGAAGAAACCGAGACAGAGAGGTTAAAAAAAAAACGTGCTAAGGCCAGAAGAACGTGGTGAGGCCAAGATTCAAACGCTGAGTCTGCTGTCAGCATTTCCCTCCCTAGTCATTCACTGCACTGTGCCCGGCACCATCAGACTAGAACAGAGACGTTCACAGGGCCTGACAGACAGCAGGGTGCAGACGAGTAGAGAGAGCTAGGAGGGAAACTTTGAAAAGCTTGGAATGCTCTCTGTCTTCCTCTCACACATACATTCAGCACACACACACACACACAAACACACACACACACACAGTGTCCTTTCAGGTGAACTGAGAAAACTGAAAGCATTATTCAAAGAAAACGTGAGAGAAAAACATTGCCCCATCCCCTTTCTCGCCTCTCAATATCATTTATCAATTTGAGAAAAGGGTTTTAGGGCTGAATTATCCTGATCATTGCTTAGATTTACCACTTCATACATGTAGCCAAAACTTCCCTCCAGACTTTTATAAGGAAAGTGAGTTCTATGAGCTAGGAATCACATTCATCTTGCTCATTTTATCCCAGACTGTTCAACTATCCTATATTCTAAGCTTGTCAAGATTTGATTTCTCACCATGGTCCCCTATTTTACGGGCAAAATTCCCAGTATCTTCAGTCCAAGTGACTTATATACAGTCGGTCTAACAGCTGGATTGGTGGGCTGCCTTGATTGAATTTAACACCCAAATAAATTAAGGTTTTTCAAAGTTGATTTAAATCCTCATCAGGCAAACATTGGTAACGCAGAGAAGAAAATTAGATCTCGTTCAATTGATTCAATTTCCAGATTTGTTACTGAAGTCATTTATGGTTTTTAGTTTGACTCAGATGGAGATACACAGATAACTAGTTAATGCAAACAGTAATATCAACACATGACTTAAAAATAAAGAGAAACATGATATGAGAAGAAATCAGCCCTAGCAACAGAAAATAACACAAGTAAACAAGGCTCGCAGTAGTCCCCATGCTCCCCAGCCCCAACAGTTTCCTTTACTGCACAGATGCACGTTTCTGCCACAACGAAGTCAGAGCTGGTGCTACATCTTAACAACTTCCTACCTTCCTTTTCCTTCCCTTGCCTCCTGTGGGTGGTCCGATGTCTCCGCAGTGTTTGCAGGTGTATGTGGAGGAAGAGGCTAACAGGTGTTCCCTAGTTAACCTTGCCCTCGCTCTCACGGGGCCACGTCCCAACAGAGCGAGGAGCAGACCCCGTCAGGCTCTGTGGGAGCCAAGACTGTATCGTCACACAGCCTCAGATCAGCATTGAGATCCGGGCTCTCACTACCTACATGACCTTGGGTACAGTACTGAAACTTCTACGGCCTGAGTGTCCTCACAAATAAAACCGAGACAACGCTTACCCCATAGAGCTTTCATGACGATTAAATAAACTGTTTAAAAAAAAAAAAAAAACAAACAACTAAGTGTCAGAGGCGCAGTAATGCTCACCAGCCTCTACTCATTCATCTTTCTTTCCACCTTCTTAAGGATTCCTCCCAGTTCCCTGCAATTTGGACTATATTTGGGGGTCTTTCCCCCCTAAATCATACTACCTCTTCTGCATTTGTCCTACTCTGTCCCTCCCTAGAGAGTGGACCTATCCTCACATTCCCAGAGAATCTCCACCATGGGGTTTACTTCCCTTTCCTTTTCTGCGTTTCGTCTTTGATAACGACAACCTGCATGTGCTAAGCCTCTGCTATGGTGTGAATGTATGTGTCCCTCCAAAATTCATATGTTGAATCCTAACCCCCGTGGAATGGTATTTGGAGGTGGGGGCCATGGGAAGGGATTAGGTCTTAAGGGTGGAGCCTTCATGAACGAGATCAGTGCCCTTGTAGAAGGGACCCCAGAGATGTGCCATCTACACTTCTGTTATGTGAGGACATGGCAAAAAGCCATCAGTGAACCAGGAAGCGACTCTCCCCAGACCCAGGATTTGTCGGTGCCCTGATCTTGGACTTCCCAGCTTCCAAAACCGTGAGAGATAAATTTCTGATGTTTTATAAGTCCTCCAGTCAGTGGTATTTTTGTTATAGCAGCCTGAAGGGGCTCAGCAGCCCCTGACCGTTTACAAAGCAACATCATAGCCAAGCTCTCGTTTGTGCCTCCTTATGTTTCTATAGCAGAGGAAGGATGGGTATTATTTCTCCTTGTTTTATGTTAAAAAAAAATCAAAGGTCTAAGCGATGAAGGGATTTGCTCAAGGTCGCATCAAGAGAAAAGAGAAGGAATGCTGAACATAAAGAGAAGAGCTGAACATAAATCAGAGAGCAAGGCAATGTCTCTGCCTCATGGACCTTCCGTTTTAGTTATGATGGACTTATTGAAAATAAATAACTTTTTATACAATAACACAAATGATTTGCAATGTCAGAGAGTTGTAAGTGCTAAGTAAAAGTAATAAAGCGGGATAAGAGGATAAATAGAAAGATGGATGGGGGAAAGAAGAGGCTCCTTTAGATAGGATGGTCCTGAAAGACATCTCTTTTTTTTTTATGTGAATTTATTTTTGAGACAGAGCATGTAAGTGGGGGAGGGGCAGAGAGAGAGCGGGAAAGAGGATCCAAAGCAGGCTCAGTGCTGACAGCAGAGAGCCCGATGCAGGGCTTGAACTCATGAACTGTAAGATCATGACCTGAGCTGAAGCTGGACGTTTAACCGACTGAGCCCACCCAGGCACCCCCTGAAGGACATCTCTTAAGCAGAGACCTGAACAGAATGGGGGATTAGTTATGTGAATACCCACAGAAACAGCTTTCCGGGCAGAGGGAACAGCAAGGACAAAGGTCCTGAGGCGGGTGTGTCTTGGCCGGTTTAAGGAACAGTATGTCCATTGCACATTAATTTTACTGGTTGTTATTAGGTGTTAGTTGAAAGAAGCATTCTGTGGTCCAGTAACTTTCCAAGCCTCTGGGTAAAGCAGAACTTCTGAGAGCCTCTAATACACAAATGTGCTCCGCGAATCTTCTCGAGCAAGCTGCAGTGCACGATGTTGCACAATGTTATTCAACCATGGAAACCTTTCCTCAAGGAGCATCTCAGGGGATTATTGTTCCACAGAACACTCTGGAAAATGCTGCACCACACCCTGCTTTTACTGGAAAGAGGAAGTTGGGCTAGGAACTAGCACTTTAGGCTCTGTGTAAAGCCATCGGAGGACACCTACAGAGGGACAACAATCCTATCAGGCAGTGGCCAGGCCCACTTATCCACAGGGGTGAATGTGCAGCCAATCCGGTTTTTTGTCAACTATCTGAAACTACGCTTGGCCCCTATTTCCTGTCTGAACCTCTGGGGTTTTCCATGATTTAACCCTGGTTAGTTGATTCCATGCTCTGCTGATCTTCCTTAGTGCTCTCATTTGGGGAAATGGGAGTGGGCAGAACAGGAACAGTGGAAATCTGCTCAGCGCGTGCTCCCCCTCAGGCTGGGGGTGGGGAGCAGGGCAGGGGGCGATTTCCACGTCCCTGAATGAAGTGTGCAGTTGGTGGCCTCCCCTGCAGCCCAGGGCAGGAATTCGGCTCACATCTTTGTTCTGCGCACTCTGAGCTCTGTCTGCCGTGGACACATCCAGAAGCGATTCAGCCGCAGACAGGTGCGGATGCTACAAGAGGAAGACTCACGTTTGGCAGGAAAGCTGCCAGCTGTGGAGAATGCGGATCACTGCCCCGCTAGGGAAGAATTCCCAAGCCCTCCAACCTATGAAGCCAGGAAGTGAATGGGAAGCAGCTGGAGTGGGCCGGGCGGAAGGGACAAGCCAGAGAGAGCAGGAGAGCACCCGACGGTGGCCTGACCCCAGGGAGCCCAGCAGAGGCCAGCTGGGCCAGCTGGGCCAGCTTCCCCAGAGAAAGCAGTGAAAGGGAGTGGCTGGTCCCAGGGGTATCAGCGGGCAGGCTGGACCAAGTCACATCAGAAGAGTGCCAGCGGGAGTCATCAGTTGGCTTTTAAAGAAAACTAAACTGTATAAACAAATAGATGTTAATCCCAGATGCTGCTCACTCCTGAAATACATGAAATGTAAGTGACCAAGTGAAAAACACTGAATGAATTCTTTCTTTCAGGACTTTCAAAGAAATCTTGCAAAAGCAGATCTGGCTAAGAGCTTGGCCGCAGACGAACAAGTACATCCCAGACACAAGGAGAGTTTTTTCATGGTCATGTCTTGTCATAGGGCTTTTTAACAAGTTGACTTAAGGCTGTGATCCGTACACAGCTGAGAAAGTCTACTGAAAACAGCAAATGCCCCAGGCCAGAATTTGTGGGCATTTTCTCTTCGTGTGACATTAGAGATAAAATTAAAGATAAAAGAATTATTATAACTTTTATTAAGTGTTGAGAGTTTGTTGAGCACCCGACACTTTGCACACAGCATGTTTAATGTTTACAACAAACTAGTGTTGCTATGCCTTTTTTACACACGAAGAAACTGTGGTTAACGTGTCTGATGCCACAGGGTTAGTTAAGGGGTTGTTGGTCTGTAATGCAGACCCAGACCTCCCTGACTGGGAAATCAGGCTCTCTCTGCTGTCACACTAAGGCCTGTGTTATCACATCGACAGCAGCATAAGACACTCAGAACTGAGGACTTGCTGTACAAGGAACCACGCACTTCCTTTCCAGCGCACCTGTCTACTCACTAGCAATTTATAAAATACATCTTTTGGGGTACCCTTTCTGTCAGATGTTGGGGAGATCAATAAATATTTGCATGGTGCTTTGAGAGAAGGAGAAGGAAAATCCTAGATTTAAAAAAAAAGGAAGTACTACGTCACAGGATGGATGGGATAGATCAGACATAAACTTGGACAGGTTTGACTGCTCTAAGTCACCCACACGTTGGTAACTTTGAACCCTCATGTGAAGCTGCCAGGTTAGAGCTCCATGAGATACTAAAAGAAACCACAGAGCCACGGTCACTTCCTCGCCAGCTTCTGGGACACTTAGTCTTACTGTTCTCATACTCTTCAGACTGCTCTTGAATTCTGAAGACGCTTTTCAGAAGGAGGTAAAAGTCCAATCAAATAACTATCAAATTGGACTTTGCAGGGTCTATGTGAAACCCTTATATGTCCTCATATACTTGATCACTTACGTGATCAATTTCTTCTGTTCTCTCCAACATACCTTCCCAGAGCTAAATGTCACTCACATTTATGTCACACTCAGCCCGCGCTGTTACCTATACATTTTGTTCTTATTGACAAAATGGTGCATGTACACATTTTTCAGCTACATATCTGGCGATACACAACCAGGGCTGAAAATAGTGCCTAAACTCCCCACCACAGTGATAGTTTGACTAGCACATAATTCATATAATCGCTTAGGGTTGCCTAGGTAATCTAAATAATTTTACTTTGGTTAACAAATGGTAGCTGTGTAAAAACACAAAAGAGAAAGCATGCTTTAGCGATGTCAATATAGTATGCACAGTGATATTAATTATCATATCTTATAACGAGTAAAATTTTATGAAAACATTTTGGAATAGTTTTTATTAGCAGTCTCTACTTCCATACTATACCCACAGATTGAAAATATCTACAATTGGAAGAGAAATTGAGGAACAAAATTAATTCACTTACATAAAACCACCAAGAAAGTTAATCACAGTCTGCAGTCTGGAATCTAGTTCAATTTAAGTTCGACATTAAAGCTACTGCAGAAAACTTCCTTTGTAGTGAAATGAGCTTTAATTTTTAGAAGCTTTGTAGCCATTCTTGTAATCATTCAAGGTCGAATGCAAAAAGATAGAGCAAAAAAGAACAAAGCTTGTCTGTGATTGCAAAAAGTGGCAAATTTTCTTTCAATCTTTTCCCTATTTCAACAAACTGAAACCAAGCCTTTCCAACCTAGTTCTATGCAACTGTATCCGCACTTACTTGCCTACCTTCCAATTTTTTGCATCTTTAAATGATTTATTTTAACATTTGGACACAAAGCAACACCCATTTTATGCACAAGTAGAGTTTCTTTGTGCTATAATTGAAGACAGTGGAATAACTCTCCTTTGTCCTTGATAACGTGAATGCCACTACCCAAAAATGCCTTTCTTTGGATGAGGATATTGCCCCCAATTCAAACGTAAACGTTCGCTTTTTATCATGCACTGGGATTGCCGGGAGGGTGAATATCACCTCTTACAATTTACCATTTGGATGTTTGATGAAAGCAGTTTACGAGAAGGAACATAGCTTCCCCAGTGTTAAGCTTGAGAATACGAACACTGTTTGGGGCCCAAGCACTAACTGCCTTAACACTTTGCTGAAAGCCGGTATCCCCAAGCTAAACAAGGGAGAGTAGAATATGTAGGTGTGTCCTAGTCAGTGCTTGGAAAATGAAAAGGTGAAAAGCTCTTTTTTCAATTTCTTTTAATGTTTATTTATTTTTGAGAGAGATAGAAACGGGGACAGAGCATGAGCAGGGGAGGGGCAGAGAGAGAGAGAGAGAGGGAGACACAGAATCTGAAGCAGGCTCCAGGCTCGGAGCTGTCAGCACCAAGCCCTGTGCAGGGCTAGAACTCATGAACTGTGAGATCATGGCCTGAGCCGAAGTCAGACGCTCAACTGACTGAGTCACCCAGGCGCCCCTATTTATTTATGTTTAAATTTTGGGGGGTATTCTTTCTGTCAGATGTTGGGGAGATCAATAAATATTTGCTTGGCGCTTTGAGAGAAGGAGAAGGAAAATCCTAGATTTAAAAATAAAAACCCCATCCTATGTCACAGGATGGATGGGATAGATCAGACATAAACTTGGACAGGTTTGACTGCTCTAAGTTACCCACACGTTGGTAACTTTGAACCCTTATGTGAAGCTGCCAGGTTAGAGCTCCATGAGATACTAAAAGAAACCACAGAGCCACGGTCACTTCCTCGCCAGCTTCTGGGACACTTAGTCTTACTGTTCTCATACTCTTCAGACTGCTCTTGAATTCTGAAGACGCTTTTCAGAAGGAGGTAAAAGTCCAATCAAATAACTATCAAATTGGACTTTGCAGGGTCTATGTGAAACCCTTATATGTCCTCATATACTTGATCACTTACATGATCAATTTGTTCTATTCCCTCCAACATAACTTCCCAGCCGGATACAGGGCTCGAATTCACGAACCCAACCATGAGATCATGACCTGAGCTGAAGCTGGACATTAATCAGCTGAGCTGCCCAGATGCCCCAGCAACTTTTTAAGGAAAAAAATTCCACAAATTTTTATGGCTCCAGATAATTTTCAGTGTATTTGCCAGTGAATGCACGTCATGAATCTACCTGATTACATAAATTTGACCCTCATTATTATGCAGTGGTTCTTGATTGTGAAATATGGTGAACAAGTGATTTCTCATCCTAGCTTTAATATTGTCAGAGTTAACCTATCACATTTCTTTGTTTACAAAATATATGGTTTTGTTTTTTTTTTGTTTTTTTTGTTTTGTCAACCTTTCAGCTTTGCTAGAAATGCTGGGCAACAGGAAAGAATTGAGTTCATGACTCATCAGCTTATTAGGCCACACGTCTCAGTGACTATACATGCTGCCGTCAGTCTCCTTTTTATGGTGGTGATAAAGGAAGGTAACTCGTGCAAAGGAGTCAGTTAGATGATCCGAAATGTCATTGCTCAACACTGGAGATGTATTAATTTGTAGTCCTATAATTGGAAAACAGGATATGAAGTCTTTAGGGGCTGGCTGGCCGGCCAGCTGGTCAACCAAATAGTATACTGTTATAACAGCAAAAGGAAATGTCATACAGCTCTTCTCTAAGTGCATCATAAGACTTATTGTGCAAATGCTTTTCTTTTTCTTTTATATTGGTTCATTTGTAGTTTTTATTTGGTTAGCTTCTAGCTAAAGCATACTTTGCAATGACTGTGTCCTTTTGGAAAATTATCTGCACTAATTTCCAAAGGAGAATTTCTGTGCTTAGCAATATGAGGTAATGTTTGTGATCACTGTGGAAAGTAGCACAGTTAATGAGATTACTGTTAAATCAATAACCCCAGTAAAATGCAGGGAGACTCTAGTTCCATGCATTTCTCTCTTGTGACACTATTTGACACATTGTTGGATACAATTCTATGATCCCACTGTTTCAGATAGTCATACAAACCACACGATATACAGAAACTATGCAAATTTAGATGCGTAAGCGTAGAAAACAAAATGTATGCGGCAATCAAAATCTGTATTTAGGGAGTAAGGTAAAGACTATTTTGGTAAAATCACAAAAATGATGTTGAAATATGATTTAACAGAGGTACTGGCAGGTGAAGCATTATTCTGCATTTAGCGATCACACCGACCACAGAAATACCATAGGAAACACATCTGATAAAATGAATATACGCTAGAGATTCTCCTGTAGAGAAAGTAGAGTATGTAACTACAGCCAGACCTAAATAGAAATGAACGTACAGTATTGCATGGAAAACCATAAGGTGAAAGAGTAAGTTTTACTAATTTTGAAAATGAGAGGAACGTTGTTTTCAAAATCCTGGAGTAAAATTGAATAGTTACTGTGGAAAAGATGTAGCTTTAAGTAAGATAGTGTGTTCAACTAAATAAAGGTGTGAGTAAAACACATTTCAGTCATCTTGTGACCCTAAGCATAAAGAAAAGAAGGACCAACCTGAATAAAGACCTTTTTTTAAAGAGAGAGGAAGGAAGAAGGATAGGCCAAAGAAAAGATTTTGATAAGAAGTTTTCTGAAATATCAAAAATTTCCATAGTCAACACAACCAGGGCCCTCCCTGTGATAAGTCAGAAAGATTGTATGTGGAGACCAAATCCTCCTCTGCTTCACATGAAAGGCCTTTAATTTTGAGTAAGAGTCTGCAGTAGATAAATCTAACTTGGCTAAAGTAAATTCTAACCGTCGAGCTGTGAAATGTTGAAGACTCTTCACATTCAAGAAATAATTTGTGTGTTTCTAAGAATTCACAGGAGAAAACAATGGATTATGAGATTTTCTAATGAGACTGTTTCAAGACATATACCTACTTTATTTCATGAGTCTCCAAGAAGCTTTCCCAAAGATGCCACAACATCAACCAGTCCCTGGTGGGGTTCTTAATTCTGCCTCTTGACACTTACAGTTCAGCCATAATTCAGAAAGTCTGGGATGAAAATCAATCCAAAGCTGGGTTCGTGGCAATCATGAGTGCCTTGATCTCCAGGAGAATGCTACTTAACAGGCTCTCCCAAAAATGCAAAAGAAAAAAACTCTCTTCAGCTTCTAGATTCCCCTCTCTCTCTCTAGGATTCAGCTTAATGGTAAGATTTGCCCAACCCAAACCCTGCAGTATCCAGCCTACCTCAAGCATCTGGAAATCACTTTTCACAGGAGTACTTTGGCACATCCCCATGAAAAAGGGAATATTTGTGCAAAGGTAAGTGATTTTCTTACTGACCCCATCTCAAATCAAGAACCTCTTATTATCCACTGCATGATGTTGCTTCCACAAAGGAAGTAGGTATATTAAATCAATTGAAAACCAGTCAAATTTAGAAAAAAAAACTGTATAAATATGTAGCATTATTCTGCCAATTCTTTAATCATGCTTATATAGAGTCATATAGATAACTCTCCTCTGGGGTGCCTGGGTGGCCCAGTTCGTTAAGCATCCGACTTCAGCTCAGGTCATGATCTCACCGTTTGCGAGTTCGAGCCCTGCATCGGGCTCTGTGCTGACAGTTCAGAGCCTGGAGCCTGCTTCAGCTTCTGTGTCTCCCTCTCTCTCTGCCCCTCCCCAGCTCGCACTCTGTCCCTCTGTCTCTCAAAAATAAATAAACATTAAAAACAAAGAACTCTCCTCTAAGAATATATGATGTAAAAATTACATTCTTTTTTAAAAAATTATTTTACCAGATTTAATTAGTTCAGTTTTTTTTTAATTTCTCTGTGTGCTCAACACCGTGAAAGGTACCAGGGAAAGAGATAAACATTACATGACAAATTCTGTACTAACAGATGTGTCCCAGAGGAGACAGGCAAGAAAATCAATGATAACTATATAGTGTAGCAAGCACTATTCTGGAGATATGTGCGAGGGGTCGTGGGAATATCCTGGAGGGCATAAACTGAATGATCGGGATGTGTCTGCTGAATACTGAAGAATAAGTGTGACACAGCCAGGCAAATGAAAGCGAAAGAACTTCTTTGCAAAGGAACAGCGTGAGCAAAACTACCAACGTAGGAAAGAGTACAGTATTTTGAAGTACTTAACCAGAATGTTGTGACTAGGAACACAGAGGTCATGGCAGAAAAATAAGGCTGGAAGGAGACAAAACAAGATACTAAAGGGTCCTGTATGCCATGGTGAGTTTTCCTTTTGTCCTGAAGGTGCCAATGAAAGATTTTCAGCAGAAGAGTTACATAGTCATTTTTGGCTTTAGGAAAAGAAAATATTACTACCTGTAAGAAGAGATAGATTATAGTAGGGGAAATCTAAAACAGAGAGATCAGTTAGGGCACCAGAAGCATTATCCAGGGATTCACAATGGAGCTGCAGCTTAGCAGGATGATTCCAAAGACAGAAAATACAGTCAACAAGATCCAAGGATCGGTTAGTTACGGAGCCGAGAAAAAGAAGAGTCTAGGATTTACTTGCAAGTTTCTGGCTTAGGCACCTAAGAGAGGAGCTAAAAACAAGGGGCAATAGATTTGAGAAGAAAGATGTTCACTTCAGAGCACTTTGGATTTGAGGTACCTGAAGATGCCCAAGGGAAAGTGCCGAGAAATGGTCAGAAATGCTCACTCAGAACTCAGAAGAACCAGCTGATGGGAAGTACAGGACTAGAAGTCAGCTGTGTACAGCATGAAGGCCGGGGTGTGAATGAGAAGACCCAGAAAAAGTATGTACCATTAGAAGAGGACCAAGGAAGAACCTTGGAAACACTAACAAAATCTTTCCAAAATGATGAGTTTTGTTTGGACCACTGCTCCTTGGGTAGCAATTCATGATTGATGTTAATGATACACAAATGATAATCTAAGATTTTTTCAATATTTCATGCACTGGGGCCAACACAAGATAGCGGCTTCCTCAATGCAAACCCAAATGGCCCTGTCAATGGTGATTACCACAGATCCCAGTATGGGACCTAACTAGGAACCATCAATTAAAATACCAGTGCAGAAGTATTCTGGGGAATCTATGAAATCAAATTTATTTCCATGACAACACTAAGGTATTATTTATCTTTTCCACTCTATTGATATTTGCAATGACACTAAACAAAACTTTCAGTAACTTAGCACGAATCAACGCAGTGGCAGTAATTGTACCAGCAGTCATGGTGTTCTTCACCACCATGCATTCACATCAAAAAATTAATGCTGCTTTCACTTAAGAACGTCCTTCATGAAGCAGTTTCTTACATCTGGATTCCTGGGTACAGTTCATGTGGTAAACTGGGAAGTACACATAAAGTGCTTTTGTACACCAAAGTACAATGAGTGTCTCTAGAAAAAGCACTTGTACAATTGTTTGAGTTTCAAGGCTGAACAAGCCACTTTTTTGTTTCATGGACCACCATTTTTATTTAAAAGAACAACTGGAAAAAAAAAGTACATAAATAAAGAAAAGAGCAACTGACAGAAAATTCATGATGATTCTGACCCGGGTATTTACCAGGCATTTTCTCAAAAAAATGAATGAAGCGAACCTGTCACTTCAAGGAAAACGCCTAACAGTATTTGTTGCCGTTGATAGAATTCAAGGTTAAAGTGAAAATCAGTTATGGATGTGAAGCGTGGAAGTGAAAATCAGCTTCCCAATGCGCAAAGACTTTTCTGATGATGTCAATGATGACATTAACAAATGTGATTTTTTGATATATATGATATATTGTGTCAACTTTGCTACATTTGCATTATTCAGTGAACTAATATTTTCCAAATGACCGATGAATGATGTTACAAAATCAAACCATATAAAAGATTCATTCAAAGTACAAGATAGACCAATGGATTTTAATATAACTGAGTACAAAAAGTTCATTGATAAGGGTTTAGATTGTAACTGACCTTTATACTAACATGTAATAGGGTTATTATTTGTTATTTTAAATAGTTTGAAATCTCTCAGTTTTAATTTTGAATATGGTAAATATTGACCAGATATAGCTTACATAAACAAAAAGCTCTTTGGAGGCCTCAATAATTTCTAAGAATTTAAAAGGAACTTGAGGGGTGCCTGGGTGGCTCAGTCGGTTAAGCATCCAGCTTCAGCTTAGGTCATGATCTCACAGTTTGTGAGTTTGAGTCCCACATTGGGACTCAATTCAGAGCCTGGAGCCTGCTTTGGATTCTGTGTCTCCTTCTATCTCTGCCCCTCCCCCACTTGTGCTCTGTCTGTCTCTGTCTCTCAAAAATAAATAAATGTAAAAAAACAAAATTAAAAAGAACTTGAGACCAAAAAGTTTGAGAACTGCTCTCTTAGGGAAAAACAAAACAGGCTTAGAAAAAAGGATATTCTCATTGCTCCATTGCCCTCCAGACTTCTCTTCTGTCCTACCTCCTCATCAAGCCCTCCTAAGCAGCCTTTAGAAATGTCAGTGTAGGGGTGCCTGGGTGGCTCAGGGGGTTAAGCCATCATCGACTCTTGGTCTCAGCTCAAGTCATGATCAAAAGACTTGTGTGATCAAGCTCCACTGGCAGGCTCTGCACTTACAACTTAGAACCTGCTTGGGGTTCTCTCTCTCCCTCTCTCTCTGCCCCTCCCCTGCTCATGCTCTATCTCTCTCTCAAAATAAATAAATAAATTAAAAAAAAAAAAAAGGAGAGGTGCCTGGGTAGCTCAGTTGGTTAAGTATCTGACTCTTGATTTCGGATCAAGTCATGATCTCATGGTTCATGAGATCGAGCCTGGAATTGGGCTCCGTGCTGACAGTGTGGAGCCTACTTGAGATTCTCTCTTTTCCTCTCTCTGTCCCTCCCCCACTTTCACATGTGCGCTCTCACGCGCTCTCTCTCTCTCTCAAAATAAATAAATAAACTTTCAAAAAAGAAAAAAAAAAGCTCAGTCTAATTCTTTCATCCATTGACTATCTTTATTTCTCCAATTCATCTTTCAGTGACAGGTCATGGTTTTATTACAGAAGTTCTACATTATCTAATTGAGAATCTGCCCTTCTCAGAAGCTGGTCTGACCTACAACAACAAAACTATTTTCTCACTCTAATGAATACCTATTTTTTTCACAATATTTTTAGATTCATTAAAAACTGTGGTCATTTTTCTATGACTCTAGTCCATTCTTATTTTTGAATGCCTTATGTTTTATTGGCTAAGCTGTTCAAGCAGAAAGATAATTATTGGGAACTCTCTTAGTCAATAAAATTTCATTAGATCATCTCTATGCACATCTTGAACTTTAATTATTGTGGTTTCATCATGATGTGTAAATACATTCAAATGAGTAAGTTATTCCAATCCCAATCAATACAAGTAAACAGAAATTTATATTTATGAGTGAAGAATATTCTTAATGAACCATCCACATGCCTAACTTAGGTTTAATGCTAGTACAAATGTTTTAACTTAAGAATGATGTGCTAAAGATGTATGTATGTGAATGTTTCCTATGTTTTCTGCCTCTTCATTGAATACACACTTGGGTTAAATGAATTCCTTCTACTCTAATTATATTATGTTGCACTGAAGTCATTTCATTTCTAAGATAGGTAGCCAGTGTTTGGGGACCTCAAATAGTAAGTTCCATTTCATAGGTACATATAAAACCCATTCTGACAAATACTATGGGTTGACAATCAACACATATGACATGTATTCCAATGCACTTCTAGCAGAGGTTTTACAGGCAAAAACTGTATTTCTTAGACTCTTGAAACTAGGGTTCTGGGTTAATTGGGGATCCACCAGTCAGATCATGAGGGAACTGTTTTTGGAATGGAGTTAAGTGGGATGAGAAATAGCGTGAAGCACCATTTGGGTGTGAATCAGGTTGGATCTGCTTGAGGCTGCAGCAGTGTGGACCCAGGACCTCAAGAAAGACTCCTGCCTTAACCGATGGCTTCTTGATCATGGCAATAGAAGCCAGGCAATTCTATGGGGACTTTGGAGTTGTCTGGAAGCTCAGCCTATTTCTTTAGCTCCCTGTCCCCAAGAACTCTATAAGCCATTTTTATCCTGCCATACATTCCATTCTGCTTCTACTGGCTAGAATTGATTCCGTGCTCAACAGCGACCAAGCCTTCTGCTTAAAACATTGCTCATCAGACATGATGCTATCACTGAAAATTAGCTTCTTTGCCCATATCACAATTACAGTACATATAGCTGGCATCATTTAGTGGTTTGATGAGACAATAGTTCAATTTCCATCTAAACTTAGAAAATTGAATTATCAGGAGTTGAGAAGTCAACATAAAGATGGGATTGTTTCGTGGCTCAGGGTTTTAGGTGTGATTTTATTGGGAGATCGGCTAAATCTAACCTTCTCTGATTACAACTCCCAGGCATTCTGAGGGCACAACCTGCCTTGCATTTATGCAATGCTTTTATAGTTGTAAACGCGCATTCACATACATTGCCTCAGTTGCGGTTAACAACAGTAGGAAAGCAGAAAGAAAAAGCAATGGTCACATCAGCATTAAAAGTGAAAGAACTAAACCTTCAAGGAAACTAAGAAATTTGTTTAAGGCGTTGTAGGTAAAAAGTGCAGGCAGGACTAAGACCCAGGGCATCTGTCTGCTAGTCCAGGGCTCTTCCTTGAGCTCTTCTCTGAAGCATGTGTATCCTTGAGTCCCTGTCTATATACTGTCATAGGGACCATTCTGCTACCTAATATCCATTCCCTTGTCTTCTTTAGAAGTAGAACCCCAGGCACCTGGGTGGCTCAGTTAAGCATCCAACTTTGGCTCAGGTCATGATCTCACAGTTTGTGGGTTCCAGCCCCACATCAGGCTCTGTGCTGATGGCTCAGAGCCTGGAGCCTCTTTCAGATTTTGTGTCTCCCTCGTTCTCTGCCCCTCCCCGCCTCTCTCTTTTTCTCTCTCTCAAAAATAAATAAATATTACCCAAAAAAACCCAAACAAACAAATTTTTTAAAAAGAAGTAGAACCCCAGGTTGATTGGAGGCAACAATATATCTACTTATGGGTTTACATTTCCCAGTCTCCTTTAAACCTACATGGGGCCATGTGACTAAATTCTGGTCAATGAAATATAAGCAGAAGTGTCAAATGGCTTACTTACTGAGAAGACTGCTTAGAAGAAGCTAACTCAGCTGGGAGAACTTTTTTGTCCTTCTGTATTTAAAAAACAAAACAAAACCTTAATTTTGTTAAAGTCTCCAAGATTCTCTTCTTGGTCCTCTTCTAATGGTATTCACTTCTTCTGGGCCATCTCATGCACACCCTTGGCTTTCATTCTGCACACAGTCGACTCCTGGTCCTGTACCTTCCACCAGGCATTTCCTCTGAGCTCTGAGCCAACATTTCCAACCATTTCCCTGGCACCTTCCCTTTAGTGTCTTCAGGCACCTCAAATTCAGGGATCTCAGGCAAACATCTTTCTCCCCAAATCCTTCCTGCCATTTAAAGGTAGATGTGATCATGAGAACTAAATCAGCCACATTGAATCATAAGACTAGATGTCACATGCTAAGGTTGAAGTAGCAAAAAAAAAAAAAAAAAAAAAAAAAAAATTGGAGCTTGGGTCAATGAATGACTTTAAAGGAATATACTACTCCTAGACTTCTTACCTCTGGACTTGTTTTTAGATGAGAGAGGATAAATATCTATCTTGTTTAAGCTACTGTGATTTGGGGTTTCCAATTATATGCAGCAGATCTTAATCCCAACTGATACACATAATTTTCTCAAATTATTTCTATTTTAAGGTTATGTTCTTTTAAATAAATGCTTTCACCAATGAGCAATCAGAGAATGGAGTGATTATCTCAAGATAATAGCTGTCCCAAGTTACAGAGTTGACATCTGGATATACTGTTAGATCTATATTACATTTTGAAGAGTAAAAGCTAGATTCTCCTGAATGCATCTTTAAGAATGAGGGCTTAAGCTGAGTCAGTGTGTTTTACATATTATGTACCCCCTCAATCTGGGTACAGGAGCACTTAGCAACATAGGTAAGCCAATTACATTGAAATACTGTTAGCAACATATTTTGGTGTTTTCTTGTTTCTTCTTTAATTCCAGTATAGTTAAAAACAGTGTTATATTAGTTTCAGATGTACAGTATAGTGAATCAACCATGCCATGCATCACCCAGTGCGCGTCACAACAAATGCACTCCTTATAATTATCAACATATTTTCTGAATTTGATATCATAATATATGTGCTTCTTTAAGGCACCCAATTTTGTGCATTAAATTTGAAGATGTCACAGTACGTCTAAGAATTACCAGGACTTTAAAGTTCAGAAGAGGATAAATTATATTTTGTGACATCAAGAGCAACTGTAATATAAAAGGAAAATACCTGTGATTTCTATTAGAAACAGAATCACAGGTATTAGCAATACGTAATACTATTGTGGTTTGTGGCCTACATTCTTAAGGGAAGGAAATACTACATTTCAGCTAGAGATTAGTGAAAATAAGTATGTGGATTTTTTTCCCCATCAGGTACATGGACCCCTCAATTCTAAACACAGATGCTTTAGGGGGGCTCTAAAGCCCCCTAAACTTTAGGGGGTGCTTAAAGTTTAAGCACCTGTGCTTAATCAGGTGGTTCAATCAGTTAAGCGTCCAACTTCAGCTTAGGTCATGATCTCACAGTCTGTGGGTTCGAGCCCCGGGTCAGGCTCCGTGCTGACAGCTCAGAGCCTGGAGCCTGCTTTGGATTCTGTGTCTCCCTCTCCCTCTGTCTCTCCCCTGATCATGCTCTCTCTCTGTCTCTCAAAAATAAATAAATGTTAAACTTAAAAAATTAAATTAAATTAAATACACAAACACAGATGTCTTGGGAGTCTATGAATTCTAAGTTAAGAACCCTACTTTATTATTTTTTAAGTTTATTTATTTATTTTGAGAGAGTGAGAGAGACAGCATGCATGTGCACATGGGTGAGCAGGGAAAGGGCAGAGAGAGGGAGAGAGAGTATCCCAAACAGGTTCTGCAACATCAACGCAGAGCCCCACACAGGGCTCAATCTCACAAAGCATGAGATCATGACCTGAGCTGAAATCAAGAGTCAGGGGCTTAATCAGCTGAGTCACCCAGGCACCCCAAGAACCCTACTTTACACCATGAAAGAATCCTTGTGATTTCTGCATTCCACTAGAGACCACTGAAGAGGTCTGGTTTGTGATATGACTAATGCCTGACCGGATCAGCCCTGGATTTTAGCACCTTTTGCAGTTCAAGAAACTTGTGAAAGCTGTAATGCGTGGATGTCTGACTCCAGTCACGGTCATCCAGAAAGGCCGGTGTTGTAAAACGTTAATTCCACTGCCAGTGACAAATGACATCAGATTGCAGTTACGGGCCAATGCATGGATTATAGGAAAAATGAGCTACCAGTTAGCCCCTTGAGGATCTCCTATCGGAGGCTTGAGACCCAGGAAATTGGTTATGTGTTTATTCTGTGCAGATTCTGTTTTGGTCAAACTGCAAATAAAAGACCTCAGTCTCAAAGGCCTTATTTGGGACATCCTTCTGAACACTAAAACCAAATACGAAACTAAGAAAAATAATGAAAATCAAATTCCTCTGAAAACTCCTCATAAACATTAAGCTCCAAGCTCTCCCCAAAATCCAATTTAGCGAAAGAAATGTCTACGATAAAATGGTGCTTGACAAGAACAATTTAAGGAAATAGTTCTGGTGTCTTTGTCTACTATTAAAGAGACATACACACGGAAAATATGATGAAGAATATGTTTTGCAATTTTTTTAAACTGTAGGAGATTTTATCTTTTTTTTTTTTTTCAACGTTTATTTATTTTTGGGGGGACAGAGAGAGACAGAGCATGAACGGGGGAGGGGCAGAGAGAGAGGGAGACACAGAATCGGAAACAGGCTCCAGGCTCTGAGCCATCAGCCCAGAGCTGACGCGGGGCTCGAACTCCCGGACCGCGAGATCGTGACCTGGCTGAAGTCGGACGCTTAACCGACTGCGCCACCCAGGCGCCCCTAAACTGTAGGAGATTTTAAAAGACAGCCTCAGTGTTCATAAAAATGGACTATGATGCAGCCTTGAAGCAATTTTTGAAGCCTATATTCAAATCAGTTCTGTGGAGTTAAAGAAAGTCAAGAGAAAATATTTCTGATTTAAAAAAAAGATAGTTTTCAGGGGAGCAAAATTTGAGGGTAAAATTACCTTTAACAAAAAAAGGTGCCTCTGTGGAGCCCATTTTAGATTAGAAAGTTCTTAATAAGTGCAGAAAGCATACAGAAAATTTATAAATGCATCTTGGCAACTCTAAACACACAGGTTCACCATACAGTTACAGATCTAGAGTCAGAGAAAACTGTTTCGTATCTTTGCTCTGCCGTATATCTAACGGTGTGAGCTTGGGCAAGTTACTTAGCCTCTCTGATCTTCAATTTCCTTATTCACCAGAGTAATAATTGTACCTGTCTGGGCAGTTGTGAGAAGTAAGTAAGCAAACAACTGTAAAACACCTAGACCTGTGCCTTGAATATACTAAGCAATATACATTTTATCATCAAAAAATTCTTGTGAGGGTTAATTGTGATATTACCTACACAGTTCTTGGCACAGTGTCTAATATATACTTAACACTTAAGAGACGATAGTTGGTATCAGAAATTGAAATAAAAGTTCTGGTATTGGCATTTAATAATATTGAAATTAGTATTGGTATTAGATTAATAGATTCTTGCTATTAGGATGGGCATTGATATTGGTTTGGATATATATCAGTACATAGTATGATGTAAACCTGGAATTCATGCCAGGATGAGGAACCCTTCCTCAAGATGCTGTTGCTCTAAGGACTTCCCTTTCTGCCTTATCTTAAAAAAAGATGAGGAGGGGCGCCTGGGTGGCGCAGTCGGTTAAGCGTCCGACTTCAGCCAGGTCACGATCTCGCGGTCCATGAGTTCGAGCCCCGCGTCAGGCTCTGGGCTGATGGCTCAGAGCCTGGAGCCTGTTTCCGATGCTGTGTCTCCCTCTCTCTCTGCCCCTCCCCTGTTCATGCTCTGTCTCTCTCTGTCCCAAAAATAAATAAACGTTGAAAAAAAAAATAATAAAAAAAGATGAGGACTGGGTCCCACCATCTTTCTTTGGGCATATCCTAGAAATGGATTCCAAACCAACAATTCCGTGGCTATGTGGCTACATTCAATGATGGCTACACGCTCAGTGCCATTATCTTTGGGTTCAGGCAATGGGGCCATGCAATATTAATAGTACTAATATAGCTCACTCTCTTTCGGTAACATCCAGCAAAGAGCTCACTGTATCATGAAACATGGTTGCCTTTGGTCCTGCAGCCACTGGCCCAGCTCTGAAAAGGCTGGCTATTTCTGTGCTTAAACTGGGTTTGTGAAGAAAATAGTCAAGGGGCACCTGGGTGGCTCAGTTGGTTGAGTGTCTGACTTTGGCTCAGGTGATGATCTCACAGTTTGTGAGTTCAAGTCCCTCATCGGACTTTCTGCTGTCAGAGCAGAGCCCGCTTCAGATCTTCTGTCCCCCTCTCTCTCTGCCCCTCCCATACTTGTTCTCTCTCAAAAATAAACATTTAAAGAAAAGAAAATATTCAATAGTCTAATGATTTATTCATTTGTTAGTAGTGAAAAAAAATTCCATAGAACCCCATTGTCCTGAATGTCTAGAAATAACATTTTGAACTCACTTGTATTCCCTGGGAACAGAAACTAACCCAGAACCATCTATAAATCACCAACCAGTTATGACAAGACCATGAGAAGTGTCCTAGTTTCCATGTCCACCTCAGAAATTCTGAACTATCTCACACTGGCTGAAGGAACTGTACCCATTTAAACAATGGCCTCAGTCACCATTAACTAAGTGCCCAGTATATACCAAGTATCTTCATAAAATACCGTTATTTCTCATAATAATCCTGTGAAGAAGTCATTATTGTCTCCAATTTAGAAGCAAGAAAACAAAGTGCCAATGTTTTAATAATTTGTCCAAGCCTCGGCCCTCCCAGTGCCCCTCTTAGACACACACACACTGACTGCACGACCCGAATAAAGAAGGCAGACATCCATGAGCAGAAGCGCCAGTTAGACCTGAGTAGCAAGGTGCGAGGGAAATGTCACTAGGTGACACAGCCAGCCAAGCTGCACCCAGACCCAGGCAGAGAATACCTTCTTACACTTTTTAAGAAATATACTCACCCACTGCCCAAAGGCTGTCCTGGGCTTGTCTCTGCAAAGTCTTTGTACGAATCATCCCTGAGTAAGCAATTCCCCATCTTGCCCCACCAGTCCCCAGGAATAAGGTGCATCAGGGACTTCATCAGATTTAAATATCATCTTTTTTTTTTTTTTTTGAGATACAGTAGGGAGAGAGACAGAAGTGAGGAACGGGGAGGTTCTCAGGGGATTTTGTGGTGCACATGAAACTTGTCTTTAGAACCTCACCTCCTTCTCTGCATTTGCACCTCCAGGATCTCTTGGCACAATTTCCCTTTCATCCCTGCGATCAGGCTGATGAAAGATTCCCCCTCAAGGACCCCTAATAAAGGTTTCTTCTCCCCTAAAACTCCCACCACTCAAAATGTATCTCTATTCTTCCCCTCCCTCCCTTCTCCTCTCTCTTCAATAGTCCCTTTCTCTCAGTTTCAGTAATAGAGAAGCAATCTGATCAAACTCAACAATCCCAAGTGTAAAGGAAAGATATCCTGCTTTGGGGAACCCTGTAGATGAATGTCTGATAGGAACCATGTGAGCACCGTAGAGAAAATGTCTTTGAGCCGAAAGACTTTTCCTCAAGCACATCTTTGAGAGAGTCCTAGTAGAAGAGTGGGAAAAGGGAGGTCTCACCCGCTCTTCTTGGGAGTAAGAAGGAATTAGAAAACCTAGAGTTTTCTCCAATGACCACAGGGTAATTATGCAGCCAAGCCTTCCCACTCATCTGGGGTGGGGAGTGCTCCATGACCAAGGTGATCTTTGAGGCCCTCAAATGGATCAGTGCAATGACAACAAAGTGCTGGGAATCAGAACGCAGTGAGAATAGAAAACAAGCCATAGTTTTGCTAACAGCAAAACTATTCCAACACTGTTTGGGGTATTGACTCTGGCATTATTTACTACGAATTGGATTCTGGGGTAGCTGAAATGTCCAGATCCAAGCAAGTAGCTGATGGAGAAAGAGAAGGAGATACCAGCTGATTTATCCAACAGCAGGGAAAGATGTGAGCCCTTATCCCTCCTCCCCAGAGAAGAATTCAATGGAACCTCTTGTCTCCCCTCCTTTCAAAACCACTTCTCAGCCGCTTATCTTTCAGCAGAAACACAGCTATGAAGGCCCTTGAATAACAAACTCAAGAGCCTTCAAAGAGGCCCTCAGAGGAGTTTCTTGCTCTTCTTTTCATTTTTCCCTTTCTTGGCTTGGTTGTACAAAATAATTACAATGACACATTAAAATGAACCTACAGTTTTTTCCTTGTTATTGTGCAGCACAATAATTATTATGGCTATCATTAAATATATGTCTAACATCATTATAAGTGTTATTTGATTGGAATCCTAAACTCTGTTCACAAATACTTATATTTCACACTTTATTGCTCAAGTGGTATGATCATTGACTCATAACTTTAAAAATATTAGGAGAACTATTAATTAAGAGGCCAGGTTTTAGTCCCAACTCTGATTGTAATTAGCTGTGTGATTTTGGGCAATTCCCTTAGTCTCTTTGGGTCTCAATTTCCTCAACCATCAAATGAAGTAATTGAACTAGAAAGCTCTCTAATTTACCATCCATCTCTAAAATTCCACAGTGTTGTGATTATACTAATATTGAACATCCTTTAACATTATTAAGGAGACTTTTTAGAACCTTGTACAGCCTGAAACATTTCTTATAGAAGATATATGTTGTGATATCCTGCCATTCACCGAGCATTATATCTGTCCTGGGCACTGTCCCAGGCATTTCCCACACAGTGGTTCATTTAATCTTCTTAACAAACCTGTGAAGTACATACTGTTGACCTGATTTTAGAGGTAAGAAGCCTGAGGCTCAGTATCCCAAAGTCAGCAGAGCTGGAATTCACATAATTGGGCTCTATAAGATTCCAAAATCTGTGTTCTTCAAGCCACAACGTGATGCCTCCAAAATAATTTTGCATAATGTAAATGGGGTAAGAGATTGGTTTGAGTTGGTCCCAAATTTGAAATACACCTTGGAATTTGTGTGTGTGTGTTTTTTTCCTCCTCCCCCACAATCCCCCTCTGTCTCCTTCTCCTCCTTCTTCTTCAGTTAAATTTCCCTATAAATTGACTTTTTATCATCAGTGTCTTTCTCATAAAATAAAAATGCAGAATGGCTACAAGTGTGCCTATTACCAGAATTAATTGGTTGTTGGAATACTGATAAATGCAAATTGACTGACTCATGCCAAAAGTCAAAAATCATGTAGAAAATGTCCTATAGTGATTTCTAATCTATATGCAGAGAGAGAACTCAGTGCAGTGAAGTACACAGGCCTTAGAACTAACTAGATGAAGTTCCGATACTAGCTCTGCTGAGGAAAAGCTCTGTAACTTGAGGTCAATTACTAAACTTCACTGGTTATGAGGTTGCTCATCTGTGAAATAGATACAGTAATGCCTGCCTCCCAGAGTAATAGTAAGGACAGAAGGTGCTGATGTACGTAAAGGTAGTCACACAATCCCACAGCAAGAAGGAATTGCTGATTAAGGACCAGGTACTGTGATAAATATTTTGTTGTACCATCTAATTAATCCTCTTAACTATATATGAACTGAGTCCTGTCATCCCCATTTGATAGATGACAAAACTGATACAGCAAGATTAAAGAATTTGCCCAAGTCCTGCAGGTCGAGAGTGGCAGGGCCCAGATTTCAATCAAAGAAGTCTATCTTCAGGACCTGGACTTGAAGAAAGGTGCCTGACATAGAAGAGAAACTCAGGAAAGATATGTTTCTTTCACCCCTGTAAATATTTAAAGAGATTTGTAGTAAGGAACTGGTCAACACATTATTTGATGAAGTGAATTTAACTCCTAGCCTTAGAAGTCCTAGATTTTATAGAGAATATTGTATCTGACTGTTGGAAAGTATAGAATGACCTACTTCAAGCAAAGCAGCTTTAAATAAGGTCTATTTTAAATAGCACGCCCTAGAGTATTCACCACAAAAAATTACCAACCATTTATCAAGTGAACCAATGTGTGTGTGTGTGTGCGCGCGCGCGTATGTGTGTGCGTGTGACAGAGAAAGAGAGAGAGAGACAGAGAGAGAGAGAAAGGGCATCTCACCCACTGATACGTTCTTCTGACATTTGGTAGACTTTTGCTATTGCCTTTGTGTTTGATACCAAATAGTTTTGTCTGAACTTGACCCTTGAGCTTGAATACAATATGAATCAAGATTAGTCACACTTTACAGGAAAATATTTAGACATCTAAGACCCTTATTAGATTTCTAATTTTTTGTTAGTTGATTTCTAAATCAAATGATACAAATCCCACACAGGAAAAAAAGAAGGAAGGAAGGAAGGAAGGAAGGAAGGAAGGAAGGAAGGAAGGAAGGAAGAAAGAAAGAAAGAAGAAAGGAATCCTCAAGCTGAGGCAAAGGGATATAGCCACAGTCATCCAAGTCAATAGGAAAATATTTCAAAAATAAATTAAAAAGATAAAGAAATGTAAATGTCCATCAAGTACTTTAAAGATAACAATAAATGAAACACCCTAGAGAGACAAGAACACAACTGTCCATACATTTATTATGTATACAAAAATTCAGGTATATATTCTGTAGCTCTGATAACAAGAGAATGAATCTAGTCCTACAAATGAGAAAAGTAGTTTCATTGGAAATAAAATGTTTTACTTAGTAGGAAGTAATCATTGGGAAGAGAGTCCGTGAGCTTGGGGATATGGACAACAGGCAAGCGATGTGACATGATATCATATGTAGTAGGGCAGAGGTGCCCCTTCTGGTTAGAAATCACCAGTTCTGGGTTCTCTGTCATGTAAGTTACTATGTGGTTTACAATAAATTATTTAACTCTTTGAACGCATTAGAAATGATAGTACAATCACAATTAGGCTCCATGGTGTGCTTGAAACTCTTAATTTAGAAATGCGGTTTGAATGAAATATCAGTAACAAAATTTCCCATTTCTATTTGACTTAGTTTGTTTTCAATGTATTTAAGGTGACTTGAGGTTAAACATGCATATTTCACATATGATAGTTTGCTCCATGTTAGAGGCAGATAAGAGATGTAGATAGAAAATTTTTGCTAATGGGTCTCTTCTCTTGGGGCTATTCTTCATGTTCTAGGAAAAAATGTATGTAAAATTGTGGAAACATAAAGTCTGTTGGATGGGGGGTGTATTAAGCAAGAATGAATAAAAGTTCTAGCAAATTACACAGCCTACATCCTCAATTTTGTTTCCTTGACTAAAGCTAGATATGAAAAAATTGAAATGCTAATTACAGTGGGATTCAACAGCGGGGAGGAGGAGAAAGCAACCAAACTGATCACAATTTTATTTTCATTTAAATCAGTTTGTTAATTGGGTTAGAATCCTCCTGCTGAAAGAAAGAGAAGGAGGAGGGCCATAGATTAGTTTATTTTTAGCTTGTTGCTACAAAATTCTTCAGCACTTCTCTCAGCTCAGAGCCAAAAGAAGAGTAAAAGTGTCTTAAGGTAACAAAAGGTTCAAGTTTCTTTGACACTGGCAGCTTCCTTCTCATGAACCAGGAGTTTGCTTTGAAGACGTCAGACCTGTGTCTTGTTCCTCATTCTGCACCATAACAAGCTCCCAAGCCTCTGGTCTACGTGGAAGGAAGTTTTACCTTCCATGGTGTTAATATATTACAGTTGAGCTCTTTATAATGTTAAAACATAAGGCACAGCCTCATATATATTAATTTCAAACTATTTATGGCTCACTGTTTTTTTTCTTCCATGAATAATGCAGAAGAGAATAAAACATATAGAATCAGCCTTTTATTTCTTCACCAGCAAAAACAAAAATAAAAATGAAAAACATCTATACCAGACTTTGCCCAACACCTTTCCATCCAGAATAAGTCAGATGGACGAGAAGTGGTCAGTGAGCCATCCTCCAAGACTTCAATTCTTACATTGCTCTTCAGACCCATCTCCTTGTCTGCCTTGTGTTGTTATTGTTCTAGGTGTCTGTATTCTCCTTTCTTACGTCTTGAATTCCTTGAGAGCGCTGTCTATGCTTATTCCTCTTTTATTACTCCCCAGGACCGATCTCAATGTCTTGCAGACGGTATAAACTCAATATATTTTGCTATCATTTTTTTCTTTCTACAGAAGGAATTACCCTACTTTATAGATATGGAAATGGAGAAATAGCAAGACTTGCCCAGAGTCTCAGAGATGGCTTTGTGGTCTTTATCATTCTATTAAATGGGCCAGTAAAATTATCCCCGTCACTAAGTCATTGTATCAGAGAACTTGAAATGGAAGTTCCCAGACTTGCTTGGCCACGCTCACATGACTTCAGGCCATTCTTTGTAAAGCCACAAACCTCACAGCCTTTGAGGTCACTAAAAGCTTTATCTCCATTTTCACTGGAATGATCAGCACAGGGACGTTCAAGTCTATTTACTCAGATTTGCCTCAAAGCAAAATGTCAGTTGTCACAGAGTGGATGGGGCTGGGCTGCTCCAACCAGTATTTGGTGGATGGCTTCCAAGTCCAGGTAATGCAGGGAGCGGCAGGTGAGTCACTTCTAGTGGCCCACACTCTGAGTCATTCTCCACCAAATTCCTCAGGATAGTGCTAAGAAAAGACCAAGCTGGAGCATCCCAACCCCAGGGAATTGTGAAATAAGCCACTTTTGGCTCTTCTCTCCTCGCCTACTCTTCTCTGTGCTATCTCCCTGGCCCTACCTGCTGCCCCTCAGGGTGACATTCTTGTCTTCTCTGTCTCTCTGTCTCTCTCTCTCTCTTTCTCTCTCCCCTGATTCTTCAGGACCAGGGGTTAACTTTGAAAAAGAGTTCTTACTCTTGGTCAAGGCAACTTCTTTCTTGCCAAGAAATATATTTTCATCTCACTACAGCCTTATAAAGTTAACGCCCTTGTTTTCATTCTCTAACCCAAGGATGACAGGTAAGTTTCATCGCCATGTGTTAATTCCAATTGATCGGTAGTGGAGTCTGGGATGCTGAGCTGATAGGGAGGCTGAAGCCATTTCTGGACTCAGTGGTGAAGAGGGCTAAAATAAAGTTGGTGCTCTGGGCATGGGCATGTCTGCCATGTATCTATCTGTCTTCCCTGACCTCACAGGAAGTGTTTTTAATGGTAGGAATCTCCAGAGAGGCAGGAAGAAGGGGACTGCCGCAGCTGATGGACGTGACTGATACAGTTAAGTAGATCAGACTCTAGGGCATTCTGCAAAATATCTGACTCAAGAAGCTTCAAACTTTATCATATGCCGGGTCAGTTTACAATAGAAACACTATCCAGCAAATACAATGTTCTTATGAGTTTTTAACTCAGGTTGTCGAAAGCGCTGCTCCATTTGTACACACTTTTTATTGCTTTGTTCAAAAGTAAAGTGGGGGGGCACCTGGGTGACTCGGTTAAGTATCCGACTCTCGATTTCAGCTCAGGTCATGATCTCACGGTTCGTGAGTTCAATCCCCGCATCGGGCCAAGCCTGTTTGGAATTCTCTCTCTCTCACTCTCTCTCTCTCTCAATCTGTCTTCTCTCAAAAATAAATAAGTAAACTTAAAGAAAAAATAAAGTGTAAAACTCTACCTTTTGGTTCTAGCTATCAATTGACTGATTACTTACTGTCTTTTTTGCTCTGTAGAGTCCCAACTAGACACATTATTTTTAATTCCTCTTTTCTTAAAACAATGTTGTCTAATATTATTGCCTAGCTGCCACATACCACTGAGCTGAAAATACTGCAAGAGTTGGAAAGCAACCTTGATTTACCGTGTATTCCCAGAAATACGAAATATTTGAGAAACAAATGAATTCTCATCTCTACCTTACAGATCTGATATGCTCCCAGGCAACAGGACCCATTCCTTGCGTCTGACGTCTATTTAATTTGCAGACGTGCTGGAGTCACCTGAGACAATGGCAAAGCTGCAGCTACCACCACCAAAGTTCTTGTGGCTACCCTTACAACTTTTGCACTTGCCATTGAAGAAGGGGCTGCTTCGGGGGCGCTTGGCTGGCTCAGTTTGTAGAGGATATTACTCTTGATTCTGCAGTGGTAGGTTTGAGCCCCATGTTGGGTGTAGAGATTACTTAAAAGTAAAATCTTAAAAAAAGAGGGAGAGAGCTGCCCCTCTGGAGCCTACCAAAGTGACCACTGCCTGTGGATCAAAACCATCCCCAGGAGCCAGGAGCTCCTTGCCTCCACCATTACAGCTACCACATAGACACCAGATCACCTGAGATGCCACCAGTGCAGCCTCTAGAGAGGCAAAGACCAGCCCAAGAAAACCTGGAAAGTGGAAAAAAACATGTCTTCAGTGCTAGTCTTGTACTGTCATCCAAGAAAGACTCTAAGCTCTGAGAGGGTGGAGACAATGACTTTCTTACTCATTTTTCCATCCCTAATATCTAGTACAGTGTATGGTCCCTAACTGGGACTCAAGAAATCATTGTTGAATGTATAGATGATGGGTGGAAGAATGGAAAGATGGAAAGATGGATGGATGGATGGATGGATGGATGGATGGATGGATAAATGAATGAATACTGTTCCCTCTGGGTGGCTTATGTTAACATGTTGGTGTGAAAAAAACAAACCCCCAGATGGCTGCAGTCAGGAGAAACATTTGATAGTTTGACACAGGAAATAACTATCAAGCAAATGAAGTTTTTTTTAGTAACAGGAGAAGGCTCTATGATGTAGCAGTCAACCTGAAAGTTGTTTTCTTCCTGTCAAGGTCAGGGCACTATGATACATTGATGAGAAAGAAAAGAAATTCCTGGGTAATAGCAAACAAGCTACAGAAATCAGCATTGGAGAATTTTCCTTGGAGGATGGTTTCCTACACTCCAGGAAAGCTTGAATAGCAAATAGGAATGGGAATAGCTAGAGCTTTTTAAGTACAGTTCATAAAGAACCCCCACCTAAAAGATTCAGGGCAGAGTACTCCTAGACTCCATTATCTCTACACGATTTCTCAATCCTGATCATAAAACGTCACCACTCTGCAGTGGATCAGTGGGGAGATGGGACGGGACTGGGCATAAAACATTATGAAACCCAAAGAGGCCCTGCAAGTAGTGTTGGACTAAAAGATTTCTTCTTTCTTAATTATTGTCAGCTATGGTTTTTACTGGTAACTCAGTCAGGATTTGTGAGTATGGGACAGAATCTGCTTTATTGAGGTATAATTTACATACCATAAAATTCACCTGCTAACAAGTATACATTCCAACGATTTTAATAAGTTCGTGCAATTGTACGAACATTACTGCAATCTAGTTTTAGAACATTTCTATCACCCTCAACATTTCTGTCATTGCTGCTTGCAATGGCCACTCCCATGCCTAGCCCAGGTAATTACTGTTCTGCTTTTCTGTCTTTAAAGATTTGCCGTTTTCAGAAACGTCATATAAACAGAAACATGCAAGATACAGTCTTTTGTTTCTGTCTTCTCCACTTTGCATGATGATTTTGAGGTTCACCTATGTTGTCCATATAGCAATAATCTGAGGGGTTTTATGACTGGTTAGTATTTCATTGTATAATGCTACATTTTGTTTAATGGTCATTTGAATTTTGTCTTTTTTTAGTTATTGTAAACAATGGTTCTATGAGCATTTTTATACAAGTCTTTCTGTAAACATATGTTATTTATTTCTTTTAGGTATATACCTAGGAAAAGAATTGCTGGGTCATATGCTAAATTTATGTTTAAGACATTGCCAAACAATTTGCCAAAGTGGATGCACCATTTTACAGTCTCACCAGCAAAGAGTATGTTCCATGTCCTCCATACTTGATAAACCAGTCTTCTGGGGTTTTTTAAATATTTGTAATGCTTATTTATTTTTGAGAGAGAGAGGGAAAGAGACACAGAATCCAAAGCAGGCTCCAGGCTCTGAGCTGTCAGCACAGAGCCCGACACAGGGCTCGAACTCACAGAGTGTGAGATCACGATCTAAGCCAAAGTCAGATGCTTAACCGACTGAGCCACCCGGAAGCCCTGATAAATCGATCTTTTGGATCAGAGGCATTCTAGTGAGCTTATAGTGGAAACTCATTGTAATTTTTAATTTGCGTTTCGCAAACCCAGATGTCAAACATCTTTCCTTGTGTTTATTAGCCACTTAGGTAGCTTCTTGGTAAAATGTCTTTCAAATCTTCTGCCCATTTTTTAGTTAGGTAGTTTTAATTGAACTGTAAGCAGGGTTGTTTTTCTGGACACAAGCCCTTCATCAGATATATGATTTACAAATATTATCTCCTAGTCTGTGGCTTATCTGTTCATTCTCTTAATGGCACTTTTGGAAGAGCAATTTTTTTTAATTTTGATAAAGTCTGATTTATCAACTTTTTTCTTTTTTTAAAAAAAAAATTTTTTTAACATTTATTTATTTTTGAGACAGACAGAGACAGCATGAACGGGGGAGGGTCAGAGAGAGGGAGACACAGAATCCGAAACAGGCTCCAGGCTCCGAGCTGTTAGCACAGAGCCCGATGCAGGGCTCGAACTCACAGACTGCGAGATCGTGACCTGAGCCGAAGTCGGCCGCTCAACCAACTGAGCCACCCAGGCGCCCCCCAACTTTTTTTCTTTTATAGACTGTGCTTTTGGTGTTGCATCTGTATTTTTCCTTTTTATTTTCTTTGTTTTACTTCTTTTCTTAATGTTTTGGTATCCATATATTTTTTAATTTGTTGCATCTGTATTTATGTCTAAGTTAAACATAAGTTGTCATGCTTGTTTTCATAACAGAGCCTTTATCTGATCGCTCTCCTCTTTCTTTCATAAAATTGCATGTTAAAAAGCACCCCAGTGGGTATTTTTAAAGTGAGGTGGACCCATCTGACAATTTCAATAAATATGATGATGCCTCAAAAGCCAGATAATAATAGTAATTTATCAAGGGCTTACTGTGTGCCAGGCACTGTTTTAAGCACTTTGCTGGTATTATTAACTCATTGAATCCTAACGCTTTCATGTAGTAAGTACTGTTACTATTCCCACTCTAGAGGGGAAAAAACAGACACACAGGATACTTACATAAGTTGCCTGGGAGGTGGCCGAGCTGGGCTTTGAGGTCAGGCAATCTAGTTCCAAAGCCTGAACTCCCAACTGCTATACCATACTGCCTGTGAGCAACTTCCCTGCAGAATGACTCTCCACGTAAAATCGGTCTCTGGGGCGGGGGGGGGGGGGGGGGGGGTGTCTAATATGGTGTCATCCCCGCCCCTCATCTCTGCCCACAGAGGGTTCCTGTTTCTGTTGTGTGAACTTCCCACTGCACCAATCCCTTCCCCTCCCCATGTTCAGCCATTGCTGATTAAGCCAACTGCAAAGAATAATCTGAGCCTAGCATATCCTACTCTCACTCTCTCTTGAGCCTGAAGAAATATTGGAACTGAGAGCCACGTCAAGTCACTGGATTGCTATGGGCCGGGACCTCCATCAACTGCTGCTGCAGTCCCAGGACTTTCCTTGACTCTTCCCTTCCTGAGGCCTGGCTGTTCTATAATTCCATAGTTCCCTGAGATACCTCTGTATTCTTCTGATACTGTCCCCTTTCTGCTTAAGGTAGCTCAGGTTGTTTTCTGTTACTTGCAACCAAAAGACGGTCACTACTACAGGCAGCCATGTCTTCCAGGGTCCCCAGGCTGCCCCATCATTACGTGGGTTTCATGACCCCTGCCCACGCCTGCTGGCCTCACTGGGCCCTCCCTGAGCCCTAGTGACACTTGTCAAGTGTGTCTTTGTTGAGGCTGAGATAGTCTTTCTAGGCTTTCCAGGAGACAACTAGCTTCTCTGAGAGAGAGTGTGAAAGAAACCCTGTCCCTCCTTCCTACTCCCAGGTAGCCCGTGGCTACTGTCACAGGGGATTTCTGAAGACAATGGCACGTTGTTTTCCAAACTGAGTGGCTTTGATCGTGGCCGCTCGAGGTCAGGAAAGGGAAGAGAAGCAATATTTGAGGGCAACGGGGGCTGTACTGTTCCCACTCCCTCTGCTTTCCCTGGGCAGTGGCTCCTTCCCTCTTCGCAGAGGGCAGGCTGGAGAGCAAAGAGCCACCACTCTATTCCACCAGTGATAGTGGTTGCGACTTCACAACCGGCGGCGGCAACTCCCAAAGTGACGCCAGCCCTCGTGACAGCAACACATGACAAGATGTTGGGGCTTGGGGCCTATGGTTTGAGATAAAGAGCATGGACATTGGAGCCAAATCAACCTGTATTCAAACTACAGCTCAGTAACACACACACACACACACACACACACACACACACACACACGAAAGGATCATACCTCTGAGTGTAGAATTGAGACATTTCACAATCATGGTCCTATAATTCGTCAAGTCAGTAGATGCACACTCAGTGCCAGAAAGAAGGACACGATCTAGGCCAGAGGAAAGTTTCCTATAGTCACAACTTGGAGAGCATCTCTCGGATTATGCTGCAGATATTACCAGACAAGTTTTAAAACCTAGCTAAAGTTTCAGAATATTCATAAATCAATATCATTTGCCTTGCTTCTTATTATCGAACCTTTGAAAGAAAATGGCTGAAAATCGCACCTCCCGAACACGACGGGGTACTTTTATAATTATTCCAATACCTTCGTTCTTTCCACCAAACTTCACAAGCTCATTGGAACTTCATCCCTTCCATCAGTGTCTCTGGATCAGCTACCTTTGTTGCTGATGTAGGTAGTGAGTGACATCACCCTCAGGAATCACATCATTAAGACATGTAAACCTGTGCGAAATTCCTAAAAACTCATCAGAAAAATCTGCCAGTCTAGCCTCTAAAAGTGAGTCCAGATGTAACTAAATGATAAGAAAATCATAGTGGCTAACATTTATTGAGTACTGACTATGTGCAAGGTGACGTGCAAAGGCTTTGAAATGGATTGTTTTATTTAATTCTCACAAGTCTCTATTCTTACTCCAATTTTTAGGTAAAGAAACTCAAACTTAAGATGTGGAAATAGAGCAGGTTCTCACAGCTAATAAGGTACTGAGTCAGAATTTAAACCGAGGCTTTCTCACTCAGAGCCCAAGTTCTTCACCGACACGTTTTTGCATTATGGCAAAATACACGTAACCCCAAATTGGCCAATTTAACCACCTTTAAGTGTACCGTTTTGTGGCATTAAGTACAGTTACCTTATTCCACAGCCATCACCAGCATCCATTTCCAAAACATTTCATCTTCCCACACTGAAACCCTGTACCCATTAAAAACTACCACCCCATTACATCCCAGCCCCTGGCAACCACCATGCTACTTTCTGTCTCTAGGGAGCAGTCATATAAGTGGAATCATACAGCATTTCTCCTTTTGTGGCTAGCTTATTTCTCCTAGTGTAATGTCCTCAAGATTCACCCATGTTGTAGCAAATGTCAGAATTTCCTTCCTTTCTAAGGTTGAATAATATTCCATTGTATGTATACACCACATTTTGCTTATCCATTCTTCTATTGATGGACACTTGGTTTGTTTTCATCTCGGCCGTTGCGAATAATGCTGCTTTGAACATGGGTATAATAAATATCTGTTCTAGTCCCTGCTTTGAATTCTTTTGGGAATATACCCAATAGCAGCCAAGATATTTTAAATACTTTTCTTCTCTTTGCTATTGGTCAGTTATTCTTTGCCTTTTGTTTGATTGTTTGTTCGTTCGTTTGTTTGTTTTGTGGATGTCTCCTTTTATGAAGCAATTATAAAATGCGTAATTATCTAGAAAGATTATTGTGTCATCTTGTTTTTAAGTTTATGTATTTATGATTCTTATGTCATCGCAAGCGGGAGGAGGCTGGGCTGGCTCACATCTTTGGTAGATGCAGGCACATTCAGGCAGGCTGGTGAAGCAGACAGAATTTTTCAGGCCAAATATATTTTAAATGTAATTTCCATCCCTTGGCTAACATGATCCTTTGACATGCTTTCTTAGGCATTAAGGACATGACAAGCCGCTGAAGAATTTAGATAGAGATAGTTAGAAGGGGAAAGGGATTCTAGTGAAAAACGTTGTGGTTCTGAGGTCTACTGAGAAGCAGGAAGGAAATGTATAAGCACATTGGTGATGTTAAAGTCTGTCTTTAAAAAAAGCAAAGGATATAATTTAAAAAGAAAAAAGACAGGATCAGCTAGAGCAGGGCACTGAGAGATAAATGCCCTCAGAAGACTGCTTTTGCTGCTGTTAAACTTTTATCAGACTTTTACCACTTTTTATCAGAATCCCACTAAATAATTATTTTCTCAAATATATTTACCTTAAGCCAAAATAATCTATTCCCCCTGATATACACTTGGGTAGGACCCTGTTTTTTCTTTTTCATCTGGGTAAAGCAACCACCAGAATTTCCTTTGGTAGTTTCCCCCCATTTAAACCACCCTTCATCACCTCATCACTGTCTTTATTACCACAGCAGCATAGCCCAGTGGGGAGACCAAGAGCCCCTCGGAAAGAGAGACCTGGCCTTGACTCAGGACTGACACTGTGATCCCATATTTTTTACTTAATCCCCCTCAATCTGTTTCCTACCCTAAAGGCAGATATTAAAAAACCCAACTCAAAGGTTTTTATAAAGGATCAAATGAGATAACTTCCTAGTATGTAGTATAGGCTTAATATCTAGACTTCTTGCCTGGATTTGGGGCTGAATGAATTGTTTTCCATCCATCTTCTATATTTTCTTCACATAATGTAAATATGTGAAAAGGAAGTTCTTACTTTTTCAGTCTTGTATTTCTAGATAAAGGTGTGTAATGTAAAAGCTATAGGATTTTTGCCACAGAATATTTAGGAAGGTATTGACGGAAAGGGATGCCATTTGTACAAAAGCTGAAAGAAACAAAAAGGCACATCACAAAAGAAAAAATACAGATAGTCATTGACTCAACAAAAGGAGGAAAGACGATTAGAGTTTAAGAGACATTCAATAGGCATAATAATTAAATGTAATGTTTGGACTTGTTTGGATGATGAACTTAACAAATCAACAGTAAAAAGTCATCTTTGATACAATCAGGAATTTTTGAGGACTGAAAATATGTTTTATTAACTCTTCAGACTCTGGTTTCCTCTTTCTTTCAATCAAGGAAAACTGGTATATAACATTATATTAGTTTTAGATGTACAATATAATAATTCAACAATGATATACACCACGATGGAAATATTTTTTGTTTGTTTATTTTTGGTTTTTTTTCAAATTTTTATTTAAATTCTAACTAGCTGACATATAGTGTTAATATCAGTTTCAGGAATAGAATTCAGTGATTCATCCCTTACATATAACACCCAGTGCTCAACACAAGTGTCCTCCTTAATACCCATCACCCATCAAGCCCACCCCCCCTCCCCTCCAGTAACCCTCACGTTTTTCTCCATGGTCAAGAGTCCCTTATCGTTTGCTTTCCTCTCTTTCCCCCCCAACTCCTTATTTAGAAAATAAGATATATTACTTTTATTATAAAATATTTAAGTCACACAAAAGGTATAAACATAACACGTAACCGTGTATACATCACCCATCACAATGGAAAATTTAAATATGGACAAGATCATGACTTGAGCCAAAATCAAGAGCCAGATGTTCAAACAATCGAGCCACTCAGGTGCCCCCAAAGTGTTTTATTTTTAAGACCACTGTTCAGAGAATGGATGGGGGGAGGGACAGAAGTGAAAGTACACAAGCCAAGCTGCTGAGGGAAATAGAGAAGAGTGGGCATATTTTAGTGACTTTGGAAGTGGAATCAATAGGACTTGGTAAGGAATTTGCTATGCAGAGTAAGATAGAGGAAAGTGCTAGATTTCTGTTTTAGGAAGCTGCCACCTTCTATTAAGATGAGGATTCCTGGAGGAAAAGCAGTTAGGGGGAAGGTCAACAAAGGAAATCTTTCCAGAAGGCAATTGGCTCTACGCATCCAGAGCTCGGCAGAGAAGTCTGAGCTGCAGACATAGATCTATGAGTTTCTGACATTTATTTAAAGTTTATTTATTTTGGGGGGGGGGGGAGAGGCAGAGAGAAAGAGAGACAATCCCCAAGCAGGCTCTGTGCTGCCAGTGGGGGGCTTGAACCAAGCAGGCTCTGTGTTGCCAGTGGAGGCGGGGGAGGGGGGGGCGGCAGGAGGGGAGTTGCAGCTTGAACCACGAACCCGTGAGATTTGGACCTGAGCGGAAATCAAGAATCAGACCCTTAACCTACTGAGCCACCCAGGCACCCCTGTGAGCTTCTGACATTTAGCTGGCATAGAAAGCCATGGGAAAGACTAGAACTTCCCAGAAGAAAGTAGACAAGAAAGGGGCCCAGGATCCAGCTCTGGGGGGCTCCAACCCTTAAAGGTCAGAAGGAAGAAGAGATAGCCCAAAGAGAGTGAGGAAAAACAGCCAGAGAGAAAAGAGGAAAACCACAAGGAAAAGGTGCTGTGAGAACTAAGCAAACAGTGTTAGAAATGCTGATTATGGGTGATGGGCATTGAGGAGGGCACTTGCTGGGATGAACACTGGGTATTGCACGGAAGTGATGAATCATGGGGATCTACCCCCAAAACCAAAAGCACACTGTATACACTATATGGTAGCTAACTTGACAATAAATTATATTTAAAAAATAAAAATAAAAATAAATAAATGTGCAAAAAATAAATAAATAAATACTGATTAGTAGTAGTTGAAAGAGTCCAGGTATACCTTGTTTTATTGTGCTTCACAGATACTGTGTTTTTACAAACAAGCTTTGTGGCAACCCTGCATTGAGCAAGACTTTTGGCACCATTTTTCCAACAGCATTTATTCACTTGGTGTGAATGTATCACATTTTGGTAATTCTCACACTATTTCCAACTTTTTCATTATGATTATATTCGTTATGATGACGTGAAATCAGTGATTATACTTGCTGAACACTCAGATGATGGCTAACATTTTTTAGCAATAAAGCATTTTTAAATCAAGTTATGTACATTGTTTCTTAGACACGCTATTAATAGCACGATTCATAGACTATAGAATGTGTAAACATAATTTTATATGCACTGGGAAACCAAAAAAAATCAAAATTGATTTGCTTTATTGCAATATTCACTTTATTGTGGGGGTCTGGAACGGAACTGGCCGTATCTCCGAGGTATGCCTGTATTTTTAGAACTGTGTTTTTAGTATCTATGGATTAAAATAGGCTTTTTTAGGCTTCCTTAATAATCAAGTCATATTTTCAGATACTCATGCTGTAAACTTTACATCATTGTTTCCACTGCATACATATTTTCAAGTTATAAGCTACTGACATAAAGAAACTTTAGAACACAGCCAATCCTTAATTGAGGACTGTCATAAGCAAAGCAAAAGGAAGGTTTAGCTATAACACTTGTTGAATTCTTACTATGTTTGCACAGTTTTATTGTGCCAGAAGTTGTAGGCGGAACCAACATTTATTGGGAATCTTCCAGATGACGACAGCTAACATTTATAGAGTGTTTACTTTGTGGTGGGCACTATTTGCATTGTTAACTCTTTTAATCCTCACAATAATGCTGTAATGTAGGTTCTATTATTGTACTCATTTTACCAGTGAGGAAACTGAGTTGCCAGAAGTAAATCCTCTAGGATGAATGGAGCCTGTGTTTGAATACTTGCAGTCTGATTTCTGATTCCAGAACCAATCCACTCATCGCTGCTCTGTAGTACTTTCGTTTTTGTATCTGCTCTCTTATTTTTAAAAATTTCAGGGGCGCCTGGGTGGCGCAGTCGGTTAAGCGTCCGACTTCAGCCAGGCCACGATCTCGTGGTCCGTGAGTTCGAGCCCCGCGTCGGGCTCTGGGCTGATGGCTCAGAGCCTGGAGCCTGTTTCCGATTCTGTGTCTCCCTCTCTCTCTGCCCCTCCCCCGTTCATGCTCTGTCTCTCTCTGTCCCAAAAATAAATAAACGTTTGGAAAAAAAAAAAAATTAAAAAAAAAAAAATTTCAAAGCCCTACATTATAGACATTGTCACATGCATTTTGAAGATTACTAAAAGGGAACATGGAAAGGTCAAATAACTGCCAGAGGTCACAAATACATTATGATCAGCTTGGAGGGTCTAAGAAAGATTAGAAAGATCCCCTAAACTACATTTTATTTTTACTATGTGATGCCAGGCAATATAGGTAGAAATGTTGTAAGATACGGTCTTGGTTCCCAAGAATCTCAGGTTAGAGAGAAAACAAAAGCTATTTAAATAAAGTGATGTCTGATAAGTACCAAATGAGTGGTAAAAACAATAATTATTAGAGAAATTCAGAGAAGCAAGAAACCACTGGATCCTAAACAATGACTAAGCTTTAAATAAGTACAAAAGAGACAAGAGAGATTTTCTGGATGAAAAAACAGCATTAGTTAAAGAATGGTAGTACAGCATGGTGTCAAAAGAAGGCAGACAAAGATAATACATTTCAATTCTGCCCACATATTTCTATATGGCCTTGGTCACTTAGTCTTCTAAGCTTTAGCCTTCTCATCTGTGTAATGGGTCATTAAAACCTACCTCTTGGAATTTGGCCATTAATATGGAGGTATGTGGTTCACACACAGGATTCAGGGGTAACTTGGGCTAGATGCCAAATGCTATCGCAATGATAAAGTCTGAGAGAATGCCTAACTTCTGAGCATCTGTGGCATGATTATATTAGCTGTTTTATTTGGAGACAGCCCGGATTCCGAAAGTACTTATATGTGATGTTAAAAGATTTTCTTACTCTAAATTTCTTTTGAAAGTTTCATGACAGCGGGTATTTCATAAAGTTGGTTCTTCCAGTGATTTTCTCCTTTAACACTCATTTGCACAATGGCTTGGGGAATGTCGTTTTCATTTGTATGGTTTTTCTCAGCCACAGCTTAAGAAAGGGAGAAATTTTAAGCACTATCTGTTCCTTACATCATAGACATTCGCAATGACAAAATTATAGAACTGTTAGCTTTCTTTAATGTGGCATAGGCAGGTTTGGTGGTTAAGCCTCCAACTGCCAAAATAGAATACAGACAGAATTTGAAATATATCTTGAGACAAATAAGCAGTTATTACACAGAGTAGAAAACATGCCAAGCTGCCTCGTTTTTCTTATATGGGAATAGTTGGTTTCCCCAAAACAGAAATCTTAGAAGCAAACAAACCACCCTAGGGGAGTATGAGTTCTGAGTAACAATGGTCTAATATGCTCTTACTTCGTCTCTTGTGTGATAAAAAGCAAAATTTAGAAAATAACTGCATGGAGTTTGAAACACGATCTTTGACCAAGAGAACAGAATGAACCTGAGGAGTTAAGCCATGGTTTTTTGTCTTTTGCATCAGCAAGTAGTCTTCTTATCCTTCTCAGTCTGCACCTCCAACTATGCAGGATATTACAAAGGAATATAACTATTTTAATATACTATACACTATACACAGTGGTGTATATATATTATACACATATGTACGTATTACATATACACTATACACATACATATTATATATATGTATCTATATAAATACACACACATACATGAATACACACAAAAGAGGACAAAAATAGTAAGAAAGTGCCTTGAAAGAATCAAATTTCAGTATTGTTCATTTGTGAATGAAATAATATGATAATATTTAAGGTTAATGACTTCCAGTGTTACTGTTACCATACTTAACTGGAAGTTAAACAGCATGACTCTTGTTAATGCTAATAATCATGAACTGTTAATTCATGAAAATCATGAAAGTTGTAAATATGAGGTTTTTTTTTAATCTAATTTTAGATTTGCAATAAGACCTTTATTTATGTGGGCTTTTGAAATAGAACTACTGAGGTATAGATGTTATTTGAAGTATAACTTTTTTGTGTGGTTTTTTTTTGTTTTTTTTATAACTTTTTTTTTAAGTTTATTTATTTTGAGAGACAGACAGAGAGAATGAGCAGGGGAGGGGCAAAGAGAGAGAGAGAGAGAGAGAGAGAGAGAGAGAATCCTAAGCAGGCCCCGACACAGGGCTCAAACTCACAACTGACACGGGGTTCAGACTCACAACCATGAAATCATGAGCCAAAACTAAGAGTCAGATGCTTAACTGAATGAGCCACCCAGGGCGCCCCTGAAGTATAACTTTTAAGGAAACAACATGAAAAATCAGAAATACTATATCAAGTTAAATGCAGCATGAATTATGGATAAGCACACTATGAATTAACTTCCATTAAAAAGGAAAAGATTAACTCTGAGCTTCATCTAGTCCCAGGGGCTAAGACATGACCATGTCCTACATTCCATCTTACAACAGTTCTGTAAGGCAGAGTTTATTATCCCCATGTTATATATGAGAAAACCAAGGCTCTCCATGGTTAAGGAATTGGCCCAAGACCATGCAACTAACAAGTGGTGAAGCTGAGGTTTCTTGTGTTCTCCACCACTCCATAGTGCCTTAGGAATAGAAAGTTCAACAAATACATTTTTTTTTTCAGAGACAAAGGACTTTATTGCTCACAGCAAAAGCAGTAGCCAGAGCATCATGCTTGCACTGGTTCTACATATCCCTCAAGTCCTGTGGGGACAATGAAAATAGACTTGCCTAGATGCCTACACATGCAGAGGGATAGTAATACAGGAGGGAAACCCTGAGCTTGGGAGATGTGCTGCTTTTATAGTGAGTAGAAGCAATTCTGCTCTTGTGGGGGGTGTTACCTCATCCTTCAATATTGCTCAATACAAATACAACCCTGAGAGATCTCTCAACAAATACATTTTGAATGCCTATGATGTGAAAAGCACCATACCAAATGCAAGAAATACACATCCTGATCATATGGATCTTCTCTTCTAGTAGTTGGGGGAACCCAATGCAAAGTGAAAATGTGGGCCTCTTGGGCTGCCTAGGTGGCTCAGTCAGTTAAGCATCCAAGTCTTCATTTCGGCTCAGGTTATGATCTCACAGTTCGTGAGATAGAGATAGAGAGACCTGAGGCAGACTCTGTGCTGACAACTCTGACCCTCTCTCTCCTTTTCTCTCTCTGCCCTTCTCCAGTTCATGCTAGCTCTCTCTCTCTCTCTCTCTCTCAAAATAAATTAAAATTCAAAATAAATTAAAAAAAAATGCAGGCCTCCTGCTCAAACATTATTTAAAATTTCAAGATGGTAACATCAGAGCATTAAACTGATCATTGAGCCTTTCTAAGCACAGGACCCCGATACACATCCATGAAGCTGGCCCTGAGCACAGTAGGTCAAACTGCCCCACTGCCTGGTTTTGTACAACCAGGGGCTAAGAATGGTTTTCACATTTTTAAATGGAAGAAGGAGAAGCAGGAGGAGGAGGAGGGGGAGAAGAAGGGGGGCGGGGATTTGTGACATGTGCAAATTATATGAAATTAAAATTTTAGTGTCCATAAAGAAAGTTTTATTAGAACACAGCCACACTCATTTGTTACGTATCCTATGGCTGTTTTTGCACAACAAAGTTAGAGTTGAGTAGCTGCAACAGGGACCATCTGGCAAAAGCCCTAAATATTTACCATCCGGCTCTTTACAGAAAAAGTTTGCAAACTCCTGTTCTGGAGGAAGGTAGAAAACAAGTGACCAAAAAAAAAAAAAAAAAAAAAAAAAAAAAGAGCCATAGGGTGTTACAGGGATTCAAAAGAGAAGAAACCACGTTCGATTGAAAATATCAGACCATATTAGATTAGAAAGACAGTCTTTCCTGGAGAAAGTAAATGGACCTTGAATAGCGGGCAGGAGTGGGAAGGAACGCTTCAGGCAAAGGACATCACCTATACCACACCAGAGCAGTGGGACAGCACTATATTTGGGCGTAAAGTCCACTCTGACTGTAAGGCAGTGTTCAGTAAGAAGGAAAATAAGATATTATACAAGGATTTTATTTTGGTAGGGCAACAGGGTAACTGAAGGCTTTTTGAGGAAGAGACTGACTTGCTCAATATGCGTTAAGATAATTCATCTGGCAACGACGTGTAGAATAAATCACAGGAGGCATAGACAGGAGGCCACCAGGCAAGGTAGGAAGGTGTGGCTAAAGTCAAGGAGTTGAGACGGTAGTGCCAACCTAAACAAGTGTGGTCTCAGTAGAAAAGAATTACTTATAGATGTGCCAACTGACTGATGATTTGAGAAAAGGCAGAGAAAGGAGGATCAGGCTGGGAAACCGTTTAATTTAAAAGATGGTGATACGATTAACAAAAGAAGAGGAGAAGAAACTAGTTTGATGACAAAAGATGGTGAGTTCAGTTGTCATGCATGACCAGTTGAAGTTGCCGGTGGAATATCCTGGTGAAGATTTCAAGAAGAGTTTGGTGCTGAGACATGCAGATTCTCGCATTCTCTGCATAAAGATAATAGTTTGATACAAGTGTAATGATTTCTAGTCTATTAAAAGAGAAACAAATGTATTTTTAATTAAAATAAAGTATTCCCTCAAAGTCTAAATAATCCTAACTCCAAACTTCTAAAACGAGCTTTGAAAAAAATAAATAAATAAATAATCAAATGCCGGAAAGTCAAGGAAAGTTGAGAGAAAGAAGAAAAAACACTGGTATACTCAAGTAACATCTGCTTCCATGAACTTAAGAGTTTCAGGCTTTCAGACTTGATCAAAGTTTCATGCAAAGTCAAGTCAAATTTATTTAAAATTCATTCATTTAGATTTTATAATAATTCCTAAAGACTGCTCTGAAATTTGCCTTTGAAATTTCCATTAAAAAGGGGTTTTCTAAGGAAATGGAAATTGCAGAAATATGTAACATTCAATTCATCTAAATTGCGAGATACCTAGAAAACACTTACATACAGAAAACAGGCAAATTATAATTCATTCTTGAATATTCTTTAACTTGGTTAGTTTTCAATTACTAGTATTCTTTACAGGAGTGAAATTAATCATACTTCTCATTACTCTTCCAAATTTATCAAAGTTCATAAAAACTTATTTTAAGAATCAAGTGGGGGCACCTGGATGGCTCATTGGGTTAAGCATCTGACTCCTGATTTTGGCTCAGGTCACTATCTCACGGTTTGTGAGATAGGAATCCCCAAACGGGCTCTGTGCCAACAGCGAGGAGCCTACTTGGGATTCTCTCTCTCCTCTCTGCCCCTCCCCTGCTCGCACTCTCTCTCTCAAAATAAATAAATTCATTTAAAAAAAGAATAAAGTTAAACTGAACTAAGCAAATGTTAGTTTTCAATTACCTCCCAAGTCTGACTTTTTCCTGCACTTACTCTCTTTGAATCTCTTCTTCCATCAAAACTTCCTTTCATAAAAGAGCTGATATTTTGTAAGACGGGTATTTATATTTTAGTCTTTTCTCTAATAATGTAAGTTCCCTTGTCAAGTTCCCGCCCTTTTTGGAGCAAGGCATTTTTGGAACAGAGAATGCTTTCTGTCGCCCAGTAGCCTCACCATAAACCTACCTATGAGTAACCCGCTAAAGTGCCCGAGTCATGCATTTAAATATGCAATTTACTTTATTCATATAAATAGTTGATTTAAGTACAAAGTTGTTTGGGATCATAGGTTTGTTAAATGAGTTTGGCAGGGTAATTTGGACAAAGAGTTCACCCGAGTTAAGACACCAGTGTTTGAAATACTTGTCAAGAGAAAAACCCTTTGAAGAATGAAAATGACCGTGCCCTGGCCTGGCTTCCTTCACGGGAGCTCTAGGTGTGGAAACTGCACGCTCAGTTACTTCCCAGCCACTTTCCCCAGCACAAAGGAATACGCGAGCACTAACTGTTAGGTGGCGTTGGTGACTGAATTACAGCTCGCAATAAACGCATCTTTTAAGTTTCGGAGGATTTCTAAGCCCTTCGCACCACCGTAACCCGCTGAAGTCAGCGAAGCCGACACGCCTATGGGTCCCGAACCAGGTGGCCCAGGCGAAGCTGAAAGGGGGACGAGTGCAGGCAGAGAAACACCGCGGAGAAAACGCTGCCGCGAAGGGCGCCGCGTGGGTCCGGCCTGCGCTGCGGCGGCGCGCAAGGCCCCGCCCCCTCGGCTCCCCTCGCTCCGCCCCGCGGCCCCGCCCCTTCCTCGGCCGCGCACCCGCGCGCCCCGCCCGCGGACGGAAGCGAGAGCGAGGCTGAACGCCTGACGTCAAGGCGACACCGCCAAACCTCGCCCAGAGTCAGGCGTGTAAACCAGCCCGAGCGGCGGCGGCGGCGGCAGCGGCAGGACCGCCGTGGCGCCGGAGCAGCGACCCGGAGGGAGCGCAAGGCACGGGGCGACGCGGGCTGCGGGGACCCGGTGACAGCGTGAGAGGTTCGCAGAGTGTGTGCGTGGCCGCTGAGGGGAGCGGCGGCGGTGGCGGCGGCCGCGCGGGGCGGGGGCCGGGCGCCGGCTGAGGGGAGCGGGTGGGGTGCGGCGCGGGCCGGGCGGGGCGCGCGCGGCGGTCAGGGACCCTGGCGGCCGCGGCGGCGGCTTCACGGCGCGCGGCAGGTGGTGCGAGGGCCCGGCGGCCGGCCGGCGAACGCGCTGCCTCCCGGGCCGGCGGGGACGAGCCGCCGCCGCCGCCGCCGGGGAACAGCGCGCTTTGCGGAAGGGGTCAAATGTCTGAAATATGGCGGAGGAAGTGAGAGCCCGAGGACCCCCCCCCCCCCACCCGCTCGCTCCCTCCTGCCCGCGGCCGCCGCAGCCTCTCCCGCTGCCCGCCGTTCCCCGCCGGGCTCCCCGGAACACTAGTATCCCGCGCCGGAGCCCCTTCGCTGGCCACCCCTGTGCCCTCCTGGGTGTGGGTGGAAGTTAGAACGGAAACCAGAAAGTTGTCCTTTGAGAAGACCCAGCTTCCCCCAGCCCCGAGCCAGGACGGGGAGCGTTCGGGGAAACCACTCCCCGGCGCCCTGCAGGCTCCAGCCTGACAGGGAAAAAGTTTGCCTGAAACGGGACTGGTTTGCTCCATTTGTTGCGGGAAGTGGCAGGAGGAAGGCAGCGGAGGGAGCCCCACCTAGTCTGGCAGCAGCCACCGCGTAGGGAAAAACTGTTAAAGGGGCCTTTCCTTTCGTCAGCAAGAGGAAATCTCTTTTCTCTTACAGAGGGAGACAAAATCCAGGAAGTTTGTCGTCTTCTCTTTTTCGCCATCTCGATGTGTCTAATCTTAAAACTGTCAGCACCATGAATTTTATTTAAAACTGTCCCCAGTTAACTGGGCCATTTGGATTTTTCTTCTGAAAAGAACTGATGGCTTTTGGAGAAAAGATCATCCTTGCGAGTTTAAGTACAAGATTTGCTTCCCCTTCGCCGTTACCCCCCCCCCCCCCCCCCGCCCCACACATTTATTAGTTTAGCAAAGCATTTTTGCCCTGCAACTCTTGTTTGGAAGGAACATAAGCAGTTCTGTATTACAGTAACGGGAAATTACATTTTTAACGGGGTAGAAGTTGACACTAAATGAACATCGTGATTTTAAAATTAATTCAGTCTAATTGGATTTTTGTTTTGCTGGTAGCATCTAATATATATCGAGTGCTTACAACTTAAAGCTTCTAACTTGTAAATTTTTTACTTTTTTGTAATTAGAAAGCTGTTTAGACTTGCTCAACAAAATCTTATCTTAGCAAGAAGTAACATAAAAGAAGGGAGATGTTCATTTAACTTCAAAGTCCTATCACTCCTGAAAGCTGACTCTTGAATAGTATTTGAGTCATAACGGAGTCATGGGACTTTTGAAGAGCCGGAAGGGACTATTTAGGTCATCCAGTCCCACCCTCTCATTTTATGGAGGAGGAAACTGAGGCCTAGAAAAGATAAGATTAGTTAGTGGCCTTGCGGACTTTTAGGACAGTATGTAATAGAGAAACTGGAAGAAGAAATAAAGTATTTTTATAGTGAATTACATTTTTACAGGATAGTAATCATACACAAAACGATTGGTACCTTAGTCAAATAGTGTGGAAGAACCACTTGGGTAGTTTCACTTCCAGATTTTAGGAGAGGAAATTGACAGTCAAGGAGGCTAAATAACTTTAAGGACACAGAACCCTGAAAGAGTGTCTTATTTGAGCCCATCTTTGCTTTTAAACTCTGCACTGCACCAAGTGTTTTCACTTGGATTTTCTTGTTTGGCATTCACAATAAATTGTGATGTTGTCTTATCTGAGGAAGCCCCAAAGCAGATCTTTAAAACACCTGTAGCCAGTTTTGTTTTAATGTTCGAGGTATCAATACAGCTGAAGAGCCCAATAATACACTGGCTTAATTTAAAAAATGTGATGGGGGCATGAAAATAATTGCTCTTTTGCATTCTCTCCGTAATACCCCCTGCTCCATTCCAGGAAGGTCCTCTCTTGCTATGACACCTATCACTTCCAACATTCTGCTACTGTTCTGTTGTCATTATTCGTATGATTTTTGTTATCTATTACTCTAAATTGTAAAGTCCAAGGACAGGATGTCTTCTTTGTATGCCCCAAAGCACGTACATTGCACATAGATAATACCAGTTTGTTAAATGTAAGCATAATGAGGGGAGGAACTGATCCATTTCATTCCCCATGATAATCTTAGTTCTGAGAACCTTGCCTTTGCACATAAGGGTTTAGCATTTAGGTAGAAAAATTAATTGTAGTAAACATTAAAGAGAGACTATTTGGAGAGCACTTTGTCTTCCTTTAGAAATAAACATTAACACATTGGCTTTGGGATCCTTTTAATTTTACAAACTGATTTTCATTTTATCCTCAAGATAATCCTTAACTATAAAATTCCAACATTTCTCTTTGCTATATGAAAGGAAAGTAAGCCTCCATGCTAAGGGGCATCTATTGAGTTGTAATGAAGAATTAATCCTAAAACTTTGATCATGTACATAAATATCATATTAAGTGTATCTTCAATGTAATTCAAGACTGGTAGAAGGCCTATGCAGAGATTGATAACATGGTAACTAATTATACATGTTGTTTTAAGTAGAAAGTCTGAGATTGGGATGAGAAATTGCTCGTTCAGTTTTGACTTTTGTTGTAGGTATTTGATAAATATCTGTTAGGGGAGTAAAATTAATGTGTGAACTAGATCTGGATACAAAGAAAATTTCACTGTTTTACACAGATATTTAGTTTTTTCCCAAATGTGTGATTTTAAATAGGTAATTTTATTACTGAATAATACCAAGATCTTATTGATACACATGTGTCATTTTCCTAGACTTACAATAACATGTTCCCTAGACTTACAATAACATGTTCCCGTGTATATGTGTATATATAAAGACATGTTCCCGTGTATATGTGTATATATAAAGACGGTGGGTATTGATCTGTGCTGTCTAAATTTGACACACCAGGAATAGTTTAGTCTTTGTGAACTAAATATTCAAAAGTGCTCTTTTTTTGTTATGACAGTGATGTCACATGTTCAGTCTAGAGAAAACTTGATAAAGATTTATCTTAAACTTTGTAAGACCACATAAAGTTGTGACTAAATATGTGCCTTGATTATTTTTCCCCTCTTACCATTTTTGAGGACTCCATAGTCTAAGAGATTAGGCTGAAGTTTTTACTATTAGCCTTTTTAAGTTAAATTTCTTTTAGAAAAAGTTAAGGAACAGATATTTTGGCTGATGCAATGATTCATTATAACACTGAACAAATTTTTCAATAAACAGGAGTACCATGTGCTGAAACACTTGGGCTGAAGCCAAATATTTTTCAGTGTTCTTAGATACTTTGCAGTAGTATCAAAAGGTACTAATTACCATTTGAGAACTTAAGTCTTTAGTTTATTAATTCTTTGGAAATCTCATGAATACATTGGAAGCAGTAGCTACAAAAAATAGAATGAATTTATCCATTTGCAATAAAGACTGGCTTGCTATACTTTGAGCCTAGTTGAACACTGGATTTTAAGACCAATCCCTTTTCCATAGAATTTCTCTTTTTGGGGGTGGGGGTGGGAGGAGAGAGCATGCACCTGGACCATGGCGGGTGGCGGGGGACAGACAGAGAATTCCCAGCAGGCTCCATGCTCAGCATGGAGCGATGTGGGGCTTGATGTTACAAACCATAAAATCATGATCTGAGCTGAAATTGACAGTTGGACACTTAACAGACTGAGCCATCCAGGTACCCCATGGAATTTCTGTTTTAAAGACATTTAAAGAAGAACCATTTTTGTGCTGCCTTTAAAGAATTAAAATCACTTTTTAAAATGTGCCACAAACAAAAAGAAATACCAGTATTCCATACTTGCTAGCTTTGATGTGTTTATTCCTGATGTTAGTCAAATTAAGGGTATACAGCAAGTGATTATTGTTTCAGTAGCAATTTAAAAAGAATTTTTGTTCTGCATTAACACAGGATCAAGAATTTTTAAACTGTTTCTAAGGAACCTTAAATTTATAAAAGAAAGAAATGAACATTTAGGGAAATGTACCAGGTTTTAAATAATATTTAAATTACCAAAAGAAAAAATACTTGCAACATGAACTGCAGAATTTCCATCTGGTTTTTATTATACAGAACAGTATCTGGAATATAACTATGATTAAAATTATTTGTATTTGAGGTACTTGAGTACTAGAAATATGTTTACTTTTAAATTAAGAATCTTAGTCTTTCTAACCACAGAGAGTAATTAATGTTCTGATTCTGGATTTTTACATTGAGCTGGCTTCTAAAGCTTACTCTTATAGTTATGCTATTTTATAATTTTGTAGATAAGCTCCTTTATATACCTTATATATTTTATGTATGTAACCAGTGAGACCTTTTAAATTTAAACTGGATTCTGATCTTATGAGATAATTTGCTAGGTAGTTTTTTCCAGTGGTGAGGAATTGAATCTTTTTAACTGTTGTACAGATAGACTCAATAAAGATATTAAAGGAAGAGAACATCTATTTAAAAACAGTTATAAATAATTTTGATTGCTTTAAATTATTGACTTGGAATCAGCACCTTCACTACATTATAGATCTTGCTGAATTTTTCAGTAGTTGCTCTGAAAATTTATTTCAGTAAAAATGTACTTTTAATAAAATAGACATTTTTTCTTATTCAAAACTTAGCATTTCATTAAATAACTTTTTCTTGAAAACATACACAGAACTGATGGCCTCACTGGTAGATTACCTGTTGCTTTCCTCTGCTTTGTGGGAAGAGAAAAAGATGAAAGAAAATCTGTTTTGTCCATGTAATAGCAGTTTTTGGCAAAGGCTTCTGGAAAGGAAATGGAAAATGTTATGTAAAATAAAGTTCTAATTATCTGTGTCTTCTAAAATTTATACTTCTAAAGTTTATACATTGGAATATATTTTTCCAAGTCACTTTATTCTAAAAAAAAAATTGGGAGACTTTCTGAAAGTTAATGGAACTGAGGGTATCGATAAAATAAAAACTGTAAATATAAACTGTTTAATTAATAGGTTTTTGGTGTCAAAGTGGTATGCATATTGCATCCAACTGTTACCTTGTGTTTTAAGGTTGCAGTGAGAATATTACTATTTTATGCTAACAAAGTTATAGCTGCTACTTCTAAGATTTATAAGTTATGTTTAAGTTACTTGATAACAAAACTGAGGAATCCTTTGGTAATCTTGAATTCTATACTGTACAAATAATAAGGATAGGGATGAAGTATACAAATATGTGTGTATTTTCTTCTGCTCTTGAAATTCTTCAACTTGAAATTGCACTGGGTTTGTATTGGTAAGATTGGCTGCATTTTTAAATGTTTGTCTTTTTAATTTTCTTGTTAAAGTGTTTTAGAACGCAGAAGAATACAAAGAAGACAGTATCACTTATAATTCCACCAGTACAATGAAGTTTTAGGCAAAATTTGTACTTCCCTTTCTGAAGTTTTCCTCCTCGTGGTTCCTCAGTGGGAAAAATAACATATATTAGAGTTGTTGAGGATTTTTTTTTTTAAGAGAGTACACACACCGATGAGGGGCAGGGGGAGAGGGCTTGGAGCCCAACACACGGCTTGATCTCACAACTGTGAGATCATGACTTGAGTCAGATGCTTAACCCACTGAGCCACCCAGGCATCCCTTGGGTTGTTGAGGATTAAGTGGAGTATTATCCGTAAATTATTATAGAGACTATACTAATGTAGTATTAGTTCTTGTTCTGTAAAACTTTTATTCCTCTGTAGCATTGCTTCTTCCAGCTGAAGTTGATTTTTAAGACTGTTATTAATGTATGAATAAGGACTAAGACAAAATCATTGTGATTGTGAACAGCATAACAAATTGTCTAGCTCAGTGGTTTTCAAAGTATGCTCCAAAGAATCCTTGGGGTTGCGTGAACATTTTCAGGAGTCTGCACATACAAATTTTACAATAATACTGAGATGTTCTTTACCTTTTTTACTGCGTTGACATGTGTACCAATGGTACGAAAGCAGTGGTGTGTAAAATTTAGGGCACCTTAGAACCAGTCAAGTCAGAGCACCATGCTGTATTCATAGTCATTGTATTCTTCACTGCCATGCACAAAAAAACAAAAACCAGAAACAAAAAACTTCACTCACCTAAATGCACTTGATGAAGAAGTAAAAAAACAAAAAAAAATTGTTTTTTTGTTTTTTAATCAAATCTTGGCTCTTGTACATATTATTTCAATATGCTATGACAGAATGAAAAGATTGCTTGAAACACTGTTTTTGCTGGCATATTGAAGATACAACAGTTCTCTATAGGAAAAGCATTTGTGTAATTTGAGTTGCAGGCTGAACCAGCCACTTTTTTCATGAATACCATTTTTACTTTAAAGAATCCCTGAAAAACTACAGTTATTCAGACTTGGGTACTGGGGAGACATTTTCTCCATAATAAACAAAATGAGCCTGTTGCTTTAAGGAAAGGATCAACAGTATTTATGGTCAATGATAAAGTTCCAGTTTTCAAGTGAAAATTAGAATTGTGGAAGATTTCTATCGGCCACTGTGCTCTTGACAGCTTCCCAATATTTAGAAAAAATTTTCTGATGATATTAGTGATGTTAAAGAAGATCGTTTTTTAAAAAGAATATATAATGTGTCAACATTTGAAGATCCACATAACTCTGTACAAGTGTTTTCTAAATGACCAATGCATGATGTTACAAAATCATGCATGGGTAAGAAATCCTTCCATTAAACCAATGGGTTTTAATATTCCGGCAGATCTAAAGTTTTTTGGTAAGGTTTCCGTTCCAGTATATTGCAACCAGTTGTCAAGTTTTGGTGTAGTATCAAAAGAGAATATCGACATTTAAGGCTACTAAATGTTTCCAGCTGTGTGGTTATTATTCACCTTTTTGTACACTCATTTTTCCATGCTTTGTTCTCAGTGTTTACCATCTTTGATTTATGTTGGAGGGGAATGTAAGAATAGGAAGCATAGATAAATGTGAAGCCATGTTTTCATGTGCTTCATCTTGAAATCTCTTATTAATATGTAGTCATTTTAGGTTGACTTTTTTAATAGGCTTCTTGAGCATTCCATTCAACTTTTGATCATAGTAACAGATTAGCTGATTATTATTTTTTAAGCCTATTTCTTGGTTTTAATATTTGTTTTGTACACCTGGTAATTCATCTATACATAGATTGTACGTGTGCCCAAATTCTGACATAACCTTAAGGTAGTTTTTTTAATAGTTGACTTTCATGATTTTAGAATAGTAGCTTTCCTGTAGTAAAGCTATCAATTTTCTTCTCATTTCAAGTTTAATAATGTCTCTTTGACCTGAGAATTTGCTGTGTTGTCTACCTTTAGTGGATACATTTTAAAATGTATATATTTTTTAAATTTTAGCATGCACAAGGTAGGGAAGGTAAGAGGGGGAGAGAGTCTTTATCAGGCTCCACACTTAGCATAGACCCAAATGCAGATCCCACGGCCCTGGGATCATGACCTGAGCCAAAATCAAGACTCAGATGTTCAACCGACTGAACCACCCAAGAGCCCCTTTAGTAGATACCTTTAAAACAAATGTAAGTTCTTCTGAGAGAAAGTTCTTCTTTCATGCTTGTTTAGGAACAGTTGTAGCAATCCTTGTTAAGGATTTTTATAAACTTCATGTCATAGAACAGCTCCAAATCTTTTATTTTTTTTGTTTACTGTAAAGTTTATTTATTTTTGAGAGAGAGGGAGAGAGAGAGTCCCAAGCAGCTCTGCACTATCAGCACAGAGCATGATGTGGGGCTCGAACTCACAAACGGGGAGATTATGACCTGAGCAAAAACTAAGAGTCAGACACACTTAACCGACTGAGTCACCCAGGCACCCCAGTTCCAAATTTTAAAGGAGTTTTAGGCTAATCTGCATTCAGTTCAAGTAATAAGTTTCAGATTATGAAAGAAGGTGGGTAAGTTGTAGCTTATACTGTACTTAATTTCTTAGAAATTTAGTGCCAGTTATTTCCCTAGAGATAATAAAATGGATGTGTTCTGTGAAGAGTAGTGAGTCTGAGTTCCACTGTTTGAAAGAACAGCGTTGACAGAAGAGGAAGAGGCAGAGGCGTGGAGTGGTGTAGAGGAGTAAGTGTAAAAATGCTAACTTTGGGGTAGCTTTGAGGAGTAAGCATTATAGAACTCCTGCCTACAAAAGCTAATTCCACAGTGAGGGGGAGGGAATTTAATAGGAAGCTTTAGTTCTCTCTATATTAAACAATTACCTGGTCAGCTGTTCTGAACTAAGGAACATAGTGAGATTATATTTTAGGTTCAGGACACCCAAATTACAGTTAATAGCACTGGCTATTGCTATGCAGTTTTAGTTGCTAGCTGAAAAAAATTTGTATGAAATTTTCTCTATTTTAGATTTTTTTATACTTTTTTTTCTTTGAAGAGTCCTGTCACCTTCATCATCTTCAACAAAGAGAAGACAGGATGTGCAAGCTTTTAAAGACAGAAGAGCATTCATAACATTTTTCTGTTGACATGAAGTGATGATGGTGATAATAGGCAGTGAAGAGGTAGAAGGGCAGGAAATAGTGCAGAAAAGAGTAAGGAAGATGATTAAGATGTTCTCTTTCTAATGAGCAAGACTACTGTTAACTGCATTCACTTTAGAGTTCTGATTGAACTGGAATGATAAACACTTTGAAAAGCATTTGTGATGTTTTAGTGATTGATCCATCTTATCTACCAAAGAAAGGGTCCTAGGTAGAAGATAAATTAATATTACCTATCTGAGATTGTGGGGTTTAAAGTAAAAGTTCCGTCACTAAGCAGTGTGAGCTGAGAGTACTTTTATTCCTCAACAGACAGACCCTTTATGTACTTTCCTCTGAACCTTCGGGTGCTCAAATTGGACACTTACTTTTCGCATAAGTTTTAGCTGATGACTTGAAGCTTGAGGGGTAAATTTGAGGAATGATGTGCTAGTTTTCAGTAGTTGCTAGACCTTTGATTCCAGCCTGTTAAGTAGCATGGCTTAGTGATTATAATTTTGACCTAAGTGTCTCAGGCTTCTCTCTGGCACTGGCTGTAAAACCTTGAACAAGTTAACTTCTCTCTTAGGACTTATCTTTCCATAAAGCAAGTTTGATTAAATGGCTGTTTAGGTCTTTTTGAGCGCTAAAATCCTGTGTTTCTGTGGTATTACTCTTGTTTAAGCCAGTCCTCTCTTGTTTGACTCCTACAGGAGCTTCCTAACTTGTTTCAGTTCTTGTCTTCATCTAGCTCAGTCTCCACCTAGAATTAAAAAAAAAAAAATGTAAATCAGATCATGTAGTATCCTCCAGTCCCAATCCCCCCCCCCCCCAGTGTCTTAAAATAGAAACCAGATCCAGTTCTTGCTTATTTCACAACTTTATCTCTTCTCCATTGTTAACAAAGCTCTATCCATACTGAACAACTTTCTGATCTTGACCCAACAAGCCCTTTATCATCTTTTGAGATTTGGGGTTTACAGCTACTCTCTAGTGTGATCTTTCTCCAGCTCTCTGCAGTTCTGACTCAGTGTCAACATTATATCTTAACTCAGCTGTACATTTACAGGGAAGTTTCTCTTGATCACCTTATATAAAGGAGTATCCCCTTTATTGTCGTCATAGCTCTTATCATAATCAGTAATTAACATTTATCCACTTATTCTCTCTTGCCCTCTAAACTGTTTCAGGAGGCCAGGAATACCATGTCACTTTGCCACCACAATCTCAAATGGTTAGCCCAGTAACTGGCACATAGTGCTCAACAATTTTTTATTTTAATGAGAAAAATACATAAAGTATTCCGTAGTTTATCAGTTCCCATCATAGGCCATTTACACTAATTTTTTTAAGTGTTATATCTGTTTCCAACTATAATTCTTCATTATTTAGGGCATCTGTCTCTTGAGGACTCATTCATCTGACTGCATGTTATTGAGAGCTAGTTGTTCTCAGTTACTGTATGTTAGAATTAAATCACGTAATTATGCACAAAAGGTTTTAGCAAAGACATGAAAAGTTAATCTGAAATTTAAATAGCAGTTCAAAATAATAATAATTGATACCCAAATGAGTGATAGAGATGAATGGTTATAGAGTCAGAGGAATAGTGAAAAATCTTAGGCTCTAGTAGTCCAAAAAGACCTAAAAAATGAGGTGGGTATGATCTACACATGATATCAAGAGAGAACGTAAGGTTTAGACCATCAGTGAATCAGGGTAGGCAACAATACGGAAATTAGAAAATGCAAAGTTTTTCAAAGAAGTGTTTTGCTATCGTAGATGTTTATGAAATGAATTATAGGCCCAGAATCCCTCACTTAGAATTCTTGGTCCCAGGTGTTTTGGAATTCAGAATTTTGTGGAAAGATTTGTTTTGAATATTAGTAAGAGTATTCAAACTCTTAATATTTCTAAAGTGAAACATGAATAGTCACACTGAATAGGATGAATAAAAACTTTAAATAGCCTCATGGTAGTACTTAGGTGAGGTTTTGCTCTGTAAAAAAATTATATCTTCTATGAAAAATGGATCTAAAATTGTTAGAAAGACTTTACTCTTTATTACTTTGTGTCTTTGGGGAGGACATCAGGGTCTGAAAACATTAGCTTACAAACAGTCTCTGCCAAGCAATTCTTTTCGACACAGATTCAGGCTGGAATGCCCTGTTTAGGGTGATGAGTCTCTTAAGGAATGGGAAAACCACCTAATTCCTTAGAATCCAGTTAAATGTTTGGAAATAGTGAAGATTCATTTGTGTATATTGGTGCCTGGAACATAATAAGTGGTTTTTTAAAATGTTTAATGATTGACAGCTCATATATTAGCCACAATTTCTTGGTAGATTTTTAAAGTCTTTTAAGATATCATGTAGTTTGTCTCCCAGTTCATAAGGTTTCTAAAAATTACATGATACATTTAATTGTGAAGTAAGAGTACAATAGGAGGTTGGAATAGGAATACTATATAGGGCTGACTTGATCTCTAAAAATCCTTGATGCGGGGGGGGGGGGGGGGGGGGTGCCTGGGTGGATCAGTCGGTTAAGCATCCAATCCTTGACTTCAACTCAGGTCATGATCTCACAGTTCTTGGGATTGAGTCCTGAGTTGGGCTCTGCACTGGCAGTGTGGAGCTTGCTTGGGATTCTCTCTCTCCTCTCCCCCGCCTTGCCCATGCATGCATGCTCTCTTACACACATACTCTTTCTCTCAAAATACATAAACATATAAAAAATAGAAATCCTTGATGGAATCACTTGTTTTTGACAAGGAAGGAAGGAAATATCTGAAGATGCTTCTTTGGAACTCAGAATTGATTACAGAAAGTCCCTGCATACTTTTTGTGGTTTCCCCATGTGCACTCCTTATTCTAACAACCTAATTAACACCCAAACTTTGGTTCTCATTGCTTTTCTCCATTCATTTGGTATATACGAATGTCCAAGAATGCAAACATGTATATGCTATTTTTTGGATACTGACTTCTATTTCTTAGAATTGCCAAGACAGGCAAGTTCTGAAGCTACTTTAAAAAAAAAAAAAAATACTTACTGACCTACTAATTATGCAAGTAAGTGAGTAATGTATGAGAAAGCCAAATACAAGCATTATTTGTGGCTTCCAGAGTGTGGCATGCATTTTATTTTTCTAAATGGACTTTATTTTACTCAATAACTGAGAGCATCTTTGAACAAACTGACCATGGCAAAGTGTAAAAGGAAGAACTTAAATTAAAAATAACTTCATAAAACAATTAGTTGCATAAACCAGTGTTGGCATTAAGCAGCTAGCATAAACTGCTGCTTACTTAGATTGAGATACTAAAATTACAAGAGAAAACTATGGGAAGTACCTCTGCTTCCACTGTTCTTTTTTGTTAGTTGGTTAATTTTTCTCCTCTGAACTTTTGGCAGGTTTACTAGGGAATTTTCCATTAGGAATGTCCTGGGCTTGAAATTTCATTTAGAATGTAATTTAGTCATGCAAATTATGAACCCACAGTCTAAATCATGGCATTCCTCTTATGGTTTCAAATGCATTTGAGGGTAGTCACATTAAGCTTTTTCATTTAATCCTAGTTAGGAGGTTAACAGTACAATGAAATAAAATATTTTTTGCAGTCATTTATTCCTTCTTTCATGGAAGACACTAATTCTGTTTCTGAATTCAGCCTTATGTTGAAACAGATTGTAAAATTATGTTTTAAAAAAAATGTTCCCCCATCCTTATAGATGGTGGTGTTTTGTAAAATTTGAGTGTTTATATTAAAAGAAATAGTCGTGATGTTCTTCCATTTATGAAGACAGGTTTGGTTTGTTCTGGAATCTACCCTTAACTTAAATTCTAATTTACCTGCTAGTACTAAAGCACCTCACTTCTGATTTCTTTTACCTCTACCCTAACAGCTCATAAACTACTTAGTGTAGCATTTGCTTGAAATATATGAAAGCAGATATTTTATCTAACAAATAGGGATGTCTCTGTGGTTGTAGTTCTCTGATTCTGCAACCTGTTCAGAAGATTTATTAAGCATCTTTGGTGTTAGTATTAAATTCTGAAATGACAAATCAGCAAACTTGGAGAAGATGTGACTTCACCTAGGAACAGAAAAATACATCATTAGCTTTCTTACCCCCAATAATGGTCATCTCTTTGCAGTGGTTGTTTTCTCTTTTTCTGTGACTTGTGAAAGTTAAGACCTTGAGAGCAAGTTATTTAAATTGCTGAAGAATCTGATTTCTGGAGACCTGAGGAACAGAGAGACCCTCTTTTTCTTTACTAAATCGGGGGACAGTTATTTGAAGGCAAAAAGATGAGGAAGACAGTCTGTGGTGAACTGACCTTTCTTTGCTAGGAATGTAGGTCTTAGGGACTTTAGGAAGAACATGGAGGTTTTATCAGAGTCTTTCAGAAGTGCTTTTAAAGACTTATGCGCGCTCACACACAAACACTTAAAATCCCTACTATGATGAGAGGTCATCAATATGATAACCACTGCTGTAATATCACTTAGCTCTTGTAGGCTTCTGGGTCTTCAGATTTAAATTTGATCTGATCTTGAGACCCTCCTTGTCACCATTCCCCACAGTGGTTTTGTTACCTCTTCCCATATCCCATGCATGGCTCCTTACTTCCTGTCGTTCTGGGGTGTGGCCCATATGGGCCAGAGTACATCTAACAGAAATATAATATCTGCCTTAAAATGTCTTTTATAGATACACAGATGTGTGTGTTCACATTTACCTTAAGAGAGACCAGTGTCTGAAAAGACACAGATCTAAATAAGTCCTATTTAACAAACTTGCTTTGTAGAAAATAAAAATGCTGGAGACTAGTTTTCCCAGCCTCCTTTATAGCTAGGGTGCAAGTACTTGTGGTAGGTCCAGCAAACAAAGGAATTTTATTTTCTTTTTTAATATTTATTTTTGAGAGAGAGAGCATGCGCGCACACGCGCGGGGGTAGGGCAGAGAGAGAGAGAGAGAGAGAGGAAGATGCAGGATCCAGGCTGTGAGCTGTCCACACAGAGCCTGATGTGGGGCTCGAACTCACAAGCCGTGAGATCATGACCTGAGCCGACGTTGGATGCTTCACTGAGCCACTTAGCGCCCCAACAAAGGAATTTTCTAAAATAATCTAAAGGGAAACTTTGCAGAGCTCCAGTGGCATGAATCCTTTAATGTTAAACTGTTTGCTCCATTGACTACTTCCAGAATCAAAGGGGGCAGATTTAATTTAGCTTCAAATGTAAAAATGTACTTTACCCAACATGCCCTTTTCAATTTTATCTTTAAAGCTTGATTGAGTTTTGGGGTATGTTGGGGGCTTATCTTCTTGCCATAGGTTCCTCTGGTAACACTGTTTAGTCATCCTTAGGAATGGTTCTAAACAACTGAATCTGTTGACCAAGTGAATAATGAATGAATATTGAATGAATGAATGAATGAATGATGAATGAATGAATGTTGTAAAAATGAGCATCAGCAACTGTGCCAGAATCCAAAGTCATTGTTTTTGGTAGACAGTCTTCAGCATTCAGGCAAACCATTCTCAGTGATTCCTTTCACGTTTTTTGGGGGGAGAGAGTGTGCATATTATTTTGTGGCTAATTAATATATCTTTGTAAATTATCAAACAGCAGTGCTAGTTATTTAAAATAAAGTATTCTGCAACAGAAGTTTTCAGTGTTTTTAGAGTTACAACCCTATTTCTCCTCCTAAACCACAGTAGTGATTGATAATTAAGAACTGTAATCTTTCCCTTTGGGACCGGAGTTGGTCTCAGAATCATTCTCAACACTGCACTCCAGGATATTTTGAGTTGTTGTTTGAGCTAAAACCCGTTGGCCACCAGTGAATTAGTGGACAAGATCTATCCTTACTTCGAGGTTCTAGCTTATAGAGCAGGTATCAGCAAACTTTTTCTGTAAAGTGCCAAATCATAAATTTTTAGCCTTTGTGGACCATACAGTCTCTGTCACTACCATTCAACTCTACCATTGTAGTATGAGCAACCATAGACAATATGCAATTGCGTGGCAGTGTTCCAACAAAACTTTAATTATAAAAAAACAGACAGTAAATGGGATTTGACCTGAGGTCTGGAGTTTGCCAGACCCTAGGGCAAGAAACTGGTTTTGATTCATTCAACAAATAATTGCATTCTGTATTCCAAGTGTTAAGTGCTGTTTATGCAGCAATTAACTTCACACTTAGATCCCTGGCCATGAGATATTTAAGTCATAACTGAGTATTATGTACTTGGATGGATCCAAAGCAGCTTCTTGAGGAAAAGTATGGCCTGCCCTAGGAATCTGCCTCATTTGTCAATATAAGTGAGATCTTAACGCAAATACGCTAAGTGGTGCCATGTTGTGTGGTCGCGGTATTAACTAAAAGTAATCTCAGTATGCTTCGGATATCACATGCTATGGCATCAAAGTTAACATCCTGTTATAAAAAATAGCCTTGATGTGTATATCTGGTATCTGCACTGTGTGCACATAGTAGGTACATAGTATTCCTACAGTCTTATAGAATGAAGCTGAAATTACTGATTGTCTTAACTTTTTGTCAGTCTCTTGCAGTTTCTTTCCTCCACGCAGTACATTATTTCTGATCTCTTAATTTTAGTTTTCATCAACTCATTATAGGTTTTTGTTGCAAACCGGTGCATTTTAAAAGTAGACCATATTTAAATCATCTTAATAAAATGCTTAACATTTCTAGATGTATTGTCCAGCCTTCTGTTAGAACTATTTTTATTCATTTAAAAAGTACCTCTAGTTTTTTCAATATTGGTATGTTTCTCTTCAAAATGTCTAGGACTGTTGCTTATAAAAATGAGACAAGGTTTCTAGGGCTACCTGGGTGGCTCAGTCGGCTAATCATCCCACTTTGGCTTAGGGTATGATTTCATGGCCCTGCATCAGGCTCCATGTTGACAGCTCAGAGCCTAGAGCCTGCTTCATATTCTGTGTCTCCCTATCTTTCTGCCTCTCTCTGTCTCTCTCAAAAATAAACAAACATTAAAAATTGTTTTTCTTTAAAATGAGACAAGGCTAGGGGCGCCTGGGTGGCGCAGTCGGTTAAGCGTCCGACTTCAGCCAGGTCATGATCTCGCGGTCTGTGAGTTCGAGCCCCGCGTCAGGCTCTGGGCTGATGGCTCGGAGCCTGGAGCCTGTTTCCGATTCTGTGTCTCCCTCTCTCTCTGCCCCTCCCCCGTTCATGCTCTGTCTCTCTCTGTCCCCAAAATAAATAAACGTTGAAAAAAAAAAAAATTTAAAAAAAAAAAAAAATGAGACAAGGTTCTTGACCAAACTCAGAGATCTATATTATGTTAACTGTATGTAGACCTTCTTGCTGTTTTTATTTTCCCATTTATACCCTGAGATCCATTCAGACTGTGCTTTCTATGGAGTCTACTCATATTCCTACATTTTTTTGCCTTCTGTGCCTTTGCTTTCACTTTTCTTTTCTCTAGTATGTTCTTTCCTATTGAAGTGCTGTGCCGTTTGGTCATTTGCCTCCTTCTTCATAAATCTCTCCCTGACCTGTCTTCAGATTTTGACAGTATTTTTTGTTTCTTTTGATATTTTTCATATTTTATGTCATTTTTCCTACAAAATTGTAAGCTTCCTGAGACCAAGTATGTTTTGTTCATCTTTGTAACCTTCATTGTGACTTTCACTTAAGGCATATTCAAATACTAATTAGATGAAAGGTACTCCTAATTAAGCAGGGGACAGTGTTTCTTAATGAGAAACGTCCCTAGACTTGTATCCAAATGAGAAAACTCGTGTCAAGATATACAGTAAATTGTAAATGCTGTACGAATATTGTCTGTTACCATATAAACACTCAACTTGGCTCTTATGCATAGTGTCACATACAATTTGGTTTTTAATTTCCATATTTTATTTCAGAGAAGAGTATGATTCTATTGCAGAAAAAGATAAGCTATGTCGTACCCCAAGTTTGTGCAAGATGTTTTCTAAGCCTTTGCAGTTTCTTTTGTTTTCTTTTTTTTTTTTTTTTTTTTAAGAGAGAGTGCACACATGTGCGAGCAGGGGAGAGGAGCGGGAGGGAGAAAAAGAGAGAGAGAGAGAGAGAGAGAGAGAGAGAGAGACCTAAGCAGGCACCATGCTCAAGGTGGAGCCTGACCCCACAACCCTGGGATCATAACCTGATCCGAAATCACGAGTCAGACACTCCACTGACTGAGCCACCCAGAAGCTTCTCGTATCTTTAAGATTGTGAAACATAACAGAAAGCAAATTCATATGAAGATGTATTCCTACTAAGATGAACAACCATCTTGATTTGCTCAGAACTAAGGATTTCCTGGGACACAAGACTTACAGTGCTAAAACCAGGACTTTTGGTAACCCTGATTCCACTTTATGCTGTAGCCATCTCCTTTGCATATCACTGTTGGCACAGTTTCTAAGAAGTGTAGTAAATGCCTGGTAACTAGGTGATTGGCTTGGCGGGAGGAGGTGTTGGGGGGCGCTTCAGCTTTTATTTTTTAAGTTTCTGAGTATTGGACATTTTTAAATGTTCAAATGAAGATACAAAAGTGCACTTGCTTAATTGATCTATTTAGGAATATATTTGTGTATGACATATCATTGGTGACTTTATGAGAAAGTGGTGCTGCTCAACTGTTTAATTTAAAATTGCATAATCTGTCAGATGATTAATGCTTTATTTCAGTGCACTGTATTAAATAAAGCAAAGTCTGAGGTGACCTGAAATTTTCCTCTTAGTTCCCTTTACAGTGGTTTGAGTTTTGCTCATAGATTTGCACTGCAGAGACTGTTTCTAAAGAAATGTCTAGGATAGTCTGTGCCTAGTCATTCCTTTGCTGGAATTGGCTTTTGTATGTCCTCATGTATATAAATCAGAGAAGTCCATGGCTGAAATCTCTCTAATAGCAGGTATATAACTTAAAATTACCAAAAATCTTTGCAAGTTTTATCAGCAGTTAAGCTATAGTAGCTTAACTATTCTGGGACATGCACTGTGCCTTGGTGGTATTATTGGGAAAGAGCCATTCAAAATATCGATACTTTATACCAAAAGGACATTAATGACCTGGTTTCTCCCCCTTTTCCTCCCTTCCTTCCCCCCCCCCCATTTTGTAATGATTAAATTTTTTAACTGTACCTCTTGGGGCTATATGTGAAATAATAATAGCATCTTTAATTTGACTAATCTGTTGGCTAAAATAGGCTCTTCTGGAATAGTTTGCTTGGTTGTTATCCTCTTTTTTTCTTGTTTTAAGAATGTGAATAGAATCCTCTGATGTTGTTTTAGATTTTTATGGTTCTTTTTGCCAGTCTGTGAGACTTGCCAGCTTATATCTTGGACCACATTGTTGTAGAAAAATTACTTGTGCCTTTAGAGCAAATGTATCCCAACATTATATTCCTATATAGAAATGTAAAGATCAGATTTGAGCGATGAAAAAAACTTGAGAAGACAAGAAAATGGAAAATTTTAGGTTGAAGTTGAGAAAGAATGGTGTTCTTTTCACAAAAGAAGGAAGGAATCTGTACTTTGCTTATAGTAGTTTTGGCTGATTTTTAATAGATAAATTTTCCTTTAGACTAGATGTTAATAAAAGAATGTGAAGTAAACACTGGCAGTGGTGTCATCATAGCAGTACTTACTTGTTTAATCCTAAAGAAATGAGAAAATAGGATGCAAGATATTTACTGCCCTGATCACAAAAGGCTTCAGATAAGGAGGAAAAGAAGCAAGTGTAAAGACACTATTTGACACTTTGTGGGCAAATGATTTTTATATGTTATGGTTTATTGTACAACACAAGTTTGTTACTGAATATTTTGCCCCAAGATACTCATTAAGCCTAAGAAGGCTTTTGGTTTTGTACAGTATTAATTTTTTCTGTTCATAAATTGATAAAAGCCTTCATCAAATCAAAGATCATTTGATGAAGACTTAACTAAAACTATAAACCTTAAAATTGAGATTTGTAGTCATCTAAATGAATTCTATATTTCAATTAATAAGCCAGGAATATTGAGTGGAACATTATACATGGTACATTTACAGTCTTGCTAAACAAATCAATGCTCTGTTCTATGCCTGAAGCCTTTTGAATACATTGAGCATCTTCTTCCTAATCTCTTTAGTAATAAATTCTACCATGTCTATACCATTGTCAGTTTTTACCCCGCCATCTTTTAAGACCTGTTGTAAAAGATAAGATACTTACTGAACCAAGTCTGTTCTTAGGCTCCCAATCTGGTTTAATGGCCTCACTATCCATGTCTGATCATGCTGTATCCCATCCCATTTTCCTCACCCATCTAGTCAGTCACCATGTTTCTTGATTCCTTCTCTCACTGCCCTAACTTAGGTCACCATCTCTCACCTGCGGTAGCTTCTTACCCAATTCCCAGAATTCAGAAAACTAATACTCAGTTTCTGAAACACAGATATGGTCATATCATTTCCCAACTTGCAAACTCTTTGTCTCAGTTTCTTGTCGAATACAGGTCAAACTCTCAAGCTAAGAGGGTCCCCTTCCTTGTCCATCCACTCCCCCCTCCCTCCACACCATGCATTCATAATCCCTTTTCCCAGAATGTCCTCATTTCCTAGTGAACTGCCCTACTTCTTTAAAATATCCACTGGTCTGGTTTAAATATCCATATAGGTTTCTTGAGCCTTGTTCGACATGTCTGTATAGGCAGAGAATTCTCTTCTGTGTACACATAGCCCTTTGTTCTGTAGACCCTGCTTGATTGTGAGGTAACAGTGCAAACACTACATTGTATTTTATTTTATTTATTTATTTTTTATTTATTTTAGAGCACAAGAGCAGAGGCAGAGGGGGAGAGAGAGAATCTTAAGCATGTTAGATGCTTAGCACGGAGCCCAATACAGGGCTTAATCCCACAACCCTGGGATCATGACCTGAGTTGAAATCAAGAGTCGGATGTTCAACTGACTGAGCCACCTAGGTGCCCCACGAACACTACATTTTAATGTCCTAAACCAACAGTTATTCTGGGGTATAAAGGCCACTAAAATGTAGTTGTCATATTTTTTTCCCTCAAATTTCTAGCTTGTCCTACCTCTTTGTCTTCACAGTTAAAAATAAACTAACATCTGTAATCTGGTCATTGAAATTCAAGTGTACAACATATTAATGTTTTCTCTTCATGTTTGCCTCTTGGATCCACCACCCCTCCCCCCTGCGCTTTTTCATTGTAGGAAATAATGAGGGCTCTTATAAAGGAATGAAGTGGAGAGAATGGAATTGATTTCAGAGATGCCAAGGTAGAATGGATCAGACTTGGTAATGGGATGGATAAGAGAGAGTGACAACTCCCCTAGATATACAAGTTCCTATAGTATAGTATGATTTTGAGGTACTGTAGGTGCTTCAAATTTTGAGCACTGTAAATAGGTAGATGGGATTTTAAAAATAGCAAGTAATACTGCTTACTATCTGTTAACATTTGCACATTTCATTTGAATATTTAAAACTTTATGAAGCAAATACTGTTATTCTCATTTTCAGATGAGGAAATGAGGCACATAACCTCTCATTTAAATGAGAGGTTAAATAACATGACCAAGGTCATTTAGCTAATAGTTAGAACTGGCATTTTAGGAAATCAGATGTAAAATCTGTGCTCTTAATTCTTATATTTTCCTGGTTTTTTCCCTAATTAAGATATAGTTAAATAAGGCGTGTGTGTATCAGATTCTAAATTATATATAACAAATAGTAAAGTTAATATCCATAATTCTATCCATATTTACCTAAATTATGTTTGGGAGACACAGAAGATCTTTTAGTCATTATGTATAACCTATAGAATTTACTACTAGATCTGATGAGAAAAAGAAGAAAAAAAAAAAAAACCGACAGGTAGATTCTTTTTTTTTTTTTTTTTTTTTTTTTAATTTTTCTTTTTTTAACGTTTATTTATTTTTGAGACAGAGAGCATGAACAGGGCAGGGCAGAGAGAGAGGGAGACACAGAATGGGAAGCAGGCTCCAGGCTCTGAGCCATCAGCCCAGAGCCCGACATGGGGCTCGAACTCACGGACTGCGAGATCGTGACCTGAGCTGAAGTCAGACGCTCAACCGACTGAGCCACCCAGGCGCCCCTAAGGTAGATTCTTAAGTTGTGTCCAAAGAACTCTTGGGAGCAGAGGAGAGTTCTACATAAATCCAACCTGTTGGGATGGATCTGATAGAAACTAACAAACAGGTCATCTTGAGCCCATATTATTTCTTCTTCTTTTTGAAACATGTTGGAATCTCCATTTTTTTTTGTCACCTAACTACCTTGCTCTCTTGATTTGGCTGAGAAATGATCAAGTACTAAACTGAAAGGTAACTATAGTAATAACTCCAGTAATAAAACTAGAAACCATGACCTTATATTGCATGTCATAGTATATGTAGGAATAAACTTTATTTACCGGCAATATTAATCCATGAAAAGGGCAAGAGAAAAATTTTTTCCTTACTTGAGGTATTATAAATGTAGTCAGAACAGTGAAATTGTTGGGTAGCTTACAAATTCTGCACTTAACTAGATTTAAAACTGATTCACAGAGAAGACCTTTCTCAGCAGAATATAAGATTAGAAACATTTCCCATTTTCCCCTCAAGAGAGATGCAGACAACTCAGAAAGTAAATATGATAAGTAATACTCATTTTAATGGATTTTTGTTTATTTTGTAGTTCATTGTTAGTTTTATTTTTAAAAGAGTATGAGAGGTAGTGTTTGGACCTCCAAAAATAATTTTTAAATCTCAGAAGTTTTGATTTCTGTCGTTGTGTCCAATGGATTAATACCAGGTTCTCCTAACATTTTAATTAGTTAAATTTATTTAGGAGTGCAAAGAGAACACAGCAGTCCTCTTCAGCTGCTAAAATACTTCTTTCGGAGTTGGAGGCGGAAAGGAGAAATCAAATGTCTCTCGGGGCGCCTGGGTGGCGCAGTCGGTTAAGCGTCCGACTTCAGCCAGGTCACGATCTCGCGGTCCGTGAGTTCGAGCCCCGCGTCAGGCTCTGGGCTGATGGCTCAGAGCCTGGAGCCTGTTTCCGATTCTGTGTCTCCCTCTCTCTCTGCCCCTCCCCCGTTCATGCTCTGTCTCTCTCTGTCCCAAAAATAAATAAACGTTGAAAAAAAAAATTAAAAAAAAAAAAAAAAAAATATCGTCTCTTCCAGAAAGTGTTCAGTGGGAGAAGTAATGTCACTTGACTTCAGGAACCAGTAGTTAAGTTTTTTACTTAGTCCTTTATTTATAATTTAAGATCACAGAATTTCAAGATGGATGGTTGGGGGTGGGTGTTGTAGCAAAATAACTTGAGGATAGAATTGCTTGAGTTAACCATTGTTTTTGGAAAATTTTTAATTTGACTATAGCTATTTGGAGACCCTATGACATTTTAATGGAAAGGAATTATGCTTTTTATTTTTATTTTTTTATTTTTAGAGAGACAGAGCACAAGCCAGGGAGAGAGGCAGAGGGAGAGAGAAAATCCCAAACTTCACGCTCGGCGCAGAGCCCGATTCAGGGCTCGATCCCATGACCCTGAGATCATGACCTGAGCCAAAATCAAGAGTCAACACACTGAGCCACCCCGGCACCCCAAAGAATTAAAGCTTTTTAAATATCACTTCCCACTTTTCAAGGATTTGATTCTTACCATAACCTGCTTTTTACATTTATTAATGAGATTGATTTAAAGAATAAATCAGATTGAGGTTGAGAGCAGGTGTCTCTGGAACCTAAAAGTTGCTTTTAATACTTTTCCTGCTCCAGAGCATTTTCTTTTCTACTCGAATTACATTCCTACACGGCAAGTGTAAGAACTGATTTTTCTCAAGATTTGTGTAATTCATTCTCAGTTGGGATTCTTGACGTCTGTCAAGAATGTGAACTTAAATGGCAACTTATGTACAAAAGGTAACTTGTTTGTGGTCTTTTAAGGATCTAAATAGTTCTTTTTAAAAAAACAAAAGGACCTGGGGCACCTGGGTGGGTCAGTCGGTTGAGCGTCCGACTTCGGCTCAGGTCATGATCTCACGGTTCGTGAGTTCAAGCCCCTTGTCGGGCTCTGTGCTGACAGCTTGGAGCCTAGAGCCTGCTTCATATTCTGTGTCTTCCTCTCTCTCTCTGCTCCTCCCCTGCTCACACGCTGTCTCTCTCTCAAAAATAAAGATTAAAAAAAAAAAAAGGATCTAAATAGTTCTTTCCTTTGTTGGAAATGAATTATTAGTCTTTAGTCATTCCTTGATTTAACAAATATTTCTAGACCAAATTGGGGACAAAATAACGAGGAACTACTCTTCATCCCGTTGATGATAGTAATGATTAACACTTAAGACTTTCATAGACCATAAACGTTTAATCTGTCCATTAAGTTTGTAAAATTGATATTATTGTCTGTATTTTATAGATTAAGACAAGCCTAGAATAAGTACCCTCTGGTAAGTTGCATAGGTAGTCAGTTCTAGGGCTCCCTTCTTTCCACATTCCATGTTTACCACCCTGAGTGAGAGAGAACCTCATGTCCATACCCTAATCATAAATTAGTTGAAAAGGAGATCTTAATTGCACAAAGCATGTTGGACTAAGAAGAAAATACGGAAAGCCTTTGCATCTTGCCTTGGTTGAGTACCTGGTGGTAGTAATGGATCTTCCCAGCTGAGAGCAGCCTGTGAATGTGTACATTGTCCTGTATTGTTTTTAGCCCCTTTATTTTATAATAATTAAGAAGAGGGAGGGGTGCCTGGGTGGCTCAGTCAGTTAAGCGTCCAACTTCGACTCAAGTCATGATCTCACGTTTGTGAGTTCGAGCCCAGTGTCGATCTCTGTGCTGACAACTCAGAGCCTGGAGCCTGCTTTGGATTCTGTGTCTTGCGCGCTCTCTGCCCCTCCCCGACTCACGCTCTCTCTCAAAATTAAGTAAACATTAAAAAAATACTTTTTAAAAAAGGGAATATAACATTAAGATACTTTTAAAAGCTCTGTCTATATATAATTCTTCAAAGCCCCGTATATGTAACAATACATTTTGGAATTGAAAGGGACCTTAGAGATCATTTAGTACAGAAGTAGAAAACTAGTACCAGAACCCAAATCTCCATACCTTAAGTAGATTTTGTTTGTTTTCACAATATTCACAACTTTCAGAATTTGAATGACTTCATCTGTATAAGCATTCATTCTGCTCATGCCATTTCCTAATATTAACACCTTCCTGCTTCAAGCATTTCCATGCCTACCTGGCTGATGTAAGGCATCTCTATGTTCCGTTCTTCCCCCTTCCCTCTACCCTCATTTTACAAACAAGGATACTGTAAATTGAGAATAAAGTAGTTTATCTCAAGTTATATAACTTTTTAAATAGAGCCAACCTTCTTAAACCTTAAGATAATGTTCCTTTCTATAATTGTCCTCTTAAAAGACAGTACAAGATAGTATATAATCAAGTGCTAGAGTATTTGGTGTAGCTTGTCAGAAAGGGGAACTGATTGTGGACTGAGATAGTTCAAGAATATTTCAAAAAGTTTTCCTTGACACTACCCTCCTCAGAATTGCATTCTGAGTATTTGCTGGTCAGGAACATTCTATCCTGATCTGTGTAGTATTCTTGCTACAAATGGTGGGGGGCAGTGGGCAGGAGAGGGCATCATGAATATCTTTGTGTATAAAGCAGAGAAAGGAAATCACTGAGGGGCATTTTGTACATATTGAATAATGGTACCTCATAATACCAACTACATTTAGATTGCTACAGAAATCCCATTTTCACCCACTAGCAGAGGAAGGGACATTGTAGCCGTGACCTCTCCAGTGGATCCCAGACAGATCTCTGTGACTTTCCCAAATCTAAGTGTAACTCCAGCCACAAATAAGTTGGCATATTACCCCACCAGAGATGTTGATTTAAAAGTAATAAACAGGAGGTGCCTGGGTGGCTTAGTCTGTAAAGTGCCCAACTCTTGATTTCGGCTGAAGCCGTGATCTCACAGTTTGTGGGTTCAAGCCCCGCAAGACTCCATGATGACGATGCAGAGCCTGCTTGGGATTCTGTCTCCCTCTCTCTCCGCCCCTCCCCTGCTTGCTCTCTATCTCTCTCTCTCTCTCTCAAAACAAATAATCACTAAAAAAAAAATTTTTTTTTAATAAAAGTAAATAAACAATAAAGCCAAATGGTAGAAACTTATGTTGAAAACACAACTTAATCTATTCAAAGGGCTCATTGGGTACAATCTTTTAAATTAGTGATTAGTGTTTTGCAAGAAATGCAGCAAAGTCTAAGATATATCAGTCTGTTTCCCTGATCAGGAGTTGGTTGTAAGTCACACAAATTTTAGGAAATCTGTATAAGTAATTACAATTAGAAATCTTTACATGTAAATGACGTACAATACCCAAAAATTACCCCCTCCTAAATTTTTATGCAAATTTTAACCTCAAGTATTTTTTATTCAATTTATTTATTAAACCAATTTAATTTTCTTCATGTTTTTTAATTTTATTTTTTATTTTTTAAAATTTACATCCAAATTAGCATATAGTGCAACAATGATTTCAGGAGTAGATTCCTTAGTGTTTAATTTTCTTCATTTGTAATCTTAGATGATTAGAGAAGTAATGTGAATCATGCTTCATATTTATAATTGTGTAAGTGCCTGCTTGTTGTAGAAATTACATTTTTTTGCTGAAGAAGTATAAGTGAGAAGTGGCACTATTAACAGCACTGAATTCATTTTGCATATATACAGCATTCTTACCGGTTTAACCACCTGAATAAATTGAGGATCTGAGAGTCCCTTATTAATTTATGACTTAACATAATAGGTGAGTTAACAGATTAAAGCTTGGTTCAAATGCAGATTAACATAAGCATATTATTTTTTTAATTAGCAATTCATAACTTCGCTTTCAACTTCCACGCTGCATTTAATTTTTACAAATAAATGCCATTATTTACAAGGAATGCCACAAAATCATATGTAAATCAACCAGATCCCATTACCTGTATTAGAAACTGAAACTAGAGGGGCGCCTGGGTGGCGCAGTCGGTTAAGCGTCCGACTTCAGCCAGGTCACGATCTCGCGGTCCGTGAGTTCGAGCCCCGCGTCGGGCTCTGGGCTGATGGCTCGGAGCCTGGAGCCTGTTTCTGATTCTGTGTCTCCCTCTCTCTCTGCCCCTCGCCCGTTCATGCTCTGTCTCTCTCTGTCCTAAAAATAAATAAACGTTGAAAAAAAAAAAAAAAAAGAAACTCAAACTAGAATGTTTCACGTTTGACCAGTAGCACCATAATTTTTGGCATAGAGTTTGACCAAGACCTACTTCCCCATTGCTGATACGTCTTCATTTATCATTTTCTTGTGGTGTTGCCTTTAACTGCTTGAAGGTTTTAAAATTTCTTCCAGTGTAGATTTTTTAGATCATTATGAAATAGTTTTAATTGCACTTCCCATTTCTTCAGATGGCAGTCCATGGCAATAACACCTGACAACTAGAATTTTTAATAATTTCTAATATCAAGTACCCTAATTTTACTTTGTATCTTTTTGTTTCAATCTGTATTTTCTGCTGAAGTACAAGAAGATAAACCAGCCAGCTTTTCAGAATACAAACCTTTGCTGCTGGCATGCCCGTTAAAATACTTAGAACTTAACTCCTTTGCCACCCTACTTATCTTTTCTTTCTAAGTAGACTTTTTTGGCATGCTAATTAGCATAAGGATAAATATCTCTTTGACAATAGAGAGTAAAATGTTTAAAATTTCAATATTTACATTTTTTGAGTAAATATTGTCGGTATTTACATTGATGGTTCTGTAAAGCACTTAAAACAGTATGTTTAATTTTGTAATTTTCAATAATACCTCTTAGCCCTTTTTCAGAACAAGCACAGTAGTTACTAAGGTTTAAAAATAGCATTAAAAGAGTTTTAATTGGTTCTTTTAAGCTTGCCTGTTTGTTTTCTTTAAACATGCACTGTCACCATCAGTATATTATTTATCAGAAAGATACTTTTCTCTGGTAGTAGCAGTATTATAATTATTATTCATTGTGAATTGAATGACTGACTCAACTTGGTATTGTTGAGTTTCTAATGACCACTTTTTAAAAATGCCAGTGATTATAAGGGGTGCCTGGGTGGCTCAGTTGGTTGGGTGACTGACTTTGGCTCAGGTCATGATCTCATGGTTCATAAGTTCAAGCCCCGCGTCGGGCTCTGTGCTGACGTTTGGAACGTGGAGCCTGCTTCGGATTCTGTGTCTCCCCCTCTCTCTGCCCCTCCCATGTTCATGCTCTGTCACACTCTGTCTCTCAGTAATAAATAAACATTTAAAAAAAATTATAAAAATGCCAATGATTATCAACATTCTTAAATGATAGTAACATCGGGTAATTAAAAGACAACACAACTCCTCTTTTGCCTTCAATTTTTAATTTTCATTTGCATATTTTATAAATATATTGTTTATTAGTAATTTTAAAAACTCAGGAAAAACAAAAGTAGAAGAAAATGATCCCACCACATTATCACATACACATATCTATTTTACAAGTTCAAAAGGAATTAAAATTCATTTTACATTAGCATCTCAAGATATTTCTGCTTCTAAAGTATACTGAGATTCTCCCTAGGTAGTCAAAATAACAGTCTGCGAAACTTGAGGTACATACAGTAATCTTCATTCACTTGTGTAATTAATGTTAAAGAGCAAAGATAACACTATTACAGAAATTTTTGTATAGTACCTTTTTTTTTTTTTAAGTTTAGGTATGTATTTGAGAGGGGGGGGAGCACGGGCCTTGGGAGAGAATCCCAAGTAGACAGTGTGCTGTTAGTGAAGATCCCGACGCACAAACTCACAAACTGAGTTGGGCTCAAACTCACAAACCCTGAGATAATGACCTGATCTGAAATCAAGAGTCAGATGCTTAACCAACTGAACAACTCAGGGGTCCCCTAAAATGTGGTTTTTTTTAAGTGCTTCTTAGATTTAGTAGAATATAGTAGGAAGCCTTAGAGTCTGTAGCTAAAGAATTACAATATATTTCAGTTGATCTTAAAATATTCCGAACTGTTCCACTATTCCACTACTGGTTGTAGTAACACGAGGACTGAAATAAGGACAAAAACCCATATATGGATGGAAAACAGTTTTAGCCTGTACATTGTGTCTCTTTACCTACATAGAAGAAACGTTCTCAAACAAAAGCTGGACTGCTATTCCCTCAACATGTTTTATTGAGCGAGTAGGTAAAAGGGTAGAGCATGGATTCTCAACTGAGGTAACTTGAGCAACAGCTCAGAGGATTGCTGCTGTTGTTTTTATTTTTTTAAGTAGGCTTCATGCCCAGCGCATAGCTCAACGTGGGGCTTGAACTCCAGACCCTGAGATGAGGACTTGAGCTGAGATCAAGAGTCAGATGCTAACAGACTGAGCCACCCAGGGACCCCTCCTCTATTATTATTAAAAAGCTATCTTCTGTTGATTGTTACTATGTGCATGGGATCCATGACTCTTAAAGAAAAGTACTGCTACAGGGGCCCCTGGGTGGCTCAGTCGGTTGAGCTTCTGACTTCGGCTCAGGTCATGATCTCACGGTCTGTGAGTTCGAGCCCCGCGTCGGGCTCTGTGCTGACAGCTCAGAGCCTGGAGCCTGCTTCAGATTCTGTGTCTCCCTCTCTCTCTGACCCTCCCCCGTTCATGTTCTGTCTCTCTCTGCCTCAAAAATAAACATTAAAAGTATGTATTTTTTTTTTTTTTTTAAAGAAAAGTACTACTACATTTCATTCCTTAATTTCTTAAGCACGTACTATGTGCCCCAGGCACTGTTTCAGGTTCTGGGGATATAGCAATGAGTAAAACAGACAAAATTTTTTTTCTGGAGTTTACATTCTTGTATCTGCCTCATAACTTTATCGTGTAGGTATTACTGCTTCCACTTTCACCGTAAAGAAAGTAAAGCTCTGAAAGTTTTCATGACTTGCTCAAGGTTGTACAAAACTAGGATTTGAAACTTAGGTGCTGTGAACCACTATGCTATGCTGTCAAAATTGTCCCTTTTTGGGATTCTGTAAAAGAGAGCAGTTATTCTCGATGTCTCAAACAGTAGTTATCACAAATCCCTTAGAAATTCAGATGTAACTCTCCCCATCAGAACTGTGCATGAAATTAGAAATTCAGATTTCTCAAGTGCTTATTCTTGGGCTTCAAGTTAACAGCACTTGAACAGGAAGGTTCTGCCCACATCTCAAATACACAGGTGCCAGCACCTTCTTTCCTCCTCCCCACCAAAAAGCCAATGACAGACTTTACTTGCTGAGCAGAGTTGTCTTTTCTGCTAAAACTAGATGCAACCCCACAGTCATTTTCAAAACAGAAGCAGTGGCCTTTCTCAGTCACTAGCATTCACAATGAAATCCATTATTTCAATCTTAGAATCTCTAAACAATTTTTCAAAGCTGGTGTAGTGGAAAGTACCAATTTAAAATGTAGATATTAGTTCAAATCTTGGCTATCATACAGTTAGGTTTTCGTTTTAAGGAAAAAATATCCCTAGCATTGGTATTTATCGGGATTTAAATAAAAATATTTTAGTTGAGGGCACCTGGTGGCTCAATCGGTTGGATGTCCAACTCTTGATTTCAGCTCAGGTCATGATCCTAGGGTCTTGAAATCCAGCCACATGTCAGCCCCGCCTACTTGGGATTCTCTCTCCCTCTCTGCCCTTTCTCCACTCATGCTCTCTCTCTCTTTCAAGATAATTTTTTTTTAATATTTTAGTTTGGTATATATAAGGAGATATTAGTAAAAATTAATGAAAGATAATGACTTTGCTTGGTTGCATTTCCTTATAAGTGTTCCTTGTGACAAACCTTTTTGGCAAGTTAGATGTGTTTGTCACTATGTTTTTAGATCTGAAAGTCTGTTGACAACATCAGATTTCTCTACTTCAAAATTTGAAATGTTTTAAACTTCCTGTGACCATAGGGCTCTATAATAAAAATTCTTTTTGGTTGAATTTCTAAAATTAAAACAAATAGATAAGCATTATTTATATTACCCACAAGCTGAAAATAATCCAAATGTTCTTCACCTGATGAATGTGTAAAGAAAATGTCATGTATCCCTACAATGAATATAATTTTTGATCATAAGGAATAAAAGAAACAAAATACTGATGGAAGTAATAATGTGGATGAACCTGATTCTAATTCTAACAATAGGTAATACTCACGGATAAATAAAGCAATTGGGGAAGTAGGTCTCAACCATCTCATTAAGAAATGCAATTCCCATAAATGTTTACTTTTTATAGTCAATATTTTTAATGGTAATTGTTATGTTAATTCAGTCAGCTGTGTCAGTGTTTCGTTTTGGGTTTTAGTAACCATAAAGTTGTGCATCATCACTACAGTTAGTGTTAGAACACTTCCATCACCCCCCAAAATTCCCTTGTGATTCTATGTAGTCAGTCCATTGCTACCTTTTGTGGAAAAACGGCAGGAATTGTGGGGTGCTCATGTTTTACTTGGAGCAGCATTATGGGACAGATTTTGAATCATTGTATTTCACTTCTTAGCAAACATGAAACATTGGTCCTTCCTATGGCTCTCCTCCTTGCATTATGTAAGTGTCTTCATCCATAAACTCCCATTTCTCATAAAACAAAGACCTTTTTGGTTTGGTTTTTCTAGCTTTTTTACTTTGTAGGGGTCTTTGAAAAATCTCAGCCATTGTAGATTTCTAAATTACTAATTTCTTATTTTAAGTTTCCTATTCAGGTCTAAGCCCAGTTAACAGAAAGAACAGATATGCCTTTCTTTATCTCAGCTATTGGGTCTAAAACAATACATTTTACACTTTCCTGACATTAATTTTTATTTTGTTTCATATCAAGTCATTTTTATTTTGTTTACAGTTTTAAATCTTGACCCGTCTACCTCTAAGAAAGACTTCTGAAATAGTGTTTCCTAAATAGGTTCTTGTTCTGTCAAGGCCAGTTTTTAAAATATGCTGGGTTCTTTGAATCTGGTCTTTCCTATTCTGCTTTTAACATTTTTCTTTATAAAGAGAAAAGTAATTAGTGATTAAGTTGAAATCCAGAAACAAATTTCTGTCTTCTAAATCCTGAGATTTAAGAAAATTCCTTAACCATAACTTCAACTAAATCTATACTCATGTTTAAATTCAGTTTCTATTTAGTTCTTTTACTCCAGCAATTAAAGAGGTGAGTATAATTGTTCCTTTGGTGACAAACCCTCAAGAAAAGTATTTCAGAGGTAAGGGGAAGGAGCAAAAGGAATAGGATTGTGTGGGTAGTGTGAGTAAAGAGAACGATTCAAGAAGAGTAGGCTCTCTTAGTCATTTTGAGGCCCCAGAATACCAATTAAAGAAGTTGATTATTGAATGTTATTTTGTCTAATAATTTTTTCTGTAGTTACAGTTTCTCTTAATGTATTAATTTTGATATTTTAAAAGTTGGCCATAAGTCCAATTAAGTCATTCTTGTCAGTCACAATTTTTGTCATTTGCCCATATACGTACAAGAGTCAAGATTAAGTGTGCCTGGGTGGCTCAGTCGGTTGAGCATCCGACTTCAGCTCAGGTCATGATCTCACGGTTTATGAGTTCAAGCCCCCGTGTCAGGCTCTGTGCTGACAGCTCGGAGCCTGGCGCCTGCTTCAGATTCTGTGTCTCCCTCTCTCTCTGCCCCTCCCCCACTCATGCTCTGTCTCTCTCTGTCTCCGAAATAACATAAAAAAAAAAAAAAAATTAAAAGAATCAAGATTATATTGAGTTTATAAAAAACACAGAAGTTCTTCCTAGGGAAAGTTGTGGCTTTGACAACTAAGAAAGCAGTCCCTAGAGTTAAGAAAAAGGGTATCCCGTTAATTAACTGAGAAGAGGCACATTGGGAACTTTCTGGATGATGGAAGGGTTTTAAATTGTAATGAGGGCTGTGTCTGTGGTTGTGAGGGTATTAGCATACGTCAAAATTCATTTCACTGTTTAAGATCTGCTTGTTTCACTGGATAGAAATTATTCCTAAGTAAAAGTGATTTAAGAGTGCTTTAGGGGTGCCTGGGTGGCTTAGTGGGTTGAACATCAGACTTTTGGTTTCGGTTCAGGTCATGATCTCACGGTTCAGTGAGATCGAGCCCCTGTATAGCACAGAGCCTGTTTGGGATACTCTTTCCCTCTCAGCCCTTCCCCCACTCACTCTCTTTCTCAATAAATATTTGGAAAAAAAATTTTTTAACAAGTGTGTCTTTACAGATTCTCGGGTTCCCTGACCAAGCAGAGGTTAGGGAGGAGCTGCATAATCAACAGCCCCACAGTTATTGACCTTATAATATACTGTCACAAAATTTTGCAAGTGACCCAGAGTGACATTTGACCAATCATTTGCCTCTGCCTAAGGGGCCACTGGTTTTACTCATCTTCAACGTTTAGTGCCTGGGGCCAGCTTGAATTGGACTGGAGGCTTGTGGGGCCTATGCCTCCATTCATTCCAAATGGAGCATTCCTTTATTCAGTGATTGGAAACAAGACAGTCCAGGACAAAACAAAACACATGACACAAAATTTTGCGCACATAGGTGAACAAAAAGCAAGTAGCTGAAGAATTAAACTAATGGCAAAAATATTTACCAAATAGTACACCTCCAAGCCATATCCAAAAGGCTTCATTGCATTCTACAAAGACCTGCTTGGTACAAATGCTGGGATAACAAAATAAATTTGGCAGTGTGAGCTCAAGGAGCCAGTTGGAGTTCCCATCATTGTTGAGACTGATCCATGTGATGGCAAATTCATAGAACAAACAAATTGGTCGGACACAAGCATCCCATTCAGTACATTTGTTTGTCTAAGGGCATCATGTGGAATGATGCTAAATGAGGGTCTAAGGTCAAATATCAAAGAGTGGAAGGCACCATTCAATATCTGAAACAAAAAGCACAAAGCTGCAGTTATTGGTTACTTAAGGGAAAGATATCCTGGTCAGACACCTCCCCTCAGCAGACCAGACTTCTAATCTTACAGGGTTTGAGGGAATCTCAAGAGTTCAAACATTGACAAACTTTCAAAGGCAGGAGTGAATTAATGTCAACTGTAGAAACACTGTCAAGGCAGTTGCTTGGCATTTTGGTGTATGTTCATTGAAGTGAGTTGTTTTTTTAAGTGATAGATAAACCACGATGAAGTTATCAGAAATTGGCACAGCCCAGCTACATGAAGGATAAAAGAATGCAGAGAGATGAGTCTAGTTTTCTTGATGTTAAAATATTTGGTTTACTATTACTGAAGTATTTGGGATGTTTAGGAAATTCTTATCCCCAAAATTACCATATTTTCTCTAGTTGGATTCAGAAGCACAAATTTGGAAACATCTTTCATAGAACCTGAAGTTTTTAAAACAGTATTTCTCAAATTGTTCAGTATAGATCCTGTGTGGTTGAGTAATGTCAGCATGGGACTGGTAATAGAATTGCCACCTGAATAATCCTGTTTTTAAATGATTTTTTACATTAAAAAATAAATTTGCAAGAGTAATTTGTCCTAAATTTGTATGGATACTACTGTGTGAAATATTCTTAAAGCTAAAAGTAGATCCAACTTTTATATCCCCTTTTCTAAAATTATAATCTGGTAAGAATCATCCAGGTCACAAAAGTCAAGGAGACAGTGTTCAAGAACTGGGGTAAAAGTCCATGGAAATGATGGATTCAATCAGTGTAGAAATAAACATAGGAACTAGTTAAGTGGAGAAGTTAGCTAATTTAGTTGGTTGGTTTGGGCGATTTTCCTCCCATTAAGGAGAAGAGAAAATATGCTAGATAGTCTACATATTTAAAGTCAGAAATGGAGAAAGTTTTGAAAGGAAGCCATGGCAATAGATACGGTGTCCTAAGGAGAAATAAAAGAGTGGCATAAAAAGGTAAAACAAATGATATCTTTTCTAAGACTGTAGAAAGTCTTAGAAAAGGAAAGAGTATATAAAGAGATTTAACACAAATGTGCCTAAATTGAGTCCCTTCTTGATTGACTGACTTTTAGAAGTAAGGGGCTGATGGTAATGGCTAGTTTGCAGAAGCATGTTCATTCATTGAAGCAATTGGTTATTGGTAGATTAAATGTGTTTAAACCAGTTCTAGTAGTTACTTGTTAACTATAACTATAGAACTATCATTTCTTGATTAAGAAGATTTAGAATTGGGGCGCCTGGGTGGCTTGGTCGGTTAAGCGTCCGACTTCGGCTCAGGTCATGATCTCACGGTCCGTGAGTTCGAGCCCCACGTTGGGCTCTGTGCTGACAGCTCAGAGCCTGGAGCCTGTTTCAGATTCTGTGTCTCCTTCTCTCTCTGCCCCTCCCCTGTTCATGCTCTGTCTCTCTCTGTCTCAAAAATAAATAAACGTTAAAAAAAAATTAAAAAAAAAAAAAAGATTTAGAACTTATTCTGGTGGCTACTTTATATAATGGCCACTGACCAATTACTGTTTTCTAGGAATGTAGGAGTTTTGTATTCTTACATTATTCTCCTAGCCTGGAAACTTTTAGGATCTTCTTTCTCTATCCTTAGTATACTGAAATTTTAGTTGTTTCTTTTTGGTTTGGTTTTGATTTCCACTAATTCATCATCCTGAACATGCCATAGTTTTTCAGTCTGGGCACTCATATTCTTTAGTTCTGCCTCTGATTCCTGACCATTGTCAGGCTCCTTGTACCTTCCCCCATTTCAGGAATAGATATTTGGTCTGCTTTCTCTGCTAACTCATTTACCATTCATGTATCCCAGGGGTTGGCAAATTTTTTCTGTAAATGCCAGATAGTAAATATTTTAGGCTTTGTGGACCAGATGGCCTATGTTGTAACTACTTAACTCTGTCACTAAAGCAAGATAGCAACTACAGACAATACACAGATGAATGGACATGACTAAATTTCAATAACTTTATGTACAAAAACAGGTGATAGACTGGATTTGTTTGCAGACCTGTGCTGTAGTCTGTTCATCTTTATTGGAATATTGCTCAGTGAGGGCAGGAATTTGTTGTTGTTGTTCATTGGATATATCCCTGTACTTAGTAGGCACTCTACTTGGGTCTCAAGGTTACAGATGGTTCAGGAAAAGGAGTTAAACATGCCTGTCACTGCCATCTTGTAACCAGTAAAATATCCCTTCATGCTGTTTTTCAGCCCCCCCCCCTTTTTTTACTTAATATAGAGCAAATATTCTGTATAAATTTAGGATAGGGTTGCAAGTTGTAATTTTGTGGCTTCTTTCTACCTCTGATGTTGCATAAAGAGCCCTACCAACAGCACCCGTTAGTAAGTCTGTTTATGGAACGTGCCACACTAGTATGGTAGAATAATCATTTTTAAGTTACTTGGTTGAATATCTAATTTATAAAAGAAGCACATGAATACAAAGACATTACTTAAGAATTTTTTTTTTCATTACAAGGTACTAGCTTTGACAAGCGTGCACCATGCGTGAGTATAAGCTAGTTGTTCTTGGCTCAGGAGGCGTTGGAAAATCTGCTCTGGTAAGTCATTCTCACTGTACTTAAGCTAATTCACTCCAACACATGTTCTTTTTCTGTTGAGTTTTAGGTTTTGATTATCATTTATTTTGTCTTCATTTATTTTTAAGGTGAAATCTCAGTGATTTTAGAAGCAATACAATATTTTTTTCCTGTAATTTTAGTCAGCTTTTACTTGTATCTGGGTAGATCATATCCCCCCCTGGTGTATTAGTTCCAGACCAACATGAGATAAGCAGAATACAATTTGGGCTAAGCACAGAACACATAAATGTGTGTCCATCTGTATTCTGAGCCAGATAGGAATGAATTTTGGTCTTTCTCATTGTGACTTGGCTTATAGTATACATTTTATGCTAAAAAATATTAAAGCTTATAAAAAACCTTTTTCAAATATTTCCTATGACTGTCCAGTTTTCACATTATTTTAGCAGCCATGCTTTCCATTTCAAGAATAGTATAGTAAGAAAAAAGAAAACTTGACAGTAGTGGCTGGGGAAGGGGAGAAACTCAGGCTAAATAACTTGAGTACATGTAGTTCAGTTCAGCAAAACCCCACGATAAGACAGATTGACCATCTAACTCAGCCACTTACATTGGCCACCATGCACAGAACTTGATGTGTTTAGATCAAACTGCAAAGTAGGTACCATGGGACCTGAGCTGCTCTTTCACTTGTAAATGTATCCAAAGTGATGGGCGGTGTCTTGAGGGTGTATGTACTTGTGTACACAAAATAATTAGCCTCTTTCTAATTCAATTCAAATTTAAGCCATTGAGTTTGTTTGAAATAGAAGACATTTAAAATTTTTTTAAATATGTGAGCTCTAAAGTTAGAATTACCTAATAAGGAGCATAGTGGTTACTAATGTTTTTTTAAAAAAGCTTTCTAAGGTAATTTTCTCACCTAATGCATACTTTAAATATAGTGGTGGTTTTGTTTTCATCAATGGCATAAGTGCCTATATGAAATCAATAGTTTAATAGTTTAAAGCATACATATTTGGATTTGTAGTTTTCTTTAAGAAGTATAATGGTGTGCTATTTATTTTTTTCAGACTGTACAGTTTGTTCAAGGAATTTTTGTTGAAAAATATGATCCTACGATAGAAGATTCTTATAGAAAGGTACATGTTACCCTAGAAAGCCTTTTGCTTTAGACTTTACTATAAATATAAATGAATATTTTTAGCTTTGTAAGTGTTGAATATCGTTTACAAAGTAGGATGAAGAAGCTGAGTTAATCTATAAAATTAGTAGGAAAAGTTCACCCTTGATTATATCCTGACATTGCATCCTTACCAGTTAATGAGAATCTTAAAACACTTGTTCTCTCTCTCTCTCTCTCAGAGAGTTTTAAGTTTACAATTAAAGTTTACAATTAAAATTGTAATTTGACACACAAACTTCAGAACGAGGCCATCTCAAGTGATAGTTCCACATCCCCTCACCCTTCCCCCAAAGACTGAATACTCTCAGGTTCCTTTCTTTTTAAATTAGAGATGGAAATACAGAAGTCTCCCGTAACCTTTTTACTTATAACTCTTTGAGAAAGTGCTACTGCTGCTGTTAGTGTCCACTAACACAACATGTGACAATAAAACTTAATATGAAGATGTTTTTAATTAGTCGGGAGAGAATTCTCTCTTATGTAATAGCCAGCTTGTCCTCTGCTGCTGTGTAGATACCGTTTTACTTCTTATCCTAGGAAATGTTAGGTGGAAAGAGGTCACAGGGATATATAACTTATTTGATACATGTCTTCTTCTTTGCTACCAGAAATGTTCCAGTGCAGCGAAGGGGATGTAGTTATCTAGAGAAGTGAAGGTATATCTAAGTAAAGTATGGCAGTGATAAGATAGAATGACTTCTGATCTTATTTGGAACTACTACTGGTTTAAATTATTTTTTGAGCTATTTTGGAATCCTTTCCTCCCCAGAATTAAGTTCTGAGTGATTCGTATTGAGCTTGGATCTTGTAGGTTTCTTTGAGTTGAGAACACATGGTTTTAGGGGCATCTGGATGGTTCAGTCTGTTGAGCGTCTGACTCTTGATTCTGGCTCAGGTCATAATCCCAGGGTCGTGGGATCGAGACCCACATCAGGCTCCACACTGAGCATGGAGCCTACTTAAGATTGTCTCTCTCTGCCCTTCTCCCCTACTCGTGTGCTCTGTGTCTCTGTAAAATAAAACATTGAAAAAAACAAACAAACAAACAACATGTTGTTTTGCACCTTACGCAGTTTTGGGATTGAGACCCACATCAGGCTCCACACTGAGCATGGAGCCTGCTTAAGATTCTCTCTCTCCCTCGGCCCTTCTCCCCTACTTGTGTGCTCTGTGTCTCTGTGTCTCTGTAAAAATAAAAATTAAAAAAAAAAAAAGCAAGCATGTCATTTTTGCACCTTACACAATTTGGGGGGGTGGGTAGGGTCAGTGGACCTTGATTATCTAGCTGTTTTTTTCTCCTGTTTTATTCAGGTATTGCTTGAGATTAGTTGTAAAGTGGCAATCTCTATTTTAAATGTCATATTAGCTTTTGTATATAATGAAGTATTCTTTTATATCTTATAAAAATGAGGATGTGTTTTGCTTTTTCCCCCAGCAAGTTGAAGTAGATGCACAACAGTGTATGCTTGAAATCTTGGATACTGCAGGAACGGTATGTAAAACAAGTACCAAAGTATATGTACAACTTGTGTAATATTGACCTTGTAAATACTAGTTAAGCTTATTTAAAAGTTTACTACTTGCCTTAAATCTTAAAGCTGTTTTGTTCTCTTGGATTCTGTTTTTTATGCGTGTGCTTTGTAATTGCAGTGGGTCATTTATTGAAGAAAAGTAGAAAATTTGTTTGAAAATTTTCAGCCTCACTAGTACTTTTAAAACAAGTTAAGCTGTACTATCATATTTTAATTAATGTGGAAAATACTTTGGTAAACATTTATTTCTCAGTGGCTCGTGAAATATCTTGAGCAGTATCTTTCCTCCTTCAAAGTATTTATAGACCAACTTAGATTTGTTGGTATCTGAAGGTGAAGGGAAGATTTATTCTGGGTATATGGTATTCATTCATCTAATGTTTGAGTACCGGAAATGTGGCATGGGCTGTGTTCTTACTTGCAAAGGCTCTCAGTCTAGTGAAGGAGGAAAAATGTGGGAAAATGGCAAGATAAGGTAGGTAAGCATGCTGGTGGTCCCCTTAGAGCTATAGTAAACTAGCTAGTAAATGAGCTGTGAGTAACTTGGGGATTGTTTCAGTACCCTACATATTATATGTTAAAAAACTGCCTTTTGGGGGGCCAGGGTGGCTCATTTAGTTAAGCGTCTGACTTCAGCTCAAGTCATGATCTCACGGTTCGTGAGTTTGAGTCCCGTGTCGGGCTCTGTGCTGACAGCTCAGAGCCTGGAGCCTCCTTCGGATTCTTTTGGAGAAAGGATATTTCTTCCCCACTTAAGTATATTTATTGCACATAAATCTGCTTTGGTTGTTTTATTGTTAAGTAAAAATTTCATGAAATACCAGTTTTCAAATAGCATCTTGCCATGGACTATAATTTTAAGTAATGTTACATAATACTACTATATTCTTCATCAAGCACTAATTATAGACGTTTAAAATTATCAAATTAACTGTAAGAACTTTGTTTTTTAATGATCCTTTGTTTCTGCTATAGGAACAATTTACCGCAATGAGGGATTTATACATGAAAAACGGACAAGGCTTTGCATTAGTTTATTCCATCACAGCACAGTCCACATTTAATGATTTACAAGATCTGAGAGAGCAAATTCTTCGAGTTAAAGACACTGATGATGTAAGCTGATTTCCTAATGAATAGATTTTATTTCAAACCCTTATTGTAGTGATACCCAGTTTAAGAATTTGAATTTAAATCCAATTTAAAGTTCATGTGGCTGGTGGGGGGTTGGGGGACTAGTTTTTCGAAAGCTTTTTTCCTTAAAAGGCAGAAATACATCTTTAACACTCATAGTATTTTCAAATATTTATAACGTGGAAAGTAAGAAATCCCCTCCTCCCTTCTTAACCTGTGTAAAATAAATTTTATCCCCCTCCTCTCTTTAAATCATGCATTTGGTGGGAAGGAAGGAAAGATGTGGGTGGCAAATGTTACTAATAGATGTTCTATACATTTTTGGTAGACTTAAGAGCCTTTCAAACAAGAATCAGAACTACATATGAACACACCTCAACTGATAGAAAAGGAGCATAATAATATTTTTAGAAGGAAGCCAACAAATACATTAGATTCTAACATTAACCTGCATACCTCTTCACAGTGCACCATAATGGAGTTTAATCCCTGTAGGAAACTTTAAAAGGATTACTTAACTTCCTCATCATACTATAGATAGCAGTTCTCAGAACTGATCTTGCATCAGAACCAGCTATATGCCTAGTTAAAACAGATTGCCAACTCTGACTCCCGCAATTTCTGATTCAGTAGGTCTAGGATTAGGGCTCAAGAATTTCCATTTCTAACAGGTTTCCAGATGGTGTTGATGCTGCTGGTCTGGGTATCACACTTTTAAGAACCACTGTATTATATACATAACTTAATTATAAGCAAATATTGTAAGAGTTCAGAGGCATCTGTGGGAAATGTTCCCATTTCCTTGACTTCTAAAACAGGAGAACTTTGGGGAATTATTACATCTTTACAGCTCAGTGAACATTTCACAATTAGTCTGTTTTCTGCTATTTCTGATAATTAGTGTTCTTCTATCAGTTACGTTAAATTAAATAAGTATGAATATAAAATTTTATATCTGTTCCTAAAAGCCAAAATTCTTGATATTCTAATTTGGATTTTTTTCCCAAAAATTCTCTAGAAAACCAATCTCTAAATGATTAATAGGAATTTTACAGAGTAAGTATTATTTATCTCTATAGTGTCCTTTTAAAGTTACAGACATCACATGATTAAGGTTGTCTAAATTTTTAGTAAAAACTAAAACTTTTAGGAGCTTTCCAAATTTCTCCTTTTTATATTATTAAATTAAGAATGATTATTTGATAAATGCATGTCGGTAAACCAAAAAACTTGTAATTGATTCACATCCCTTAGAAAAACATTTAAAACTTTTGAAATATATTGACATTTCATAGTAATACCCTTTTGTACTTTTTAAAAATATTTTGTGTTTTGCTTACTATATTTAGTTATAAGTCCATTGGGACATAATTTTAAAGTTTTTTTTCCCTCTTTTATAAGTACATCACGGCTTGTTTTCTAAAAATTTCACATGAAAGGTTCTGAACAGAGTTAAGGTTTTCATATTTGACTATAAATTTTATTACATATTGTTTAATTTAGTATTTTTCTTGGGCATAAAAAGTAATCCTTAGGGTTGACTCTTAGAATTCTTTGGATTTGAATGTATAGAGCATATTCACTTACTTTTTTTTTACCCTCACAATTTTGTTTTGTATTTTTAGGTTCCAATGATTCTGGTTGGTAATAAGTGTGACTTGGAAGATGAAAGAGTTGTAGGAAAGGAACAAGGTCAAAATCTAGCAAGACAATGGAACAATTGTGCATTCTTAGAATCCTCCGCAAAATCAAAAATAAATGTTAATGAGGTATGGTGACATACTTTAAAAAAACTCTTGGTTTGGAATTCAGGATTTAAAATTAATGAAAAATATGTGTATGTGTTAACACAGCTCCAAGTTAATGCTTACTCCGGGTGCTTGTTGATCTTCTAACCAAAAATCTTATGTTAAATATATATGTGTTAATAAGCAGCACAGCTATCTATTATAGCCTCTTTATTAAATGCTGGAATTTACTATGAAAAAAAGAAAGACTGGACAAAAAAAGATAGGGGTGGGAAAGACAGGATTAAGAGTTCAGGTGTGTGTGTATAAAGGATGTTTTGTAAAAGATGGACACAAATTGGGACACCTGGGTGGCTCAGTTGGTTAAGCGTCCAACTCTTGATTTCCATTTAGGTCATGATCTCACGGTTGGTGAGTTCAAGCCCCGCATTGGGCTCCACGCTGACAGCATGGAGCCTGCTTGGGATTCTGTCTCTCCCTCTCTCTGCTCCTCCCCTGCTTGCTCTCTGTCTCTCAAAATAAATAAAAATAAACTTTAAAAGAAAAAAAAGATGGAGACAAATTCAAGAAGGCATGCACGGTTCTTGCTTTGAAGGGGCTTAAGTAATATTATAGGATAAAGATACATAGAAAGATTTAAAGAGTAAAAGATTGTTTTCTTTGAATGGTGTTAAATGTTCTAATGAACTACAATAAGATCTCTGCTGCTTCTTAAGTCAGTGTTTGTTTTAAGGAGAATAATTTTAGCACCCCTAAAAAATAAATAAGAAAATTTAGCAGTTACAGAAATACCTGGTTTTACTTATTCCTTAACTGAACTTGTTAACTCCAATAAGTTAAGTTAACTCCAATACTTGTTGGAGTTCATATATATATCCATGGAAAGTTCAGTCTTTCATTTTACTTTTTCTTTTTTGGGTTTTTTTCTCCTATAAATTAAAAAAAAAAAAAATACTGTGTTTGCAGATCTTTTATGACCTAGTGCGGCAAATTAACAGAAAAACTCCAGTGCCTGGGAAGACCCGCAAAAAGTCAACATGTCAGCTGCTTTAATATATTAAATGCATTGTAGCTCTGAGCCAGGTATGTTAATTTATCTTTTTCCCTAACCTTTAACTTCAGCTTCATTAAGGGCACTCTATGAAGAAAACGAGTATAGAATGTTTTGTTGTTCTAAAAAAAAAAGATGGTTACTTCCTTTTTAAGATATCCACAAGTTAGTATGATATCCCAGTAATTAATTATTTCCTTTATATATCATCAAAAGTAGGGTATTTCATGTAACTGAATATTGTAGGTAAGTTCATCCAGTGTATACTTATGCGCCACTGGGACATTGGTTTGTGCTGACGGTATTGTGGTGAGCAAAACCAACCTTCTTTCCTATCTATAGCCTTAAGCTAAGTCAGGTCTAGTGGAAGAATTAGACAAACAGTTGCAAAATATGATAAATGCAGGATAGTATAAGTCCAGCATCGGATTGATAGTAAAAACTCCTGACACATTTATCATATCCCTGGCACTCAGTATTGTCCACATATTAATTGAATTCTCACAACAGTCCTCTGAGGCAGGAGCTGTTATTCTCCTATAACAGATGAGAGAATTAAAGCACAAAAAGATTATTTCTTGTTCATGCCCTGCTGTTAGTAAATAGCAGAGCCAGAATTTGAATCCAGTGATCTGAGTTCATGGCTCAGAATTTAAACAATGAACTAGCTCTCAAGCCCATGCTTAGTCACTATGCTGTTATAGGTCCTATAGGAGCATATATACCTGGGGCACCAAATTAGTCAAATATAAACTGCGGATTCAGGGAAAGTCCGTCAGCAAAAGACATTGATAGCCAGAGAGTTCCCAGGCATAGAAAACCACAGAAACAACTCAAGAGATGAGACGACAAAGGAAAACTGAACATGCAACATTTTTATATAGTTTTTGAAAACAGTCATATTAAATGAGTTAATATCAGAGCGCCTGGGTGACTCAGTCAGTTAAGCATCCGACTTTGGTTCAAGTCATGATCTTGCAGTTCGTGAGTTCAAGCCCTTCGTCGGGCTTTGTGCTGACAGCTCAGAGCCTGGAACTTGCTTCAGATTCTGTGTGTGTGTGTGTGTCTGCCCCTCCCCTACTTGTGCTCTGTCTCTCACTCAAAAATAAACATTAAAAAAACTTTTTTTTTAATTTTTTTTAAATGAGTTAATACTTGTAAATCACTTAGATCAGTACCTGGTACTTGGTAAACCCTCAACTATCATCTGCTGCTCTTTGCCAATGAGAATGGTTTCTTGCCCCCTTATCATTAAAACTATATTTTACTGTACTTATCCTTGAGAACTTTTAGTATTTGTGGCTCTGCTACTTCCTGTGTTAAAATGGCCCTCTACTATAGCACTTCTGATTCTGCCTCTTAGAGTTTCTGTCCCTACTCTGCATTTAAAGCTTTCTGTTTAGATAAGTGCCCTCATTCCTGACATCCTCTCACTCCTGACCACATGCCCATTCTTGGCACACATGTGCGTGAGCTCACACACTCCCATCTGTGCATTCAGTTTGCTACATTCAGTCTGCTAGGATTTAGAAAAGTTACCAAACTCGTTCAGACTAAATGAGGACTTAAAGTTCAAGGCATTTATAAAAATTGCTTCAACAGCCATATCTATATTAACATCATTTCTGGAACTTGCAGCAAGTCTGAACCCCAGAGAAACAGTAAAAAAAGAAAACTTTTTCATAGTCAGGAATGTATACAGAAAATCATCCAAAGAAAATAAATATTTGGCAGAAAGAGTTCTGATTTTACTTCTTTTACATCACTCACAAATTTTTTAAGTTTAATTACGTATGATTTTAGCATAATACCAGCTTTTTCTGACATCCATCTTAAGTTGATCTAATTTGTTTAAATATGGAATTAGAACATTTATAACTGTCAACTGTTAAGAGCCATCATGAAATAAATTCTGTTTTGTCTGCTACTCTGAACTAGCTTTGTAGCCACTCTTCCTGGAAGAGTATGGAAGAAAGGTCTTGGTTTTCTGGTATTAGAAACCCTGGTTGGATGTGCATTCTATACTTCTGTAATTCTAGGATTGGAAACATTCATTTTGTTAATGTCGCTATCTGTTTTTTAATCCTAATTCTAATAAAGTTGACCTGACCTAAAGTTTTAATGTGGTGTTTTTTATTATTCTGCTTTTAGTCTTTGGAAGGGTAATACACAGAAATTTGCACTAAGGTACATTCCCTTTTTGTATCTAAAACTTTCATTTGACTGACTTTCAGGAGGGCAGCAGAATAGATGAAGTCATTCCAAAAAGATGAAAATGTCTCCCCACACTTTGCTTTGCTATGAGTTGTGTGTACATCGTCACGAATATAATGACAAGGGCCTGTATTCTCTTCATTTCTAACACTTTAACACTGTCGTTTTAATGTGTTCCTTTGGATCTTGAGTGTGCTGTTTTCAACCCATGTTTTCAATGTAATTTTTTCGTTTTGACAGGTCTGAAGAACTGTTGCCCAATTCAACAGTGCCAGCATTCCAACTTTGTTAAACCTACCAACATCTTAAATGGACTTTCTGTGGTGGTACCCTTTAAGAGGCGGATGAAAGCTACTACATCAGTTTGCACATTCTAATCACTTTCCAGTATCACAAGAGAGATTTTTACTTATATAATAGTCCTAGAGTATGCAGCTGGTAAAACCAGAGGCTACAATCCAGTATTACTGCTAAGAGACATTTTTCATCCACCAATGTTGTACATGTATGAAAATGGTGTACTGTATACTTTAACATGCCCCATACTTTGTATTGGAGAGTACAATAATGTAAATCCTAAAAGCACCACTATTTTAGCATAATAAAAGAAAGTCCAAAGAGCTCCTATATAGACTACTCCAGATAACTTCGCTTCTTTGATACTTGTAGCTTATTGTAATTTTTTTTAAGAAATTCAAGGTCATTATCATTGTATTGTACAAATAAGTGCTTTGATTAACACAGCTATATAGTTTTTTTAATTTTTAAAAAAACCTGTGGAGACAGTGATCTTGTCTTTAAAATATGATAGTCCTTTCAGTATAATGTCTTAGATTAAAGACGTTGCCTTTAATATCTGTTGGGAAGGAAATGTCCAGACTTTTCAAATCTTTTATTATATGTTTCCTTTTTTGTTTACATAGGGAACAATGTTTATAGTTGTGTGTACAGTGGGGGTCTACAACAAGAAGTGTATATTTTCAAACAATTTTTTAATGATTTAACAATTTTTGTAAATCATTTTCAGGCTTCTGCAGCTGTAGATTCTCACTGTGAATCCCTTGCTTGCTCATGCATAAGTGTATTTGCAATACCAAATATACAGGTTTAGTATTTTTGCCTGTTAGTGATTGTTTCACATGTGTAACGTTTTGGTTGAGATGTTAAATGGTGGACGAGTACTGTGGATGTGAATGTGGGAAGTAATTTTAATCATGTGTAATTGGTCACAAGGCCTAAGTTGCAGTAACTATTGCTGTTTTATTTAACAATGCCTTGTTGCTTTGTATGCATTAACGTTTGGGTGTAAAGATTGTGTGTCTATCCAACAGGGAGCCACAGTATTTAAATTGACCAACCTAATGTTACAACGACTTTGAGGTGGCCAAATGTAAACTAAAAGCCTTAATTAAAGTGGTGCAATTTTGTATAACTTAGCATCAGTAGTTCAATAAATTTGGATTGCCATGCAAGGGCTTGCATTATAATTACTTGCCACTTGACTGTGTTTTGTGTAATGTTTAACAGTGCTAGTAAATAAATATGGGTTTAACTTTTTAAATATAATAGGTGCATTTTACATAGTGTGATTTCATAATTTAAGATTTGGACAAGCCAGATTCATTCATTAATTATAGAAATGGTGAGTGAAAGATGTCAGATTTTTTTCCCTAGTATTGTTTGAATAGCCACATAAACCACCTTTTGAATTTTTTCTTGGAAAAGAATTTTGTAAATCAAGCAATATTAATGAACGTATGCCTTTTGGGTAATGTTTTGTAGCTCTTTGAAGTGTAGGGGAAAGAATTGAAAATACTTGGACAAATGTTACGCTTAATGGATTTTTTAAAAATACAGGATGAAGTTATACTTAGAATATTATGGTTATAAAGATCTTGGAATGAAGTGGACTCAAGTACTACTTTCTTTTTAGATAACCTGGCTTTTTCTTATGTGTGCTATAATTCAGTTATTTTGAAATTTGTAAACCAATCTTAACTCAGACTTTCTAAGTTTTTCCCAGTCACTGGAGCATATCAGCAATCGATTAGTGATGCCATCTAATCTAATTTAGGGGTGTCTACTAATCTCTTAAATACATGCCATGTGAATGGAACTTTATCTTTTTTTTTTTTTAACGTTTATTTATTTTTGAGACAGAGAGAGACAGAGCATGAACGGGGGAGGGGCAGAGAGAGAGGGAGACACAGAATCGGAAGCAGGCTCCAGGCCCTGAGCCATCAGCCCAGAGCCCGACGCGGGGCTCGAATTTACGGACCGCGAGATCATGACCTGAGCTGAAGTCGGACGCTTAACCGACTGAGCCACCCAGGCGCCCCGTGAATGGAACTTTAAAGGCTTTCATTTTATTTTTTTTTATTTTTTTTTTTTTATTTTTTTTTTTTTCAACGTTTATTTATTTTTGGGACAGAGAGAGACAGAGCATGAACGGGGGAGGGGCAGAGAGAGGGAGACACAGAATCGGAAACAGGCTCCAGGCTCTGAGCCATCAGCCCAGAGCCCGACGCGGGGCTCGAACTCACGGACCGCGAGATCGTGACCTGGCTGAAGTCGGACGCTTAACCGACTGCGCCACCCAGGCGCCCCAAAGGCTTTCATTTTAAAGAAAAAGGTCTGATCTTTTACAAATTTAACTCCAAGAGTTCCATGTATTTAAAAGTTTTATGTATCTAAAGAAAAACCTGTTCTTTCAGAAGTCCCATGTACTTAAGAGACTTATCTTGGAAGAACTGGTTTTATTAATAGTCATTGGGAGAAAAAACTCCAAAAAGTGGGATTATGGGGCACTAAAATTGCCTTGATTTGCTGTGTCCTGTTATACCCATTTGACCTTCTTTGAGGGCATCACCATTAATTTTGTTACCTTTAATAAATGTTGTCTACCGGCTGGGCACAAGGCTGAGTTCTAGGCTCTTGAAAACAAATATTCAGGTAAGTTTAAGACTTAACTGGTCAAGCACAATTGTTCTAGGTGTGAGGATAGAGCAAAAACTGAGATCAGCTTAGGACCCTGCCCTTCTAGAATTTATACTCTCTTACAGGATTTCTCAGCCTCGGCACGGTGTGTGTTTTATGCTGGTAACGAGTTGTTGGGAGGCTGTCCTGCGCATTACAGAATTTTTAGCAGCACATCCTGTATCTGCCCTGTAGATGCCAGTAATACTACCATCACCCCCAAGTCGTGACAACCAAAATTGTCTCCAAACTTTGCCCAAGTGTTTTCCAGCTAGATTCAGGGAGTGAGGGGTTGTTGAAGGACAAAATCACCCTGCCTGAGAACCACTGATCTGGTGGGAAACAACACATTAATTACAGATGAGTGTTAGGGGAATAAAGTGGACACTTCAGTATAGTGAATAAGACTGTGGGAACCAGATTTCTTGGGTTTCTAATCCCAGCTCTGCTACTTCCTAGCATGTGACAGTGGTTAGGCACCTCTGTTCCCGTATCTGTAAAATAGGAATGATAATAGCACCCCTTCATATAGAGTTAAAGGGAGTGAAATAAATGCCAGTGCCATCCTCTTGGTCAATATTTTGTTTTGCTTTTTATTTTGTATTTTGCTACTGGAAATAGGACTGTGGTTTGGCAAAAAGCATCATTGTCTCCCATACAAAATAGTAACGACAGGGGCACCTGGGTGGCTCAGGCAGTCAAGTATCTGACTTCAGCTCAGGTCATGATCTCACAGTTCGTGAGTTCGAGCCTGGAGCTTGGAACCTGATTCCCATTCTGTCTCCCTCTCTCTCTGGCCCCTTCCCAACTCATGCTTTGTCTCTGTCTCTCAGAAATGAATAAACGCTAAAAAAAAAAATGTTTAAAAAAACCAAATTAGTAACTGCAGCTTAGGAATTCGAATCCTATTGATGGACTTTTCTGGTGCTTAAATGGAAAAATACTAAAATATAATTCAATTGGGAAAAATCATGAGTACTTCTTCATGTCCCCAACAATACCTGGAGAAACTTCAATTTTAGGAGAAAACCAGAATGTCATTTCACCTAATTTTTTCTACAAAGGTGTAAAAAAACGCTGCTTTGACTTTCATGTTGTTGTTGTTTTATTTATTTAATATATAATCTTCAGCACATGTGGATATTAGGAGTAGAAAGTTTTAACATACCCAGTTATGAAAGTAAATTTTGCTTTGTTTTTTAAATCCTTTCATCTTTAGATGTGGGGCAACAAACTTAGAATCAAAACTTATCCCTGCAACATCCTTTCTTTTAGTTTTCCTCATTCTGTGCCTTCACTGAATTTAATCTCCAGCTGTTATTTTGTCCCCTCCCTTTTAAGTCTTGGAAATGTAGTAAGGAGTTATAGTATTTTATGATTAATACTCCTATGACTTTAGCTTAGAAATCTTAGTGTTTTCAGGCTTCTCCTAAACTATCAGTGAGTCTTAACAATTGTGATTTATAGGACTCAAGTTTTTGCTTTATTCTGTAATTTGCTCCATTGCATCAATACATCTGGTATTTTATGAATGCACTAAGAGAAGTGTAATAGATTCAGAGTAGAATGAAACCTAGTTTCTCATAACTGACTATTCAAAGAAAAATGCATGAGTCTTTGTTGGGGTATTGATGGTATTTCTCAAAATTAGCTAGTAAGCCTGTTAATGGAGCAGCTAAGTTTGTGGGCTTGACATTAGTTTCTCTTTGAAAGTAAAATACTGCTAAAGAGGTCTGTTTTCTAAATGCAGATAAAAAGTATTGCACGTGTTGCACATAATTTTAACTTGCTTTCTTAAAACATCCTTGTTTGTAGCCTATAGATTACTGAACTAAGAATTTAAAGATTTTATCCAAAATTAGAGACATCTACCTGGTTTTTGTATCAAAGAATCAGCAGACGTATTCAGTATTGCATGTCTGCCGTGTTCCAGGCATTGTTCGCCGTGTGAGGGATACAGCAGGGTCGTTTTGCCCACATGGAGCATACATTCTATTGGGGGGGGGGGGAAGACAAGTGGCGAATGAGCAAAGCTCATTTGGTTATTGTCTTTTAAACTTTCTCAGAGCTTTCCATTTGGGACAATTTAATGGTTTCAGGAAAATACTATTTTTAATATGTATAAATATCATTTATAGGCAGTTAATTTCTCTGATTTGTCTGAAAGGGTATGGAAAGAATTTTTACTATTAGGAACCTAGTTTAACCTGATTTTCCTTACACGATGACATAAATAATTACCTAGGTTCAACACGGGTCAAAATCCAGGGTTTTTTTCTGAAAACTAAACACATATCTTGCAGGATTTTTATGTGAATAATACTTTCACTTAAGTCAAAAGGTTATAGCAGTTTTTTTTTTTTTTTTATGTTTGTTCATTTTTGAAAGAGACAGAGCACAAGCAGGGGTGGGCGGAGAGCGAGGGGGGACACAGAATCTGAAACAGGCTCCAGGCTCTGAGCTGTCAGCACAGAGCCCGATGCGGGGCTTGAACTCACGAACCGTGAGATCATGACCTGAGCCGAAGTCGGATGCTCAACCGACTGAGCCACCCAGGCGCCCCTATAGCAGTTTTTATTTTTATTTTTTTTTTTATTTTTTTTTTTTTTTTTTTGGTTTGAGAGCAATCTCTTTTTTTTTTTTTTCGAGATCATGAAGAGTTTCCTAAGCCGTGACATTTGTTTTGTCTGATTACAAATACAATACATAGGCAATATTCAAACATTAGCAAAACATGATAGCAAAATAAATCCCAACAAATCCAACCCCCAAAATAACCACAATCAACATTTTAGCCCACGTTTCCCTGATTATCTTTTTTTTTTTTTTATTTATATATGAAATTTATTGTCAAATTGGTTTCCATACAACACCCAGTGCTCATCCCAAAAGGTGCCCTCCTCAGTACCCATCACCCACCCTCTCCTCCCTCCCACCCCCCATCGACCCTTAGTTTGTTCTCAGTTCTCAACAGTCTCTTATGCTTTGGCTCTCTCCCACTCTAACCTCTTTTTTTTTTTTTTTTTGTTCCCCTCCCCCATGGGTTTTTCTTAAGTTTCTCAGGATCCACATAAGAGTGAAACCATATGGTATCTGTCTTTCTCTGTATGGCTTATTTCACTTAGCATCACACTCTCCAGTTCCATCCACGTTGCTACAAAAGGCCATATTTCATTTTTTCTCATTGCCACGTAGTACTCCATTGTGTATATAAACCACAATTTCTTTATCCATTCATCAGTTGATGGACATTTAGGCTCTTTCCATAATTTGGCTATTGTTGAGAGTGCTGCTATGAACATTGGGGTACAAGTGCCCCTATGCATCAGTACTCCTGTGTCCCTTGGATAAATTCCTAGCAGTGCTATTGCTGGGTCATAGGGTAGGTCTATTTTTAATTTTCTGAGGAACCTCCACACTGCTTTCCAGAGCGGCTGCACCAATTTGCATTCCCACCAACAGTGCAAGAGGGTTCCCGTTTCTCCACATCCTCTCCAGCATCTATAGTCTCCTGATTTGTTCATTTTGGCCACTCTGACTGGCGTGAGGTGATATCTGAGTGTGGTTTTGATTTGTATTTCCCTGATAAGGAGCGACGCTGAACATCTTTTCATGTGCCTGTTGGCCATCCGGATGTCTTCTTTAGAGAAGTGTCTATTCATGTTTTCTGCCCATTTCTTCACTGGGTTATTTGCTTTTCGGGTGTGGAGTTTGGTGAGCTCTTTATAGATTTTGGATACTAGCCCTTTGTCCGATATGTCATTTGCAAATATCTTTTCCCATTCCGTTGGTTGCCTTTTAGTTTTGTTGGTTGTTTCCTTTGCTGTGCAGAAGCTTTTTATCTTCATAAGGTCCCAGTAATTCACTTTTGCTTTTAATTCCCTTGCCTTTGGGGATGTGTCGAGTAAGAGATTGCTACGGCTGAGGTCAGAGAGGTCTTTTCCTGCTTTCTCCTCTAAGGTTTTGATGGTTTCCTGTCTCACATTCAGGTCCTTTATCCATTTTGAGTTTATTTTGGTGAATGGTGTGAGAAAGTGGTCTAGTTTCAACCTTCTGCATGTTGCTGTCCAGTTCTCCCAGCACCATTTGTTGAAGAGACTGTCTTTTTTCCATTGGATGTTCTTTCCTGCTTTGTCAAAGATGAGTTGGCCGTACGTTTGTGGGTCTAGTTCCGGGGTTTCTATTCTATTCCATTGGTCTATGTGTCTGTTTTGGTGCCAATACCATGCTGTCTTGATGATGACAGCTTTGTAGTAGAGGCTAAAGTCTGGGATTGTGATGCCTCCTGCTTTGGTCTTCTTCTTCAAAATTACTTTGGCTATTCGGGGCCTTTTGTGGTTCCATATGAATTTTAGGATTGCTTGTTCTAGTTTCGAGAAGAATGCTGGTGCAATTTTGATTGGGATTGCATTGAATGTGTAGATAGCTTTGGGTAGTATTGACATTTTGACAATATTTATTCTTCCAATCCATGAGCAGGGAATGTCTTTCCATTTCTTTAAATCTTCTTCAATTACCTTCATAAGCTTTCTATAGTTTTCAGCATACAGATCCTTTACATCTTTGGTTAGATTGATTCCTAGGTATTTTATGCTTCTTGGTGCAATTGTGAATGGGATCAGTTTCTTTATTTGTCTTTCTGTTGCTTCATTGTTAGTGTATAAGAATGCAACTGATTTCTGTACATTGATTTTGTATCCTGCAACTTTGCTGAATTCATGGATCAGTTCTAGCAGACTTTTGGTGGAGTCTATCGGATTTTCCATGTATAATATCATGTCATCTGCAAAGAGCGAAAGCTTGACTTCATCTTTGCCAATTTTGACGCCTTTGATTTCCTTTTGTTGTCTGATTGCTGATGCTAGAACTTCCAGCACTATGTTAAACAACAGCGGTGAGAGTGGGCATCCCTGTCGTGTTCCTGATCTCAGGGAAAAAGCTCTCAGTTTTTCCCCGTTGAGGATGATGTTAGCTGTGGGCTTTTCATAAATGGCTTTTATGATCTTTAAGTATGTTCCTTCTATCCCGACTTTCTCAAGAGTTTTTATTAAGAAAGGGTGCTGGATTTTGTCAAAGGCCTTTTCTGCATCGATTGACAGGATCATATGGTTCTTCTCTTTTTTTTTGTTAATGTGATGTATCACGTTGATTGATTTGCGAATGTTGAACCAGCCCTGCATCCCAGGAATGAATCCCACTTGATCATGGTGAATAATTCTTTTTATATGCCGTTGAATTCGATTTGCTAGTATCTTATTGAGAATTTTTGCATCCATATTCATCAGGGATATTGGCCGGTAGTTCTCTTTTTTTACTGGGTCTCTGTCTGGTTTAGGAATCAAAGTAATACTGGCTTCATAGAATGAGTCTGGAAGTTTTCCTTCCCTTTCTATTTCTTGGAATAGCTTGAGAAGGATAGGTATTATCTCTGCTTTAAACGTCTGGTAGAACTCCCCTGGGAAGCCATCTGGTCCTGGACTCTTATTTGTTGGGAGATTTTTGATAACCGATTCAATTTCTTCGCTGGTGATGGGTCTGTTCAAGCTTTCTATTTCCTCCTGATTGAGTTTTGGAAGAGTGTGGGTGTTCAGGAATTTGTCCATTTCTTCTAGGTTGTCCAATTTGTTGGCATATAATTTTTCATAGTATTCCCTGATAATTGTTTGTATCTCTGAGGGATTGGTTGTAATAATTCCATTTTCATTCATGATTTTATCTATTTGGGTCATCTCCCTTTTCTTTTTGAGAAGCCTGGCTAGAGGTTTGTCAATTTTGTTTATTTTTTCAAAAAACCAACTCTTGGTTTCATTGATCTGCTCTACAGTTTTTTTAGATTCTATATTGTTTATTTCTGCTCTGATCTTTATTATTTCTCTTCTTCTGCTGGGTTTAGGCTGCCTTTGCTGTTCTGCTTCTATTTCCTTTAGGTGTGCTGTTAGATTTTGTATTTGGGATTTTTCTTGTTTCTTGAGATAGGCCTGGATTGCAATGTATTTTCCTCTCAGGACTGCCTTCGCTGCGTCCCAAAGCGTTTGGATTGTTGTATTTTCATTTTTGTTTGTTTCCATATATTTTTTAATTTCTTCTCTAATTGCCTGGTTGACCCACTCATTCGTTAGTAGGGTGTTCTTTAACCTCCATGCTTTTGGAGGTTTTCCAGGCTTTTTTCTGTGGTTGATTTCAAGCTTCATAGCATTGTGGTCTGAAAGTATGCATGGTATGATTTCAATTCTTGTAAACTTATGAAGGGCTGTTTTGTGACCCAGTATATGATCTATCTTGGAGAATGTTCCATGTGCACTCGAGAAGAAAGTATATTCTGTTGCTTTGGGATGCAGAGTTCTAAATATATCTGTCAAGTCCATCTGATCCAATGTCTCATTCAGGGCCCTTGTTTCTTTATTGATCGTGTGTCTAGATGATCTATCCATTTCTGTAAGTGGGGTGTTAAAGTCCCCTGCAATTACCACATTCTTATCAATAAGGTTGCTTGTGTTTATGAGTAATTGTTTTATATATTTGGGCGCTCCGGTATTCGGCGCATAGACATTTATAATTGTTAGCTCTTCCTGATGGATAGACCCTGTCACTATTATATAATGTCCTTCTTCATCTCTTGTTACAGCCTTTAATTTAAAGTCTAGTTTGTCTGATATAAGGATGGCTACTCCAGCTTTCTTTTGGCTTCCAGTAGCATGATAAATAGTTCTCCATCCCCTCACTCTCAATCTAAAGGTGTCCTCAGGTCTAAAATGAGTCTCTTGTAGACAGCAAATAGATGGGTCTTGTTTTTTTATCCATTCTGATACCCTATGTCTTTTGGTTGGCGCATTTAGTCCATTTACATTCAGTGTTATTATAGAAAGATATGGGTTTAGAGTCATTGTGATGTCTGTATGTTTTATGCTTGTAGTGATGTCTCTGGTACTTTGTCTCACAGGGTCCCCCTTAGGATCTCTTGTAGGGCTGGTTTAGTGGTGACAAATTCCTTCAGTTTTTGTTTGTTTGGGAAGACCTTTATCTCTCCTTCTATTCTAAATGACAGACTTGCTGGATAAAGGATTCTCGGCTGCATATTTTTTCTGTCTAGCACACTGAAAATCTCGTGCCAATTCTTTCTGGCCTGCCAAGTTTCAAAAGAGAGATCAGTCACGAGTCTTATAGGTCTCCCTTTATATGTGAGGGCACGTTTACCCCTTGCTGCTTTCAGAATTTTCTCTTTATCCTTGTATTTTGCCAGTTTCACTATGATATGTCGTGCAGAAGATCGATTCAAGTTACGTCTGAAGGGAGTTCTCTGTGCCTCTTGGATTTCAATGCCTTTTTCCTTCCCCAGTTCAGGGAAGTTCTCAGCTATTATTTCTTCAAGTACCCCTTCAGCACCTTTCCCTCTCTCTTCCTCCTCTGGGATACCAATGATGCGTATATTATTTCTTTTTAGTGTATCACTTAGTTCTCTAATTTTCCCCTCATATTCCTGGATTTTTTTATCCCTCTTTTTCTCAGCTTCCTCTTTTTCCATAACTTTATCTTCTAGTTCACCTATTCTCTCCTCTGCCTCTTCAATCCGAGCCGTGGTGGTTTCCATTTTGTTATGCATTTCGTTTAAAGCGTTTTTCAGCTCCTCGTGACTGTTCCTTAGTCCCTTGATCTCTGTAGCAAGAGATTCTCTGCTGTCAGCTATACTGTTTTCAAGCCCAGCGATTAATTTTATGACTATTATTCTAAATTCACTTTCTGTTATATTATTTAAATCCTTTTTGATCAGCTCATTAGCTGTTGTTATTTCCTGGAGATTCTTCTGAGGGGAATTCTTCCGCTTGGTCATTTTGGATAGTCCCTGGCTTGGTGAGGACCTGCAGGGCACTTCCCCTGTGCTGTGGTGTATAACTGGAGTTGGTGGGTGGAGCCGCAGTCAGACCTGATGTCTGCTCCCAGCCCACCGCTGGGGCCACAGTCAGACTGGTGCGTGCCTTCTCTTCCCCTCTCCTAGGGGCGGGATTCACTGTGGGGTGGGGTGGTCTGTCTGGGCTACTTGCACACTGCCAGGCTTGTGATGCTGGGGATCTGGCGTCTTAGCTGGGGTGGGTAGGCAAGGTGCACAGGGGCAGGAGGGGCAGGCTTAGCTTGCTTCTCCTTAGGTGATCCACTTCAGGAGGGGCCCTGTGGCAGCAAGAGGGAGTCAGATCCGCTGCCGGAGGTTTGGCTCCGCAGAAGCGCAGAGTTGGGTGTTTGCGCGGAGCGAGCAAGTTCCCTGGCAGGAACTGGTTCTCTTTGGGATTTTGGCTGGGGGATGGGCGGGGAAGATGGCGCTGGCGAGCGCCTTTGTTCCCCACCAAACTGAGCTCTGTCGTCCGGGGGCTCAGCAGCTCTCCTTCCCTTTGTCCTCCAGCCTTCCCGCTTTCTGAGCAGAGCTGTTAACTTATGACTTCCCAGACGCTAAGTCGCGCTTGCTGTCGGAACACAGTCCGTCAGGCCCCTCCGCTTTTTGCAAGCCAGACTCGGGGGCTCTGCTTGGCCGGCGAGCCGCCCCTCCGCCCCGGCTCCCTCCCGCCAGTCCGTGGAGCGCGCACCGCCTCGCCGCCCTTCCTACCCTCTTCCGTGGGCCTCTCGTCTGCGCTTGGCTCCGGCGACTCCGTTCTGCTAATCCTCTGGTGGTTTTCTGGGTTATTTAGGCAGGTGTAGGTGGAATCTAAGTGATCAGCAGGACGCGCGGTGAGCCCAGCGTCCTCCTACGCCGCCATCTTCCTCCTGGCCCCCCTATAGCAGTTTTTAAATAGGCAGAGATCAAAGTCTAATGTTTTTGTCATTTGCCATTAATACCCATTCAAATTTCTGTTGTAGTCTGTACTACAGATACTGTACTATAGTATAGTAGTCTGTATCCCCTGTGAGCACTGAGTTCAGAACAGGAAACTTACTGTCAAAGTTTTGAATGTGTAATGTACCATGCTCGGGCATAGAGGAGTAGCAAAGAATAAATGACAGAATAAGCCCAGACCCTACTGGCAAGGTGTTTAATGCATCGATGGTGGGAAAGATCAGTCAACAAGTATCAAAAAAGTGAAAATGTAAAATTCATATCTAACCACAGACCGGTTGTGCTTATTATCTCTACTGATACTAATGATTAAAAATTGCATTTTGCTTTAAAATATATGGACTATTTGAGGGGTGAATGGGTGGCTCAGTCGGTTAAGCGTCCGGCTTCGGCTCAGGTCGTGATCTCAAAGTTTGTGGGTTAGAGCCCCACGTCAGGCTCTGTGCTGACAGCTCAGAGCGTGAAGACTGCTTCAGATTCTGTGTCTCCCTCTCCCTCTCTGCCCCTCCCCTGCTTGCATTCACTCTCTCGCGCACACGCGCACTCTCAAAAATAAATAAAAAAAATTTTTAATAAAATATGTAAACTATTTGATTTCTATTTGTTTTGCTCAGGTCAGTTTTAGTTAGATTCTCTGAGCAAATTAAGGACTGATTGGAGAACTACATAGCTGGCAGGAAAAAAAAGTACCTTTCCATGCTGGGAACGGAGTACAATCAAATAAATAATATAGTATATACAGTGGGTAGTTAGCCGGGAAATACCCTGTTGTTCTAAATGAGAATCATATCGGGGCGCCTGGGTGGCTCAGTCGGTTAAGCGTCCGACTTCGGCTCAGGTCATGATCTCACGGTTCGTGAGTTCAAGCCCCGCGTCGGGCTCTCTGCTGATGGCTCAGAGCCTGGAGCCTGTTTCCGATTCTGTGTCTCCCTCTCTCTCTGCCCCTCCCCTGCTCATGCTCTGTCTCTCTCTGTCTCAAAAATAAATAAACGTTAAAAAAAAAATTTTTTTTTTAAATAAAATAAATGAGAATCATATGATTAAAGCAACAACAGATTTGAGAGCCATGAAGGATAGTCCCAGGAGGAGTGACGGTAGAGCCTGAGTTAACCCAGACAGCTTGTGGGCTGCTGGGGTCTGTAAGCATGAAATGATTACGGTTGGAGCCGTGGTGACCAGGGAAGTCGAAGAGAATTTTTAAAGGAATAACTAGAGAACTGGTTAATGGCTTAGGTATAGAAACTGAAGGAAAGAGTGAAACAACCTGATCTATCAACAAGACCAGAGAGACTGAGCACCAATGACAGTAACATGGAAAGAAGCCTGTAAGGAATTATTTTTAGTGCATGAGTGAAAGAACTTTTTGGTAAGATGTTGATGTTAAGGGAAATATTTTGCTGAGTATATTCTGAGGAGAGGCAGATTGTAACAGTTGGGCCTTGGAGTCATTGACATACAGAAGGCAACTGAAACCGTGAGTGAATTAAATTATTTCCATAACGATTAAGCATGGAGAAAGTGAAATAGGAAAGCCCAGCCTAAGTGGGCCCGAGTGGAGAAGGTTGGAGTACAAAGGATTGATACTACAGAGAGAAGGCAGCAAATAGCCTTCCACAGCCTGAGAATACAGCGCCTTCGATGGCAAGGAACAAGATGACGTTCTCTACTTGATCCGTAGGCCAGTCGTAATTTTATTCTCTAGACACATCATAATTTATGTCAAAAGAATCTAGACACATCATAATTTATGCCTGTCCCTTTATATACTTCTTGGTGGGGGATTGGCTACTAATTGGAGACAATAGGATGATTTTGGAAATTCCAGCCTTTAATTAGTATCAGGTCTATGGGTGTCCGTGTAGCGGCTATAAAGCATTTCAGAGCCAACGTTGACAAGGCTTTTTTCAAATTCTGCTAAACTGAAGCCATGAGGCGTCTTTCAAATACATGCCATTGAAGTATTTCTCCATATACCTTTCCAATAAACATTTTTGCCCCTCTCATTTTTCTTGTAAGGCACTTTGGTATTTTACCCACAGAAATGTGTTAGGGAGATAAATTGTTATTAACTGGGCTCTCATCTGTTCTTGCTCTATTTATATAGCTTTCTAGAAAGACATTCATGTCCTAGTTAAGCAGTATGTATTAGTTCCTAGGGCTACTGTAACAGATTACCACACATTTAGTGGCTTAGAGGAACACAAACTTTTTCTCACAGTTCTGGAGGACAAAAGGCCAAAATCAAAAGTGTAAGCAAGGCCTTGCTCCCTAGCAGCTCTAGGAGAGAACCCATTCCTTACTGCTCACATTCTTTGACATTAAGACACAAACATGCCAGATTCTGCTTCGATTTTCATATCTTCTCTATGTGTGTCTCCTGTCTTTTAAGGACTTCTCTGATGGCATTTAGGACCCACCTGGGGTAATCCAAGAAGATCTCTCAGAATTCTTAATTACATCTGCAAAGGCTCTTTTTTTTTATGTTTATTTATTTTTGCCTGTGTTTCAAATAAAGGTAATCCCACAAGCTAGGGATTAGGACATTATCTGGGAGCCATTGTCAGCCTACTAATTCTACAGCAACAAAGACCAGCATGACTCTAGGATAACCCAAAACATGCTGAATTGAATCCGCAGACCTAGAGATCTCCCTGGAGAAATCCAATCTCGGAAAGGCCCACGTCTAAGCTACTCTGTAGAGATTCTTTGGAGGGAAACCTAGAATCAGATGAGCCTTCCAGGAGTCGATAAGGGGTCCATTCCAGGCTAGTGCCACAATTTCAGAACCAACGTAGTACTCATATAAAATACTCACGTAATTCTGCTAATTTATCCCGCTGAATTACCTTCCACTTGTGTTAGCATACGTCTTGTCTTCACTATATATATTCTATTTTTTCAGTGCTGACAATAATCTCCCCCTTCCACTGGCTTAGATTTAGGAGTGATATGAATAACAAACTTTATTTTCTTACTTTTCATCTTCAGACTCAAGGTTTTCTTTCCCCCTCCCCTCCACCCTTATCCGGACATACATGATTCATATTAGAAGAAAGTGAGTGCTTCTGAAACCATCATGATTTAGAAGATTTTACTCCACTGCTGCACTTAATTGAATGTTTTCCTTACTGCTTTTTTGTTTGTTTTTTGTTTCAGTAATTGGAGTGATGGACAGGCATAAGAGCCAAATGACCAGCAAATTAGGGATTAATTCAATCCAGTAGGGTTTTTTTGTATTTGTTAGTACATCCTGCATTAAGGGGGAGGTTTCTGTCTGCGTAATCACTTCTCAGAACTGGATTTGGACCTTCTCCAGATAAGTTTTATCCATTAATTACTGCAAGTAATGTTATAAGGAGACAGTAACCATTTGTGTGCTTTACATGTTTCAGAAACAAACTTACAGTTCCAGAAATTGAATTAGTCATTGTCTCCTGGTACTATTCTGGAAAAAGTTCTCATTTCACTCATTTGTTCCTTTGAATTTTCTGACTTCAGTAAAGCATCATACAAGATTTTAACTGGAAACTTATTTAATAGAGTCTATTGGATTAGACTAAAAGACGGTATCAATTCCTGAAATACATTTTGAGCTCCTTGCAGAAGCTAGACCAGCTAGTAATTAACTAGTTAGCAAAGCTAACAGCTAGCCCTTAATTTTTCAGGAACAAAGAGTATTGTTAGCCACTGCCATGACACTAATTTCATTCCACCAATGCTGTCATAGAGGATGGCACCTGCTGTCCTCTTTCTACCCTGAACCGATACAGGATATTCTTACGGTCAAGGCATTCTCCCCTTCTCGGGATGTGGCTAATGCCGGATGTAGAGTTCATGATTTTGTTGCACGAGGCCCTCTGCCAAGGCTCGTTCAGGGTGGGTAAAGAGGACGAATCTCAAGATGTCGTCCAGAGTAGATGTAAAGTGCCAAACTGTGTCAGCCCTGGAAAGTGAAGACAGTTTCCAAAGCCACTTCTTCCACCGCTCAGTAAAGAGCTGCATCTCTCCAAGGCTATTACATCATAAGAAAGAGCTTTTTTCTTAGGTACTCCTAAAACTCCCTCAAAGAGGCAGTAACATTGGTTACAGTTGACTTACCTGTTTTATCTCGCTTTGAAGAAGAAAGGTAAATTCTAGGAGGCAAAAGATTTTGTGACAGGCCTTGCACAAAATAAACTCTGAAACACCACATGAGTTAAACCAAAATACAGTCACCAAGCCTTAAGCCTCATTTGACTGTAACTCCTCTTCAAAGAAAAATAATCTGTAGAATCATCATTATTATATCATAATTATTAATCTGTTGTTGTTGTGTAATTACAGTCCGTGGAATGAATCATTCATACACAAGCTGTTTCTCTGCTTTCCTTTCCTGCTATTCTGTGAGAGAATCAGAAGGTGAGAGAATCAGAAATAAAAGTTTAAGAAAGCTGTGACCCAGGTTCCCCAAAACCAGTCAAAATGGGGGATGATGAAATAAGAAAAACTAGCAAATAATCATTTAATTCTTGGGGTTGTTGTTTTTTGTTTTGTTTTGTTTTTTTTGGCATGATGTTTACATGAAAGAGACCTTTTCAGATGGAAGAACTCTCAAGCTCTAATGGGTGAGAAGTAATAATAATATTAGTCATTTCTTGGGCCCCCTACCATATTCCACCCACTGCTCTAAGCAATTTACGTGTGTTTATCTTATTTAATCCTCAACACAATGCTATTGAAATAGGGGTTATTAGTGTCCTCTAATACTGTTATAAAAGGCATTAAATCAATAGAAATATATATTTATTATATACACTGGAAAATGAAATTATTTTTGCTGATATTATAAGTGAATACCTCAGGATTCCTGGCTGGCTCAGTTGGTGGAGCATGCGACTCTTGGATCTCAGGGTTGTGAGTTTGAGCCCCATGTTGGGTGTAGAGATTACTTTAAAAATAATAGGAAGAGAATACCTCAAAAGCTGGAAAAAAATCTACTAGAATTCTTCAGGAACTTAGGAAAGTGGCTAGATACAAGATAAGTAAGCCAAAAATTAATAGCTTTATATTATATTCACAATAAACACTTGAAAGTTGATAATGGGGGTATAAACATTTATGATAAAAACTATAAATGCCTCAAGAAATAAGGCTGACAAGGAAGAGGTATTATAAAGTCTTACTAAAGGACATAAATCAAGATTTAGACAAATGCTATATTCTTGAATGGAAAGACAATATCACAAAATATCAATTCCCCCAAATTAATATTTTAATGTAATACAATTCCAATTTGAATTTCAACTGAGTGAAGTTTGAAGTCGAAATTTAAATGATCTTAAAATTCAAGTGAAAGAAGCAATGATGCTGATCAGCATAGAATTGAATCCAGAAGTAGATTCCAGTATATAACAGAAATTAATATATGAAAAAAATATATATTTCAGTAAGAAAGAATGTTACTTAATGATGCTGGCACAAGTAGCTATCCATCTGAAGAAAATAAAAGTTCAACTTCTATATAAAGCAAATTCCAGGGGCGCGAGGATGGCTTAGTTGGTTGGGCGGCCAACTATAGCTCAGATCATGATCTTGCAGTCTGTGAGTTCGAGCCCCACATCAGGCTCCATCCTGAGGGCTCAGAGCCTGGAGCCTGCTTCTGATTCTGTGTCGCCCTCTCTCTCTGCCCCTTCCCTGCTTGTTCTCAGTCTCTCTCTCTCTCTCTCTCTCTCTCTCTCTCTCTCAAAAATAATAATAAAAAAAATTTTTAAAGCAAATTCCAAATATATCTAAAATTTTCAAGCTACAAAGTAAAACAAAAATCTTAGAAGAAAACCTAAGAGACTAGAAGTATGGTCTAGAGATAAAGAAGACCTTAGCCAATTCAAGAAACTCAGAAGCTATTTTAAAATTAAAACATTTTATGTATTTAAATTATAATAAAATTAAAGAATATATATTTATATATAGATATGTAGATGTAGATATATAATTTGGCAAAATATAAAGTAGATTTGGGAAAGTATAAAATACATAGGGTTAATATCTATAAAATACAAAGAGTTCTTAGAAATTGAGAAGAAACAATCCAAAGGAAAATGGTTGAAATATTACTAGGCGGTTCAGAGAAGAGCAAATCCAAATGGCTCATAAACATAAAAAGATGCTCTAACTAGTAGCCAGAGACATGCAAAGCAAAGTACCAAGAACCCAACGCGTGGGCAAAATTCACAGAGATAACACTCTAATTCCAAAAAGGAGGTTAGAGAACAAGAAAGGAGTCATGTAATGCTGATGGAAATGTGCATTGCATAGCCTTGGGGTAAAGCAAAATCTTAATTTGCGATCTGCTAATATCTGTTGAAAGTTAAAATAGGCATATTTGACCCAGCTATCCTATTCCTGGTGGCTACACCAAAGACATGAAAGGATGCATACACAAGACTATTTACTGCCACACACTACTGAAGAAAAAACTGCAACAGGGTGAATGACCATCAATAAAGAATAATTGAAAAGATTATGATTCATGCCTCACATAGAACGTTATGCAGCATTTAAAAATGAGTTTGATGTTTAATGGTTGACTTAGAGGGATTTCTATGAGGTATTGAAAGTGAACAAAGCGAGGTACTGAAAGATACATACCAGGTTGTTAACATGGTTACAGAGGAGGGAAGGGGTGAGGAAGTTAGGGGGATCTGAGTAGGTGCAAGAAGAAAAGCAAAAATACATCAGTGAGAAAAAGAAAAACAGGAACATGAAGATACAGAGAATCCTCATTGTCAATAGCAGGTAAATAACAGTTTCTGGAATATACATTTTAAAAGCTATATGAATGTCATTATTATATGTAAAATATGAATGCTAACATGTGAAAGATAATGTGCAATAATAAAAATTACTGTACTAAGCAGTAGTAATATGGATGCTTTTGAATCATTTGTCGTCTCCTAATATTGTTATGCTATCATTAAGTAAAGTTAAAATTTTTTAAATGAAGTCATCATCATAACTTCATACTTAAATCAGAAAAAACAAAAAGCATCATTCAAAAAGTCAAAGAAGTTTAGCTTTCTTTTATTACCCAAAATTCAACCTTTTTACAAAGCTAGAGAGCTTCCGTTGATTTTGTGAAGGACAAAGAAGCTGTACTCCCCTAGGATGGCAAGCAGTTTCCTAAAGATTAAACTCAATCATTTAAAAATTGCAAATAGGACACAAGGATGGATTCTGAAGTACAGCTTTACCTAATGCCCTTTCACAACACAGACTAAAGCTTCCAAATAAGTTTCAAGGTCAATGTTCAAGACAGGCACAGGTTTTTTTGCATTACAGCCTACTGCCAATACTTATAGTCTATATTTTATGCTTTTAAGTGCACTTCTATTTATAGAACCTGCATAGTTTGCTCTTATATGTCAATATTTTTGTAGCTCAAAATACTCTCAAAGTATTTTAAAAGTCAATTCCTGCTCTTGACTTATGAACCAAATATGCTATATATATATATATATATATATATATATATATATATATATTTTTTTTTTTTTTTTTTTTTTTTTTTTTTTTTTTTTTTTGAGCAGGGGAGGTGCCGAGAGCAGGGGCGGGGGGAGGGGGCGGTGGTTGTGTGTAAGAGGATACAAAGTGGCTTGTCATCAGGAGCCTGATGCAGGGCTTGAATTCACAAACCTTGAGATCATGATCTGAGCCCAAGTCAGATGCTCAACTGACTGAGCCACCCAGGTGCCCCAAAATATGCTATATTTTCAATCTTTAAAATAACACCTTTAAAATTTTGTCATTAGAGAATAGACTTGGGGTGCCTGGGTGGCTCAGTCAGTTACGCGTCCAACTTCAGCTCAGGTCATGATCTCGTGGTTTGTGAGTTCAAGCCCCGCGTCAGGCTCTGTGCTGACAGCTCGGAGCCTGGAGCCTGCTTCAGATTCTGTGTCTCCCCCTTTCTCTGTCCCTCCCATGCTCATGCTCTGTCTCTCTCTGTCTCTCAATAATAAATAAATGTTTTTTTAAAAAAAGGAATAGACTCATAGCATTATGGATGCATGATGCATTCTCTTAAGGATACATTTTCAAAGATCCTCTCAATTAGAAGATATTTACCTACAGATAAAGATAATGGTCCATATATGGTAAACTACCTATTCAAATTTTAACTATTTGTTATATTGTTTCTTAAAGGCTATCATTTAGTCAGATAATAGTGTGTGTTTGTTTCCTCTACATTCTTTCCCCCTCCCTGCCTTCTTCCATCTCACTCTGTAGGTAGGAAGCACATTCCTCCCATATTCAGCCAACACACTCAGGCTGGACAATGACCTGCATTAGGTAAAGTGAACTGAAGGCTAAATGCCTTTAGCACCACAGAAGACACTCCCTGGATTCTTGTGCAAACCCCAGAAGAGAGGAGAGAACACTGTGATCTGTGAGATTAAATTTCTCGCCTTCACCCCACCAAACCAGGCAGGATGAGGACTTAGTCAGAACTAACACCATAACGCCTGGGTGGCTGAGTCGGTTAAGTGTCCAGTTTTGGCTCAGGTCATGATCTTGCAGTTCGTGAGCTCAAGCAAAGGGTCAGGCTCTGTGCTGGCAGGTCAGAGCCTGGAGCCTGCTTCAGATTCTGCCTCTTTCTGCCCCTCTCCCCACTTGCGCACTCGCACACTCTCTCTCTCTCTCAAATATAAATAAACATTAAAAACATTTTTTTTTAAGAGAACACTATATAAGAAAAAAATTGTAATGTGACTTTTCTTAGTTGAATTTATGGGGTAAGGTTCATGCTAGTTATCTTCTTTTCATAATAAAATAAAATCTAAACACCGTATAAAGCGTGCTATTTAGAGAAAACAGAACAAAGCAATGCTCTCTCCAGGGCCTTAATAAATCATTCTTCAGAAACGCAAATGCGTTTGATTTACAGAATTTCTATGCCAAGTAGAGAAGTATGTGAAACAGCATAAGCTGCACTGTGGTCTAGCTGGAGAATGTCCTGTATCAACAGAGAATAACGATTTTAGCTTTTCAATTGCTTCCAAGATCATTTCCGCTATTGATGAAGCCTGAGATGTCTGTGAAGAGGAGTCATTGCAATTGATTTATTTGTCTGGCAAACTTTTTGTCAGCAAATTCACCACTACCTTGAAAATGTCACTGACTACTTTATGCTTAAGACACTAGAAACACAAGCCACAATGAAACCTACATTGAGCTAATTCTTACTGTTAGAATTCTAAGAAGCAATAATGTATTTACGATTTTATGTTAAAAATCTGCCAGACATCGATGTTTAAATCACAATTCAGCAGTAAACGGGTCACTCAAAATTACAAAGTTTTACATTTCATCATTCTATTTTCCTCTTCAGATTCAACATAATTCGAAAGAAGAAAGAGAAGCTGTAACATAAATTATTCACGGGTTCTTCCTGTTTTTAAGCTTCTCAAGATGAAGATGATAAAGAAATCTTTTGAGGTGGTAGAGAGTACTGTGAAGTATCTACATATGACAGAATATAAGTGAAAATAAACTTAACCTGATTATACAAATGTGGCTGCTCTTACTAGAATACTTTCTGAGGAATTGAATGCAATTGTATTGATTGGAAATGACCCACTCATTCAAGAAAAATTTGAGCATCTACTAAATGACAAATGGTAAAGGTGAAAAAAACAGATATGGTCCCTGCCTTCTTGGTGCTGAACAAAAGAGCAAACACATTGAATATTTGCTACATGTGGTGCATGATAATATTAGCCAATGTTTCTTGAGTGATTATTATATACTAGTATTGTTCTAAGTGATTTATGCATTCAAACTCATTTAATTCACACCATAAACTTGTGAAATAAATTTATTTGTTATACAGAAGCATAGACATAATTTGTCCAAGACTCCACCAAGTAAGCAGGGGGGCTAGGATTCAACCCAAGGAGTTTTTGTGTTCTGCACCACCTCTCAAATTGCGGTACAGATATTATTTAATTGCCGGTACAAACTGTTAATAGAATACTCTTATCTTCTCAAGTTTACAGAAGAGAAAACTGGATTGTAGAGAGGTGAAATACCTCATTAAATGTGAACTGACCAAAATCCTACCCACTACCCTGCCTTACTGGAAGAAAGACCAGTGTCAACCTGACTCTGCATTGAAACTTTTGACCCTCCTTGACCTCAGCGTAAAGCATTTTGCTTCAAACCAAATAGCATCACCTCCCTCCCTCAAAAAAAAAAAAAAGTCCTGTTTGAAAAGACATAATGTACTCAGTCAATAGCTTCCCGGTATTATCACCACAACCACATCCTTGGCTGGAATCCTATCAGTGTCCGCTCGAGCCTTTAGTCTTTCTGCTAGCCTTTAGTCTTTCTGCTACTTTGTCTTCTAAACGTGAAGTCAAATAACACATCTGAATCTTGGAGGGCATACACAGTTTACGCTTCACACTTAAGTACATTTTTCCTCCCTGACTCATGAACTTCTTTTTCTTGAAATTTAACATTTTATCCTGTCTTTTTTGCTGCCTGATCTGAACCAAACTTGAACCTTGCAGGTTCCCCTATAATGCATTCAGAGCTCTGTTTTGCTTCATATTATTGATGTTTAACTACTTTTTTTTTTTTTTTTTTTAAGTAGGCTGCATGCCCAGCAGTGAGCCCAGCGCAGGGCTTAAACTCAAGACCCTGAGATCAAGACCTGAGCTGAGATCAAGAGTCTAACGTTTAACCAACTGAGCCATCCAGGTGCCCTGAATTACTTTACAATATCACTGCTTCTTATGCATAAAATGTTTGTCAGAATTTCATCTTAATTACCAAGATCTGATACGTTTTGAGCAGGGAGACGAATTAAATAAAAATTATTTGGGGTTCATTTATATGTATATACTTATAATGATATATATTATATATTTTTATATATATATTTAAGACTAAACAAAACTTTGCACAACACTTTGAATGTACTTAACTCCACTGAACTGCACACTTAAAAATGGCTAAAGTAGTAAATTTTATATTATGCATGTTACCACACTTTTTAAATAAATAAGTAAAAGAGCTGGTCAATATGAGGAGGAAAAAAGAATAAAACATTGCCAACCAAGTACTAATATCAATTTGCAAGATGGAATAGTTTAACCTCAAAATAGGTTTTAAGCAAGAGCATTTTAAGAAAATAATAACCAAATTTTATCTGGTAGCTACAATAGTGATTTAAATATTTTTATTTATTTTCTTTTTCAACGTTTATTTATTTTTGGGACAGAGAGAGACAGAGCATGAACGGGGGAGGGGCAGAGAGAGAGGGAGACACAGAATCGGAAACAGGCTCCAGGCTCTGAGCCATCAGCCCAGAGCCTGACGTGGGGCTCGAACTCCCGGACCGCGAGATCGTGACCTGGCTGAAGTCGGACGCTTAACCGACCGCACCACCCAGGCGCCCCTGCTACAGTAGTGATTTAAAAGACTTATGTTGTGGGGCACCTGGGTGGCTCAGTTGGTTAAGCATCCAACTCTTCGTTTCGGCTCAGGTCATGATCTCACAGTTCAAGCTCCGCGTTGGGTTTTGCACTGACAGTGCAGGGCCTGCTTGGGATTCTCTCTCTCTCTCTCTCTCTCTCTCTCTCTCTCCCTCCTCTGCTCGTGCTCTCTCTCTCTCTCTCAAAATAAATAATAAACTTTAAAAAAAAGTATATATTTATGTTGTCCATGTTATGATTAAATAAGTATGTTCGAATAGGTTAAGTTTACATGATTTTTTTTTTTAATGAGTAAATGGTCTTTTTCCCCCAATCTGTATCTTCCAGGTGCAAGCACAGTGCCCAGTACATAGTAGACATTTAATACAAAATTGTGAGTGGATGAGTAGAGGATTCTTCAGGGTTAGATCCACTGAACTCCTTTATATGGAGAGCAAAAGGAGACTTTACAGTCATATTTATATTTTTCAATATAAAGTATTCATTCTTTTGAGCTCTTCATATAGACAGGGGAAATTGCTTCTGCTGTCATTACAGCATCACAGAAAAAAAAAAGGATTGGGATTGGTTCAGTTCAATCTATGTTACTCATGCCTCTATCCCTGTGTTTTGAGTTTGATGTTGCCAAATGAATTGATAATTATTATCAGAGTAAGAATAAGGTCGTTTTGAATAATATATAAATATGCCATACTTATCATAATTCCCGGTACTGTTCTAAGGCTTTACATATATTAACTCAGTAAATCTTTATAACAACCTGATGATCTCGTACTGTTATTACACCCAGAAGAAGAAACTGAGGCATGCACCGGCACTCAAGGTCACCTCACTATTTAGTGGTGGAGCTGGATGTGACTTCAGACGATCAAGTTCTCAAGTCTGAGCCTTTGACCGGTTTGCTCTATTGCTATTTGTGTAGTTAGTCCTTGCAACTACCCTAAAGAGAAGAGTCTCATTTACAGAGAGGAGGTTTAGAACAGTTAAGGGCCAATAAACTGCCAAACTGAGATTCAAACCTGGGAAGTCTGATTTCCAACACTGTGCTCTTAACTTCCAGGCAATAGTGTCTCCTGAGTCAAGCCGTGTTTTAAAACCTAGATATTGCAGGGGCACCTGGGCGGCTCAGTCGGTTGAGCGTCTGACTTCAGCTCAGGTCACGATCTCGAGGTCTGTGAGTTAGAGCCCCGCATCCAGCTCTGTGCTGACAGCTCAGAGCCTGGAGCCTGCTTCCAATTCTGTGTCTCCCTCTCTCTCTGCCCCTCCCCCATTCATGCTCTGTCTCTCTCTCTCTGTCAGAAATAAACTTTAAAAAAATTAAAAAAAAAAAAACCTAGACATTGCAATTGGTTCATGGCTCAGCCAAAAACTGGCATTTTTTTTTTTAATTTTTTTTTTCAATGTTTATTTATTTTTGGGACAGAGAGAGACAGAGCATGAGCGGGGGAGGGGCAGAGAGAGGGAGACACAGAATCGGAAACAGGCTCCAGGCTCTGAGCCATCAGCCCAGAGCCCGACGCGGGGCTCGAACTCACGGACCGCGAGATCGTGACCTGGCTGAAGTCGGAAGCTTAACTGACTGCGCCACCCAGGCGCCCCATTTATGTATTTATTTTGAGAGAGAGAGGGAGGGAGAGAGAATCTAAAACAGGCCCCACACTATCAGCACAGAGCCTGATGCAGGGCTTGAGCTCACAAACTGTGAGAACATGACCTAAGCTGAAATCAAGAGGTGCTTCACTGAATGAGCCACCCAGGCACCCCCAAAACTGATATTTGTATTCAGTTCACGATCCATTGTTGTTTACTATACTTTTGGCTGGTGGTTTAGTTTAGTTCAAGTCCATGTCTATAAGTAAATTACTTCAGCTTCTGCAATTCTACTTCTTCAGATTTTCCGAATAGTCTTAGGAAATTATAATCGAATGTTTGCAATGTTTTGAGCTCAAAGAAGAAAACTGCTCCCATAATACTAAAATTTTTTAAAAAATCTCATATCTGAACAAGAGGTTAGTAATCTAAGTACTTCCTTTAGTTTTATAGAAGTTGCAGTGTATCCTACAACTGTATTCAAAATCCTTCTAACTATCTTTTGGGCAGGGAAAAAGTATTTAAGGATGTACTATAACAGGGCCGCCTGGGTGGCTCAGTCGGTTGAGCAGCCAACTTCAGCTCAGGTCATGATCTCGCAGTTCGCGAGTTCGAGCCGCGCGTTGGGCTCTGTGCTGACAGCTCAGAGCCTGGAGCCTGCTTTGGATTCTGTGTCTCTCCCTCTCTCTCTGCCCCTCCCCCACTCACGCTCTGTCCCTCTCTGTCTCACAAAAAATGAATAAACATTAAAAAAACTAAAAAAGAATAAAAAAGAATGTACCATAACAATTCACCAGATTCACATCTGACTCACTGGAATTCTTAGTGAATTTATTTAAAAAATTTTTTTTGAATTTCAATTAAACCATGCTATGAAAATAAATCACTTTAAATAAAGCAAATCGGTGAACTTGCAACAATAACAAAATCATCCAGTCTCACCAAAGGCAACCGCTATCAACATTTGGTGTGATCTTTGTTTAGATACTTCTTAAGATTTCATTTTTAAGAGCAATTTTAGGTTCACAGCAAAATGGAGAGGCAGGCACAGAGGTTTCTCATATGTTCACTGCTCCCAAACATGCGTAGCCTCCCCTCATTATCAGTATCTCCCACCAGAGAGGTACATTTGTTATAATCTCTGAACCCGCATTTATACATCATAATCACCCAAGGCCCATAGTTTACGTAAGTTGTGTATTCTATGGGTTTGGACAAATATATATGACAAGGAGGACACTAGCCAAGAAAGCCAGAGAGGACTAGGAGAAGCCCACTACAAAAGTAGTAACACATAGGGACAGGAGAGTGACAGAAAAGAGAGTAGTCTCTGATGTCAAATGCTCAAGAGATGATGAGAAATGAAAAAACAGACTTTTACTGACAAATCATTGGTGACCTTGTTTCGAGCAATTTTCCTTTAGCAGTGAAGGCTGAAGTCAGACTGCATTAGGTTGCACTGTAAATGTAAATGGAGACAAAAAGGAATATTAGTTTTTCAAAATGTTTGGCTAAGTTAAGAATGATATACATGAATGATACTGGATATAATACGATGTTCATACTGGTTTTTTTTTTTTTTATTAAATTTTTTTTTTCAACGTTTATTTATTTTTTTTGGGACAGAGAGAGACAGAGCATGAACGGGGGAGGGGCAGAGAGAGAGGGAGACACAGAATCGGAAACAGGCTCCAGGCTCTGAGCCATCAGCCCAGAGCCCGACGCGGGGCTCGAGCTCCCGGACCGCGAGATCGTGACCTGGCTGAAGTCGGACGCTTAACCGACTGCGCCACCCAGGCGCCCCACGATGTTCATACTGTTAAGTGAAAAAGCAGATCATGAAACAGTGTTACAGTATAATCCCACTTGTTCCAGTTATCTATGACTATATAACAAGCCATCCCAAAACGTAGTGACATAACATGTTAAGTTTCTTGGTTCTGTGGGTTAACCAAACTCAGGTGATTCTTTTTTATTCTTATTATTTTATCTGAGAGAGAGAGAGAGGGAGAGAACGAGCGGGGGAGAGGGGCAGAGGGAGAAAGAATCTTAAGCAGACTCCATGCTTGGTGCAAAGCCCAACGTGGGGCTTGATCCCAAGATCCCGGGATCATGACCTGAGCTGAAATCAAAAGTCAGATGCTCAACTGACTGAGCCACCCAGGGGCCCCCTCAGGTAGGTGATTCTGGATGAGAGTCTCTTATGTAATTGTAGCCAGATATAGTTAATGGAATCATAAGAATTGTTTCATTTTCTCCATATCCTTGTGTCTATTTTTGTATCTTTCTGTAATAATCACATCTACTGGATTTATAGTAAGAAAACCACTAACCAGGTACTTACAATTTACCAAAAAGGAAATTGGGCTGAGAAGGAGAAGACTAAAAAGACAACAGCTAGAAAGAAGTGCCAGGTGAAAGAATGCTTTCTTTTGAGAGAAGAGAGAGGTCAGGCAGATTTTGAAACAGAGACAGACTTGCCTCATGTGCCACTTGATGTGATTGTGAGAAACACCCAACAATACCTATGTAGTATGCCTGTATCCTATCTTCCAACTGTTTGTTTTTTTTTTTTATAAATTTATTTATTTGTTTGTTTTGAGAGAGAGAGAGAGCAAGCAGGAGAGGGGCAGAGAGAGGGAGAGAATCCCAAGCAGCCTCCACACTGTCAGCACGGAGCCCAATGCGGGGCTTGAGATCGTGGGCAAACGGTGAGATCGTGACCTGAGCAGAAATCAAAAATCAAACATTCAACCAACTGAGTCATGCAGGCACCTGGTGTTTTTTGTTTTGTTTTGTTTTTTTAAGTGCTCATGTTTTCATGAGAAAACAATTGGACAAATCCAAATTGAGAAATATTCTGCAAAAACTAGTCTGAAAGTCTGGAGGACTACTCTAAATGAAAGTAGAATGAAGAGACAAGACAACTAAATGCATAATCCTATGTTGGATCCTGTACTGGAGGAGAACTGTTATAAAAGGCATTATTGAGGGGCGCCTGGGTGGCTTAGTCAGTTAAGCATCCAGCTCCTGATTTTGGCTCAGGTCATGATCTCACAGTTTGTGAGTTCCAGCCCTGAGTGGGGCTCTGCACTGACAATGTGGAGCCTGCTTGGGATTCTCTCTCTCTCTCTCTCTCTCTCTCTCTCTCTCTCTCTCACTCTCCCTCTCCTCTCCCCCCTCCAAATAAATAAATAAACATTAAAAAAAGGCATTTGAGACAATTGAAGAAATCGACTATGTTAATTATGGTATTCTGCCAATGCCAAATGTTCTGTTTAATGTATTGGTTAAGAGAATGTCTTGTTCTTGATTTAGGAGATGCCATTCTGACGTATTTAGGGGTGAAGTGTCAAGATGTCTACGACTAACTTTCAAATAGTTCAGGCAAAAAAACCCAAAGAGCAAGCAATTGTGGGGAAATGTTAGCAATTGGCTGTTGCAGGTAGAGAATATATTGACACCTAGAGTACTGTTTTACAGCTTTCATGGAGGTTTGAAAGTTTTCAAAATAGAAAGCTAGGGAGGGGGTAAACAAGTAATGATTTTCTTCCTCAGCTGCTGAGGGTAAGAGACAGCAAAGAGTGCTCCAGATCAGAGACAGTTTGGCTCTGAGTGCTTTGGCGGTAGTTGTTTTCTGGGTTCTAGCTCCTGTGCAACTGTTCCCAAGCCTTTTTTCAGCTTCTTAACAATTCTGTGAGTTCCTGATAGGCTTCTGGTAAATTCTCCTTTGCTGAAGTTAGCTGTAATGAACTTTTTTCATTGAAATCCAAACATAAAGCCAGAATATATACACCAGGCACCATACAAAAGATTTTATTCCAAATAGTTTTAAGGTAGGTAATCAAACAAATACATTTGCAAAATATTTTGGGGGTAGTATGATGTTCATGCCTACTAATTAAATGTTCATGCCTACTAATTAAATGCGTCAAAAGTGACCCCCCTACGCTTTTCAACAAGTGTTTTCTCTTTGCACATGAACTGAATATTGGGCTAACCCTTCACCCCAAACTGCTCTTCCTTTTTATTGTGTGCCTTATGGTCAATCACTTCAAGTACATTATATGAATAGAACACATTGGAATTCAGTTGCCAGGGGACGCGTGGCAAGAACCTGAACCACTGGCTCACGCTGTGAATAACTTTGCTCCGGCACCACAAAATCATTAGAACCAGATTTCACCTTCAATAAGAGAACAAGAACCAGATTGCACCTTGGATAAGAGAACAAGTGCACTTTTTGCACAGGAAAATTAGGAGACAGGATGAATGAGAGAGCACCAGGGTGGGGACTCATTAAGTAGGTAATTGAAAGAGGAGACTCAATGACTACCATGTGAAGGTGTACATTTGGCATCCTGTCATTAATCTTTGCGACAACGGTGATAAAGGTGGTATTTCCATTTTACAGATGAGGGGGAATATGCGTGGAGGGTTTGTGCCTAGATGGAATCCAAGGTCACTTTTTTTCTTTTCTCAAAATGTCATGTGGTCATGATGTGGGAAACAAAGGAAGTGAAAAATTAAATTTCCTTACTGTCTACAGCCCTCTGACAAGTCCTTGAAACAGGCAGAGTGACCTCCCTCTAGGAGCTTGATGATGACACTTTGCTGAGGGCAAAAGGCAATCTTAGCTTAACATTATCCTGACCTCAAGATCCTTTAAGTCTACTTTAACATATAAAAATTCCTTTCCAAACTTCCTTTATTTCTACCCGCCCCCCATTATGTTAGCAATCATCCTCCAAGCTTATGGCCCACTGATATACATCTGAAGGGTCTCATGACTGAGTTTTGACTAAACAGTAATAAATGAACTTTTCCTAATGATAGCTAGCCCCCTCCAGGTCCTGGGAACCTTGCTTCCAAAAATCCTTAGAGACTTACACTATTCCTAACCCCCTCATAATTTGAAGGTATACAATTAGTCACCCATCACAACCCTAGGGCAGCCTTTTCTGCCCACCGGTCCGTTCCCAAGGTTTTAATAAAACCACCTTTTTGCACTGAAGACATCTCAAGAATTCTTTCTTGGCCATGGGCTCTGAACTCCAACACTTCCACATCAGTCTTAATGGGAATCCAGTACGAAGAGGCCTTCCCAGTACATTACCCAGGATTGCAGCAGAATGTAAATGGGTAAGGCAAAGCTTTGATTCCTTCAGCACAGGAATATACTACTTTTTGCCTATCCAGGCACTTTGAAATAGAGGGCAATTCTATCACCCTTTATGCTTTGTTTGTATCAAGTTATTAAATTCCAGTTAGTTAACATATAGCGTAATATTAGTTTCAGGAGTAGAATTTAGTGATGCATCACTTACATATCACTCTTTATGCTTTTTATTTTAATGTTTATTTTATGTACTTATTTTTTTAATATTTATTTATTTTGGGGAGCTAGAGAGACAGAGTGCAAGCAGGGGAGGGTTTGCGAGAGAGGAAGAAACAGAATCTGAAGCAGGCTCCAGGCTCCGAACTGTCAGCATATAGCCCCACGCGGGGCCTGAACCCACGAAGCTCGGGATCATGACCTGGGCGGAAGTCGGATGCTTAGCCCACTGAGCCACCCAGGTGCCCCTTTTAATGTTTATTTTTGAGAGAGAGAGCGAGAGGAGACTGAGCCAGCAGGGGAGGGGCAGAGAGAGAGAGGGAGTCAGAGGATCCGAAACCGGCTCAAACTTACAACCCAGGAGATCATGCCCTGAGCCAAAGTCCAATGCTTAACCGACTGAGCCACCCAGGCACCCCACTCTTTATGGTTTCTAAGGCAAGTGATCTTTTTCTCCTTAATAGGGAAAAATACCAAGTTAAAGAAAAACAAAGAGCCATTACGGAAAACAATATCAAGAAGTGTAGGGGGTTTACGCTACAATTCAAACAAGATGAGTTGAGTGAGACTGGCAGGGACCCCGGAGGTGGAGGGGAGAGCCTGCATGTATGAATTCAGGGTCCAGGTTCCTTCTCAGTCCCGGCCTCCTGAGAATACCAGGAAATGACCGCACATTTCTCTAGACTATCAATACAAGCCAAGTTTCCCTCTAGGATAACCTGGCGCCTGGACCACGCCCACAAATGCCAGTCAGGCAAAGCGGCAGCGTCGCCACACCGCTAAACCCACCGGCCCCGCCCTTGCCCCGCCCCCTGCCCCGCCCCCTCAGCCCTGCCCGGCTCAGCCCGGTCCCGTCAGACGCCATCACACTGAAGCACAGCCTTCGCGCCTGCGCAGACCGGACCTGCGGCAGTAAGGCGGAAGTCGTCGCGCGTGCGCTCAAGGGGAAAGGTGTTTCTTCCTCCCTCCCCTTTTTTTCTAAGACAGCTTAGCTAGGACTTGCTTCCGGGTCGAAGGGTTTGCTTCCGGAGAGCGGGAAGGCTGAAACGCGGTGGTTAAGCTGGAGTCGAGTTGGCGAGCTTCTCGGTGGAGAAGGCTGTGGCCATGGACAGGTCAGTTGAGGTGGTAATGGTTAAGCTAGGACACTTGCCCTTCCTGCTTGTAGGGCGGAACTAAATAGTCGAAGCCCGACTCCCACAGGAAGCCAGGAAGGCCCGGGTGCTAACCCTAGGACTCCTTCCCCGGGCTGGGAGTCTCTGCAGATGATGGAAGAAAAGCAGCTTGGGTCGGGAATGGATACGGACAGTGATCATCCCTTGCGTTTTCGCGGCAGCGGTGCCACCTGTTCTGCGTTTTGGGGCAACGTTTTTCATTGCTGGGGTGGGCGGAATAGGAGGTGGTCTGGCTTTTGACATGCCGACTGACTTGACCGAGATCACAAAGCCAGACAGTGACGGAACTGGGATCTCAGCCCAGACTTTCTGATACAAGTTCCAGCATCAGGTAGTTACAGAATTAAAGTCTTTCTATGACCCTGGCACTATGCTAGCCTCCTGCTATACAGGTGAGTTTTTCCTGTTCTTGGCCTCTGGGAATTAGTTGTAGTGGAGGAGACAACGGAGCAGTGCAAAATGATGTGTTTTAACTTTTCTGTGGGAAGAGAAAATGAGGATGCGATAAAAGTCTCTCTGCCACGGGATCTATCAGGAAGACTTCTCAAAGGAGGTAACTCTCTAGTTGGCCTGAATAATAGCTAACATTGAGAGCCTGAAATGCTTTGTTATTACCATATATATTGTATTAGCTAATTTAGTCTTCCTACAATCCTATGAGGATAGGTACTCTGATCCTCTTTTCATAGATTACACTGGGGCTAAAAGAGTTTAAGAACTTGGTGACAGTTAGAAAGCTAATAAGTAGAAGAACCAAGTTGCCCACCTGATATATGTGTCTCCAGACTCCAGGAGGCTCTTTGATGAGTAAGTGTTCACCAGGTGGATGAGAGGGGCAAATGTAGGCTTCTGTAGAAGAAACATCTACAGGGTGCAAGAATATGAAAAGGAAGGCATTGTGTAGCTGAATGGTCACATGCAATGTATGTTTGTATGAGGATGTTTGTGGTTGAATATAAGACTGAACTGGTAAGTCGGGGGTTAGATTGTAAAAATAAAGGAAATTTGGACTTGATTCTATAGGCTTCAGAGCTATCTTAAGACTTTGAGTGGAGGAAAAAGCATGTTAGATTCTTGTCTCAAAATACAGGTCTTTTTTTTGTTTTTAATGTTTATTCTTTTGTTAGAGAGAGAGACAGAGCATGAGTGGGAGAGGGTCAAAGAGAGAGGGAGACACAGAATCTGAAGCAGGCTTCTAGCTCTGAGCTGTCAGCGCAGAGCTGGACACGGGGCTCAAACTCACGAACCATGAGACCGTGACCTTAGCCGAAGTCAGATGCTTAATCAACTGAGCCACCCGGGCGCCCCTCAAAATATAGGTCTTTTAATTCACACGATTTATTTTCTAGACCTTGAGCTGAGAACAACGGGAGATCAGGGCAACTGCAATAGTACTGAGGCAGGAGATGCCATTAGTGTACTCTGGGGAGAAATAACTTGAAGAGTCATTTCTCCAATTTATTAGAATTCTTTTTTAATTAGCTTCCCATCTCACCAGTCCCAACAACAGATTTTATTTTTCGTAGTACCCATGGTTTGAAGAATTTTGGGAACTGCGGAATATTCTTTTAAGAGATGGTTCCTGCAATTTCAGGGAATTCCTCAATTCAACCAAGGAAAGACCTGCCTTCATGAAGCAATTATGTAAAACAGTGCTATGATATAGATGCCAAGTGTTGAAATCATTCCATAGGTGAGAATAACATAGTGAGTGCTAGAAACTCAAAGATGCCTGTGCAGGAAAAATTTGAGAAGTAGACTTTGAGGGATAAGCAGGGTTTGGAATCAAAGAGCGCTGTTAACCAAAAGGTCAAAGACTTGGCTACTGGGATGATGTATGCTTTGACTGACCCAGGGTCTTTTGCTCCAGTCATGATAGAGTTCTTTGCAAATGGTACATTATCATTTCACTCACATGAACTTAATTATACTGTTTTAGGAGCGGCTATGGAGAGATGTCATCTCCTGTGATCCGAGAGGCAGAAGTGACTCGGACTGCACGGAAACAGAGTGCTCAAAAAAGAGTTTTAAGTATCCTTTACGTTGTAAGCATCATTATTCAAATTACAGCATGCTTGGAATCAGAGTTATAGAATTTTCTTTTTATGAGAGATATTAGACATTCAGTATTATAATAATATGATAGGGAAATTGTTAAAATTTGTGTTACCCTGAAAATAAGGACGTTCTTGCTATCCTGTTGTAGCTAGCTTCTGCTGAGATGAGATATCCTTTTTTTATTTGAAATCTAAGTACTCTTAGTTCAGTGTGTAGTAATATAAGACTGATATCTGAGAAATTAAGCGGTAGAGGGAGTGATTTACTCTTTGCATAGAAAAAGTGGTAGCCATCAAAATCTTGTTGAAAAGTGTATTCAAATATTTTATATAGGGTAAATATGGTTGATTCTAACTTTAATGGTGTCTTTTTTGTATGGAAAACTTTTCTTAACTCTTCCTATAGTTCGGCCATCCCAAGATGAAATTTTTGCTAATACTACACCAAGAAACCAGGTTATCCCTCGAACTCCCAGTTCGTTTCGACCACCTTGTAAGATTTTTTTTTTTTTTTTTTTTACTGTTTTATTTATTTTCAAGAGACAGTGTGAGCCGGGGAAGGGCAGAAAGAAAGGGAGATAAAGGATCCAAATTGGGCTCTGTGCTGACAGCAGCAAGCCTGATGCGGGGCTCTAACTCATGAACTGTGAGATCATGAGCTGAAGCTGAAGATCAAGACCTGAGCTGAAGTGTGATGCTCAACTGACTGAGCCACCCAGGTGCCTCATAAGAATTTTTGCTTTTAAAGCATTTAATAATATAGTAATATATATTAATATGTACAAATATATAACAAGTATTTGTTATATATAAATATTATGTACAACATATAATATATATTTATATATGTTAAATATGCATAATATTTAATAACATTAATATAATATTTAATAATAGTAATAGCTATATGTTAAAGCTTACAGTACACGTGATAATCTTTGGTTACAATATCAATAGTTAAGAACAAATAATAATGATTGCATTACTATTTGTTGAACCCTTACCATGTGTGAGGCACTATACTTTACATAAATACACAATAACTGTGATGTAGGTATTCTATCTCTATTTTACCAAAACTGAAATCGAGACGTGGAGAAGTTATTCAATGAGGATAGCATGGCTAAGCATATATGTAAGTGATGGAACCAAAATTCAGACAATGATCTGTTTACTTCAAAGCCTGTGCCCTTTACACTAAACTACCTCTTCAGTATTTGTAAAATTGGAATATGAATGAATAATCCATGGACTCATTAGTGTCTTTCTTTTTTTACTACTTAGTTATGTTATAATGAAAGCATCTCTGTTTGCAGTAAAAGATTTTCCTGCTGGGCTCACTAGTACCAAAAGATCAAATTTACAAAAATAAGTTAAATCTTCATAACATGGAAATGTTAATATTTAAAGGATTTACTTGGTTAGAATCTAAATAATTAGAAACAAAGTTATTTATTGGTGGTTTGATTGTTTTGTTTTCATGATCAATGTTCATGTACTTTGGATTCTTTTTCTAACCTCTTGTTTGTAGTTACTCCACCCAGCCGAAGCTTACTGAGGCATCCAGATGTTTCCTGCATTCTTGGAACAGGAGGGAGGTCTCCCCGGCTTACACAGTCTTCAGGGTTCTTGGGAAATCTGTCTATGGTATGTGAAAAAATGGGGTAAAAATTTCCCCCTTTTCATATAAGTAAGATATTGAGCTTAAAAGCCTTTAGTGAGGTTTGAAGTCCTAGTCCTCAAAAGAGTTAACTAGGTTACGTAGATTGAAATTGTTTTTTGGTTAGGCTTTCAGAAAACTGAAAACCTTAAGCATCTCCTGTCATAGTTGGAAACTGTAATACCAGCAACATTTGGGTGCAGATAGAATGTGTTAATCTGACAGTCTGCTCCTCTGAAGAAATACTTGATTGGTTGCTGATGAGCCCTGTTTTGAAGCATAGAAGAGTAAGAAGCCAAGAGAAATGGATGAAGAGTATCATAAGGAAGAGAGACAATGTATTAAAGGAAAGAAAAGAGAAAATGTTGGAAAAAGGAGATGAGACACTCTTTAGAAATCACTGTGTGGTACAGTATTGAAAATAGAAGAAATGTCGTATAAACATACAGAATGACTTGACCTAGGTGTTCAAGATACCCTATAAAAAAGAAAGGATTCAATCTAATAAAAGAAGGAAACAGAAGAGTTCTGTTGGAGTAGTAGAGGATGATGGAAAATTTAGTGCTAAAAACAAAATGAAAACAGTTCTGTGTTTGGCTCTGTGCTTATTAAAAGGGCACAGCGATTTTTTTTTTTTTTTAAGTGTATTTACATTGAGAGAGCAAGCAGAGGAGGGGCAGAGAAAGAATCCCAAGCAGGCTCCACACTTGTGAGTGCAGAGCCCGACATGGGCTCCATCTCACAAATTGCAGATCATGACCTGAGCTGAAATCAAGTCAAACACTGACTGAGCCACCCAGGCGCCCCAGAAAAGTCACAGGGATTTTTTGCACACATTTGAAATTGTCTAGATTAGGTGTTTTCTGAAGAATGGTTTAGCTTGTTAAACCTCTCCTTAAAAGGATAAATTGAGGGGCACCTGGGTGGCGCAGTCGGTTAAGCGTCCGACTTCAGCCAGGTCACGATCTCGCGGTCCGTGAGTTCGAGCCCCGCGTCAGGCTCTGGGCTGATGGCTCAGAGCCTGGAGCCTGTTTCCGATTCTGTGTTTCCCTCTCTCTCTGCCCCTCCCCCGTTCATGCTCTGTCTCTCTCTGTCCCAAAAATAAAAAAAATTAAAAAAAAAAGGATAAATTGATTTGTTAAATACTTCTTATTGTCTTACGGATTTTTAGAATGTTAATGTCTAACAATGATTTAGTCATTGAATAATTTTACGCTGCTTTTGAATCTGGTTATGTTAGCAGCATTTATCTTATTTTGCTTAAAACATGAGTGAATTGACTGCATCTGGGGTTAAACAAAAGAAGATGACTTATTATTTATTGCTTCAGAACTGCAAGATTAATAGTAAGATTTCTAGTCTCTTAAAGCCCAGGACAGTAAATTATTAATAATATGGGCATTATTATAAAATGTTTGTGTTTAAATAAACATTTTTATTGTTGCTTGTGCCTGGAATTTTAATAAAGACAAATTTTTAAACCTTCAGATAGCTTTCTCTGGCTTTCAGAAGATCTTAAATAAAGGTGATTTTAAATAAAGGTGAATTTAAAAAAATGTGGGGGCGCCTGGGTGGCTCAGTCGGTTGTGCGACTGACTTCGGCTCGGGTCATGATCTCACGGTTTGTGAGTTCGAGCCCCACGTCGGGCTCTGCTGACAGCTCAGCAGAGAGCTGTGTCTCCCTCTCTCTCTGCCCCTCCCCCCCTTCATGCTCTGTCTCTCTCTGTCTCAGAAATAAATAAACATAAAAAAAATTTTTTTTTAAAATGTGTTTGCACACACTTCAGACACGTCCGGAAATAGAATAAGCCCTCATGTGCTCTTTGCCCAGGTATTAATATATGGCTGATCCTATTTCATCTACACCCACAAGTGTTTCCCCTTTGTTACTTTATACCTCCCAGATTTCATGCCATTTTACCCATAAATATTTTTGTGCATATCTCTGAGACATAAGACAATTCTTTCTTTAACACGATGCCATTAACACATCTAACATTCCACACACGCACATACTTACACACAGAGTAATTTGTTTATCATCTTAAATATCCATTTTGTGTGTATATATGTGTTCATTATTGTATATATTTTACTAAGTGTTCACATTTCCTCGGCTGTGTCAAATTTTAAGTTGGTTTGTTTAAAATTTCCTCAGTTGTGTCATGTTTTCTTAAGTCGGTTTGTTTAAATCAGGATTCAAATAAGGTAAACACACTGCATTTGCTTGATGTGGCTCATCTTTTAATCTGTAACTTCTTCCATCACCCTTTTTGTTAGCGTTTATATGTTGAAAAAACTGGATCATTTGTCCTGTACGTTTTCCCAATAGTGAAAAACCGATGTGAACTTAAAGCAGTATGACTGCCTTATTTTACATGTTAATATCAGCTTAAATGTTACAAAATGCCGTATTTATTGCCTTTTAAAAAAAGATATGGAGTGGTACAGAGAAGAAAACAGTATAAAAGCTGTGATTTCCTTAACAAAATAGCCATTAATGTCTTTTTTTGTACTCAATGGCAATAGCTCATTACTTTTCTGTATCTTCCTTTTTTTTTTTTTTATAGGTAACTAATCTGGATGACAGTAATTGGGCTGCTGCATTCACATCACAGCGTTCAGGACTCCTCACAAGTACAGAGTCCCACAGTGTAACAGAGGATGTAACTCTCAGTGCCGTTATGTTACGTGAGGATGATCCTGGCGAAGCTGGTAAAATGGCGTTAACTCTTTAACAACGTAGCCTGTTGGCTTTACTAAGACCCAGGAAACTATCTCCTATTCCTGAGTGTCATTATAAAATATTTTTCATTAAGCTGATTAGTTATGGTTATGGCTGACCATTTGATGTAGTAGCTCTGGAAGGTTGAGAATCTCACCTTCGTTCTCAGTTGGAGCGGCATCTTGCCACTTCGTTTTTCAGTTCAAATACCTTGTTAGGTTATTAGATAAGTCTCATATCTTCATTCTTTTCGTATTTCTGTTGAAAGGGCATCTCTTTTTCTCTAGGTCTAGTTTTCATCTAATATTGACATGTTTTCACCTGGATGCTAATGCTGTCTTTTTTTCAAATAGTATGAAGACCTTTCTAGTTTCAGGTTGGTTATTACCATTCCCCTTTGGAAAGAAAAGTTTGCTTTTCATGTGCCTGTATGTATTCATTACCACATGGGATCTTCATTTTATCATCATCGTCAGCTAACGTGCCAGAGTCCGTGTGCTTACCCCTGGGTGAACATTATCTTCTGTAGGGGTCCATTGAAGAGTTACAGTAGCTGTTACCGTTAGAGGGGAAAGGGAACTGCTGCTCAGAATGGGTAGCTTGCGTAATAAGCTCACCTGGCTGGAAAGTGATGGCACCAGGATTTGAAACTAAGCAGTTTGATTATACAGCCCTTCTCTTAACACCGTGGTAACCACTGCTTCCTTATAGTCTCTGCCAGTAATAAGTACTCAGATTTTGAGTGATTTAGATATCCTTTTTACTAAATAGATAAAATAGAAAGAAAAAAAGTTCATTTTTAGTATGGACACTGGATGAGACCTTCAATATGATACAGTACTGTTGTGGAGTGTGTATGTTTTCCCTGAGTAGAATATATCATCTTAGTATCTGTTACAACTTTCTCAGCTACTTTGTTATATGTTTAAAATACAAATCAGATATTTTAAAATTTGGCTTATATTTTTGTAGTAATTGTTGACGGATTAATAGCCAACACATCCGTGTGCTCTTAAAAGACTTGTAGGTAACAAGAGAAAAAAATACATTGAACTACATCAAAATCTAAAATTTTCACGCATCAAAAGATACAGTAAGTAGAGTGAAAAGGCAGCCCACAGAATGGGAGAATGTATTTGCAAATCCTATGTCTGATAAAAGGGTAATATCTAGAATGTAGAAAGAACTATAACGTGGGGTGCCTGGGTGGCTCAGTGGGTTAAGCGTCTGACTTCAACTCAGGTCATGATCTCACAGTTCTTGAGTTTGAGTCAGACTTTTTGACTTTTGCTTTTGTTTCTTGTGCTTTTGGTGTCATATCCAAAAAGTTGTTACCAAGACCAATGTCAAGGAGCTCTTTGCCTATATCTTTTTCTAGGAGTTTTATGGTTTCAGGTCTTAAGTTTAAGTCTCCATTCCATTTCAAGTTAATTTTTTTTTAACATTTATTCATTTTTGAGAGACAGAGTACATGAGCTGGGGAGGGGCAGAGAGAGGGGGATACACAGGATTTGAAGCAGGCTCCAGGCTCTGAGATGTCAGCACAGAGCCCGATGTGAGGCTTGAACCCATGAACTGTGAGATCATGACCTGAGCCAAAGTCGGATGCTTAACCAACTGAGCCACTCAGTCGCCCCTTTAAAAAAATTTTTTTAATGTTTATTTATTTTTGAGAGAAGCGGAGCACAAGTTGGGGAGAGGCAGAGAGAGAGGGAGACACAGAATCCAAAGCAGGCTCCAGGCTCTGAGCTGTCAGCACAGAGTCCGACACGGGAGTTTAAACCCACAAACCGTGAGATTATGACCTGAACCAAAGTCATATGCTTAACCGACTGAGCCACCCAGGTACCCCACAAGTTAATTTTTATGAGTGGTGTAATCTAGGGGGTCCAATTTCATTTTTCCATATGTGATCATCAGTTTTTCTAGCACCATTTATTGAAAAGGCTGTTCTTTCCCCAGTGAGTATTCTTGGCTCCCCTGTCAAATATTAGTTGACTATACATGTGGGAGTTTGTTTCTGGACCCTATTCTGTGCCTTGATCTATGTGTCTGTTTTTATGCCTTATCATACTGTTTTTTTTTTTTTTTTAACTTTATTTATTTTGAGAGAGAGCATGTGCACATGAGAGTGGGGGAGGGGGCGGGGAAGAGGGAGGGAGAGAGAGAATCTTAAGCAGGCTCTGTGCTGCTTGATCTCAAGAACTGTGAGATCATGACCTGAGCCCTAATCAAGGGTTGGACACTTAACAAGCTGAGCCACCCCAGGCGCCTCTCATACTGTTTTAATTACTCAAGCTTTGTAGTATAGTTTGAAATCAGGAAGTATAGTACCTCCAGCTTTGTTCTTTCTTAGGATCGCTTTGGCTATCCTGAGTTGTAGTTTTGCAAGATGAAAAGAATTCTGTGGATGGATGATGGTGATGGTAGCCCAGCATTGTGAATGTACTTAATGCCACTAACCTGTACACTTAAAAATGGTTAAGATGGTAAATTTTGTTATGTTTATCTTACCACAGTTACAATTTTTTTTAAGTTTAATTTATTTTGTTGGGGGGGTGGGGGAAGGACGGGGAGAGAGAGGGAGAGACAGAATTCCAAGCAGACTCCACACCACCAGCACGGAGCCTGATGTAGGGCTCCAACTCATGAACTGTGAGATCATGACCTGAGCCAAGATCAAGAGTCAGACACTTAACTGACTGAGCCACGCAGGCACCCCACCACTGTTGTAATTTTTTAGAAAATACAGTAGAAAAAAAAGAGATACGTAGCTGTGTTTTTAAGTTTTCATAGAAACATAATTACCTAGGAGTATGTCACTTAACTTTCTTGTTCCTTTTCTTTTTAATGTGTTCTAGCATCCATGAGTATGTTTTCTGATTTCCTGCAGTCTTACTTGAAGCACTCTTCAAATACGGTTTTTGACCTTGTAGAAGAATATGAAAACATCTGTAATAGTCAGGTAAGTTACTTTCACTCCATTGTTGGTCAAACTTCAGTACTCTTAGTTTTTTGAACAGCATCAACCTGTGAATTTCCATACTGTATTTAAGGGGGGAGATGTCTTAAGGGTGTAGTGGCAGGGGTAGCATGGTTGGGAGGTTAGCCAGGGCAGCTCTGCTTTTTGCTTATTGAAGGTCCATATGAGATTTCTTTGGGAAACCGAAGGATTCTGCTACTTAAAAAAAAAGGAGAATCTAGAATATACAAAGAACTCTTTAAACCCAATAATTAGAAAATGAACATCCAATTAAAAAAACGGACAAAACACATTAACAGACACCTCACCAGAGAAAATCTACAGATGGCAAAAAAGCATGTGAAAAGGTGTTCAACATCATATGTCACCGTGGAATTGCACATTAAAATCATGAGATGTCATACGCCTAGTAGAATGGCAAAGGTCCCCAACACCTATCAATACCACACGCTGGCAAGGATGTGGAGCAGCAATCACTCTCATTCGTTGTTGGTGGGAATGCAAAACGGTAGAGTCACTTTGCAAGGCACTTTCTCAGTTTCTTAGAAACCTGAACATAGTCTTATCATATGATTCCACAACATTCATACTGTGGTATTTACCAAAACAAGTTAAAAACTTAGGCCCACACAAAAACCTACATATAAATGTTTATAGCAGCTTTATTTGTCATCGCCTAAATTCAGAAGCAACCAGGTTGTCTTTTAGTAAGCGAATGGATAAATCAACTGTGTGTATCTAGACAATGGAATATTGTTTAATGCTAAAAAGAAATGAGCCATCAAGCCATGAAAAGACAAGGATGAACCCTAAGTGCATATCAGTAAGCTAAAGAAACCAATTCAAAAAGGCTACATATTACATGAATCCAACTAAACAATATTCTGGAAAAGGCAAAACTTTGGAGAGAGTGAAAAGATCAGTGGTTCCCAGAGGGTGGGGGAGTATAAGGATGAAAAGTAGAACCTGGTAGATGTTTAGGGGAGTGAAACTGTATGAGATAATAGTGGTGGATACATGTCATTTATGTCAAAACCTGTAGAATATACAACACCAAGAACGAACCCTTATGTAAACTATGGACTTTGGATGATAATGACATGTCAGTGAAGGTTCATGGTTGTAACAAATGTTCCACTCTGGTGCTGGATCCTGATAGGCAGAAAGCGATGGGAACTCTGTACTTTCCACTCAGTTTTGCTGTAAACCTAAATCTGCTCTAAAACATTAAGTCTGTTTTTTTAAAAAGGAAGAGGAAGAGCATTTGGCTGGCTCAGTTGGAAAAGCATGTGACTCTTGATCCTTAGGGTCATCAGTTCAAGCCTCATGTTGGGTGTAGAGATTACTAAAAAAATAAGCAAATAAATAAATGGACTTTATTATATTCAAGAATGATTACAATATAATAGCCAACATTTTTTAATCGTTTAATATTGTTTCAATAATCAATCTCTGAATTGTTCCATTATAAAAGCAGTAACTTCATTAAATAACTGAAGCAGTAACAGTCACTTAGTGAATTACTAGAGTTAGGGTTCCAATAGAAAATAATGAGAAGTACTGATAACACTTTTATTAAACACTGGCCTTAAGACAAAAGTAACATTATTTTGTGAGTACTTTTTAAAGAGAGGGAAAAGGTGTTGTGGTGGTAATGATTCTTCATGTTCTGAATGAGAGCCATTCTGTGTCTGAATTTCACTTCAGAAGATTAAGAGGTACTGTTCAAAACCTTTGAGAAAGGTTTCCTTTACCCTAGATTCTTAAACCTTCTGATAAATAATTTTGTGTGTGTTTCTGGGGCGAACATCCATGCTGTTCGTTAGATTTTCACATAATGCCTCAACCTGAAAAAGGTTAAGAACTCTGGTTTTAGAACAAGGAGGGGACTTTGGTTAAGTTGTGGTTAGCAATGACAGTGTTTTAGTACCAATCTTAAAATATTTTTCTTGATTTGATATATGGTATAAATTTTTCAGGCATAGATTGAAGATAACTTTATTTTCAATTTTCATTGCTATGCTGTTAGTCCATGTTATCATTTTGTCAGGAATAGGTTAGATTTGGTTTATCTTCTGGTTAGATATAGGTTAGATTTGTCAGGAATAGGTTAGATTTAGCTTATAAAAGAAGAAAAAATGTATCCATGGCTGTTCTTGTTTAATCTGAAATTTGGAGTATATTAAACTTTTACATATATACTCACATAAACACACCTTACTTCAAATTAAGATCGTTTCGAGTGGGAATGTTATATTTCCATTCAATTTAAAAAAGGCAATAGATAGGAAAAATTCATACTGTGTGTGTGTGTGTGTGTGTGTGTGTGTGTGTGTGTGTGTGTGTGTGTTTAGTTTTAGAGCTGTGCACTTGAAGAATACGCAGTTATAGCTCAGAATGATAGAAAACCTCTTTACATCTGTGTCTTTACGTTAGGTGAATATACTGAGTAAAATAGTGAGCCGAGCAACACCTGGACTTCAGAAGTTCTCAAAAACAGCCAGTATGCTCTGGCTTCTTCAACAGGAGATGGTCACATGGAGGCTGCTGGCTTCTCTGTATAGGTAAAGTTGTGTAGGCCTCATAAGTGAAATAAACACAAGGTAACCAATAGGCAAATTAATTTAAACATGGTTTGTCTTTTTAATGTTTATTTATTTTACGGGGGTGGGGGGGAGAGAGAATGAGAGAGAGAGAGAGAGAGAGAGAGAGAGAATCCCAAGCAGGCTCCACGCTGTCAGCACAGAGCCTGACATGGGGCTCCGTCCTAAGAACTGTGAGATCATGACCTGAGCCACCCAGGCCCCCAAATAGGCAAATTAATTTAAAAGTTAGAGTAGGATGTGTGGAAATAGGTTCTACTATCTTTGGTACTTACTGTTTCTAATGCCTCATCATTAGATGATTATCAGGAGTGAGTTAGGAGGGAAGAGGGGAATATTAGATCAAAAAGCTGGTAGCTCCCAAAAATAAGATCAGAAAGTACTGAAAATACTGCAGTACTTAGGATAGACAAGAAAAAGAACTCTGCTTTGGATTCTGTGTCTCCCTCCCTCTCTGCCCCTCTCCTGCTCATTCTCTCTCTCTCAAAAATAAATTAACAGTAAAAAATTTTAAAGAAAAGGAACTGAAAAATAGACTTTATATAAAGTGGCAGTTTGAAAGAAGTTAACCAAATATTCCTTCTCTCAGATGTTCAGTGGTTTTGCCTCTCATTCTGCTGCTTTCTCACTGTGATGAGAAAATCCCGAAAGAAAATTAGATTGTATAATTTTTGCCATGTGAAAACAATTATATTAGAAAGTTCAGTGTGTGCCTTAGCGGGTAGCCAGGAAAGGCTTTGCAGTGTCTGTTTTTAGTAAATATCAGATTTGCTCAGATGTCAATATCCGATCCAGAAGGTACTTACTACTTGTATCTTTGTTTCAAAAGAATGATTAAGTTTATTGGAAGCTCAACTTGTTTACGCTGGAGAGAATGTAGGTTTGTGTATATATATAGTTTAAAAGGCGATTTCATATATTTATGCAATTTAAACCTTTTTCATTTTGTTATTTTTCCTCAGAGACAGAATACAGTCTGCATTAGAAGATGAAAATATGTTTGTACTTAGTGTAAGTTTAAGATTAATTTTTTTCCTTTATAAATGTTTAAAACTTAAAATGGTTTTTAATAATAGGATTTGATTTCTGACCCTCCATCTTGAGTTTCTTCATTTAAAAAATTTTACAAGTAAAAGATACAATCTCATAAAGTAATCAAATATTAATTTATATTATAGGGTAAAAGGTAAAAGTCCTCTTTTATCCCTTACTGTTCTAACAATTTGCGACCACTTTTCTGTGCATCTTTATATGTATATATACACACGGTTGTGTGTGTGTGTGTGTGTGTGTTTTAATGTTTACTTATTTTGAGAGAGTGTGTGCACACGAGAGGGAGAGAGTATGTGTGTGACAGGGGGGAGAGAGTATCTCAAGCATGCTGTCAGCACAGAGTTCCAGTTTGGGGCTCAAAATCAAGAGTCAGAGGCTTATCTGACTGAGCCACACAGGCGCCCCATGGGTTTGTTTTATTTTTTTAACATATAGTATGATTTCATTTATACATTATACTAAGAGTTTCTTTTTTATTTTTTTTTTTATTTTTTTTTTTAAATTTTTTTTTTCAACGTTTTTTATTTATTTTTGGGACAGAGAGAGACAGAGCATGAACAGGGGAGGGGCAGAGAGAGAGGGAGACACAGAATCGGAAACAGACTCCAGGCTCCGAGCCATCAGCCCAGAGCCTGACGCGGGGCTCGAACTCACGGACCGCGAGATCGTGACCTGGTTGAAGTCGGACGCTTAACCGACTGCGCCACCCAGGCGCCCCCTAAGAGTTTCTTTTTTAATCACCAATATTTGTTTTTTCTGTCAGTTCATGTAGGTTTACCTTATTTTTTCATAATATGCCAGAACTGAAATTTTTCAGACATTCTGATAGACATATTTAGGTTGTTTCCACTATTTCTGCTGTAGCAATCAGTAAGGCAGTGAACATTCTAAATCGTATTTATCTATGTATTTCAATATTTCCTACATTTCTGGAAGTGAAATTGGGTCAAAATTTGATAGATTGTCATCTTGCCTTCCTAATGCAGTGTACTAACAATGGGTGAAAATGCTTCCTCTAACTCATTTGATGTTGCCAATTGGAGATTAGGTGTGTCACTTTAATGTGTATGTTATCGATTATTAGCAAGGTGGAGTGTTCTTCATTTTTAAAAAAACATTTTTTTTTAATGTTTATTTATTTTTGAGAGACCGAGTGCTAACAGGGGAGGGTCAGAGAGAGAGGGAGACACAGAATCTGAAGCAGGCTCCAGGCTCTGAACTGTCAGCACAGAGCCCGACACGGGGCTCAAACCCAGGAACCATAAGATCTAGACCTGAGCTGAAGTCGGACGCTTCACCAACTGAGCCACCCAGGCACCCCTAGTATTCTTCATTCTTAAGCCTTAATATTCTTTTTTTTTTTTTTCAACGTTTATTTATTTTTTTTGGGACAGAGAGAGACAGAGCATGAACGGGGGAGGGGCAGAGAGAGAGGGAGACACAGAATCGGAAACAGGCTCCAGGCTCCAAGCCATCAGCCCAGAGCCTGACGCGGGGCTTGAACTCACAGACCGCGAGATCGTGACCTGGCTGAAGTCGGATGCTCAACCGACTGCGCCACCCAGGCGCCCCAAGCCTTAATATTCTTACATGAATTCTGTAATCATACACTTTGCTCATTTTCCAATTATTGTTTTCTCTTGTATATGTTAAAGATAGTCCTCCTTTTACTTGTTCAGTTTTGTTTAAGGGGTCTTTGTCAAGTAGACATTCCCATTTTTATATGATCACATCTGTGAAGTTTTCCTTGATCATTCATTATCTTGTGTCTTGTTAAGGAAAGCCCTTGGATTGTAAAATTTTATTACCTATCAACTTCTGGTATGTAGAATGAAAGAGTTTCAAGGTTTTATTATTTTTTTCAAATTTTTATTTAAATTCTCCTTAGTTAACATATGGTGTAATAATTGTTTTCAGGAGTAGAATTGAGTGATTCATCACTTATGTATAATACCCAGTGCTCCACACAGTTTTGTCCTTAATGGCCAGCACCCATTTAGCCCACCCCCACCCAAGAGTTTAGAAGTTTTTAAATGTTCACTTTCTGATAATGTCACATGATTGCATCCTGCCCTTTACTATGATTTTTTTTGCTTGTTTCATTTTGTTCTGTGTTTTGTTTTCCCTAAACATCTCTGAGGAAGTAGAGTTTTAAAATTCCACGAAGAGCTAAAGAATGAAAGTATCAAGAACAGCTGCAGATTGATCTAGCAGTTTGAAATTTGCTTAAGAAAAATTTTCACACATGAATGTACAGATCTGCTGTGTGGTTAAATGTTTATGGGTAATTGAATACATGTCAGGTTCACCTTTTCCTTTCTATTAAAATAATATTCTTAGAACATCTTTTTTTTTCTTTCTTTAAATAATTTTTTTAATAGGCTCTTAATGCCAGTGAGAAAGTGGTGGTGGAAACATTATTTCAGAGAGATCCACTTGTCCGACAAAGTCAGGTAAGATTAGAATTTTAAAATATTTTTTTATGAAGCATGGAGAAAAGGTAAATGACACACAAAGAACTGAAACCTTTTTAAATTTAAAACTTAAAAAAACTGTTTTTCTTTTTGATGTTTTTGCTTACAGTTAAAAGGAGTTAAGAACCTTGTTCTTCAGTTTTCAAATGAATAGCCCTAGCATTTCCAGGAATAGCTTTTTAAGAACTGTATTATTCCTATAGAACATTTCATTCTTTTGCTATGTTTATGTATCTTAAAAAAGCAAAAATAGTGGTTGGAAAAATTGTTAGTTGGTATTTTTTAATCAGAAACATTTTGAATTAAGGATGGAAGTACCATTTCAAGTAAAACAGTAACAGATTTTATAGTTAATGGTCTTTTTTTTTTTTTTTTTCCTTTCCTAGCTGGTGGTGGATTGGCTAGAGAGCATTGCCAAAGATGAAATTGGAGATTTTTCTGATAACATTGAGTTCTATGCAAAATCAGTTTATTGGTAAGTTACTAAACGCTTATTCTTGAAGTCACTCAGTGTTGGTTTTGTTTGTTTATCTTTCAGCAAATATTTAAATTCAGTCTGTCAGCAAAGCAGACAAAAACCCTGCCTTTATGGTGTTGACATTATTTAAGGGAGTTAGACCACAAATAAATAGCCTGTTGGGCAATTAGAGCTTTGAAAAAAAGAGAGTTGATGGATAGAAGATGACAGTGGGTACAACTTTAAATAGAAGAGGTAATCAGAACAGGCCTCTTCTAAGGAAGTAACAGGTAATGAGTGAGAGGAGGCAAAACATGCAGAAATTTGGGAGACAAGTTGTTCCAGACAGGAACAGAAACTGCAAAGATCCTGAAAACAAACTATTTATGCAAGGAGGCCAGTCTGAACACAGCAAAGGAAAGTATGGTAGGAAATGAGATTGAAGAGAGTCAACTCATATGGGACTTTTATAGGCAGGCTAGGGTAAGGCTGTGGGACCTTATTTTAAATGTAATTTGATTATCAAGAAGATACTTCTGTTATGTTTCTAGCTACTTGTGCTTTTTTGAAAAACTTTGGTCACTACATCCTTTAATACTTCTAAATTATTTTAGGACCTTGAAACCAAAAAGCATCCCTAAGTTAAAGGGACAGTTTATATTAAGACTTGAAGAAACTGTTCAGATTGCATTTGAATTCAGTAACATTATGCCTGTACAAAGTCTGCAGGTCAATTATTATATCTTTTCTGTGCTTAACTAGGAAATTAGTGCTATTCAGTGGTTGTCAAAAATTAAATCTTGAGTAGTTGTGATTTTTCTGGGAGAAAGAAATTTTCATTTAAAGTTGAAAAAGTTAAGGTAAATGTCTTCGCACATTTTTTATGAGTTAGTCATAACTCATAACAGATCATATTCTGATCAGTGGAACAGAATAGAACTGTAAAACGGACCCACACTTAGATGGTCAGTTAGTGTTCAATAAAGGCATCTAAGCAATCCAATGAGGGAATGAATGTCTTTTCAACAAACCTTGCAGAAAAATGAGATATCATGCAAAAAAACACCTCCCTCACACCATACCCAATATTTAATTCAAGATGGATCATAAAAGCTAAAACCACAGAGCTTTTAGAGGAAAACATAGGATATCTTTGTGACTTGTGGATAGGCAAGAGTAAGAAAGATCATAGGAAGCAATAATTGGGAAAGATTGATTCGATTTCATAAAAATGAAAAACTACTCATTAAAGACATCATTAAGAAATGAGAGGGATGAGCCACAGACTAGAAGAAAAGTGTAAGACTTGTAGCTGATAAGAGAACAACTCAATAATAAAAATATAATGTAGTAAAAGAAAAAAGGGCGGGGGACAAAGATTTGAACAGATAAGCTCACAAAAGCAGACAGATGAGTGGCCAATAAAGACATGAAAACATGTTTAGCATCGTTAGTCATCTGAGCTAAAATGCCTCTTTTTTTTTTTTTTTTTTTAATGGGGCGCCTGGGTGGCGCAGTCGGTTAAGCGTCCGGCTTCAGCCAGGTCACGATCTCGCGGTCCGTGAGTTCGAGCCCCGCGTCAGGCTCTGGGCTGATGGCTCGGAGCCTGGAGCCTGTTTCCGATTCTGTGTCTCCCTCTCTCTCTGCCCCTCCCCCGTTCATGCTCTGTCTCTCTCTGTCCCAAAAATAAATAAAAACGTTGAAAAAAAAAAATTAAAAAAAAAAAATATTTATTTATTTTGAGAGAGAGCGAGCAAGCGAGCATGAGTGGGGGAGGGGCAGAGAGAGAGAGAGAGGGAGACACAGCATCCGAAGCAGGCTCCAGGGTCTGAGCTGTCAGCACAGAGCCTGACATGGGGCTTGAACCCACGAACCTCAAGATCGTGACCTGAGCCGTAGTCGGTCGCTTATCCGACTGAGCCACCCAGGTGCCCCTAAAATGCCTCTTTATATTTAGCATTTTTGCCTGATTTTCTGAGTTTGTACTCTCTTTTTCTACTTTGACTTGATTTTATTTCCTTAAGTAAACATATTAAAGTTACTCCTTTTAAAAATGTTATATTTTTTCTTGCAGGGAAAATACTCTGCATACCCTGAAGCAGCGGCAGCTGCCTTCTTATATAGGAAGTGTCCGTCCCCTTGTCACTGAATTGGTAAGTTTCTTTGAAATGAAAGTTGTCTTCAAGGTTTTGTGTTTGTTTTTATTTTTATTTTTATTTTTTTATTTATTTTTGTGTGTGTGTGTGTTTGTTTTTTAAAGGCTGAGAATTTTCTTCATAGGGATCCTTGTTTTGGTTTCCCAAAGATTTGTATATACTGTTTACCACTAACTACTTGGTTGCCTTTGAATTTGATGGAATGTATTTGAACATTTGAACCTATTGCCTATGAATTATAAATTGTAAAAGAAGGTAGAGAAAGTGACTTGCCAGCTTTAAAAACAAATTAATTTTGGTCTTACAGTAAGGTTTGACTCTTCAACTTTAAAGTGATGACTCATGAAGCCTCTTACATAATAAAAAGTGGCGGGGGGGGAGGAGAGGGGAGCTTTGAATAAGCTTGAGGTTAGAAAGGCCATTCTAGGATATGAGTAATAGGAATAACAATAGATTTGAAAAGAACAGGAGTCTAATTCTTGTAGAAATAAAGAAAGAGAGCTTTGTGACAGGTGGAAACATGTGCACTAAATGTTTATAATGAAAAGTAGGAGAAGTAAGTAACAGATGGAAAAATTGATAGAATTCTTTGGGAGCAAAAGTGGTTTTGATGAAAATTGTTTGGAAGCTACTGGAAGAACTTGAAATAAATCATAGCTAAATCACCCTGTAGCAAACAACTAAAAATCATTTACTTTTAACATGTGGAAAGTGGTGATTTCCTTTTTGCCAGAAAGAGACCATGTTCCAAAACTGAATGATTGTATCGGTCCACAAAATACTTGTGAAAGTAGCCATTTCACCTATAATGTACTTTATTTTCTGAATTGATATATTACCATACATAAGAGTAGCATTTAAAATAAGAGTCACATTAAAATAGTTTTTCAGTTAGGGGCACCTGGCTCGCTCAGCTGGTTAAGCATCCGACTCTTGGTTTTAGCTCAGGTCATGATCTCACAGTTCGTGGGGTTGAGCCCTGCGTCAGGCTCTGTGCTGACAGCAGGGTGCCTGCTTGGGATTCTCTCCCTCTCTCTTTGCCCCTCCCCTGTTCGTGCATACGCGTGCTCTCTTAAAATAAATAAACGTTTTCAAAAACTAAAATAGTTTTTCATTTAAAATTCATCATGAAGACCACATGTGATATTTGCTGCAAAAGTGAGGACAATATGTTATCCCAAATGTTTAAAGGCACATTTCTTTATCCATGAAAAATAATAGGTGGGAATAAACTGTTCTAGGTAGATTTATTTATTAGAAATCTGTTCTTGAAAAATTATTTTATTGGACATCAGTGTGTTTTATATGGCCTTAATCCCACTATGGCTCTCCTCTCATGTGAGAAGCACTTTCAAGTCATAGAATGTATTACTCTTCCTTCAGTGTTTCCTCTGTGCTCATTCTCCATCTAGACCTAATTCTGTTTAGGATTAACTTGGAGGTACAGTTGCTACAACAGGCTACAGCTCATGTTGTAGCATTTTTAAGAGTTGCCTGGTTTGGCTGGCATTGTTTCTGCCTTGTCTGACTGAAGTATGTACCTTGGTGGGCCAACAGTCTTTTTTGAATGGGCAGCAGACAGTTCTATGGCTCTCTGGAATGCTTGTGTGATACTTCACTCCCTTTGTTACTTAACTAAATTGTAAATAAACTTATTTCAGTATATAAACTCGAGAGTTTAATCATCTCTTGGGGATGTTTAAAATGTATGTGGGTACAAAGAATTTATTGTTATTTATTTATTTGTTTGTTTGATAGGACCCTGATGCTCCCATTAGACAGAAAATGCCCCTTGATGATCTGGATAGAGAAGATGAAGTCAGATTACTCAAATATCTTTTCACTCTAATCCGTGCTGGAATGACAGAAGAGGTAAGTCATATACACCCTGCTAGTTCAGTTTCAGAAGTCATAGACTCTTTCAGTTGGAAAGGACCTTTGTGACTACCTCGTATGTCTCCTCGATGCTGTAATCTCTGCCACATTATTTCTGGATCTACTTTGTGTTTGAACATTTCCAGTGATAAGAAACACATTACTTCAGAAAGCAGTGCATTGTAGTTTATGCAACTCTAATAGAAAATCTTTTGTAAGAAGTCAGACTTTGCCTTCCCAAATTGTACTGCATACCCTAGGCATATCCCCATTATTTTTAGTTCTGATTTTTAAGAGTTAAGAATGAGTCTGACCCTAATTGCTCTTCTAGGTGACACTGTTTACTTGTGAAAACTACAGTGGCCCTCAGACTTCTTCCTTTTAATTTCATGTTTTAAAATCTCTTTTGTTGGGAGGGTGCCCGGATGGCTTAGTCAGTTAAGCATCTGACTTTTGGTTTAGGCTCAGGTCATGATCTTGTGGGTTTTTGAGTTCAGGCCCTATGTGCCGGGCTCTGCACTGGCAGCATGGAGCCTGCTTGGGATTCTCTCTCTCTGCCCCTCCCCACACTTGCATTATCTCTGTTTCTCTCAAAATAAATAAACTTAAAAAAAAAAAAAAGATCTTTTGTGATAGTGAAGATCTTCTATAGAGAATGTTTAGTATCTAATTAGACAACATACTGGATGGCTTTGCTGACTCTTGAGGACATCCAATGCCTAGGAGCTCCAAGCTTACGGTAATAGGTTGTACCTATTTTGCAGTCTCTTTGGCAGTGTTCTTTAGATAGACATATGTTCAAACTATTATAAGTTCTTGTAGTAATAAGTGGTAATAAGCATCATTCCTTTTTTTTTTTATTTTTTTTAACGTTTATTTATTTTCGAGACAGAGAGAGACAGAGCATGAACGGGGGAGGGGCAAAGAGAGAGGGAGACACAGAATTGGAAGCAGGCTCCAGGTTCTGAGCCATCAGCCCAGAGCCCGACGCGGGGCTCGAACTCACGGACCGTAAGATCGTGACCTGAGCTGAAGTTGGACGCTTAACCGACTGAGCCACTCAGGCGCCCCTCTTTTTAATTTTTTAATGTTTATTTTTTAGAGAGAGAGAGACAGAGCATGAGTTGGGTAGGGAAGAAAGAGAGGGAGACACAGAATCTGAAGCAGCCTCCAGGCTCTGAACTGTTTGTACAGAGCCTGACGCAGGGCTTGAACCTGCGAATCATGAGATCATGACCTGAGCCAGAGTCAGACACTTAAACGACTGAGCCACCCAGGTGCCCCTCTTTTTTTTTTTCCCAATTAAGAAAAGAAGTGTTTATTACATACTAATTTATTCAGAAAATAGTTAAGTTCCAGCCACTCTGCCAGGTGGTACGGAAAATAACTAGGAATCATGGTGGCAAATAGGGATGTATTTTAAAAAACAGAAAACAAAAACATGATCACATTACTGAAGGTTTGAAAAACAAAAACTTTCAAGGTCCCACTGCCTTTACAAAACCATAGATAATGGGGTTTTTCTTCTTATTTTTTACTTCTAGCATTCTTTTTTTTCTTAGAGCTAGAAAGAGCTTCAGTATAGTCCATGTTTTCCAGTGGTCTCATTTACAAGCAAACAGTAATACAACACTGAAACTTGGAGAAGTTTGGTGACTTTCAGGGTCACAGAATCAGTGAAATAATCAAGGCTGGAATCCAAGGCTGTGCTCTCAGTTCAGTGCCTATTCTATTACAATGTGGTCACTCTGGCTGTACCACTCACTGTCTGTGTGTCCGTGAGTAAGCTAATCACCTTTGTGCCACGATTTTCTCATCCATTGAACAGGCACAGAATTAGCACCTCTCTTTGGGTTCATATGAGAATCAAATGAGATAATTGCTGTGAAGTATCTAGCACATTGTCTGGCTTACAGTAAATATTCAGTAAATGAGAACTTTCATTATTAACATTTTCATCTTACATATGATGAAAATTCTTTTTCTTTTTTCCTTTTTACCTTTTGACCCCCTTCATCCATTTCTCCCACTCCCAACCTCTGGCAACCACCAATCTGTTCTCTGTATTTATGATCATGTTTTGTTGTTTATTTTTTTAATTGCACGTATAATAAGAGAGGTCCTATGGTATTTGACTTAGTCTGACTTCACTTAGCATAATGTCCTCTAGGTCCATCCATGTTGTTGCAAATGGCAAGATTTCATTCTTCTTTGAAAGATATTCCATTGTGTATGTGTACTGGTATATGTATATACACCACATCTTTTTATCCATTCATCTGTCAGTGAACGCTTATGTTGTTTCTATGTTTTGGCTACTGTAAATAATACTGCAGTGAACATGAAGGTGTATATATCTCTTCAAGTTAGTGTTTCTATTTTCTTTGGATAAATACTAGAAGTGGAATTGCTGGGTTGTAGGGTAGCTCTATTTTTAACTTTTTGAGGAACCTCCTCATTGGTTTTGGTGTTTTGTTTATTTTGTTTGTTTGTTTGTTTTTGAGAGAGAGAGGGAGCAAGTGAGCTAGGGGCAAAGAGAAAAGTGGGGCTCATCCCAAGCGGCGCTCATGTTATACCTGATGCGGGGCTCGTGCTCACTTGAAGCAGGACTGTAGTTCACCTGATACGGGACTTGAACTCATGAACCATGAGATCATGACCAGAGCTGAAGTCAGATGCTTAATGACTGAGTCACCCAGGGGCCCTCCTTATTGTTTTCCTCAGTGGCTGCACCAGTTTATGTTCCCACCAACAGTGCACAAGGGTTCCCTTTTCTTCACATCCTCACCAACACTTGTTATTTACTATCTTCTGACAAGACCTGTCTTTTGAACATACCTCTTTTGAACATAATTGTAATCATAGTATACATTAAGGTTTTTTAATAACTTTATTTAGATACAATTCACCTACCGTACAATACATCCATTTAAAATATACAGTTCAGGTGCGCCTGGGTGGGTCAGTCAATTAAGCATTCAACTCCGGGTCAAGTCATGATCTCGCGACTTGTGGGTTTGAGCCTCGTGTCGGGCTCTGTGCTGACAGCTCAAAGCCTGTAGCCTGCTTCGGATTCTGTGTCTCCCTCTGTCTCTCTGCCACTCCCCTGCTCACCCTCTGGCTGTTTCTTTGTCAAAAATAAAATAAACATTAAAAAGATTTTTTTAAATCTACAATTCAGTAGTTGGGCATATTGCATTATTCATTTTTTTTCTCTGTGGTAAAACATAGATAACACCATTTGTCGTTTTAACCATTTTTAGTGTACATTTCAGTGCCATTAATTGCATTTCCAGTTTTGTGAAACCATTACCACTATCTATTCCCAAAACCTTTTCATCACACCAGACAGAAACTCTGTAACATTGTGTAATAACTCCCCGTTTCTCCCTTCCCTCAGTCCTTGATAACCTCTGATCTACTTTCTGTCTCTCTGAATTTGCCTATTCGAGCTATTTCATGCAAGTGGAGTCATGCAATATTTGTTCTTTTGTATCTAATTTATTTTACTTAGAAAAATGTTTTCAAGATTCTATATTCAGTTTTTATCCTTCCTTTTTTAGATAGCATATCAAAACATTTCCGCATAGCTTTCATTATGTTTAATGGCTATAAATCCAGAATGATGTTTTGGGGTATGATATTCTTTAGTTACATTAATCGGGTTCTCTAGGTTCAAGTGGTAGAAGCCCAACTCAAGTTACTTACATGGGGAAGAATTGATTGGCTTGTGGAACAGGGAAGTCTGTGGGGTCATAATCTGGTTTTAAGCAGGATCCAGGGATGGTATTGGGACACTGTCTCTTTCCCAGGCTCTTGGCCCTGTCCTCCTTTCTGTGGCTTCATTCTCAAGAAGCCGCTCCTTGTATCTCTGATGGCCCCCAGCAGCTCCAGACTTGCATCCTCCTGCCAGCTAGCAATTCCAGCAAAAGGAGTGTGTCCCTTTGCCAGTATTTCCAGCAAGAGTCCTAGGAGTGATTCTTGTTCGATCACATGCCTAATCTTAGCATTTGGAGGTGGGATCGTAGGATCTTGCCCAAACCATATGAAGTAAATGACGAAGAGATGGTTCCTAAAGAGGTAGTCTCTCTATCTCACTGATGTATCTTGCTGGTTACTCTAAGTTCATCTGATTCATCACAGTTCACACAAATATCAGTGGGCTGAATGAGCACTAGCACCCTGTCGTTATAGAGACTGACTGTTTTTATAATACTTGAAGTCAAGGGTCATCAACCTCTTTAGCCCCATTTGTCTCTAGCAGAATTAAATGCCTGTGAGCCCCATGGGAGCCTCCTCTGCAAGCCCAGAACCAAAGAGCAAAGGGTGGCAAAGTGAAATGCCATGACTAGTTGTTAGTTGTCTGCATCTCCCTTTGAAGTATCATGCTTTAAGTTACCTAATCCTGATATGTATTGCTTGTACTTTTCTGTAAGGCACAGTGCTTTTCCAGTATCACACTTGGTTATAGGACTGACTGCTCTTTTTCTGTTTCTAAAGGCACAACGACTCTGTAAACGTTGTGGTCAGGCATGGAGAGCTGCGACACTTGAAGGCTGGAAACTCTATCATGACCCTAATGTTAATGGAGGTATTTTAGTAGATTTTATTCTGAGAATTTAATCTCTGGGTATGTATTTAGCTCTAAATGCCAATCTTTGTGAAGCACAGCTTTCGTTTTTAGAAATTGTTGAAATAAGGAGTTCTATATTTTATACTATAAATTTTATTTCTTTTACTGTTTTATAGGAACAGAATTAGAACCTGTGGAAGGGAATCCATATAGAGTGATTTGGAAAATAAGTTGTTGGAGAATGGCAGAAGATGTAAGATATTTACTGATACTCATTTTTACTCTAATTAATTGAAGGCCTGCTGAAGGTGCTTTGAAACATTCCGAGTAGTGTAAGACTAAAGTTTCTGTTTTCAAAAAACTTCTGATCAAATTGAAGAATAGGGATGGTCAGGCTTAACTACTAATCAAACACTGATAAAAGATGAAAATATGAAAGAGGTACCAAATGAGTTCAGAGAATAAACATTTGGGCTAACCTGGCTTCCCAGGAGAGAGAACTGAATTGCACTTTAAAAAATTACTAGGATTTTGAGTTGTTGGGTGTGAAAAAAAGAGGAAGGAATTCTAGGTAGGATGTATAGGGTGGACAACTCAAGGGAGGTAGGTCTACCAGGTTGGAACAGAAGGCTCACAAAAGAATTACAGTCAGTCCTATTATGATATCACGTGACTTGTGCATTCCTAAAAAATCACTACAGCATGCAAAATCATGCAAAAAATCCACAGGGCTTTTGGGGAAAATGGAGTTGAGAGCACAATACTAAAAAATTCTCAGTGATACATAAAAGGGTAAAAACTCAATAAAGCACTGTTAAACAGGAAATACACAAATGCTACAATAACTACAGCATTTTACCTTGAAAAAGCACTGAAGTTTACTTGTGGAATTGAGGGTCAGAGGGTTGCAGCTTGTGAGTTACTGTGAAGTATAGAAGGAGGTCAGCTGAAATCAATCAAACTGAAAATTGTCACACTCAATATGGATGAGTTTAGCTTATAACGCATGTAATGAAGTGAGGTAGTAAGTAGATGTTTGAGGTATCTCAGTTTTGTGTAGTATTTCTAGGTGACATCATTCAACCAGGTGTAGTTTTCTGCATTCACCTAGTATTACTTTCGGATGAAATTGTATGTTATGGGAAATTTGCATCATGTTTAAATAGTTCCTCAATAGATCAGTTGCATTGGAACCAATTCACAGTTTCAAAACAAACATTGTAACAGGACTAATGGGAAAGGTGATTGAAAAGGGTAAATTAAGAACAGGCATTGGTCCTCAAGTGTTGCTCTAAAGAATGAGTATATCACAGATAGCAGTGAACCATCAAAACCTCAAGGCACATGACAACAGTGTTTTCAGATTAGCATGACAGTGAAAAATAGGCTTAAAAATTGAATGGACTAGAGATGTCTGGCTGGCTCAGTCGGTGCAGCATGTGACTCTTCATCTTGGGTCATGGGTTTGAGCCCCCACGTTGAGTGTAGAGATTAACAAAAAAAGTAAAAAAAAAAAAAAAAAACAATTAAAAAAAATGGAATGGGCTAACGGCTGAGAAACTAGTCAGGAGCCTGTTAGAATTATTCAGACCCTAAGTAATAAGGGCCTGTCCTAGAATAATATTGATAATAGAAAGGAAGAGAGCAAGAATGGTCAAGAGGGTGATTGGAAACAAAGGCAGAGGACTCAGAAATATAGTGATAGTCTCTGAGGTCACTGGATAATAAGAAGACTGGAAATGCCATCAATAGAATGTGGTAGTGAAATGGGCTAATTTGCTGAATATAATTAATTCTCCTTAGGAATTAGATGCAACCTGGTGCACGACAGGTTCCATCCAGGTGCCTTGCTTGATGTTCTCAGAGAAGGATCAGGTGGTGTTAGGTATTTAGAAACTTTTTAGGGGAAAATGCCTACACCGGTTCTGTCTGAAATAAAATTTGACAGTGATACATAATCGAAGCATCCGCTACAGTTGGATCTGCTTTCATCCTGTATTTGAAATTTAGATGGTTGATTTTTCCTGAAGTTTTCAGCACTGACTGTATCATCGAATTAAAGGGTCCTTCCCCTTTTTTGCCTCACTAGATTTTTCACCAAAGTTTACAACTGTCAAGTGAATAAGTTCAGTTTAGAAGACATTGTAAAATTTCAGATTATGAAAAAAATTGACAAGCTGAGGAAAACTGTAGTTCAAATTTATATTCTGTATTTCAGGAGCTTTTTAATAGATACGAGAGAGCAATTTATGCAGCTTTAAGTGGGAATCTCAAGCAGGTATGTAGTCTGTTTTAATTCTTTTTTTCCTATGGAACAAAATCAGATATATAAAATATTCTAATCATATAGAATAAATTTTATAAGCTTTTTTGTTTTAATTTCTATCCAAGTTAGCATGTAGTACAATAATGATTTCAGGTGAATTTTATAAGTTTAAGTTACTTTGTAAGAAGTAGCAGCGATAGCGATAATCGTGAAATGGGATAGTGACTTGAGCTGCTTAATTTCATGTATCCTGTACACCAAGTGATGTTTTAATACATGGAATCAGATTTTAATTTCTGAGAATTGTAAATTTAGTTACAACACACTTTTTTTGCAATATACATTTATTGCTGACTTCTAGTGCCCATAGCTTTATACAGAAGTGTGCCCCTAAGGCACAGGAACTGTTTTGATTGTCTTACGTGTGTGGGCTTCTTGCAGACCCCGCCATCCCCTGCACTTTATAGTTATTTGAGGGATGTTATAATAATTAGTTGAAACACCATCTTACATCAACATGAAAAAATGATGCTATTATGAATTCAGTAGGAAAAAGTCTCAGTACTTCAAACTTTTTAGGGGCGCCAGGCTGGCTCGGTCAGCAGAGCATGCGACTCTTGATCTCAGGGTTGTGAGTTTGAGCCCCACGTTGGATGTAGAACCTACTTTGAAAAAAAAAAGTTAGGGGCGCCTGGGTGGCGCAGTCGGTTAAGCGTCCGACTTCAGCCAGGTCACGATCTCGCGGTCCGTGAGTTCGAGCCCCGCGTCGGGCTCTGGGCTGATGGCTCAGAGCCTGGAGCCTGTTTCCGATTCTGTGTCTCCCTCTCTCTCTTCCCCTCCCCCGTTCATGCTCTGTCTCTCTCTGTCCCAAAAATAAATAAACGTTGAAAAAAAAGAAAAAAAAAGTTAATAGTTCGAGCTTTTTAGAAGATGGGGCGGGGGGCGTAAAGGATTATTTGGTATGGTATGTTATAATCCACAGTGTTTTATGTTATTCTAATGATTTTATAGTCCATATCAATGGAAGTAACTGTTTTTCCCTTTTTTTTTTGTTGACTGTGTGTATGTTTCTGGTTTGGAATGGGGGAAAAGCTGCTTCCTGTCTGTGACACCTGGGAAGACACAGTGTGGGCCTACTTTCGGGTGATGGTGGACAGTTTGGTAGAACAGGAAATCCGGACATCAGTACTGACTCTGGATGAAACTGAAGAACTCCCTAGGGAATATTTGGAAGTAAAGTGAGTTTATTGGTTTGGTTTTTGTCCTGGTAATTTGTAATACGCTCTGTAAAGTTTTATTTTGTAGCCCTTGTTCATATTATTAATACTGTTTTATCCCTTTCTTGTACTTTCTTTTTAAAGTTGGACCTTAGAAAAGGTATTTGAAGAACTTCAAGCTACTGATAAAAAGGTAAATATTGGTAGGAACATTTTAGGATAATTGGAATAGGAAACACTGAATGTTATGTTGGTGTGCACTGTAGCTGAAAGGCAAAAAAATTTATGAAACTGTTATATTCTCTTCTTTTCTTTACCTCTTATCCAAATGAGAGACATTCTTGAAAAGGAAGAGACTTAGTTGCATATTTAAATAATGTTTCATTTCTGTCTCTTTGGTTTAGGATTGGTTTTATCTAAAAATAAGAGTATGGAGGGGCTCCTGGGTGGCTCAGTTAGTTAAGCATCCAACTTCGGCTCAGGTCATGATCTGGCGGTTTGCGAGTTCGAGCCCCATGTTGGGCTCTATGCTGACAGCTCAGAGCCTGGAGCCTGCTTCAGATTCTGTGTCTCCCTGTCTGTCTCTACTCCTCCCCCGCTCACACTCTATCTTTCTGTCTCAAAAATAAAAATAAGCATTAAAACTAAGGGTATGCATGTAAACTAATTTATCCCTTTCTTTTTGAAAGTAAAAATATTAATGGGAAATTAACAAGATTTTTCCTAGATCTTAAAATAATCTAATATATTTAAGTAATATTCGCCTAACAAATTGTAAATAACTGAAGTATGTAACAAAATAATCCAAAAATATAAATAAGACCTATATAATAACTTCTTCCCAGCCCCTTTATAGTTATTCTCATTCCCCAGAGATGATAAATATATAGCTCTGTATTCTTCCGTATCCTTCTCCATACCATTACAAATATGTGTAAATAATGTATATAGTTCAAGATAGGATTTTGATTTTTGTTGTTGTTTGCATCATACTACGTACATTACAACTTGGGGGAGAGTTGTTTTGTCTTGTTTTTTCATTTAATGATACTTTATCCAAGTTAGTGGATTTAATGTAACCCAACTTACTCTTTTTAAGCATTCCTCTTTTGATGGTATTTAGGTTGTTTCTTAGCACCGCAGTGAACATTCTTTCATTCTAAAGTTGCTTTTAAGCTTATATACATATATGCTTATCTACCAAGCCTGTTACAGGATAAGTGTCCTGAAAGCAGGGTTGCTGAGTTAAAGGGTAGATGTATAATTACCTGATTGTAGCACTTCATTCATATTCCTGTAAATAATTTATTAGTGTGGTCATTTCGCTGAATTCTCACCAGTCCCAAATGTCACACTTCCAATTTTTTTTGCTAATCCAACAGGTTAGGTGGGAAATAGGAGCTCACTATTCTACTCTTATTTCCCTTCCTGTTCGTAAGGCTGAGCAAGTTTTCCTATGTTTATTGACCATTTGTGAATTTCCTGTTCAAATCTTTTACCTGTTGTTCTGTTGAGTTTTATTTTTTCCTTATTACTTTACTTTGTATAGTAAAGAAATTAGTGTTTCTTGGGGCGCCTGGGTGGCGCAGTCGGTTAAGCGTCCGACTTCAGCCAGGTCACGATCTCACGGTCCGTGAGTTCGAGCCCCGCGTCAGGCTCTGGGCTGATGGCTCAGAGCCTGGAGCCTGTTTCCGATTCTGTGTCTCCCTCTCTCTCTGCCCCTCCCCCGTTCATGCTCTGTCTCTCTCTGTCCCAAAAATAAATAAACGTTGAAAAAAAAAAAAATTAAAAAAAAAAAAAAAAAGAAATTAGTGTTTCTTCTGTCAAGTATTCATTACCAGTCTGTTATTTTGGAGATTCCAGCTAATGAAAAATAAAGGAATAAATATAAATATTAGAAAGGGGGAATGTTTACATATGATAAAAGTATAAATCTAGAAACTCAAGATTCAATAAGTTGTTAGGATTAATAAAAGAATTAATAAGAATAAGAGAATGTTGGGGGCTCCTGGGTGGCTCAGTTTGTTGGGCATCCGACTTCAGCTCAGGTCATGATCTCACAGTTCGTGCGTTCGAGCCCCGCGTCTGGCTCTGTGCTGACCACTCAGAGCCTGGAGCCTGCTTCAGATTCTGTGTCTCCCTCTCTCTCTGCCCCTCCCCGGCTCACACTCTGTCTCTCTCTTTCAAAAATAAATAAACATTAAAAATTTTTTTTAATTAAAAAAAAAAATAAGAGAATTTTTTAAGTATCTAAGTTCCAGACAAAGTTATCCCCCCAAAAAATCATAGCCTGTCTGTACTTTCTACAACTAATTAGAAAAGTCCCATTTAAATTATTGACCGAAACTATAAAACACATAGGAATAAAATTAACTGGGGGTGTGAGGACCTTGGTAAAGAAACTATAGAATCTTATGGGAAGACTTGAATAGATATACCATGTTCCTGGATGAGAAGATTTGATGTAAATATTAGCTATTCATAAATTAACATAGAAACTTCATACTTTCGGAAATTTTTCTGAACAGAAAAATTTACAAGTAAAATAAGTGAGAATGGCAAAAAAAAATGGAAAAAAACAGTATTATGCCGTGCTTGTCTTACTCGATAATAAAGCAGTATAAAGATACAAGAAAATAATATGCAGTTAGTATGGAATGAATAGATCAGTGAAGCACAGAAGTCCATATGACATCCAAGTATGTATTAGAACTTAATGACAGTGGTGATCTTTTCATTTCAAAGGAAGAGAAATGGTTTATATACATACATGGTGTGGGCATAATTGGCTTTCCGTCTGGATGAAAACAAAGCTAAATCACTACCTCATGCCATGTTTTAAAATCAATTCAGGTGGAGCAAAGATTTGAATGTAAAAAAGAATAAATGTGGGGCACCTGGGTGGCTCAGTCAGTTGAGTGTCAGACTTTGGCTCAGGTCATGATCTCACAGTTCATGAGTTCAAGCCCCACGTCAGGCTCTGTGCTGACAGCTCAGACCCTGGAGCCTGCTTCGGATTCTGTGTCTCCCTCTCTCTGCCCCTCTGCCACTCGTGCTCTGTCTCTGTCTTAAAAATAAACATTAAAAAACATAATAAATGCTGATAATGAAATAAAAATTAAAACATATTCAACAAAAAAAGAAATAAACTCTGCTTCTAAACACTGTAACAGCAGGTTACTTGGTTTTTCTACTCTATCTAATCACTATTTTGGTGATTTCTGTTACGCTTGGTGCCATGTGCAGAAGAGAATACCCAAGGAATGCCTGCAGGAACTGCTGCTCACGTTCGAAGGACTCGTAGGGTTTGTTTTGCTTAGGTTCCATGTGCCCTCCCTTTCTGGCTCACCGTGGAGTGCCAAGAAAAACAGTAGTAAAATATAAAAAGTAAAACTTTAATAATATTCATAGAGATTAAACCGTTTTGTCATAGTTCCCTGCTTTTTTTTTTTTTTTTTTTTGATAATTTTTGAGAGAGAGGAAGCACGAGTGAGCTAGGGAAGGGCAGAAAATATCCTTCTCATATTTTGTTTTGATCTCCTGAGACCCTTCATTAAAACTTTTTCTTTGTATATATTGTTTCAAAAGTTGACATTTTAGTTTGCCAGTGAATAATACTATAGAATGACCACTAGAAGATTTATGGAAAATGTAAACATTTTTTCAGAGAGTTCTGGAAGAGAATCAAGAACATTACCATATAGTTCAAAAATTCCTTATCCTGGGAGACATTGATGGTAAGATACTATACTTTTCATTTTAGTTGGTATGAATTCTTTTTTTCTTATGGCCATTTTGTAAAAAGCCAACAAAACAATGCATGACTCACCACATCTTTTAATCTTTATATTGAATGCAAGTATTGTTAAAAAATGGAGTTTGAAAAAAAAAAATGGAGTTTGAATTTAATCCAGGATCTGTTTTATATGTCGCATATTAACAATGAGGTAGTGATTTAATAGCACTATAGGAATGCAGTAAATGTCTTTGATAATGTTTATTTCTCCTTTTGATTTTTATCCCTATTGTTGAATCTTTGCTTTGATGGCTTGTAGGTTTGATGGGTGAATTTAACAAATGGCTTTCCAAAAGCAGAAACAATCTACCTGGACACCTCCTCCGCTTCATGACTCACCTCATTTTGTTTTTTCGCACACTGGGACTACAGACCAAAGTAAATAAAAAAGAACAATTTACTCTTCTTTGCAAGGCTGATGCCATATGCCTCTCATCAGGAAAACACACTTATTTTTTTGTTGTTGTTTTCTAGAAATGGTGGTATGGGTGCAAAAGTGTTCTGTATAGTCTCTTATGGTCACTTGGTGATAACCCACTGCGGGTAACCATTTAGGGCTCTAGTCTGTGAATGTAGAATGATGGTGGTTATGTGGTTTTTGATAAATTCAAGAACTTTATCCCCATCAGCACCCAACTCTAAATCAGTCAACTAAGCTAACTGAACCAGACTCATTTTTGTGTGAGATTTAAAATTTTTGTTTTCTTTTTCTTTTTGTTACTTTTTTCCTAAATGATGATAACATTTTGGTCAGAGTACATGTAGAAGGCAGATGGTACAACAGTTGAAAGCTTGGGCTTTGGAGTAAGAATCCTGGGTTCACATTCTCACTCGGCAGCTTCTAGCTGTGTAATTCTGGGTAAATAAAACCTCCCTCGTTCCTTAGTTTAGAAATTCTTAATTCCCTCCTTGGTAAATTGTGAACAATAATAGTAACCGCCTACGAAAAGCTATGGTAAGGTTAAATCAGGCAATACATGAACTTTGCTAAGCGCTTAGCCTAGCGTATAGTGATTGCTCAGTGGTAAATATTAAAGTCATTAAATCATTTGATAGAATTTTTATTAGATATATTGCTGGTACACATAAACAGTTGTGTTTATAATTGGGTTGTATACTTTTTTTTCTATCAAGGAAGAAGTCTCCATTGAAGTTTTAAAGGCATACATCCAGGTAAACTTTGAGAATCCACAATTTGATTTTTTTTCCCCACCATTTTGACGAAAACAAAAATCAGAACAGTAGTGTGTTAATGCTCAGTGGCAGGAGAGCCATCAGAATCCGTAAGAGATCTTTTAATTATTATAAGTACATTTTATTTGGAATTTTAAATTATCCTGTTTAGCAGCACAAATCCATGTCTATATGAATCTCTCATAAATATGTTTGAAATTTTGAAGTGAACTTTTTAAAAAGCACTGTTGATTCCAGAACCTGCTTTATTATTAACATCCTTTGATTTTTTTTTCTGTTTTTTAGCTTTTAATAAATGAGAAACATACAAATCTGATTGCATTTTATACTTGTCACTTGCCTCAAGACCTAGCTATTGCCCAGTATGCGTTATTTTTGGAAGGTGTTACAGAATTTGAGCAGCGCCACCATTGTCTGGAGCTGGCTAAGGAAGCAGGTAAAAATGGTTGAGAACTTTATCTGTTCTTTGTAGGCAAGTTACCATTTTGGCATCAGTAACATTTATCTTTCCAGGTTTAAATTTTATTGCTTTTGAGAGAAAAAAAAAAAATTTTTCATGGAATTCTGTTTTAGGAATAAAATGACTTACAACTTGTGTGTAAAATACCCTCATTTTGGCGTTTTCTTTTGTAACGTCTTTCGTATTTTATGTGTTACATTTTTAAGGAAATTTTATCCCAGTTTACCAAATCATTGTGACCATTTAGAGAATATTAGTGTGAATGATTAGTTCTTATTTTTGTCTCTTAAAAAACATTCCTTAGATTTGGATATTGCGGCTATAACAAAGACTGTAGTTGAGAATACCCGAAAGAAAGATAATGGTGAATTCAGTCATCATGACGTGGCCCCAGCCCTAGATACTGGCACTACAGAGGTAATATGACTGGCAAGGGAGGTGTGTGTGTAACTCTGAATAATCCCTCATGTTGCTTTTTGGTCAACTTCCAACTTAGAATATTCTGGCGTCTTTTCTTTTTTTAAGAATTTTTCTTTGTCAGCCAAAACCTTCTAAATTATAAAAGCTGGCAGCAAAATGAAGGTCTTACGTAAGGGATTAAAATTACTTACAGTAGTATTGTGTTAAAGGAAGCTTCTTTATTATTTTTTTTTAATGTTTATTTGTTGAGAGACAGAGACAGAGTGCAAGTGGGGGAGGGGTGAGACAGAGGGAGACACAGAATCCGAAGCAGGCTCCAGGCTCTGAGCTGTCAGCACAGAGCCCAACGCGGGGCTTGAACGCATAAACGGTGAGATCATGACCTGTGACCTTAGCCAAAGTGGGATGAGCCGACTGAGCCACCCAGGTGCCCCGGGAAGCTTCTTTAACAGAAAAAAGTGAGCTTTGGGTTTTTGCTCTTCAGACTATTCTAGATACTTGATCAATCACTAACTCTTCAGTAGTTTACTTATCCTATTTTCAGACAGGACGCCTGGGTGTCTCTGTTGGTTAAGCATCTGACTCTTGATTTTGGCTCAGGTCATGATCTCATGGTTTGTGGGATTGAGCCCCAAGTTGGGCTCGGTGCTGCTATTGTAGAGTCTGCTTGGGATTCTCTCTCTCTCCCTTTCTTTCTGCCCTTCTCTTGCTCTCTCTTTCTCTCTCTCAAAATAAACATCTTTTTTAAAAGGGTTTTGTTTTTTGTTTTGTTTTATTTTTTTTTTTTTAATTTTTTTTTTAATGTTTATTTATTTTTGAGACAGAGAGAGACAGAGCATGAACGGGGGAGGGTCAGAGAGAGAGGGAGACACAGAATCTGAAGCAGGCTCCAGGCTCCGAGCTGTCAGCACAGAGCCCGACGCGGGGCTCGAACCCACGGACCGTGAGATCATGACCTGAGCCAAGGTCGGACGCCCAGCCGATCGAGCCACCTAGGCGCCCCTGTTTTGTTTTTTTAAAGAAAGTTTTATCTAGGAAAGAAAAATGTTTTAGAATAACAGTTAAGTAATGACCTGGTTAAGTTGGTGGGACACAGAATATTTAATTCCAGATTCACACTCCAGTAAGTTTTTTTGTAATTTAATAGAGAGCTATTAAATGTGAAAAGAAACTAAGGAAAGGTAGATTCTTTCATAATTCTGTATAACTTGGGGGGAAAATCATGTTTACTAGAAGTGCAGATGTAAGTTAATTCTACTAATTTGCAAAATATCTTAGAAAAATACCAAAATTGATGTCTTTTTTCCAATTAAATAAATAGGAGGACCGCTTAAAAATTGACGTAATTGACTGGTTGGTATTTGACCCAGCACAGAGGGCAGAAGCGCTAAAACAAGGCAATGCGATAATGAGAAAATTCTTGGGTATGCTTTATTTTAATACTTTTTAAAGTTTTTGTTTGAATCCATATATTCCTAAATTTAGTTTTAACTGGTTTTCTAATCCTTCCAATGGGCAGGGGAGGACAGATGACAAAACAGCCCTTCTTGTATATCAAATCTGATGTTATGAAACAAAACATATAACAATGGATTTTCATTGTCTAATCAATTTTTCATATAATCTCAAGGCTTTGAAAAATATAATTGCTTTAAGACACAAAAGTGGGTAAAAGCAACTGCATTTAATGTATCCTTTTGTGACTGTCACACTGGAATAAGGAAAATCCTGGTCATTAGGTAGAAAGATCCCCCACACCTTTAATAGAAGTACATTGGGACTGGAGATGCTTATAGCTGACTATAAAAGTTGCAAACCAATGATTTGGCTCCTTAATAAATGATCATACAGAAATTCACATGTGTACCATCTTTTTCACAGCATCAAAAAAGCATGAAGCTGCAAAAGAGGTATTTTTGAAAATTCCTCAGGATTCGATAGCAGAAATCTATAATCAGTGGGAGGAACAAGGAATGGACAGTCCACTTCCTGCTGAAGATGATAATGCTATCAGAGAACATTTATGCATTAGAGCTTATTTGGTGAGATTGTAAAGAAAATCACAAATGTGCCTATCTTCCTGATGACTTTTCTGATTCACTCTCAGACTTTGAACTGTTTTTCAGAAGTGGTGACTGACTTATTATCTTATTTCTCTTGTGACTGTGGTACTGACTGATCCACAGGAACATTGAAATCGTGATCTGGCCTTCATTGCCTTAAGTATCTAATCAATGCCAACCAACCAAGAACATCTCATGTGGTAGTGTGTGTGATGTCTGAAACTTAGTTTACTTAAGATTCTTTGAATGCTTGTATCAACTTTAATATTTCTTTTTCTCTTTCTCTTTTTTGGCAAAAACAGAAAAGCGAAATATTCTAGAGTCTTTATAACTAAAATAACAACATACTCATTTAAAATTCATTCAACAAATAACAAAGTAATTACATTGGGCTAAGTTCTAGAGCTACATCTGTGGATAGCAGTCTATCCTTGCCTTCTGGAAGCTAATGGGCTAGTCAAGAAGACAGACAAGTAAACATACGTACATCACAGAATGGTAAAGGTCAAGATATGTGTATGACCAGGTGCTGAGATAGGAGTAGGTGCCAGAAAACACAATATATGCGTACCTTGCTGGTGTTTACCACTTGACAAAATATTTATTCACAATGATTTTTTTGTGTGCAAAGAATAAATATTGAACAGTTCTGTTTCTTGATGCTACAAAGTTATTTCTAAGAACTAGATTGTAAATATTGTGTTGAACATATGGAAAACCTGTGGGTTTTTTTGTATTTTTCTATTTTACATCTTAGGAAGCCCATGAAACCTTTAATGAGTGGTTTAAGCATATGAATTCAGCTCCACAAAAACCTACATTGATACATCAAGCAACTTTTACTGAGAAAGTGGCTCATGAACACAAAGAAAAGAAATATGAAGTAAGTTGAATATAGATAAGATGTATCTATTGCATCTTAAAAATACAGGTCATATGTTTCACATTTTTTAAAACAATTTAATTCCAGTATAGTTAACATACAGTGTTATGTTAGTTTCAGGTGTACAATATAGAAATTCAGTACTTTCATATATCCCCCTGTGCTCATCACAAGTATGCTCCTTAATCCTCATCACCTACTTCCCCCATTCCCCCCACCCCATTCCCCTCTAGTAACCATCAACATGTTCTCTGTAAGAGGTTACGAGTGTCTCTTGGCTTGTCTCTCTTTTTTTTCTGTGCTTGTTTTGTTTCTTAAATCCCACATATAAGTGAAATCATATGGTATTTGTCTTTCTCTGACTTACTTCACTTAGTGTTACACTCTCTAGCTCCATCCCTGTCGTTGCAAATGGCAAGATTTCATTCTTTTTTATGGTTGAGTAATTTTCCATCATACACACACACACACACACACACACACACACACACACACACACACACACACACACACATTCACAGCACATCTTTATTCATCTACCAGTGGACATTTGTGCTGCTTCCATAATTTGGCTGTTGTAAATAATGCTACTGTAAACATAGGGATACTGCATGTATCTCTTTGAATTAGTGTTTTTTTATTTTTTGGGTAAATATCCAGTGGTGTGATTTTTGAGGAACCTTCATACCGTTTTCCACAGTGGCTGCCCCAGTTTGCTTACCCACCAACAGTGCACAAGGGTTCCTTTTTCTCTACATCCTCGCCAACACTTGTTGTTTCTAGTGTTTTTGATTTTAGCCATTCTCACAGGTGTGAGGTGATATCTCATTGGAGTTAAGTTTTGATTTGTATTTCCCCGATAAGGAGTGATGTTGACCATCTTTTCATGTGTCTGTTGGCCATCAGGATGTCTTCTTTGGAGAAATGTCTGTTCATTTCTTCTGCCCATTTTTTAATTGGATTATTTATTTCAAGGATGTTATTTGTATAAGTTCTTTAATATATTTTGGATACTAGCCCTTTATCAGATGTGTCATTTGCAAATATCTTCTCCCATTCAGTGGGTTGCCTTTTAATTTTGTTGATTGTTTCCTTCACTGTGCAGAAGCTTTTTATTTATTTGTTCGTTTATATTTTTTATTTTGTCTTCTTTTTTCTTTTCTTTTTTTTAATTTAAATTTTTAAAAAATTTACATCCAAATTAGTTAGCATATAGTGCAACAATGATTTCAGTAGATTCCTTAATGCCCTTTACCCATTTAGCCCATCCCCCCTCCCACAACCCCTCCAGTAACCCTCTGTTCTCCATATTTAAGAGTCTCTTATGTTTTGTCCCCCTCCCTGTTTTTATACTATTTTTGCTTCCCTCCCCTTATGTTCATCTGTTTTGTCTCTAATATTTGTCTTTCTCTGACTAATTTCACTTAGCATAATACCCTCCAGTTCCATCCACATAGTTGCAAATGGTAAGATATCATTCTTTCTGATTGCCGAGTAATACTCCATTGTGTGTGTGTGTGTGTGTGTGTGTGTATATACATACATACACACATATATATACATACATATATGTATATATATATATGCACACACACGCACATATACATACATACATACACCACATCTTTTTTATCCATTAATCCATTAATAGACATTTGGGCTCTTTCCATACTTTCCATACTTCTGCAAGATTTCATTCTTTTTGACTACCAAGTAATACTCCATTGTGTGTGTGTGTGTGTGTGTGTGTGTGTATACATACATACATATATATATGTATGTATGTATGTATGTATACACACACATACATACATATACCACATCTTCTTGTTTGTTTGTTTTTTTTTTTTTTAATTTTTTTTTCAACATTTATTTATTTTTGGGACAGAGAGAGACAGAGCATGAACGGGGGAGGGGAAGAGAGAGAGGGAGACACAGAATCGGAAACAGGCTCCAGGCTCTGAGCCATCAGCCCAGAGCCCGACGCGGGGCTCGAACTCACGGACCGCGAGATCGTGACCTGGCTGAAGTCGGACGCTTAACCGACTGCGCCACCCAGGCGCCCCTACCACATCTTCTTTATCCATTAATCCATCGATAGACATTTGGGCTCTTTCCATACTTCGGCTATTGTTGATAGTGCTGCTATAAACATGAGGGTGCATGTGTCCCTTCAAAACAGCACACCTATGTCCCTTGGATAAATGCCTAGTAGTGCAATTGTTGGGTCGTAGGGTAGTTCTGTTTTTAGTTTTTTGAGGAACCTCCATATTGTTTTCCAGAGTGGCTGCACCAGCTTGCATTCCCACAGAAGCTTTTTATTTTGATGTGGTCCCAATAGTTTATTTTTGCTTGTATATCTAGAAAAATGTTGCTACAGCCAATGTCAGAGATAATACTACTGCCTGTGCTGTCTTCTAGGATTCTTGTGGTGTCAGGTCTCACATTTAGGTCTTTGAATGAATTTATTTTTGTGTGTGGTGCAAGAAAATGGTCCAGTTTCATTCTTTTGCATGCTGTTGTCCAGTTTTCCCAACACCATTCATTGAAGAGACTTTTTCCCATTAGATACTCTCTCCTGCTTTGTTGAAGATTAATTGACCATATAACTGTGTGTTTATCAAGTTATATATTTAAAGAAGCAGGTTTTTTGGCAGTTATATTCTTATTGTAATAGGTGATATTTCTGTTAATGTTCTTTGAAAAAAAAAAAGTCATGTGTTTAGTTACTTTTCTGTAGGTTATTAACCAAACGTGAAAAATGCCTTCAGATGACATTAGTGTTCAGTTTTAGTGTTTTACTTAACTACAGTCTGTTGATACTTATTTTTGTATTTGGCTGATTAAAGTCAATTCTTTTTTTTTTTTTTTTAAAGTTTTATTTATTCGAGTAAGCTCTACACCGCACATAGGGCTCAAACTCAAGGTCCCAAGATCAAGAGTCGCGTGTTCCTCTGTTAAGTCAACTCTTTAGAGTGATGTTCCATGTAAATATTCCTGTGTGTGCTTTAAAAATACATTATTTATTGGTTTTGGTCTGTTACATGTCTGCCCTTATGTTTGTTTTGCAGATGGATTATGTTATTTGGAAAGGGCATTTGGATGCCCTAACTGCTGACGTGAAGGAGAAAATGTACAATGTCTTGTTGTTTGTTGATGGAGGGTGGATGGTGGATGTTAGAGAGGTAAGCTTGTGCCTTGTGTACAGCTAAAAAAAAGTCTTTTTTCAAAAGGTTCTTTCTCTGAATAGGAGCACCTACAGATCTTATATAACTGTTGTACTTATAACAGAACATCCCATAATTGAAACCTAAACTGAAAATACTAGCTAGGGAATAGAAATCTTGACTCTTGGATAAACTTTCTTCAGATTTTATATGTTCATTCAGGATACTAAAATCTGATTTTTTAAAATTCTGGACCTAAAAATTTAATTATCTGTCATATTCAACTCAATTTAAGGATATGAAGGTAGGTCTAATAACCGTGGCTCTCACCTCTGAGCTATTCATGTAAATGACTTGGGGAGCTTTTCAAAAATGGGGTGCAGCCTCAGAGATTCTGGTTTGATTGGTCAGAGGTAGGTCAGGGGAGGGTGGTTGTTTTCTGTTTATTTGTTTGTTTTTTTTAATCTGGCATGAGAGCTTAGATGTGTATCCTGGGTTGAGAACCAGTTACAAAAGTACTAAATGTCGTAACAAAGCACAGGTTAAGTATTTTGTGAGTTCAGAAAAAGAAAAGGTTGCTTCTCACTGGAAGAGGTCTAGATAGGATGCTTGAAATGTATAGCATTTGACTGATTCCTGAATGAATGGGGTAGAATCTGGATGAGTTGAGATAGGAGAAAGGAGGCATACTGCAGGTAACTATTCACGTGAGTGGAAGACGCTGAGGCCTGATCCTAGAGCGTAAAAGAAACCAGGAGTGACCAGCTTTGCCTCTATAGACCTCATGATCTGTCTAAGGGGAAGTGGAAATGCTGGATTTTTGGATGTATGGTGTAGTATTTTGAACAGAAAACCATAGAAGCATTCTCAGTATCTTTCCCTCTGCTATTCTCCATATCTTGATATATTATTCCCTTTTTTTTTTTTTTAGATACTATATTTTTCTAGCTCCTCTAGCTCCCCTTTTCTGACCAGAAGCAAAAAATGATAGGTTATAAGGCTAGATTAGAGCCCCTATTTACTACTATTCCTGATACTGTAGTTACTTAAAATTCTCCCTGAAGTTCATAATAGAACTCTGCTGATTTCTTACATGGTTTTGAACCTTCAGTAGGTTGCTTGGGCTAAATTTTTCTCTTCAGATTCATGCTGGTATTCATGAAGATAAAATTTTAATGTTGCAAAATGCTACTTAAGTATTTAAATTTTGAAAAGACTTGAGTATTTATACATAAATCTTTGTTCTAAATTATTAATTTTAGTAGGTTAGATGATGAAAGTTACAAAATGGACGGTCTGGAGTATTGTAAAAATAGAGTTGACAAGAGTCACTGGTTCTGAGTGACTGGGTCACTCGCATCTTTGCCCCTGCAGCCTTGGGGACAGACGGCACGGGAGCACAGATAGCAGTCACTCAAAAGGAAGCAGTCTTCTCATTCTTAGCAGGCTCCAGCTGCTCATTTGACTTATGAGTAAGACCTTGATTTTAAATCCCCCTCTGAGAGTAGGGAGTGCCTGTTTGAGGAAAGAAATGAAAGTGCTTTCCCTTTTAAAGCTAAGAAAGCATGAGGTATGCATTTTAATATTTACCGTTCTATATTTCTATCTCAAAACAAGACTAAAAGATTGATAGTAATGTTTCCTGTGTGTGGAAACCTGACCTAGGTCAGCATCAGTCAGTACAATTATTCATTGGTAGAATTACCACATTACATTTTATTGCTTCCTGCCACCACGTACATCTACCTTTGAAAAATGCTTTAGCGACTTAATACTCTAGTCTGTCACACGAAGATACTTTCACTGATTAATACAAGTGGTCCTAAAGGAAGAAAAATCCAAATTCTAAGAAGATTCTGCCTTTAAAAAAATTCGGTTTTTTAAAAAAAAATTTTTAATTTTTAAAAATTAGGTATTTTATTAGGCTTTTCTAAAGATCAGTTATTTAGCTTGCCCTTTTTTTTTTTTTTTTTTTTTTTAAGTTTATTTTGAGAGAGAGTGAGAGCCAGGAAGGGGCAGAGAGAGAGAGGGAGAGAGAGAAACCCAAGCAGGCTCCGTGCTATCAGTGCAGAGGCCAGTGTGGGGCTCGATCTCCTGAGCCGAGACCCAGAGTTCGGACGCTTAACTGACTGAACCACCTAGGAGCCCCTAGTTTGTCTTGTTTTCTGTTTTATCTTACACTATGAATTCTGTGGATTTCCTTCCTATATTTAAGATTATTTCATACATTTTAAAGTTGGATACTTTATTATTATTTTAATGATTCTAGTTTTCAAATCTGTTGTGACAAAATGCCTTGGATATATTTCTGTACTCTTACTGCCCACATAATTTTTAGAAGATCCACGTATATTTAGAAATGCTAATTGTTTTCTCTACATTAAGTTTTCCTCATATATCTGTTAGTTCTCTCATTAATGGTATTTTTCAAATTTATAGGTTTTTTTAGTTATATATATGTATATATATAGATAGATGTTTATTTTTGAGAGAGAGAGAGGAGACAGAGTGTGAGCGGGGGAGGGGCAGAGAGAGGGAGACACTGTATCCGAAGCAGGCTCCAGGCTCTGAGCTGTCAGCACAGAGCCCTTCATGGGGCTCGAACTCACGAACCATGAGATCATGACCTGAGTCAAAGTCAGACACTTAACCGACTTGAGACACGCAGGCGCCCCTAGTTTTTATATTTTTGAAAAATTATACAAAGGAATCCTAAATTCACATTGCTTAAAAACAAAGTTTGCAGTGACATTGTCCTTCTGTGTATGCCTCTCCCCACCTTCCCCCACCCCCATCATGACCTTTCTCCCCAGCAGCAATCACCACTGTCAGTTTGGTGTCCTTTCTGGATGTTTTGCCATCTGTATACATACATCCAGGGGAAAGGGGCTTATTTTCTGTTCTGATTTTTGTTCTAGCAATATTTAGTCTCTAACTCTTACTGTTTTAAGCATTTTTTTTTTTTTTAATGTTTATGAGAGAGTGACAGAGAGTGAGTCGGGGAGGAGCAAGAGAGAGGGAGACACAGAATCCAAAGCAGGCTCCAGGCTCTGAGCTGGCAGCACAGAGCCCGATGTGGGGCTTGAAACTACAAACCATGAGATCATGACCTGAGCCGAAGTTGGACACTTAACCAACTGAGCCACTCAGGCGCCCCTAAGTATGTTTTTATTCAAGACATAATTATTAGACATACAAATTCAGAAGCATTTTGTTTTCATTATCAGACCTGGGACTCCTCTAGTATATTTTGTTTACCTTCATGCTTTTTTACCAAAAAATGGTATCTCTAGCTATCATGATTAAAATCCTGCCTTGTTTTATTTTGTTTTTAATGGGCGTCACAAGCTTTAGAGAAACCCCATTAGGTTCTACCTGTTACATTTTGGTTTTGATTTAGTACTTGATTTTTTTCTTGTGACACTACTTAGCTTAAACTTGTTAAGATGACAACTTGATGTCTGTCTATAGGATGCTGAAGAAGACCATGAAAGAACACATCAAATGGTTTTACTGAGAAAGCTTTGTCTGCCCATGTTGTGTTTTCTGCTTCATACCATATTGCATAGTACCGGCCAGTATCAGGAATGCTTGCAGTTAGCAGACATGGTATCCTCTGAGCGCCACAAACTGTATCTGGTAAGTTCTAGAGCATTTGCAGTTTTAAATTTTAGTGATTTGAGAAGCTCTGTAGTAATATTTGATTTTGCGAGACGTGTCTACATTTTTTAGATGGTCTTAGATTTTCTTAAAGTAATGGTCCAGTTCTAATGTTTGTTCTTTTCTCCAAAAATACGTACATATTCGTAAGCAGTTAGCAGTAAATAGATTGGCTCAAAGAAATAGCTTTGAAGTTCTTGGACCACGCTAACATACTGGCCTCCAGCTACATAAGTCGTTTTAAAGAGGAATTTCTTCTTACATTAAGCTAATCTGGTTGATTAGGTGACTCCAAGTTCATAGATTCTTCCTTGTTCTCATTCTCTTTTTCCTTTTCTTAAAATCAGGTATTTTCTAAGGAAGAACTGAGGAAATTGCTACAGAAGTTAAGAGAATCCTCTCTAATGCTCCTCGACGAGGGACTTGATCCATTAGGATATGAAATTCAGTCATAATCCATCCACTCTTTGTGATCTCGCTAATTTCCATGATAAGTGGACTTTTCTGTAAAATATACATATTTGTAACTACTGGGTTTTTTTCTTTTGCATTGTCCTGGGGAAAATGCTTGAAAATTTAGACATTTGAATTTTGTATTTTTTGGAATATTATGGTGATACTTTGAAATTTTAATGTATTATGTCAGTATTTCCCTGTGTTTATTAATAAAATTATGTAAAAATTAAAATTTTCTGTTCTTACAAGTTCCAGGATTATCTATTATGTAATGAATGAGAAGTTAAATTTCTTATTATCATATTTTTCTTCTGTGATCATAAATATTCTAATATCTCAAAATTATAAAGAGGATGAAAAGTAGATAACGTTTCTAAGCCAGTTATGTAATTGCTCATAAAACGTAATACTTTTTAAATACTACAGGTAAAATGAATATAGCAAGACTTTTGTCTAATATTATGCTCTTGTTTATTTTGAAAACATTTTTATTAACCTCTCAGCAAACTGGCTACTAAAATAAGTGGGATCTTGCAAAGACTTAATGTAGTATCTGGTACATAGAAAGCACTGAATAAACTAGGAAATACAAAATGAGTGGAATCTAATCCAGCCCTTCTAGTAGGGGAAATAAAACAAATACATTTTTAAAATACCGTCAAAAAATGCAAGTAATCTGGGGCACCTGCGTGGCTAAATTGATTAAGTCTCCAACTCTTGGTTTTAGCTCAGGTCATGATCTCGTAGTTTGTGGGTTTGAGTCCTGCATCGGGCTTCATGTTGACAGTGTAGAGTCTGCTTGGGATTCTTTCTGTCCTCTCTCTGCCCTTCTCCCCCCCCCCCCAAAAAATAAATAAATAAACTTTTTTTAAAAATGCAAGTAATCTGAGCAGGAAGAAACTACTTCCAGCTAAGACGTCTCTGAGGACAAAGCACTGGAGTTGCCGTTTGAGTAATGCACTGAATTTGCAAAGGCAAAGATACGGCCCAAGAAGGGTGAGGCACTGCATGTTGGGAAATCAGTATGTGCAAGGCCCAGAAATGGTGCTGCCTGTTTATGAATCAGCAAATACGCCAAATTGACAAGAGCGTAGGACTTACAAGGGGGAATAACTAAGATAATGTGACTCTAAAAGAAAACATGGTCCAGATTAGTAACTCCTAAAGCTGGCTGAACATCTGAGTTACCTGAGGAATTTCTTAAATACATATTTATAGATGCCACCTCTACAGATGTCTGGCAAGGGGGCCTGGGATAGTGTCTTAGAACTTGTACTTTTAAGTAGAATATGCCATAGGTGATTCTAATTAGTTTGGGATATTCTGGCTTAAATGATCCTCCCCTTGTACCCAAGGCAGACAGCAGTAGTTGTCCTAACATTGTTCTGTCATCAGCTGGGGAAAGGTGGAGAAGCAGTGGACTCTGCCTCAAGTTTTTACTGATGCTAGTGAAACTGATCCAAAGATGAAATATTTACTTCCCAAAACCTCTTTCATTTTTAGAGATTAAAAAAGATGGGGCACCTGGGTGGTTCAGTAGGTTAAGCGTCCGACTCTTGGTTTTGGCTCAGGTCATGATCTTGCAGCATCATGGGTTCAAGCCCTATGTCGGGGTCTGTGCTGACAATGCGGAGCCTGCTTGGGATTCTCTCTCTCCCTCTCTCTCTCCCTCCCCCACTCGTGCTCTGTCTTTCTCAAAATAAATAAATAAAATTTTTAAAAATTAGAGCATTATGAACGGACTTGAAGATCTAAATCTTAAACTATGTATAAGACTTGTATGCTAAAAACTACAAAATACTGATAAAGGAAATGGAAGAAGACCAAAATAAATGGAGAGGCACACCATGTTCATTAAATGGAAGACTCAACATAGTGAAGATGTCATTTCTCCCCAAATTGATAATCAGGTTTAACACAGTTCTTATCAATATTTCAGCAAGAAAATAGATTGTATATTAGTTGCTGTGCTTGAATTAATTTTCTTAGGTGTGATTGTTGTATTGGGGCCAGATAGAGCATCCTTATTCTTTTTTTTTTTTTTTTTTTAATGTTTATTCTTGAGAGAGAGAGACAGAGCATGAGCAGGGGAAGGGCAGAGAGAGAGAGGGAGACACAGAATCCGAAGCAGACTCCAGGCTACAAGCTGTCAGCCCAGAGCCCGACATGGGGCTCGAACCCACGGACCACAAGATCATGACCTGGACTGAAGTCAGACGCTTAACCGACTGAACCACCCAGGCGCCCTGAGAGTATCCTTATTAAGAGATACACACTAAACTATTTAGAGATGAAAGGTCGTGAAGTCTGCATTTTACTTTAAAATGGCTTAGCTTTAAAATAAAAGTCTACACTGGGGCGCCTGGGTGGCTCAGTCAGTAAGCGTCCAACTTCAGCTCAGGTCATGATCTCGTGGTTTGTGGGTTCGAGCCCCGCGTCGGGCTCTATGCTGACAGCTCGGAGCCTGGAGCTTGCTTCAGATTCTGTGTCTCCCTCTCTTCTGCCCCTCCCCCACTTGTGCTCTCTGTCTCTCAAAAATGAATAAACGTAAAAAAAAATTAAAAAAAAAATAAAAGTCTACACAGATAAATATGTCAAAATATTAACTAGGGACTCTGTGAAGGGCACAGGAGTGTTTATTATACTAATCTTTCAACTTCTGTAGATTTAAAAATCTTCAAAATAGAAGATTTGGGTGGAGTTAAATAATGACAGGACAACTGAATATCCATATGGAAAAGAACTGTGACCCCCACTTTATACCATTAATAAAAATTAGAGATGGATTATAAAGCTCAATATTAAAGCTAAAACTAAAGCTTTGAAGAAAAGGAATACCTTTATGACCTGCAGATAGGCAAAGATTTCCTATACAAGAAAAAAATGACAGAAAGCCATAAGCATAAAGGAAAAAATTTAATCCTTAGACTTCACCAAAATACAAAACCACTCATCAAAGACACCGTTAGGAAAATAAATAAGGTAGACACAGACTAGGAGAATATATTTGCAAAAATATATCAGATCTTTGGTCAGAAAAAACTCCCACTCAGAATATATAAAGAAATCTTACAACTCAATAAAGCAAAAAGTGGGCCAAAGAATAGATGATTCATAAAGGAAGATAATGTGCATAACCAATAAGCCCACGAAAAAGTGCTCAAATCAATGGAGAATGCAAATGAAAACCACAATGAGATATCACCACACATCCATCAAAATGGCTAAAATCAAAAAAGACTGACACAACCAAATTGTGAGGTTGTGGAACAGCTGTGATACACCTGCTGGGGGAATATAAAATGGTACAATCTTTGGGGAAAGTTTTGACTTTCCTATAACCACCTATCCTTTAACCTAGAAATTTCACTCCTCTGTACTTATCCAAGAAAATGAAAATAAATTCTACAAAAACATGATGCACACATATTCATAGCAGCATTATTTATAATAGTCCAAAACTGGAAATGCCCCAAGTGTCCATCAATAGGATGACTATAAACAAATTGTGGAATGTTCATACAAAACAATACTACTCAGCAATATGAAAATGGAAAAACCGATGTACTCAACAAAAGAACCTAGGGGCGCCTGGCTGGCTGAATTGAAAGAGCATGGGAGTCTTAATTACAGGGTTGTGAGTTTGAGCCCCATGTTGGGTGTAGAGATTACTAAAAAAATAAATAATTTTAAAAAATATTTTGAGAGAGAGCAAGCAGGGGAGGGGCAGAGAGAGAGAGAGAGAGGGAAAATCACAAGCAGGCTCTGCACTGTGCCTGACACGGGGCTCGAACTCACAAACCGTGAGATCATGCCCTGAGCCGAAAATCAAGAGTCAGACACTTAACTGGCAAAAAAACAAAAACAAAAACAAAAACCTAGATACAGGGGCACCTGGGTGGCTCAGTCGGTTAAGTGTCCAACTTCAGCTCAGGTCATGATCTCGCAGTTTGTGAGTTCAGGCCCCACACTGGTTTCACTGCTGTCAGCCTGTCAGCGCAGAGCCGGCTTTGGATCCTCTGTCCCGTCTCTCTGCCCGCCCCCCCCCCAAAAAAAACACACACACAAAAACAAAACCTAGATGCAAAAAGTACATACTGTATGATCCATTTATGTGAAGTTCTAGAACAGTCGGAACTATGGTGAAGAAAAAATGAGAACAGTGGTTTCTTCGGGCGTTGGGGAGTGGGGATTTTCTAGGGAATTTTGTGAGGTGATGGATATGTACTGTATCTTGACAGGGGTGTGGGTTACATAGGTGCATCCACTTATCACAAAATGTACAGTTTATTGCATTTGAATGAATGCAAATTTGCTTTTGAAAGATCAAATGGAGCAGTGAAGGGACGCCTGGGTGGCTCAGTTGCTTAAGCATCTGACTTCCGGCTCTGGTTATGATCTCTTGGCTCTCATGGATTCAAGCCTCCCAGTCGGGCTCTGTGCTGACAGCACAGACAGAGCCTGAAGCCTGCTTCTGATTCTGTGACTCCCTCTCTCTTTGCACTTCCCCTGCTCACACTTTATCCCTCGCTCCCCAAAATAAATAAGCAGCAACAACAACAAATGGAGAAGTGAAGAGCAGGTACACATGAAAATGGCAGTTGGTGAAACCAGGTGATGGGTACAGGAGGGTTCACAATGCTATTTTAACTTTGCACAAGTTTTCAATTCTCCATAGTTAAAAGATGGGGCAGTGGTCCCAGAGCCAGAGAAATTGGGGTTGGAATCTTACTCTCATCCCATTCTAGCTGCAAGGTAACAGCCACAAACCTCTATAGTCAACATCCGTAAATGAGCAATAAGGCCAATAATCACATTTCAGGACAAGTAAGGATTAGGACTCCTGTGCTTTGGTAGAGAAAGCCACTTAACCAATTAAATCAGTGTGGAGAAGGGCAGGTTCCAGAACAGCAGAAAACTGGTTGAATGGCAAAGGTGGAGTCAGACTCAGGAAGGTCTTGAATGGCAGGATTAGTAACCCTAACCCAACAGGCAGTTGGAATCCACTAGATGCTATTATATCTTAACCCGAAGTTCAGAGTTCATATTGTAACTATTTTCAAATATTGCAAGAGAAATAGATGATAAAAAGATAATTTATCATCCATGCTAAGATTATCAGTCCAAATCTACAACCACAAGGAGACAATGAATTGAATAGACTAAATGAAGACAGGGTGCCACAGCTCTTCAGTGGGGACCAGGTGAGGGTTAACGTTGTAAATCATTGACCAGACAGTCCTGTAGGTCCAAACTGGACCAGAGGATGGCAATATAAACATACAATGGAAAAGGCACGCAGTATGGTAAGAATCAGTAGAATTTGGTAGCATGATAGGAAGAAAAGCTTATCAGGAAGACTATGTTAGGAAAACTAGACTGTAGACTTTGCCTTATTAACTTCTACTCATTCTCAAATCTTCACAATCATTTCCTTGGGGAAGCCCTTGACCGCCTTGCTCTCCCTAAGTTTAGATCTGATTCTTTTATTATACATTCACAGGACCCCATTTTGTTACTTTGGAGAAGGAGACAAATTACTGGCAGCCTAATCAAGGGACAAAGAAAACCCAAATGCATAGCTTTTAGAATAAGTGATAGAACAACAGATGAAATAAATTTCAAATATGTTAGATTACTATATAAAACTCTAACCAAGTATATTAGGACATTTAAGCTAAACGGGCAGTTTTCTAGAACAATTAAAAGGCCAAACATTGATTCAAAAAGAAGAAAATCTTAATAGTGTACTAACCATGAGTTTACGAGAGTTCATCATACTGTCTACTTTTTTGTATGTTTTGATTTTTAAAATAAAATGTTTAAAAACATGCTTTCAAAAAGTAATGCTTTCCCCTCTCTGGCCATGACTACATTTGCTCAGCACCTGTCTCATACGTAAACCGGCCGATAGCGTGTGCACTCCACTAACTTGACAGCAGCTGTCTAGCAAGTAAATCAAATGACACACAGGAAATGTCCAACACCAAGAGAGGTCCCATATTCACCCAACCAGAGTCCAAGTTAAGCGACCAAGTAAGTAAGGGACCGAGAAAGCAATTTTCCCTCACGCAGAGCCCAACGCGCCTGCGCAGGGTAGAGACTGCTCCGCCCACACCTCGGGGACGGAAGCACTGGAGCCCCGAACCACGTGGTCGCGAGCGGAGGTGGGCGGGGCGCGCGGGACGTGCTGCCGCGTCGTCACCAGCTGAATGGGCGGCGGCGGAGCATGTGTGTGTGTGGCTGAGGCTGCTGCTCGCCAGGGACGCGGAGAGTGCATGCCTCTCCCGGGTCGGACCGTGAAGCCGGCGAGGACGTGGAGACAGCGGAGGAGGGGAAGAGCAGCCGGAGACAGACTGGCATCCCTCTCGGGAGCTTAAGGGCCCCGGCTCGGCCGGGGTTATGGCATCGCTTGCGGACCGAATGCGAGGCAACGGGCGCATCGCCGCTGGGCTCCTGCTTAACCTGCTGGTGTCCATCTGCATCGTGTTCCTAAACAAATGGATCTATGTGCACCACGGCTTCCCTAACATGAGCCTGACCCTGGTGCACTTCGTGGTCACCTGGCTGGGCTTGTACATCTGTCAGAAACTGGACATCTTTGCCCCCAAGAGTCTGCCGCCTTCCAAACTCCTCCTCCTGGCCCTCAGCTTCTGTGGCTTCGTGGTCTTCACCAATCTCTCTCTGCAGAACAACACCATAGGCACCTATCAGCTGGCCAAGGCCATGACGACGCCGGTCATCATAGTCATCCAGACCCTGTGCTACAAGAAAACCTTCTCTACCAAAATACAGCTCACGCTGGTGAGTAGCTTTAGCTTCGCAAGGCGCACCTCTAGCAACCTACCTCCTGGATCGTCTTTCTCCCCGGGAAATTTGAATGTTTAGCCTTGCGCCAAGCTCTTTCCAGTCATCTTGAAATGCACAGATGAGTCGTCTGTGAGTTTGTGAACTTCAGGCTTATTTGGGAGAGGTGAAAAAAGTCATCTTGGCACTCTGTTGGGCTCTTAGCCCAGAACAGTGTGCTTGTGTGAGCTTTAGTAACTGCTGTTTGATGGAAATCCTTAAATGCTGTGATTGGTAAGAAAAGAACGCTGCATTACATTATGCAATTCAGTGTATTGGAATATCTGCAAAATCGCAAACTGAAAAACGGCCCTCCTTCGACCCAGGGGATTCAAACCATGTATGAATTAACGTTAAGGGTTCAGCATAAAACATGTCTCCGAATATGTCTGCAGCGAGATACTGCAGAGGTTTCTGTGTCTTTAAATAAGAGAAGATACTTTTAGCACTTAATGACTTACAGTGTTTAAATTCTTAATGCTTTTGCTATACGTTCATGCTTATATTTTGTTTAGACGCTAGTTTTGGGGGTCTGTTTACTCCTATGTGCATGCACGTTGTATGCCTTTGTTGCAATTTGCAATGTATTGATTCATTTTACCCGGAATTTTAAATAGAATTAAATAGGAACATACATATAGAATTCACATATTTCACTTTGAGGAAATCGGTTTAACTGTTTTTTTCAGATGGAAAAAAAATTATAGAGGTTGTTTCCCAGTGATGCTTTTGTGATTAACTTTGTAAGACAACATGAAAGGAATACTAAATTTGTGTCTCATGAATTTAATCTGAACATGTACCTCTTTTTCTTTACAGATTCCTATAACTTTAGGTGTAATCCTAAATTCTTATTACGATGTGAAGTTTAATTTCCTTGGAATGGTGTTTGCTGCTCTTGGTGTTTTAGTTACATCCCTTTATCAAGTGGTTGGTAATTTTTTTTTTCTTTATGTGCCTTTTTAGCAGATTTCATAAATTTTGAAGCTGTATCCCAAGGTTTAGAAAATACAGTATAGAGACAATAGACTGTTGGGAAGAAAGCCTAATTGCATAAATTGGCTCAAGGTGAAGAGAAGAAAGGAGACAGAGAAACTTGGGTGTGATGCTCACCAAATACCTACCTACCTGGTGTAAGTGTATAATACCCATGCTTGACAGTCTGAGTTTGGGGTGATGCTATACTATCATCTGGGAAATCTTTACAAAATGAGTAGGAAGACTTTGTTCTTGAGACCGAGATCATTGGTTAAATTTATGATTGACTCTTTAATTATTAAGATTACTGTGAAGGAATGAGTGCGTTTCCGAAATTTGAGCAGGAGAGGAAAATTTCAGATTTATGAATCTTTGTCTCAGAACATACGCTGCTGTTACAACTTGTATATCAGCTTCCAACAATTTGTCTCTCTCAGTATTTTATAGCAATGGGTATTTCACTTCTTGTACTATAGCAGCACAGTGCATTGCCTTTAGCAGGCGTTCATTAAAAATTTGTGCATGGATTCACTTACTTCATTACCATAAAGTCTCAACAAGTATGTTTTTTGTTTCTTGTACAGTGGGGAAAAATAACTTGGTGTAGGGCTCAGTGAAACAGTATTTTCTCTATACTGGAAACCTTGGCCTGGAGATTCTGGGTGAGCCTGCATGGGGAGTCAGAGCCAAAATGTGTAACCGGTTTTACCTTTTTCACATATGTCTGCTGGTTATAAACTAAGGCATTTCTTGTTATGAATGTTGGAAGTTTACTAAACACAGCCTTAGCATATGAAGCTTTCTAGTACTGATCATTTCAGAAATACTGTTATGTGAAAATTCTGGGGTTGAGGACATTTGTAAGTGGCAAGAAGGGGTGTTAACAAGAGACCAGTGGCACGAAAGGAAAGAGCACCCACTCAGTGCTGTCACTGGTCGCCAGGATACTGTGTCTTTCACTACAGAGAGTAATCAGAGGAAGTTCGGCTTTGTGCTCTAAGAAGGTTGTATTTAGGTATACTTCAGTGAGTTTAAATTTTGTTACTAGAAACAGTGAACATTCCTATTCATCCTTTTTGTTAAACTGATTTTGTTTGGCCCAGGAAGGATTAAATGTTTATTAAATATAGCAAGGAATTTTATTTATCGAACATCAGAATTTCTTACATTCCTTGTATGTAATTTCAGTTCAGAGTATTAAGTGTCCCTGCCAATATGACCATTTTTGTTCCCACAAGTCTCAAAATTGCTACAGATTAGAACCAAAGGATTCTGTATCCCTCAGGCACATATTTGAAATGGGATTGACCAAGGAATGATTGTTCACAGACTAATAGGCAGCGTTTTCTATTATTAGTAAACAGTACATGTACTGTTAAGGAATAGGTATATTCCCCCAGAAATTCATTTTAAAGAAAGTTGTCGTTTCCCATTGTATCCAGGTGTAATCTCTAAGCTATTTCTGCCTTTACTGCTAGGGCATTGGAGTTAAAAGGGGCATAGGAGTTAAAAGATGAGTGATTGGGGGGCGCCTGGGTGGCGCAGTCAGTTAAGCGTCCGACTTCAGCCAGGTCACGATCTCGTGGTCCGGGAGTTTGAGCCCCGCGTCGGGCTCTGGGCTGACGGCTCAGAGCCTGGAGCCTGTTTCCGATTCTGTGTCTCCCTCTCTCTCTGCCCCTCCCCCGTTCATGCTCTGTCTCTCTCTGTCCCCAAAATAAATAAAAAACGTTGAAAAAAAATTTTTAAAAAAAAAGATGAGTGATTGGGTATTAGCTTTAGTTGCGGAAAGGCTCACTTATTCAGCAGACATTTCTTTTGCTTGTTGCTCGAAGATAACAAAGATGAAAAACAGCTGTAATGCAGCATGGTAGAAACACATGTAGACAGCTGATTGCAAGTAGGATAGCTCAGGATGTGAGGAAGGTTCTGAGGAACACCAGAGAGGAAGTGGCTGTTCTTCAAGGGGGTGGTGAGGTAAGACTTTATGGACAAGTTAACGATTGAAATGGAAGGGCCCACAGGAATCTGCCGAGCAGAGAAATACAGCAGAGGTCTTTCTTTGCGGTGATGTGTGAAAGTACAGAGCATTTTTGGAGAACTTGATTTATTTGGTGAGACTCTTTGTTGCGTTGTGGAAGGACAAGGTCTAGGGGCGGATGAGACCAGATGGCACAGTTTTGAATTTCATGCGCTTTATCCTGCAGGGGCCAGGAAAGGGGCTTAGATAGGGGAGTGACTTGATCGTCCCCTGTGCTTGAGAAAATTAACTCTGGTGGCAGTGAAGGGTGAGTAGGAGGGGGACAAAGGGTGAAGGCAGAGCAATTAGGAAGCTGTTCGTGGCTCAGGAGGAAGACAGGAAGGCGCTGAACAGACAGTGGTAGTTGATAGAGACCCCAGAAGCCTTTTGGAGAAGGAATCAGCAGGACCTGACCGAATGTGGAATGACGAAAGTAAGGAGTCTCATCCTTGGGGGAGATTATGTCTTTAATTATGGGAGCAACACAGGAGGAGCTAATTTGGGGAAGTGAGTACTGAGCTGCTTTGAAAACGGTCCCTGCAGATTGTGTGAGTTAAGGCGTCCGGCAAGCTGTGGAAGTTTGAGCACGCCCTGAGAAGGAGGTCAGAACTGGAGAGGTCTTCGGGTGTCAGTGACGTCAGTCAGGGAGATAAAAGAGAAAAAAGGCCAGACATCTACCTTAAAAATAGTAAATGGAGGAAGAGGTAAGTGAGTGCAAACCAGAAGTCAAGTTCTTCCACGAGAAACCTGTCAGGTCTGTCGAGAGCCCCCACAGGAAGAAGGCAGAGGGGTGGCCATTGGGTGTGGCTGTTGGAGGTGACGGTGCCCTTTGGGAGAGCAGTTTCATTCACAGTGGGCAGAAGCCAGGGTGCACCGCAGTGAGGGAAAGTGGAGGCCCTGAGAGTTGCCACCCTTCCAGGCGGTTCAATGCCAGAGACATGCAGCCGCCTCGTGAGGTTGCTAAAAGAACCGAGGAGCGGGCATCCATGCTCTGCACTCATTTTTGCTCTCTGCAGCACCCCCGGGAGCGGGCAGCAGAAGAATCGATTCTTTGTCCTTCATATTCACAGAAGACTCTTAGTTGAGGCTGGCAGGGGTATGTTTCAAATTTCCTGCTCTTCTATTTTTGTCTTGGTGAATTTCTATAGACTTCGCGTTTGTGTAACAGGATACCCAGATCTACAGGAAAAAGAATTATGTAGGAGTAGTTATTCAAAAGCCTGGCTGTTCTCTGCCAGATCTTATTCAAACGGTCTTGTCAAGCTTTCTTGAAAGTCTCCTTTTTATTCATATTTGTGCAACATTTTGAGGGCTGATGGGATCTGAGGTTTCGAGGTGTTGGTTCTCCTGAATGATGTAGTCTTTGAAAAGGGTTTGTGACTATCTAATTTCTTCCAGTGCATCAGTGCGAGATTAGCCACAGAAAAATCAGTCATCAAGAGGAAAATTCCTTCTGCCATTGATTGGGTTTTCTAAAGTGGATGAAAAGACCTCACATACTTTTCTAGCCACACACACTGGCAGCCACCTGGGACAGCTGAGGTTTCTGTCAATCCCTAGTTAGTCTGCCCTGCCCACCCCCCATCTTCTCTTGCCTGGGGTTGGGGGGGGGGCAGTTTTAGGAAGAAATGAAGTCTAGCACTGTATTTCCGGTTCCTGCTTATCACCTAAATCTCCATTCCCGCCTCTTTCCCAAGATCTCTGATACTCCTGGGCCCCTGTGTGCATTCATTGATTCCCCCCATTTACTAGGGCCAGCAGGGAAGAGAGGACTCTTTTTTCTCTCTCTTCAAAGCTGAGAAGAAAACAGATTGTCACATATTGAATTTGTAAAGCTCCTTTCATCCAAGGTGCTTAAAGGACATTCGTATATATTATTGATCTTTGGCATCAAGTAGAATAATCAGGGGTTTCCTCTTCCCCGAGCACCCCCCCCCCCAACCCGCCCCGCCAGGTACCCATCCTTGTGACTAGAGTTGCATCATTTGTTTACTAAGTGATGCTATTTTTTTCTATCTAACTTGTTTTGTCTCCTAATTTTCAGTGGGTAGGAGCCAAACAGCATGAATTGCAAGTGAACTCAATGCAGCTGTTGTACTACCAGGCTCCGATGTCCTCCGCCATGTTACTGGTGGCCGTGCCCTTCTTTGAGCCCGTGTTTGGAGAAGGGGGAATATTTGGCCCCTGGTCAGTTTCTGCTTTGGTAAGTTTTAATTGTTATGGTGCCTAAGAACCAAGATAATCCTCCCTTTGCTATTAAGTGTGATTTTTAGTTTTCAGAGCATGATCTCAGATCCGTTCTCACATTTATCTGTATAATCACCCTTTAAGGGAAGCAAGCTAAGGATTATTTTTTAGATGAAGAAACCAAGGCACTGTGTGTGTGTGTGTTCATATACACGGTTATCATGGATTCCTTCTCGCCAGCCCTCCTCCCCGTACACATTCCACACTTCATTCCTGGTCCCTGCCCCTTGAGGTGAGTCAGGTTAACATTCTAGTGTGTGTTCTTCCGTATTTTTCTTCGTGTTGTACATACCCATGTAAACACAATACACACACACCTGTATAAACATAAATTACACATTTGTTTCTTTTACAAAAGTGGGATCATAACATAAATAATTTCCTGCATCTTGCTTTTTCACTTAATATCTCATGCAAATCTCTCCAGCTCATTCTTTTCAGTGTCTACAAAATAGATCTAGTTCCAGGGGCGCCTGGGTGGCTCAGTCGGCTAAGCGTCCGACTTCAGGTCAGGTCACGATCTCGCGGTCCGTGAATTCAAGCCCCGCGTCGGGCTCTGGGCTGATGGCTCAGAGCCTGGAGCCTGCTTCCGATTCTGTGTCTCCCTCTCTCTGACCCTCCCCCGTTCATGCTCTGTCTCTCCCTGTCTCAAAAATAAATAAACGTTAAGAAAAAAAAAAAATTCAAAATAGATCTAGTTCTTGACCACTATGAACAGTGTTGTAGTAAACATCCTTACACGTATGTCTTCAGGAACTGGTACTTTTTCCCTTTGGAATAGAGTCCCAAGAGGAGACTTGCCAGATCAAAGGGATATGCACTTTGGGGACATTTTAAGTTAGAAAGTATAATCTCCCTGCTTAGGGAAGGAATTTCTGCCTCCCACAACTTTAACCTTTGGAACACTGTCAGTGGAAAAGTCTTGTTTGTTGGTGCTGGTAATTTATCAAACTTGGATAGCCCTTACTCTGTTCCAAGAACTATTCCAACACTTTGCAAATATTAACTTATTTAATCCTCACATTTTATTTTGTGAATCTACTTTATTAGTTGGATACTATTATTATCCTCATATTTAGGATATAGGATGAGGAAGCTGAGGGACAGAGTTAAGGAGCTGACTCAAGATCCCACAGCCAGTAAGCGGAGCCAGAGCCTGAGTCCAGGCATGCTAGCGCCAGAACCCCTGTTCTTAAGTGCTCTGCTTTGCTCCCTGTGAGCAGAATGCCAGTTATTTCAAGTGCGTAGACTCCGGCATATAAGCTTTCTTCCACAGTAGAAATCCCTTGACCATCCCTCAGATAATATTTGCTTTTAATTTAGTTCTAGCCATCTTGGTTACCTGCTCTTCAAATTTAGTGCAGCTTAGAGACCTTGAACTAGAAGGAGGGGGTTTTATGCACTGGACCCTCTGACAGATTCAAAACAGAGAAAAGCAGCAGGAAGTCCCTCCCTCCCCAAAAGTCAGAGGAACTAAGACCATAGCAGTTGCAGTCCATTTAATATGAAAAAGTCACTTTCATTCCTTACTGTCCCTAGAAGGCATCATTGCCTCAAAGTAAAGCATGTAATTGTGTTTTTAATGATATGCCAAGTCATCAAGAATTATGTAACATTCTGTCAACTCAATAAAACTAACAGTGGTATATTTCTAGAAGGATTTTTTAAGAAGCCCTAGTAGCCTAATGGATAAGGCATTGGCCTCCTAGAAACAGTTTTTAAAATCTTTAGTGAACAAGGTCCTCTTAGTTGAAAATGTAACAGACCTCACTGTTGTAAAACAAATGAGGTATTACTGTTTTTACCTAAATAGGACACAAATCCAGCTCCTTTAGTCCTGACCGCAGTGATCTAAAAACTGATAAAAGCCCCAGGGGACAGAAGGAATCTTCAAATACGACATGTTTTCTTTGGAATGTAGATTTCTTACATTCCACAGAAAATGTTTTATCTAAATTCTCTTATTTTAGAAATAGAAAATGACTTTATAACTCTTTAAATACAGTTGTGGGAAAGGTTTGGACAGATGTCCTATGTGCATACAGTGGTACAGCCACTTTGTCCCCCGTCCTCAGCCGGGTTGGCTTATTCACATCCCATGCACAGCCTTGTGTTCTCATGCCTCTGTGCTTTGGCCCCTACTGTTCCCTCTGCTTGGGAACCTACCACTACTTCTGCCTCTAATCTGTACGTACATTCAAGATCCAAACAGTCGTTCCCTATCCCAGCCCCAAATGACATCTGTCTAGAGATTCACTTAAAACCTGTCATGTGTTTGCCTGGCAACGGTCAAGACTTTTCTATTTCCGGAGCTCACTCTCTTTCATGTGGTTATAGAGGTAGCCTAGCAGAGTCGGTTACCAACAGAGACTTTAGAATCAGGCTGCCCTGGGCTTAAATCTCAGCCCTACCACTTACTGTCTGTGTGATCGAAGGCCAATCACTTTTCTTCTCTGTGTTCATCTGTAAAAAGGGATGGTATTTACTACCTCATGGGCATTTGTGAGGGTTAAATGAATTAATATATGTAAAACATTTAGGACAGTTCTTGGCATGTAGTGAGTACTACGTAAGCGTAAGCTGTGATTATCATGGTTTTTATTATGTCCTCAAGTGGTTTCTGAGCTCTTTGAAGACAAGACCCTACTCTGTTCCTCAGAAGGTGTGGCCTAGCTTCATAGATACTCAATGAATTCTTAGCGATTTAATTTAAATTAGAATATATATGAGCAATTAACTAGAAAAATCCCTGGAAAGGATATGTGCAAAGGTATTAACAGTGGTGGGTAGTTAGGATTGTAAGAAGTCCTTATGTGCTTTTTGCTTATCTTTGTTTTCTGATTCTTCTATAAGCAGTCTGTATTACTTTTATAACTAGAAATTATTACAGAATAATTTTTCTTCAGATGGATAAGAAAAATGAACCTGGAAATTCACATTCAGAGGCAGGATGTTACTGGAGAATTTTCCATTGCGTTTTGTAGACAAAATTACATTTCTGAATACTATTCATTCTGCGATTTTACCCTCCATTCTTGTTGTCTCCAAAATGGATTCTTTTAAAAATCTTGTTCTAATGGTTGTCATTTACGTTTTTAGAAATGCCTATCAAAGTGTATTTTTACTTGGTGACTATAATGATCGCAACTGCTTTACATGAATAATTCTTTGGGTTTGTTTGTAGCTTATGGTGCTGCTGTCTGGAGTAATAGCTTTCATGGTGAACTTATCAATTTATTGGATCATTGGGAACACTTCACCAGTCACGTATCCTTTTCCTAGTAACTTACAAATGCATCATCTTCTGTTTTCTAAAACTCTGTCGCATTCGTTTCCTTCCAGGAGTCTTGCACTAACTATCGCGTGGCCTACTTTGAGTAGATAGACTTATCTTTAGTCTTTTACCGTATCTTTCCACTCTGGACTCTATGGAAACTTAAAGAAATGTGAGCTGGGGAAATGTGTTAGTTTTCTGTATCATGAATGCTTTTGAATTTTCTTAAGTAGTAAGTGACCTTTTCCCTTATCAAAATTAACGTGGAGCACCAATCCTTGCACATAGTGGAGTTAAATAAATATTTGTTGAGTGAATAATGGACTGGACACCAGGTTTTAAAATCACTTTTCAGTCTCTTTGGTAATAAAGTAGGGGTACAGCTAATCCAAAAACAAAAGATAATTTCAGACCATTGACATCTGACTTTGGAACCTGTTTTTGTACTTACTTGGATATTGGTGTGCCTGTTTTTCTCAATATTACTTTCAATCAAGAAATGAATCAGGCCTTGAAGAAGTGAATCTGAATGACTAGCATTTTGCTTGTAGTTCTGTTTCTCTTCTCATTTATCTCTGCCTCCACTCTTTTTTTAAAACTTTTTTTTAATGTGTGGTTTTTTGGGTTTTTTTTAGAGAGAGAGAGACAGAGCAAGCAGGGGAGGGACAGAGACAGAGGGAGACACTGAATCAGAAGCAGGCTTCAGGCTTTGAGCTATCAGCACAGAGCCCAACGTGGGGCTCGAACCCACAGACCATGAGATCATGACCTGAGCTGAAGTCGGCCGCTCAACCAACTGAGCCACCCTGGCGCCCCCCTCTGCCTCCACTCTTAAGCAGATGCAAAGAAAGATTTCCCCAGGGGCACCTGGGTCACTCAGTCAGTGAAGCATCTGACTCTTGATTTCTGCTCAGGTCATGATCTCACAGTTTGTCAGTTTGAGCCCCATGTCAGGCTCTGCACTGACAGTGCAGAGCCGGTTTGGGATTCTATCCCTCCCTCTCTCTGTGCCTCTCCACCATGTTCTCTGTCTCTCTCAAGAAATAAACTTTTAGGGGCGCCTGGGTGGCGCAGTCGGTTAAGCGTCCGACTTCAGCCAGGTCACGATCTCGCGGTCTGTGAGTTCGAGCCCCGTGTCGGGCTCTGGGCTGATGGCTTAGAGCCTGGAGCCTGTTTCCGATTCTGTGTCTCCCTCTCTCTCTGCCCCTCCCCCGTTCATGCTCTGTCTCTCTCTGTCCCAAAAATAAATAAACGTTGAAAAAAAAAATTAAAAAAAAAAAAAGAAATAAACTTTTAAAAAAGTCTTAAAAAACAATTTACTGAAAAAAAAAAAAAAAAGGATTTCCCCAAATGAGAGAGGTAGTTTAGTAATGTTATGTCCAAGTGTGCTGATTTAAATGAGTGAACACTGAGATGCCAGCAAAGTAAAAAAGCAACATATTTGCCAACTATCAATAAATACCAACAAGTTATAATAAGAATTATATTTTTATTTTCATTTTAATGTTTTATTTGTTTTTGAGAGCACGCAAGCGGGGGAAGCACAGAGAGAGAGGGAGATAGAAGATCCAAAGTGGGGTCTGCACTGATACCAGAGAGCCTGATGCGGGGCTCGAACTCATGAACCGTGACATCATGACCTAAGCCGAAGTCAGATGCTCAACCGACTGAGCCACCCAGGTGCCCTAAGAATAATATTTTTGAAGAACCAACACTAAATAAATATTTCTTTGTACCAGGCACTGTTAGAAAGAAACACCTAAGGTGTATTAGGCATCACACTCTCAAAGCAGCTCTGTGAGTTAAATTCTATCATTTTATGTTGTAAAGGCAGAAACGGAGGTGCAGAGAGGTTAAATAAGTCACTGACAGTCATATGTGTAGTATTCAGATTTGAACCCATGGCAGTCTAGTCCCAGAACTTGTGCACCATGCTGCCAAATCAAGGCATTCGATGATGTGCCCTGGTTAAGAACATTCATTCAACAAATATTTATTGAACAATTTACTGTAAACCATGCATTGACTTAAGTATTTACATGATGGCATATGTACTCTATGTTCGGCACTGGAGGTACTGTGGTGAACCAAATAGACAAAACTCTTTGTTCTCACAGGTTTCAATTCTGGCGAGGAAGACTATAAACAAGAAAATATTTAACATACCCATCTAGAGCGTTAGATTGTGCTAAGTGCCGAGGAGAAAAAGAGCCGGAAAGAGGATCCAAAATGCTGGGGACTGGGTTGAAACCTCGGAGGGGGTAGTCAGGAAGGCATCTACAGAAAGGGGACTTGTAAATGAAAACCCGAAGGAAATGAAGTCGCCCCATGCAGATTGGGATGAAGAGTGTTCCCGGTGGTGAGAGGCCCTGGGGAAACAAGGAAGCCTTGTAGAGTTGCAGCAGGAAGAGTACAGGGCGGAGAATAGTAAGGCTCTGAGAGGAACCGGTCGCCGGGCTGAGCAGAGCTTTTACATACAGACCGTGACTCGGGGTGAGATGGGAAGCTGTGGGCGCTTGGAGCAGGAAAATGATGTGATTTTACTTATGTTCTAATAGGATCAGTCTGGGATTCTGTGTTGAGAACGGACTGAAGCACGGTTTTTCAGACTCAGTGCTGTTGACCTTGGGGGTTGGACAGTCCTTTGTGGCAGAGGCCTGTCCTACACATTGTAAGATGTCTAGCAGCGTCCTGGCTTCTACCCGCTAGATGCCCCAAGTATGACGGCCGAAAATGTGTCCGGACCTTTCTGGTGGCAAAATCACACCGGTTGAGAACTGCTGCACTAAAAAAGGCAGGAGAAGAAGGGAGCCCAGAGAAATAATGGTGGTTTGGTACCAGGATGGTAGCCGTGGATATAGTGAGAAGTGATTGGATTCTGGGTATATTTTCCAGTGGCACCAGTAGGTTTTGCTGACAAATTGTGGACAGTATATTGGAGAGGAAGCAGGTTGGCTCACATGGTTTTGGCCTGAGTACCTGGTAGAATGGCGCTGCCATCAGCTGAAATTGGACAGCCCAAAGGAAGCTTTGGGGTAGGGAGCTGCGGGTAGAACAAGTCTGAGCGTCCAGGATCAAGGTTCTCAGATGCAGATATTCCAGAGAGAGTTGTGTGTCGCGTGTGGATGTTTAAAGCAGTGGGGCTGGTTGAGATTAGCAAGCAAACAAGCAGAAGAAGAGCCGCCCAAAGATGGAGTCCCTGGTCGTGTCAGCATTTACTCCTCCACGGATGAGAGGAGCTGGCAGCAGAGGCCGAGGAGGAGCAACCGAAGGAGGGGAGGGAAGTGATTCAGACCCCACGTAAGGAGAAGGGGTCAGCTGTGCCGACAGGCCAAGTCAGGGAAGGCCGGGAATTGAGGAGGGGGCTTGGTAAGGTGGGGGTGCAGACATTCTGACGAGAGCTGAGTGTCAAGGTGAAAGCCTGACCGGAGCAGAGAGCAGAATTAGAGAGGGGAATCGGAAATACCAGGTATAGACTGTTCCTTTTTGATTTAATTGAATGTATTATTATTATTATTATTTTTTTACCTCACTGAAGAATTTCTTTAAATTCGCCTCCCCTCCAGTATAAACATCTTCCACAGATCGTGAACTCCTTAAAAAGAGAGGCTGTGGCGTAAGGCAACACTGAGCGTGTTAGAGCCACTGCACTTTGAGATCGTTCATAATGGGCAACGAAGCATGTGTTGTGGTGGTTACAACTAATGTCCTGGGGAAGACCCTCTGCCCTCCAGGATATCACTTCTAGTGGCTCAGGCAGCTGCAGGTACCCTGGCGCGCGGCCTGTGCCCTCCTGCCCAGAAGGAGCTTCCGGGCCGCTTGGCTGGCCCCCCAACGGGGGCCGGAGCCCGGGTTTCGAGGTCAGACAGCTCGAGGGCTGCACGCCCGGGCCCATCGCTCCCTGTGCACCTGAACCGCCTGTGAGTGCTGTCGGCTGTCACTGCCCTCTCTTAGGAATCGGCGGAGGGGGGAGAACATCTACAGCGTCGGGCTGCTGGGAGTGTTTGAGAGGATACGCGCCAAGCACCTGGCAGATGTTGACTCTGCATCAGCACTGCTGTTGACAGCTGCTGACACGTGTGGGGCTTGCTACGTGCTGGAAAGTTTGCACACACTCTCTAGTTCGTCCCCTCAGTAGCACTGTGAGGGAGCTTTTATCCATTTCCGTCCTATAGACGCGGAAACTGAGGCACAGAGCACTGGCTGCTTCTGTTAGCATTATCCGAAGAGTCGCGGGGTACACATCAAACCTCTGAGCAAATAGTCGTAAAATACGGTAAGAATAACTTTTAAAGGAGTGAGGTGTGTGTGTGTAGTCTGTTTTTTAAGAACAGTGATTTGGAAACCCCTAATCGAGCAGCACTTTACTGCTGGCCACGCACCAGACTAGAACATGGGCTTGGAGTTAAATAGACCCGTCCGTGTTTGGACTCCAGCTCTGCCACTTACTAACTCTGTGCTCTAAGTTACTTGAAGTCCTTGGGCCCCGACAGTTACAGGACGGGAAGAGTGATGCTGTGGTGAAGGTAAATGTCATGCTTAATACAGTGGGGTGACCCACACATCTAGCATAGCGCCTAGCATGTCGTTGGTGCTGGGTCTTACTCCCTATACTGTCCCTGTTTCCCTCCTAAACTTAAGCATACTGGATGTGTTCACCTTGAGTCTGGTCTCTGGGGCCGCACACACCTCCCCTCATGTGCCAAGGGAAGTTTATTAGAAATAGCACTAGGAAATATAAGTGGCTCAGCAAAATATCTTCTCTGTACCTTGTTCTGAATTCCTTTTCCAACCTTATCGTATAGCCCCTTTCTTTTCTTTTCTTTTCTTTTTTTTCTTTTCTTTTCTTTTCTTTTCTTTTCTTTTCTTTTCTTTTCTTTTGGGCTTTTCTTTTTTTCTTTTCTTTTCTTTCGGGAGAGAAAGAGTTGAGGCGCTCTCCTGTCACTGTTGCTGAAGTCTACTGAAGGAACTAGGATTGATCCAGATTGAAGTTCTCGTTTCTCAGGTGGGGGGGGCCAATTCAATCCATGCTCCATGAGGCTCTTCCAGCCACAGGAAGGCTTTGCTTCATATGTACGTGTGTGCGTGTGTGTGACTATGACATCTAGCTTGCTTTTCCTTCTGTGTGTGTGTGCGTATGTGAATAGAACAGTCTAGCTTGTTGGGTTTTTTATCCTTATCCACAAACTTCAGCTATAACATGTTCGGACACTTCAAGTTCTGCATCACTTTATTTGGAGGATATGTTTTATTTAAGGATCCATTGTCAATTAATCAGGGTCTTGGCATGTTATGCACGTTATTTGGCATTCTCGCTTATACCCATTTTAAACTCAGTGAACAGGAAGGAAGTAAGAGTAAATTGGTACAGCGTCCTTAATTGGGTTTTGGTGGAGAAAAGAAAGCCACCCCAAGAAGATAAAAGACGTTAAGTGTGCAAGTTACCTTCAAAGAAGAAGAAAAAATTACATTGCCAAATTTGTTGAATGATGGTTTGCAAGAAGTAACACAAAGGAAATTTTGTTCATAAATATAACTTTCTCTTTTAAAGTACCTCTAAAACAATGGCTCGTGCTTCTTTTCAAGGATTGGTTATATGAAGTCTGTAGGATGGTTTGGTTATACCAAATGAAATACAGGAAATTAAAATTCTATACTAGTGACAAAGGAATCCGTATCACTGTACTACAGAGGTGTCATGGTTTTTAAGTGTTCCAGCCCTTCTGAGGAAGGACACAGAGGACTCCTCTCCTTGCTCGTAGGTGGCCTGCAGTGTGAGCTCTTTTAGAATTTCAGCCAAAATGTGCAAGTCAGAAGTTAAATCCAGCATTTCTGTCTTAGTTGGTTTAGTATAACCTCCTGATTACTTAACTTACAGAAATGAGATATCATTTATAGAAAACAAAGTGTAGGAAAGAAGACCATCAGACAAAATCCAATTCTAATAGCGCTATATTTCTGGTAGAAAATAGATATAAGAAGTTATGTGTTATCCAGAAAAGCACAGTTGCCACAGGGATTCTCTTATTTCTGAGCTCTCTGTGAGCTCTAGAGACACGATGGGAAGTTAAAAAACAAAATAGCTCCGTGTTGAAACAGTCCAAAGAGAAGATGATGGATGGAATTGAGCAGGCGTCTTCTCCCATTCTCCTGGCCTCTTTGAGCATTTCACGTTGGTAATTTCCTAATACCACCTCCCTGCTATCACCCCCTACCCACCACATTGGAGGCATCCGTAGAGCGTCCGTTGGCATTGAACGATTTGCAGTGAACTACGTTCGATCTTTCTAAGGTGGCTGAGGAAAATTTTTCAGGCAACAAGTCCGGGCACATAGTGTCCAAACATTTGGCAGAAACTTGGTGAAAATACGAGGGAAGGTTTTAAAGAGAAGCAGAAGAATAATCAATATTTAGCGAGTTCTGCTAGTTTTTAAAGGGATAATTTTCTAAAAAATAAGGTTGCAGGGGAAGTACAGGGTTTCCACTTAAGGAAATACAGTGCTACACATTTACTTGCAAAGCGTCTTTCTGCCTTCCAGCTTCTTGACATTGGAGGGTTAAAAGCTGTCATTAATAACGTCTCACAAGAAATTGACTGAGACAGATAACCCCTCTTGTAATACATGGTTCTTTTAAAAAATATTACTTATAGGGGCGCCTGGGTGGCACAGTCGGTTAAGCGTCCGACTTCAGCCAGGTCACGATCTCACGGTCCGTGAGTTCGAGCCCCGCGTCAGGCTCTGGGCTGATGGCTCGGAGCCTGGAGCCTGTTTCCGATTCTGTGTTTCCCTCTCTCTCTGCCCCTCCCCCGTTCATGCTCTGTCTCTATCTGTCCCATAAATAAATAAAAACGTTGAAAAAAAATTTAAAAAAAAAAAAATATTACTTATAAACGTTAAATGAAGAAACAACTCTTAAGAGGACAAAGAGCCACGTGAATAAAATGTACCTTCTAAGATTTTTTTTTTCCCCTGGCCTGTTTGAAATGAAAAGCCTCACTGAAAATCTATTTTGACAGAATTTTAGTGTATCGGTCCATTAGTTGTGTGACTGGTACGTATGATTTTCTGTTTTTGTTTTAAATATTCTTTGGTTCTGGGGCTCAGTCAGTTGAGCGTTGACTCGTGAGTTCGGCTCAGGTCATGATCCCAGGGTCGTGGGATTGAGCCATGTGTTGGGCTCTGTGCTGAGTGTGGAATCTGCTTGAGAGTCTCTCTCTTCCTCTGCCCCTCTCCCCAGCTTGCACTCTCTCTCTGTCCAAAAATATAAATAAATGAATGAATGAATAGTAAATATTCTTTGGTTCTCAGTTTCTAAAGATATATTTTATCGTGCTAAGAATTACAAAGCAATTTGTCTTACCAGATGAGCCTGAGGCATTATGTTTGTCTAAGAAATGTTGTCTGTGTGTGTTCAAACCAACATACAATTATTTCCCCAAAGCTGGAGAAAAATATTTCAGCGCCGTGAGGATCATGTGACTTCTGTACACTGACAGCTGAGTTGATTCGTGCTATGTGCAAATTCTTTTTCATTGTAAACACTCGGGGCATAGTAAATGTCGGGGGAGGGCTATAATAAACGACTGATGTCAGGAATGCAATGAGAAGGTTGGCTCTAGATCGAGTAGGGGTACGTGTATATAGAAGTGAATAAAATATGTACTACTGGAACCAGAGTCTGATAAACATTTTTTGCCCTGAAAATGATCTTCCCATCGAAAAGGAAATTCCTGGGGAAATGAGGAGGCCCGACCACAGAAACAAACCAGAAACACAGTGCTGTGGATGAACGCCCATTGTCTTTTCGTTACAGATGTAACTACACTTGTTTTTAATCTTGTGTTAAGTGGCTGAACTTCAGTTTTATCTGTTACAAATAAAGAGAACCTGTTATTTTTACTTTCCTGTTGTGTGTCAGAACTTATTAGAACCAGTGGAAAAAGGATGGCATCCATGTGTATATGCATTGGTAATGCTGGACAAAAATGCAGAATCTAATAAAGTAAAATTTTTAAATAACACAGGGGCGTCTGTCTGGCTCAGTTGGTGGTGCATGTGACTCTTGATCTTGGGGTTTTGCGTTCGAGCCCCATGTTGGGTATAAACATTACTTAAAAATAAAATCTTAAATGACATAAAGGGGAAATCTGTCTCTGAAATGAGGCAAGCTTTCTCCTGTTTCATTTTTAAAATGCTTTTTAAACCTTGCCGTTTTTAAGTCTTAGCTGTCTTTTTAATTTATTTAAAAGCAGCAGCATTAATCAGGCACTGCACATTGACTCCATCAGTAAACAGTTGTTGGGTGAATTCGTGTACAGAATGGCCAAAGGTGGAAGTCTGAGTAAAAGAATGGAGACCAGATTTATTAGATGTATTCTGTTTTGCATTTCCGTTTCTAAACTTGAACTGGGTTTTACTTGCCAACCTCAGGAATATGATGATCATTTTATTCACTCAGCAGAAGTTTATTGAACTTATGTGCCAGATACTCTAGGAGGCACTGTGCAAAGGTAGTCCTTTTATGCCAAAACAGTCTTGTATTCCGTATGATCTTAAACTTCTGTCGAGCAGAAAAGATAGACATTAAATAAAAACAGTGGATTTATGATTACAAATACAGGTAAATGCTAAAAACCTAGTTCTCTAGAGCATATAGCAAGAATCTGGCCCAGGTTGGTTGCCCGTGAAGGTGTCCATGAAGAAAAGATGACTGAGATGGGATGTGATGAATTTATGGAAGTTAGGTAAGTAAAGAGAGGGGATCGCATTCTCGTAAAAAGGGAAAGCACATTCAAAGACCCATTGGTTGGAGGAATTATAATGAGTCTAAAGAACTGCAAACAGGATGGAGGATAAAGGCTACATTTCAAGGAGGGAAGGTAAGGTGGAACATGAGACTGGAAAGGAAGGCCGGCCTCAGATCATGGGACACCTTGCAGGCTATGTTAGGAATCTAGTACGAGCAAAGGGGAGTGTTCTGAGTGTTTTCACAGGCAACCCCTTTGTCTTGAAACTAATGGAGGAGAACCAGAGGGATGCTGGGAGACAATGTACAGAGACATGATAGCTTGAGAGGGAGGAGTGGCAGTGAGATGTTAGAGCGGGACAGTCCAAGAGAATTTAATAGATGGCATCAACCGGGCTTGAGATGGATTGGAAATGGAGAGCACGGAGGAGGTGACGTCAGGAATCACATGTGTCTGGTGTAGCTGGAGAGAGAATGGTGCCATTCGTGAAATAAACACAAGATGGGGTATGACATGGGAAGGAGAAAGATTATGAGTTCGTACATAGCCATCCAGATTTTGAGGTGTCTTTGAGACATCCAGTTAAAAATGGAAGGTCTAGAAGGCAGGAAGTTTTTTAGTTGGAGTGGAGATAACACATGGGGAGTTCACAGAGTGTGCCTGATACGGAAGAAAACATAGATCAGGATGGGCTTGCCCAGGAGGCTCATATAAAGCAAGAAGACTGTTTACTACTGCGCCTTGAGGAACTCCAGCATAGACTGGTGGAGGAATAGAATTCTGAGAAGGAAGAAAAGAGGTAGGAGAAAAACGATAATGTAATGGGAGAGAGGGTGGGCAAATGTGACAACACTACTGAGGTTAAGGTAGGTGTGTACAGAAAAGTAGCCATTGCATTCACTGACAATTCACTGTTGACCTTAGTAAGGCTGTTTCAGTGCAGTGGTGGTGGCAAAAAGCAGATTGGAGCAGGCAGAGTCATTTGTGGGTGAGAGGAAAGGATATGGAATCCTAGAGTAAAGACAATTCTGTTTCTTTTGCAACATGCAATATTGCAAGTGATACTGAATGTAGGTTGACATGAGCTGGTTGTGTGTAAGTCGAAGACTTTAATGGTAAATTATTATTATAAATAAAATTGGAAACCACCTTGTAAGTAGCACACATACTTCTTTCTGTAAAAGGGATGATCTTTTGCCCTGAAAAGGAGTTTCATTTTTGGCTCCTGAAGGTATTCTTGAAATATGGGTTGCTATTAATAAAATTGTTTGCAAGCCCATTAAGGAATGATCCGTTATGCATTTTTTGGTTTCTATTATTGCTAAGGTTAAAAAAAGATAAACCTGCTGAGAGAAAGACCAGTCTCAGTCTGGGAACTAGCATGGCACGATGGAACGGGTTAGCCTGGAAATCAAGGCTAACCATGACTTTCAGTCCAGGCTCTGCAATTAAATAGTCTTTGGCTTTGGGCAAACTGCTTGACTCTTGGCTCTCAGTTTCTTCATCTACAAAATGAGGGCCTGGATCCAGATAATTTCCAAGGGACTCTTCAACTCCAAAATTCCCTGGTTCTGCCTTTTCAGATCAAAATTAAAATTTCTCATTTGTTTATGTTGAGAGCAGATGTGATTAAATGAGAAAGATTTTGTTTGACCCCTATAAGAATTCTTCTTGTTCATGTGCATTTTTTTTTCTGATGGATTGTTTTTAGAAATTATCTTCAAAACATTAAAGGTAATTTATTTTCATGTTATGTTAGAAGGCATGATTTCATTTGATTTATCAAAATTGCTTCACACTCCATATGAAGTGATTGGAAGGTAAATTATTGCCCATTCACCGAATTTTTTATGGCTATTTGGGGGATATTTTTTGCTACGCTGTTTTTAATTTGGAAAAGAGCCCATCACCCAAGCCACAGTAATTCACATTTTTCTATTTAAAAATCCCATAAATACTATGTACCCCACAAGAACAAGCCTGCTTATTTATTTAACCAGCCAGGATTATGTGCTCTTTTTTTTTAAGGACTTTATTTGTTTAAAGCAACTTTAGGTTCATATGCATTTCTAAATTTTGAATTTTTTAATATCCATAAAAAATATTTTTTCTTTTACAATCAAATGATCTGTATCAACCAAATGTTTTCCTTTTCCTTTTCCTATTTGTTCTTATACTCCCCAAAGTCAGCTTCCTGTTTTCTCAATTCTTCTCTCATTTAAAATTAGTGCTGGATGAGGTGCCAGGGTGGCTCAGTCAGCTGAATGTCCGACTCTTGATTTCAGCTCAGGTCATGGTCTCGTGGTTCGGGAGATCAAGCCCTGTGTCGGGCTCTGTACTGACAGCACAAAGCCTGCTTGGGATTCTGTCTCTCCCTCAGCCCCTCTCCTGCTCTCTCTCTCTTTGAAAATAAACATTAAAAAAGATATAAAAATAGATTAGTGCTGGCAGTTTGGTGCCAGACAGTGATGAGGGCGGTGTCTTACCAGGCGATGGAATGCTTGGAATAAATTAGTCTGTTGGGATCTGGGGTCTCCAAAACTGGGATTTACTATGGGAACATTCAGACTCTCCAGGTTTTTCTCTGCCTGGGGTTCAGAAGAAAGACTAATCTCTTTCGACTAGAGTTCTTAGAGAATCATGGAGTGGCTCACTGACCATATTTGTTAGAATCAGAATGTTTTATACAATTGAACAAAAAGTTATACAGGAGTGAAAAGAGACACAAAATGCCACGGAAGACACTGTTGGTTTCTTAACGGAACACCCATTCCTATTCTTTGTTTGCTTCTACTCCAGAGGCTAGAAATGCTAAATTCTCTTTTCACTATGTTGCCCTATAGTTAGGGATGGTCATGTAAGGTATCGCCACTGAAACATAATTGGAGGTCTGTCGAGGATATGGGGAATTTTTTGCTTTCCTACTAAAAGGAGTGGTTACGGCTGGCGCTGCCTTTTCCTGCCTCAAACATAGCTGTGGATGTCTGGAATTGTACTAACTGGTGAAGGACAGGTGAGGAGAACATGATCTGAAAGTACTGAGCTGCTAAAACAATGCCATCAGGTGCCTGTTTCCGGGCTTCTTGTTCTAGATGAAAAGTAAACACTGATTCGCTTAAGCCACTTTTTTTTTTTTTTTAACATTTATTTATTTTTGCGACAGAGAGAGACAGAGCATGAACGGGGGAGGGGCAGAGAGAGAGGGAGACACAGAATCGGAAACAGGCTCCAGGCTCTGAGCCATCAGCCCAGAGCCCGACGCGGGGCTCGAACTCCCGGACCGCGAGATCGCGACCTGGCCGAAGTCGGACGCTTAACCGACTGCGCCACCCAGGCGCCCCAGCTTAAGCCACTTTTAATTGCAACCTGCTGCTCAGTGTGACAAGGGGCAAGGATGGAGGACTTGCTCTATCTGTTGGACTTTAAAACTCAGGAAGAAACAAGTAAATGTAGCTGGTTAAAAACAGAAAAGGAGTAGTTGCTAGCCTGACCCCAGGCATCTTTGCATTCCATAGAACACCAAACCCTGGGGGGCCAAGGGGATGGGAGACAAGAAGTGCTTTGGTGGACATGAGGACACATAGATGGAGTCCACACATGGGGCTATTGGTACCTTGGGGTGAGTGAACCAGTTCTAACAGGAGCAAACTTTCTGCTCAAGTGGGAGGGGGTCTACTTGGCCCTCCACCGTCTTCTTTTTGCTCCTTGACTTTGATCATCCCTAATTACCCAATACCCCCCTTGCCCCAGCCACAGCCTTCTACCTATTCAGTAACTACCCAGTAGTTCCCCCAATTAATTCCCAGTATTTCCCCCAATTAATAAATAAATATGGGTTGCCACTAAGCATAAAGGGAGTGAGCAGGAGGGATATTTTGGGGCCCCTTCTTTGGCCCCAGTTTCTATCATTTCTTTTTTTTTCTTTCAAGTGTATTTATTTGTTTGTTTGTTTGTTTATTTATTAATCTCTACACCCAACTCATGGGGCTCAAACTCATGACCCCGAGATCAAGAGTTGCATACTCTTACGGCTGAGCCAACCAGGCTCCCCAACTTTCTATCATTTCTAATATTATTCCTAATGCAGGACATCTGGGTTGTCCTGAATTAGTTGGTATGTTTTTGAGAGAAAGCATGAGTGAGAGAGGGGCAGAGAGAGAGAGGGAGAGAGAGAACCCCAAGCAGGTTCTGCACTGTCAGCTCAAAGCCCAACATGGGGGTCGAACCCACAAACCGCGAGATCGTGACCTGAGCCGAAGTCGAACGTTCAACCAACTGATCCACCCAGGTGCCCCAGTTACTCTTTTTATTTAAATTAGTTCTAAATTTTGTTCTAAAATCTCAGCGCGTAATTTCTAAAGTCACACTTTTTGTTAAAAGTTTAAAATGTTCTATATGCTATTCTGAGAGCTTTGCTTCTTTTCCAGTTGGAGAACTTTTTCCCTCAGACCTAAGATTGAAGGAATGCAATTTGGTGCCCTCAGCCTATGAAAAGGAGGCTTGTCTTCTCCGGCATTTATGACTTAGAGCACTGGTTCAGAGGGAACAGCCCCAGCCTCGGTCCAACACAGAATGAATGTAGAGTGAGGACACAGAGGGGAGAAAGCAGGAAAGCCTTGTTTAAACTGGGGTTGCGGTGAGCGTCTTTGGGGGAAGAAGAATTCAAGTTGAGTTTATTAAGAGCATTATTTTGAAAGTATAAGATTCGCGATTGCAATATGAACTTAAGTGACTTTGGGAGCGAACAATGTATATGGCACAGGGATGAAAAGTTAATCATTATTCTCATTGTAAATTTGACAGGGTATTTGGAATCAGGGTGATCTGTGATATTGCCACTTGCCAGTTAATTCTGAATGTTCTCATGTTGAAAATTCTCTGGAGGAGCACGGATATAAAAAAGAAGAAAGGAGGGGCACCTGGGTGGCTCCGTCAGTTATGCATCTGACTTCGGCTCAGGTCATGACTGACTTTGGCTCAGGTCATGATCTCACGGTTCGTGAACTTGAGTCCCACATCGGGTGAGCTCGAACCCCACTTTGGGTGAACACGAGCCTCTCTTCAGGTGAGCCCTGCTTTTCTCTCCCTCTCCCTCTCCCTCTCTCTGTCCCTCTAGAGATTCTTTCTCTGCTCCTTGCTCACTTGTGCCCTCTCTCAAAAAAAAAGGGGGGGGCGCCTGAGTGGCTCATTCAGTTGAGTGTCCGACTTCGGCTCAGGTCATGATCTCACAGTTCGTGAGTTCGAGCCCCGCGTTGGGCTCTGTGTTGACAGCTCAGAGCCTGGAGCCTGCTTCAGATTCTGTGTCTCCCTCTCTCTCTCATCCTCCCCTGCTCACACTCTGTCTCTCTCTCTCTCAAAATTAAGTAAACATTTAAAAAATTAAAAAAAAAAAAGGCAAGGATATATAAAAGGGAAAAAAGCAAGATCCTTAAAGGATCAGGATAAGTACAATCTCATTTTGCTGAATAAAACTGTTATGGTCACAGTTATGAGAGGATTGTTTCCACATTTTGGCTTATAGCCCTTAACCGCTCTGCTTTGCTAATAATAAACGGTAGTGCTTTGCAGACTTGTTTCCTTAATTAATGCATTTCCTAAGTGATTTCCTTTTGGCCTCTTTTTCTCCTCCTAGCCCTTAGCTTCAAATATGAAGCAAACTTCAATTCTGACCTCTTTCTTTATTCTCTTAGAAGCTCCTTGAGAGCAGAGAAATGTGTCTGTTGCCAGTGGCTGAAATAGTGTCGGTCACATATTAGACCCTATCAGCTCTACGCAGTCAGTTCTCAAAACCACATCTTCAGTTCTATGCTCCGGTCCAGAGTTTGTCCGCTGTTCTTTCAAGTAAAAATGGTGTCCCGTGAAAAGAGCGGTTTACTCCAGTTTGCATCTCAACCAGGAGAGAGCTCTTCCTTGAGGTCAGCCGTGTAACAGGCTTCGGTGTGCAACAGGGGTGTGTGCGTGTGTGTGTTTCCCACCTTATCACAGAGACTACTGAAAAGGCGTGTATGCAAGGGTCAGGACTAAGACAGACCAATAATTTTGATTGTTCCTTCGAGGACATTCTTAAATGACTCTTCAGTGAAACCGGCTTGTTTTTGCTTTGTTTTGTTTTCTTTTGTTTGCGTGTGAGTGAGGAAAAATTCAGCCACTGCTGATGCATCTGGGGCCACAGCCTTGATTCACGCCAGGTGCCAACACTTTTGCCCGCCGTCGCCTTCGCACTGTCGGTGCAACCGTCAACATGTGTGAAAAGCAAAGCAAATCAATTCTTAGTAGCATTGTGAAGAGTTTTGACCTTACAAGAGGGTCACCGGACCACACTTTGTGAACAGCCACCCTGGGCTTTCAGGACATCCATCATGGTTGCTGCCTCAGTGGGGCTTAAGTTCCAGCGATGGAAGATAACCAGCAAGCGGAGGCATCAACAAGGTTATTTCAGAGCCTGGTCAATTCCAGGAAGAGAATGAACAACGGGAATGTGCTAGACCCGAACCAGGGATGGAGGAGGGGCTGCTTTTGAAAAGGTCTCTCTGAGGAGGTTACACCTGACCCAAGAACTCAAGGGTGAGAGAGGGTCTGCCATGCACAAGACTGGGGAAGAAGTTTCTGGAAAGGTGATATAGCAAGGGCCAAAGCCCTGAGGCAGGCAGTAGCTTGGTACTTAAGAAAGACAAGAAAGATTGGGGCGCCTGAGTGGCTCAGTCGGTTAAACGTCCAACCTCAGTTTAGGTCATGATCTCGCAGTTCATGAGTTCGAGCCCCACATCGGGCTCTGTGCTGACAGCTCAGAGCCTGGAGCCTGCTTCAGATTCTATCTCCCTCCTCCCCTCTCTCTGCCCCTCCCCACTCGCGCTCTGTCTTTCTCTGTCTCTCAAAAATTAATAAAAGTTTAAAAAAATTAAAAAAAAAAAAAAAGTAAGACAAGAGAATGGCCGGTTCTGGATAACAGCAGTATTTTTTTTTTATGACCCTTACAATTCCTTCAGGGGGATTCCACATTATTATTATTAAAAATGATAAAAGTGTATGTATTACCTTGTTTAACCCTTGTAACAGTCTTGTTGTCCTCATTTTACAGATGAGGAAACCGAGGCATGCCAAGGACAGGAAAGTGGTGGCAGTTTGGGCACAGAACCAATGGTCATAATCTTTAGAGCCTTTTTTTGAGAAAACACTCGATAGATAAAAACTTCCTTGTTAGTGCATATAAAAGTGTTTTTCCTTTTTTTCTTTTCTTTTCTTTCTTTCTTTTTTTTTTTTGGCGTATAATATATCTAATTTATCCCTCTTCACCTTGGGTCTGGAGAGCTGGAAGCTGTCAAAGCCACTGACACATCAAATCTGCCATTTTAAGAAGGAAAGGAGTTTCTCTCTCAAATTGAGCAGTCACAGGTGCATTGAATCTTTATGAAGCCTTTTGTCTTATTCTAAGTAGGTATAAATAGCAATGAGCTATGAAGCCAAACAATCCGCCCTGTGACAGGCTCTCTATCTCTGTGACACAGGTTGTCGTTTAAGTGAGTTGTCAGAATTCTGTGCGATCCCGTCGGTGGAGGGGGGGGGTGTACAGAGGAAGAGGGCCCTACTGCCACATCTAGGCAGTGAGGCCAGGTTGTGATTTCCTCTCTAGGAGGGAAGGGAGGGGGCCTAAGCGTCAGCTTGGGTAGAAAAGGACAGTCTTCCCCCATACAAGGGCAATGAGACCATCCGTATCACATTCTTGAGATGTGTGTGTGTGTGTCGACCCAGGAGCATCTCTTTAATCTTCTTTGTGGAATCTTCTCTGTCTTGCTTCCTCTCAGCTCCCCCCGCCTCCCCGCCGCCCCCACCCCCTCATCCTTCCTGCCCCAGTCCACAGGCATTGGGCGAAGTAGCAAACCTAGCTCAAAAAGTCAGACTCACTCCCTGATTACACTCCGTCATCTGCAACAGCACCACATTCCTTACTGAGAAACCAACCCAAGTTCAGGGTTTTGCCACCTACACTTTAGCCCTAATAATAGACTCTGGCTTCTGTTCACTAAGGATCCTGCTCTGAGCTTCTGGAAATTATGTGGTTAAATCAAGGCAAGGCCCTTTGTCAGGAACTCTCTCCTGGCAATAAAGACAACACAGTATATGCTTGATCAATTTACTACCTCTGACTTTTGTAATACTTAATAGACTGTAAGCTCCACAAGGACAGAGTCTTGTCTGTTTCTGCTCACCTTTGTACCCTCAGCACTGGCATCATGCCTGGCATGCCGCATGTCATCAGTGATTGTTGAGTGATTGAGAAATTAAATGACTGGTTTAATTGGACACAGGGAAATAGACATATTTGCGTAGTGAAAAATGTATTCACTTGGTCTTATATTCACTATTCCACAAATATGTATTGAGCACTGATTATGGCAGACATGTCGTCAGATGCTAGGAAGGCAAAATCCCTGGTGACATTTATCAAACCCAACACACAAAAAACAAACAATCCAGTGAAGAAATGGGCAGAAGACATGAATAGACACTTTTCCGAAGAAGACATCCAGATGGCTAACAGACGCATGAAAAGATGCTCAACATCACTCATCATCAGGGAAATAGAAAGCAAAGCCATGATGAGATACCACCTCACACCAGTCAGAATGGCAAACATTAACAACTCAGGCAACAACAGATGTTGGCGAGCATGCGGAGAAAGAGGATCTCTTTTGTGTTGCTGGTGGGAAAGCAAGCTGGTGCAGCCACTCTGGAAAACTGTATGGAGGTTTCTCAAAAATCTAAAGATAGAACTACCCTACAACCCAGCAATTGTACTCCTAGGTATTTACCCAAAGGATGCAAAAATACAGATGCAAAGAGGTACATGCACCCCAAGGCTTGTAGCAACATTATCATCAATAGCCAAACACACACACACACACACGTCAGAATATTACTCAGCTATCCGAAAAATGAAATCTTGCCACTTGCAATGACGTGGATGGTGCTAGAATGTATTAGGCTAAGTGAAATAAGTCAATCAGAGAAAGACAAATACCATATGATTTCACTCATACATGGAATCTAAGAAACAAAACAAATGAACATATGGGAAGGGGGGAAAGGAAAAGAAGGAAAGAGGGAAACAAGCCATAAGAGACTCTTAACAATAGAGAACCAACTGAGGATTGACAGAGGGAGTTGGGCTTGGGGGTGGGCTAGATTGGCGATGCGTGTTAAGAAGGTCACGTGTGAAGAGAACTGGGTGTTGTACGTAAGTGATGAACCACCGAATTCTACTCCTGAAACCAATATTGCACTGTTGTGTTAACTAAATAAAATTAAAAAAAAAAAAAAATCCCTGGTGAAGCAATCCAACCAAGGGGACTTTCTCAACTAGGTAGCCTCAAAGAAATAGTCCTTTATTCCTCTGGTCACATGAGTTAAGAGTCTTCTGCATGCAGCACTCTGTACTAAACCCAGAAAAATGGAAATAAATGGAAGACATTTCCTTTCATCACAGAGCCTTCCATCTAAAGGCCAGAGAACATGGCCATATGTAAAATGCTAAAATGTTATGCAATGACACATATATGAACAAGAATTTTCTTGTTAATATATCACATATTGTACCAAACCACTGCAGCCTTGTGAGTAATTGAGTGATCATTACTCATGGTGTCTCTGTCAGAGTTTCCGTCTGCCTGCAAAGCTCTCCCCACCCTGTGCGTGGGTAACTCCCCTTCATGCAGATCTCAGGGAATCTGTGTCTACTTCTGTGTCCAGATGCCTTGGTTAGTCTCTCTGTTAAGGACCCAGTTCTCTTCCTTCCAAAGCTTCATCCCAATTTGCAATTAGATATTTACTTGTTTGCTTACAGTCTCTCTTTTATTGCACAGCAAGCTCCAAAAACGCAAGGACGTTTTATTTTGAGAAGGCTATCTTTCAAATGCCTCACGCTGTGCCAATACATATGTGTTAAATATATGAATTAAGGATCACAGCCAAACTCCTGCTTATAATATTTTGATATTTAGCAGATAGGATTGCAGTGATAATTCAAGAAACTCATGACTCGATTGGTCACACAGAATTTCTTCACATTGAGCTAAATGACTGTCTTCACCCATGCTGGGCAATGTTCTAGTCTAGATTCTAGTTTACTTTTTTTTTTTAACCTTATTTATTTGTTTTTAATCATGATAAAGATCTACCTTTTTAAAAATTAGTACTTGAGAGGTTCCTGGGTGGCTCAGTTGTTTAAGTGTCTGACTTGATTTTGGCTCAGGTCATGATTTCACAGATTTGTGGGTTTTAGCCCCGCGTCAGACTCTTTACTGACAGCAGGGAGCCTGCTAGGATTTTCTCTCTCTCCCTCTCTCTCTGCCCCACCTTTGCTCATGCTCGCTCTCTCTCTCAAAATAAATAAATACACTTTAAAAAAATTGGCACTGAAATTTCAAGTGATTTATTTCCACAGTTTATTTCATACTGTTTTTTCCTGAAACTTCAGAAATGTTTCAAACATCCACTGGTTTAGAAAACATATCACAAATCAAGTAAACTGATACTCTGGTAAATGCATATCCATTACTCTGTCTTTTTTTTTCACTCGCTTTTATTTTCCATCTTTTATTTTTATTGAGATACAATTGATGTCACAATTATAGGACAACTGTATATAACATTATGCACACGTAAGCATACAACGCATTGACTTGATACACTTACATGCTACAGTATGATTACCACCATAGCCTTAGCGAACCTCTCCATCACCTCACATAACTATTTCTCTTTTTTTTAACGTTTATTTATGTTTGAGAGAGAGAGAGACAGAGAGACAGAGAGACAGAGTGCGAGCAGGGGAGGGGCAGAGAGAGGAACACATAGAATTCGAAACAGGCTCCAGGCTCTGAGGTGTGAGCACAGAGCCCGACGTGGGGCTCGAACTCACAAACTATGAGATCATGACTTGAGCCAAAGTTGGACGCTTAACCAACTGAGCCACGCAAGCACCCCCATAACTATTTCTTTTTTGTGGTGAGAACATTTAAGATCTAGTCTCTCAGCAACTTTGAAATATGTAATACAGTATCGTTAACCATAAACACTATGCTGTGCGTTAGATCCCCAGAACTCATTCTTCTAACTTCAAGTTTTCACCCTTTGACTAACATCTCCCCAGTTCTCCTACCCCTCAGCCCTACTTCTAAAAAACACAATAATTTATTTTAAGAATTACTCTTGGGGCGCCTGGCTGTCTCAGTCAGTAGAGCATGTGACTCTGTCTTGGGGTCGTGAGTTCAAGCCCCATGTTGGGTGTAGAGTTTACTTAAAAAAAAATTACTCTATTGATTTTTGTTCCCTTTTTGTGTGGTATATTTGGATTTACATCTTTAAATAATTTGAAAGTGCTGACACTTTTAAGTAAGGTGATGAGAGATAGGAAACATTGAGCCTTACCCAGATATTCTAATACTAACCACAACCTCGGAGCTTGAAAACAAAACCACAGTTAGATTGTGGCATCTTCTGGCCATTAGAGGGAGCCATCGCTCTCTAAATCTTAAACTTCTTTGTAGAGAAACGTCCTCTCCTGTCATCTTAAAAGCAAAGCCTCTTGAAAGAATTTAAATTAAATTTTACCTCAGTAAATTCCCTTACATAGGAAAGATCCTAAGAGGTAGAAAGAAATAAAATAGGTAGTCGATTGATTTACATTCAGAAATGCTGCTTCTTAGAATCTGAATTCATTTTCCAATGTTTCAGAGACGTTTGAAGGGCCCTGCAGGGTTTATTGACAACACGGTGGCCAGTTAGAAAACGGGAACCGTGTTAAAAGGCAAGAATGACTAACTGGGGTCAGAGCCCTAAAATCCTGGCGACTTAGCAAATTGCAACACAAGGATTTTCCCTTTAAAAAAAAAAAAAATCTTCTCATGTTGGGCCCAGTAATTACTTCTCACCCTGTAATTGTGCTTACTCTTTCATTTCCTCCTCTAATGATAAAGGAAGCTGCAGTTGCTAAATGTTTGCACCAAAACCATCAGACAGAGCAACCACACAAGAAAATAGACAAGCACGGGCAGAGTGTGTGCCTGCAGAAGTCTGAGCCTTCTTGCTCCCCCGACGTTGTGTTTTGTTTTGTTTTCTTTCGTTTTCCTCGCTCGTGTTCTTTTTGTCTTCCCTTCCAGTCATACTGTGGTTTTTTTCTTACCCCTTTCCCCCACCCTTGTTTTGTTCCGTCACACTTCCATCTTAAAGCTACCTGTCAAAGCATCGGAGAACTTCTAGTCCAACTCAGGAACATTGGTGCAAACAAGCAAAACCCCAGTGCTCCCTGCAATATAATGTAAAGCAAATTCCTTGTTTCATAAGGGCAACGTACACGTTTTTCTAACTAATTAAAATATTTACGAAATGGAAACGGACATTTTGACATCGAAAGTTGGCAAATATTTGGTTAATTTTCATAGAGACCTATAAATCCAGGTCTTTCTAAATGTAGTGTATCCAAGGGGGACAGGGGGAAGCAAGCACACTCCTCTGTCAATTGTAGGGCTGTAAATTGGCACAGCTTTCCTTTGACCCAGAGAATCCACCTGATCCCAAGGGAGTTAAGATGTGCATATGATTTTTGTCCAGGGAAGTTTATCATGACCCTGTTGTTAGCAGCAAAAAATTGGAAAGCACCTAAATGTCTAACAGTTCTTGGTCTGCTAATCTGTGTGATTCCCCAATCTTCTGGAAAGACCTGGGGTTTTTACTTTGTACTTGACACCTGACCCTTGGTTGGATAGGTAAGGACCCTGGAGGTCCATAGACCTTTCTAGTTTTCTGAGTAAAAACCAGCTTAGTTTCCCCACTGTTTTCGACCTACTGCTTGGAACTTTCGATGCGAGTGACTTGTTTTGTGAGTGTTCCACAAAACCAGCAAACATTTCTAATAAACTTTAACTTGATAAATGAGCAATGTCTTGCAATACGAGTAGTAGGTGTTGCCAAATGTCACATGATCACAAATGAGCCAATGGTTCTGGAAATTCGCTTTGATATACAAGTGCTTTGAATTACAAGCATGTTTCCGGAACAATTTTTGCTCACAAACCAAGGTTTTACTGTACTTGCAATTACAACCTCCTCCACCTTCCAGTCTAGTTAAATACAATAACCGTGGTCCTTAAAATTATTATTATTGTATTCCCCAGAGCTTAGCACCATGGTTAATAGGTTCTTAGCAAATTCATATTGAATGATTAAATAAATGAATAAGATATTTGTGATCTGCCTTGAATGTGATTAGCTCTACTTCAAGCTGCAGACCTGTATCTCTTTGCAGAAAGAAATCATTTACATGGTAATCCAATGGGGGGTGGGGGGGTGGAAATGACTAGGATTCATAGCATTTCAAATATTAACCTAACAAAACAACAATGACGGTTTGGCCATCCATGTATTCAACAAATGTACTGAGTATCTTCTATGTATCAGGCACTTACAAGCACTAGAGGTAAAACCACAGAATTAGAAATTCAGAAAACTCTATGGCTTGAGTTGTTTAAACTACACAGTTAAAATCTCTTAAGAGACTGATTTGTATACAGAGTATCAATTTCTCAATTCTGTAAAGGAGATATACCTGAAATACTCATTTCCTCTCTATGGGCATCCCCTCCTTTTTTATCAAGGTACCTGTGAAACTAGATAGGCTTGCAGAAAGTTTTTTAATTTTTGTATCATCAGAAGTAAGGGAGTAGACTAATGTAGAAAGCTATTTCTTTTAAGCCATGGAAAGACTTAGAAAACTTCATGTTTTTCTCTAGTGAATTGATTATTCCCATGTTAGACAATCAGGATCGAATTCTTACTATTTAATTCCCTTTTGTACATACTTCCTGTATGTAAATATAACAGTTCTTTAGTGTATGTTATTCCAAACAGTCTCTAAGATAACTAAGTTACAGTTTTCGTTCTAAGGACACATCCTATGCTCACTTAGATAAGTATTTGCCTAGTTTCAGCAGCCTATGTGTAAGCCTTTACTTAGGGTGGGTTATTCCTGTAGATGGCTAGTTCATCCAGGTTAGGGTCATGTGAACAATAAAAATGGAATCCCATCTCAGTGGGGGAGCTATCAACAGTTCAGTAAATGGCATTGGGACAACTGATCATTTGTTTTGATAAAAGCAAAGTTATATGCTCTACCTTGAATGAAAATACATTCTGGAGGGATTAAAGACCCAACCAAAAAACAAAACTCTACATATCTTGGAAGAAAATATAGGAGAGAAACTAGACTTTGGGAAACTAGAAGTTTATGACTTTGGGAAATTAGCAGTCATTCTAAACCAGACCCTACATGCAAAATATGTAAAGGAATAGATTGATAAGTTTGATTCCATGAAGACTGAACAGCATGAAATGTGAGCAGCATGTCAAAGTTGTCTGCTACAAAAAGCATCATAAGCAAAGTTATAAGATTGATAATGTGTGAATAAGTCATACAACATGTTTAGGCAAAGTCAAAAACAAGTGACAGATTAGGAGATCGTTTTTGCCATATATAACAGAAAGGATTAGCATTTAGATCTATAAAGCACTCCTACAAAAAGGGAAGACTCAGACCAATGGGAACATGGGGAAAAAATAATAGGATAAGTTACTTATAGAAAAATAAGGAGGGGGCGCCTGGGTGGCGCAGTCGGTTAAGCGTCCGACTTCAGCCAGGTCACGATCTCGCGGTCCGGGAGTTTGAGCCCCGCGTCAGGCTCTGGGCTGATGGCTCAGAGCCTGGAGCCTGTTTCCGATTCTGTGTCTCCCTCTCTCTCTGCCCCTCCCCCGTTCATGCTCTGTCTCTCTCTGTCCCAAAAATAAATAAACGTTGAAAAAAAAAAATTTTATAAAAAAAAAAAAAAAAGAAAAAAAAAAAGAAAAATAAGGAGAACTGACCAATGAACATATGACTACAAGCTGAACCTTGCCAAGTGTCAGGAAAAATTGATTATATTTATTTAGAGCATCAAGATAACGATTCTCAGTCACTGTACTGGCAGAAGTTAAGCATACTAATAAAATGTATTGATGCAGGTGTGGGAAAGCCTACACACACATTGCTAATGGGAATATAAAATTGGTACAGTCATGTAGAAGAGCAATTTGGCAATGTTGACTAATATAAAAATACAAGTTTGCTAAGAGCCAGCAATTCCAGCTATTGGTGTCTACTTCTGAAAAACACTGGCACTTGTGCAGGAGAAAACATGTACAAACATGCCCACTGCAGAGTTCCTCAAAGGGAGAAACTGGAAACACTGAACTATGAATAGAAGAATGGCTTACAAAGTGTTCATTCAAACTACGTAAGCAGCTGTATGAAGCAGTTAAAAAGAACGCTACCGAAGTCAGTGCCAATCTGGATGGCCCCACCACCTCATCGGATTAGATAAAAACCAAGTTACAGTTATAATGCCGTGATACCATTTCATATAAAAAGAAAGTAAATAACAGCACAGAATGAAATTACATATTGCCTAAGGAACACATGTAAACCTGTGTAAATATCTGAAAGAAGGACTGAGAGGAAACTAACCTAATTGATAAACCAGGTTGCCTCTGGGATGATGGGGCATGGGGATGTGGGCGGGGCTTGAAGGGGATTCGTCCTTATCCCCTTTTTCAACAAGAACTTATGTATTATTTAAATTTTATTTTTATCTTTTTAAAGCTTATCTATTTATTTTGAGAGAAAGGGTGCGCATGAGCAGGGAAGGAGCAGAGAGAGATAGAATCCCAAGCAGGCTTCACGCTGTCAGCACAGAGTTCCACGTGGGGCTTGAACTCACTAACCATGAGATCATGACCTGAGTTGAAATCAAGAGTCTGAGGCTTAACAACCGAGCCATCCAGGCGCCCCTAAATTTTATTTTTATTTAAAAAAAATTTTTTTAATGTATTTATTTTGAGAGAGGGACAGAGAGAGAGAGAGAGAGAGCAGAGGAGGAGCAGAGAGAGAGAGGGAGACAGAGAATCCCAAGCAGGCTCCATGCTGTCAGTACAGAACCTGATGCAGGGCTTGAACCCATGAACCTTGAGATCACGACCTAAGCTGAAACGAGAGTCTGACGCTTCTCCGATTGAGCCACCCAGGCACTCCCCCCAATTTTTATTTAAAATTAAGTCAGTTTTCTGGTGAATAACTGCTGAAGAGAAAACTTTATACCCCCTTTAAACATATGTAGGTGCATAAAATAACAAATAAAATATAAATATGTATACATTCATAAATATAAATTTAAACACACACCTATATGCCTATATAGCATAACTTGAAATCAAGATTTTCTTCTTTTTAATTTTTTTTTCAATGTTTTTATTTGAGTGACAGAGACAGAGCAGGAGTAGGGGAGGGACAGAGAGAGGGGGAAACACAGAATCTGAAGTAGGATTCAGGCTCTGAGTTGTCAGCACAGAGCCTGACCTGGGGCTCAAACCCATGAACCATGAGATCATGACCTGAGCCAAAGTCAGACACTTAGCCGACTGAGCCACCCAGGTACCCCAAGAGATTTTCTTTTGTACCGGCAGTAAAAAGGGAACTCACAAATCTAAGCAGTAAGTGCTGAAGCCAAGAGGCTCACAGAGCAAGGGGATGGGATTAGATTTTATTAGTGGAGACTGGGATTTAACCTCTAGGTAGCAGCATCAGAAGCTAACAAACGTAGAGAAACCTGATAGATAAGGGACATCAGGCTGGAAAGCAGTGGATGTGAGCAGAATTGACAAAGGATAGTGCATAGCCCGGGGCACCTCCTCCCCACCCCCATACGAAAATACCAATTTAGAAAAGCAGGGGTGAGGGGAATCCAAAGGAAATCAATCACTCTTTCTCTCTTTTCTTTCTTTCTTTCTTTCTTTCTTTCTTTCTTTCTTTCTTTCTTTCTTTCTTCTTTCTTCCTATCCATCTATTTTTTTAAAACCAGAATTTTTATTGCATGACTACTCACTGAAATCCTTAAGATAAACTGTTAAATGCCATAAGCACCTATAAACAATTCTACTTAAAAGAGACTGGCAACTGTCTAGATTGTTTACATGATCATATCCAACCAGATTTTAAAATATTGGACATTTAATTAATTTTCCTATGAAAGTCCAGGTATAGGTTCAGCAATAATTTTTTTTTAAGTATTTATTTATTTATTTATTTATTTATTTATGAGACAGAGAGTGAGCGAACAGGGGAGAGGGGCAGAGGGAAGGGCAGAGAGAGAATCTTAAGCAGGCTCTATGCCCAGCCAGGAGCCCAACACTGAGCTGGATCCTATGCCCCTGGGATCATGACCTGAGCCGAAATCAAGAGTCAGATGCTTAACTGACTAAGCCACCGAGACGCCCCCCAGCCTCAACAACAATTGTGGGTAAAATTAAAACGTAATTTTTTATTTATCTGAGTTGTAGCGAGCTAGATGTGCAACCCCACTACTTAGTAAAAATCCATTACAGTATGTATTGTTTGTAGGTCTATTCCCCCCATGTTTTCAGTGCCTATTTGTTCCAGCCAAAGAGAGTAAGCGTACGGATGCTGCCAAGACTCTTATCAATGAGAGTATCTTGAGCTATTTTTGGTTGAGCATGTACTGCAAGGTCAGTCATTTGTGCTTCTTCGTCTTAACTTTCTGTCCTTTATTTGGGGTTCTAGGGAACAATTTGACCTGAAATGCCTAACATAATCTATGCAAGCGATAGTGCTGGCTCTCATAACAAAGAGTATCAGGACTTTAAAAAAAAGAAGAAAGGGGCACTTGGGTGGCTCAGTCAGTTAAGCAGCTGACTTCGGCTCAGGTCATGATCTCGCGGTCCGTGAGTTTGAGCCCCACGTCGGGCTCTGGGTTGACAGCCCAGAGCCTGGAACCTGTTTCGGATTCTGTGTCTCCCTCTCTCTCTGACCCTCCCCTGCTCATGCTCTGTCTCTCTCTGTCTCAAAAATAAATAAATGTTAAAAAAATAAAATAAAAAAAAGAAGAAGAAAAAAAAAGTGTTCCAGTGACCTGAGTTACAGGGCTGAGAAATAGAAATTGGCTGCCCCCTTCTAGAGCTAGCCATGTGAGAAAAAATTTGAAGATCCATGTGTCTGTGAGGCAGCTCCTTATCATGGAGAAGGCAGTGTCTTTTTTAACCGCCTCGAAGATCCATAGCAGAAACATCTGGATCCAGTTGTAGTCATCAGTTTCAAACAACTCAGAAACCAGCAACAGCATAAAACTGAGTGGTCAGGCAGAGACTGTGGACCTCCAGGGCAGGAAATCTCTGACCCACTCAAAGCATCCACTGAGGTTGGTGCCAGCCACCCGTCCCCACTTGGGAGGAAAACTTTAACGCCACCCAAGATCGCTCTACAGACCTGCAAGACAATTCTACTTTTGTGAGATTTTAATGTGAAGCTCATGCCAACCTGGCATTCAAAGACACCCATCTCTGCCCTAAGCTGTCGGATTCGCCAGTTCTGGGTTGTTCCATAATTAGTCACTCAATACACAGCGGTATCAGTCATGCTTCTCAGCGGTAAGTCATAGAAACTAACTGTTAGTTTGCTAGGGCTGCCTTAACAAAGTGCCACAAACCAGGTGGCTCAGAACAACAGAAGTATATTGTCTCACAGTTCTGGAGGCCCGAAGTCTGGAGTCAAGGTGTCATTGGGGCCATGCTCCCTCTAAAGTTGCTTTGCAAGGATGTGTGTCAGGTATTTCTCCTAGCTTCTGGCAGTTCCTTGGTTTGTACAGCATAAGCAGTCTTTGCATGGTGTTCTCCTGTGTGTCTCCATGTCCAGAGTTCCCCTATTTATAGGGGGACCAGTCATATTGGATTAACGGTGTTCTCTACTCCAGTATGACTCTATCTTAACTAATTATATCTGTAGCGACCCCCTAGAGGGTCACATTTTCAGATAATGGGGGTTAGGACTTCATCATATGAATTTTTAGGGAATGTAGTTCAACCCATAATATCAATCTTTAATGTTTCTTTATTTTTTTTTTTTATTTTTTTTTTCCCAACGTTTATTTATTTTTGGGACAGAGAGAGACAGAGCATGAACGGGGGAGGGGCAGAGAGAGAGGGAGACACAGAATCGGAAACAGGCTCCAGGCTCCGAGCCATCAGCCCAGAGCCTGACGCGGGGCTCGAACTCACGGACCGTGAGATCGTGACCTGGCTGAAGTCGGACGCTTAACCGACTGCGCCACCCAGGCGCCCCTAATGTTTCTTTATTTTTGAGAGAGAGAGAGAGCGCAAGCAAGGAGGGGCAGAGAGAGAGGGAGGCACAGAATCTGAAATAGGCTCCAGGCTCTGAGCTGTCAGCACAGAGCCCGACTCAGGGCTCCAACCCACGAAACGTGAGATCGTATCATCAATCTTGTGTGATTTGCGGGGGCAGGTGGGGGAACTATTAAAAGGATATTGGCTCATAGAATCATTGGAAAAGCTGAGTAACCAGCTTGGAAAGCGGACAGGTACGGAGGAGGCTGGGCAGCAGCCAGAACCACAGCCCAAATCGTGCCCCAGACCAGCCCAATGAGGACATCCTGGCCTCTACAGGACCCTGGATGCTGTGGCTTATGCTACCTCAGAATCTCTGAGTTGCTGTGCTGCAACTTCCAGATGTTTTCAACCACCCAGTACAAGAATGGGTTTTCCAAGATCTTGGCTTTAGAACACATCCTCAATACTAAATAACATCATATATTAGGACTGAAAAGAGCAACATGACTACAGATACAGTTGTAGAGTCTTTTGTATATCAGAAGATCATGATATAAACAATCACACCCCCAAAATAGAACTACTAGGATGAAATGGATCATTTTGTAGGAAAAATATACACGAACAAAACTGACTTCAGGAGAAATAAGAAATCTAAACAATAATCATTAAAGAAATAGAAATTTCTTTAGTAGTCAAAAGTTTCCAATACCAAAAGACCTCTCCATGCCTTAATCATTTCATAGATCAGTTTCATCAAGCCTTTAATGAACATGCACTTCCAGTCTTCTACAAGCTGTTTCACAGAATAGAAAAAACTACTCAATGCATAAGACCATTAAAACCTTGATATCAAAACAAGGGTATGTAAGGAAAAATCAATGTAGACCAATCTCCTGTTTTTTGTTTTTTTTTTTTTTTTTAACGTTTATTTATTTTTGAGACAGAGACAGAGCATGAACGGGGGAGGGTCAGAGAGAGGGAGACACAGAATCTGAAACAGGCTCCAGGCTCTGAGCTGTCAGCACAGAGCCCGACGTGGGGCTCGAACTCACGGACCGCGAGATCATGACCTGAGCCGAAGTCGGCCACTTAACCGACTGAGCCACCCAGGCACCCCAATATAGACCAATCTCAAAAACCTAGACGAAAAAGTCCAAATTTAAAACATCACCATAAAGAGCTTCTTTCTGGAGTTTTACTGCAACCAAACGTCTTGGTGTAGTGCACCATGGTAATCCCCATTTTCACTGGGAGGCAGTTTCCCTCAGTGACACCTCAATGCAAATTCATCACTGTTCAGTTCTTTTAGTTATCTGAACAGGGTCACATTTCACTTATTAAGACTGACTCCTTCATTTTGAAACTTCAATTCATATTCGATCCAAAGCTGGCCTTCCTCGTGCACTAGAGCAGGCTGAATCCGTGGCTGTGGTAACCTGGAACTAGGGATGAGGTTGTGGTATTGGGTCTGCAACATCCCACTCTCCCTTCCCTGTTCTCACTACCAGTATGCGGATTCCAGAAATGACCGACAACGACCCTCGCCCTGTAGAATTCTCTCCCCTGCGAGCATGTGCAGAAGCTGGGGGATACGATGAGATATTATGCCCATGAGGATGCGCTATCACTTGGCAAAAAGGAGTTTATCTAGGTTGGCCAATTCTAATCACAGGAGCCTTTAAACTCAGAGTTTTCTTTGGCTATTGGCAGAGGAGTAAGTTAGAGATTTGAAGTATAAGGGGGACTCCACACACAGTTGCTGGCTTGAAGATGAAGGGGACCAGGTGCCAAGGAATAAGCTGAGTGGGGGCCTCCATTGACAATCAGCAAGGAAAGGCAGCCACAATTCTACAATTACCAAGAACTGGGACAACAATCGGAATGAGCTAGAAAGCAGGTTTTTCTTGAGAGCCTCCAGGTAAGAACCCAAGTTGGCCAATCTTTTTTTTTTTTTTTTTAATTTTTTTTTTTTAACGTTTATTTATTTTTGGGACAGAGAGAGACAGAGCATGAACGGGGGAGGGGCAGAGAGAGAGGGAGACACAGATTCGGAAGCAGGCTCCAGGCTCTGAGCCATCAGCCCAGAGCCTGACGCGGGGCTCGAACTCACGGACCGTGAGATCGTGACCTGGCTGAAGTCGGACGCTTAACCGACTGCGCCACCCAGGCGCCCCTAATGTTTCTTTATTTTTGAGAGAGAGAGAGAGCGCAAGCAAGGAGGGGCAGAGAGAGAGGGAGGCACAGAATCTGAAATAGGCTCCAGGCTCTGAGCTGTCAGCACAGAGCCTGACGCGGGGCTTGAACTCACGGACCTCGAGATCGTGACCTGAGCTGAAGTCGGACGCCCAACCGACTGAGCCACCCAGGCGCCCCGCAAGTTGGCCAATCTTGATTTTTGACTTTGTGAGAACTGGAGCGGAGAAATACAGTCGAGCTTACTTGGACTTCTGACACACAGAACTGTGAGCCAATACATTTGCATTGCTTTAAGCCAGTACATTTGTGGTAATTCATTACACAGCAATAAAAAACTGCTATATTACTCCTTTGCACTCAGGGGAGAAAACAGGGGTGGGGGGAATGACCTTTCCTTACATGATTGCCCTTGAAATTTGTTGCACTTTTATTAGTTGCACATATCCTTGTTTTCTTTATATGAAAAATCCCAGCTAGACAATGGAGGCATTTCTGCCCTCTCTCTGTTGGTTATCTTGGCTTCTCTGTAATACCAATTGGATAGCAGTTCCCTCCATTTGGCAGGCATCCAAAAGCTAGTTCTCCAAATGGTCCTATGGCATAGGCCTGGCAGGAAGTTGGGCAGGGGGAAGCTGAATAAAGCTCACCTTGTTTTGCCCAATTCAACACATTCCACCAATGGACATCCCATAGCATCTACTGCTGCCAGCGTTCTATTGCCAAAGCAGTAGCCATCTTGGGAGCTACCAGCAAAACTCCTCTACCCCTGCCATCTTCTTTAGGGACCACTGACCTGTGAGAAACTCCAGAAACCCCTCCACACCAAAGCAGGGGATGCTATTCAACCTCTATGTCTCTTCTGCCAGTTGAGTGCCTCAGCAATGTTCGGCCAAGATGTGGTCACAAGTCTCAGATTTGATTGAGGGGTGGGTAGAGGGGGGTATAAACTCTTCATTCCTCTAGAAGGTAACCTGTTTTGCTCCTGGTCCTCCTTTAAAACTCTCAATGCTGGGGTGTTTGGGTAGTTCAGTCAGTTGAATGTCCAACTTTGACTCAGGTCACAATCTCATGGTTCATGAGTTCGATCCCTTCATGGGCTCGTTGCTGCCAGTGCAGAGCCTGCTTTGGACCCTCTGTCCCCTTCTCTCTTTGCCTCTCCCTGCACACACATGCACTATTTCTCTCTCTCTCTCTCTCTCTCTCGAAAATAAACATTAAAAACAAAACAAAACAAACTGTCTCAATGCTAAAAGTCATCAAACTGGTTGAGCCTGTATTGCCCTGTGGGAACCAGAATCTCAAGTCAAGAACTGGGCCTTGTCTGAACTTAGCCTGGAGAACTGAGTAACTGTTCTCAGCAGGACAATATCTCCACTTAAATCCCTGAGCTATTTGGTAATCTCTAAGGACAGGATAAGATATCAGTTAGGCTCCATACCATCCAGTTACACTATTCCTGTTGCAAATTCAGTTCATCAGTGTCTTAAAAAAACAAACAAACGAAAAAAACAAAAACAAAAAAAAAAAAACACGACCCAGGGCACCTGGGTGGCTCAGTCAGTTAAGCATCTGATTTCAGCTCAAGTCATGATCTAGTGGTTCACGAATTTGAGCCTGGAGCCTGCTTTGGATTCTGTGTCTCCCTCTCTCTCTTCCCCTCCCCTGCTAGTGCTCTGTCTCTGTCTCTCAAAAACAAATAAAACATTTAAAACAAAAGACCCATTATAACTAAGTAGAGTCTATATGAGTAAAAAAGGATGGTTCAATCTTAGAAAATCTATCACTACAGTGCTCACTTCAGCAGCACAAACACTAAAATTTGAACGGTACAGAGATTCTTATGGCCCCTGAGCAAGGATAACATGCAAATTTGTGAAATGTTCCATATTAAAAAGAAAGAAAGAGAGGAAGAGAAAAAGAGAGAAAGAAAGAAGGAAAATCTGCCACTACAGTTCTGACCATATTAACAGATTAAGGAGAAAAGCCACATGATTATTTCCAGATACATAAAGAAGCATTAGATAAAATTGAACTCTCATTCATATTCAAAAAAAAATTCAAACATGAGTCGAAGGAAACTTTTATAATATAATAAAGGGGCTCTACCTAAAACTTACATCATCCATCAATTTTAAAAGCATTTTTTTCACGTTTATTTTGAGAGTGCACATGCATGTGCACGAGTGAAGGAGGGGCAGAGAAAGAGAGGGAGAAACAGAATCCCAAGCAGCCTCCGTGCTGTCAGCACAGAGCCTGATGTGAGGCTCAAACCCACAAACTGCGAGAGCGTGACCTGAGCTGAAATCAAGAGTCAGACACTTAACTGACTGACACTTAACTGACACTTAACAGACACTTAAATGAGCCACCTAGGCATCTCTAAAAGCATTTTTACTAACGTCAGGAATAAGACAACGATGTCCACTATCTTTGCTACTATTCCATAAAATAATAATTGCTCTAAAGGTTCTAAGAAAAGAAGATGTAAGAAAGGAAGAGACAAACTGATGATTTTTACAGATGACATTACTGTTTTCATAAAAATATTCAAGAGCATCTACTGAAAAACTAGCGGTGTATATAAAACAAAATGCAGCAGTATTGATGGCTGTAAGATCAAAATACAAAAATCAATCATTGTCTTATAGAGAGAATGATAAAACATTATTAAAGAATGCAAAGGGAGACCTGAAAAAAGCTGTCATGTTCTTATCTGGAAAGAATCCAGACTGAAAAGACATCAAATTAATCAATTAATCCAATGCAATTTGAATCAAAATTCCAATAGGATTCTGGTTTATGATTTAGACAAATGAATTCTAAAAGTGACATCCAAGAACAGACAATACTGAAAAAGATAAGGACAGCTTTCCTTGCTAGATTTTGAAATTCCATATAAGGCTTACTACCGTATGGCCCAGCAGTTCTTTTTGTATGTATGTAGACTACTGTATTTACTGTTTACAGTGTCATAAATTTATAGTCAACATATAAAGACATGGACTTAACGGGTATACACCAAACTGATAGTTACAATTGCCCCAGGAGAGGGAAGAGAATGGGATTAAGAACAGGGATATTTCAATGTTTTTTTTAGTATCCCATATTTTAAAATATATCTGAAGCAGAAATGACAAATGTGAATTCTAGGCAATGGTTACATTAGATATTAATTGTGTGAATGTTTCTGCATATTTTAAACTTGTCAAAATAAACAGAAAGTTAGTCGATGAATTCTTAAAAATAGAAACAAAAAGTCTGTGGGCACCTGGGTGGCTCAGCTGGTTGAGCACCTGACTCTTGATTTTGATTCAGGTCATGATTTCACAGTTTGTGAGATGGAGTTCTGTGTCGGACTCCTCGCTGAGCCTGCTTGGGATTCTCTCCCTCCCCCCCTCTTTCTGCCTCTCCCTCATTGGAGAGCTCTCTCAAAATAAACAAATAAACATTTAAAAAAGCGCCTGTGTTTATATTCACCGTTTGCTGGGATTTTGCTTTTTAAATAACATTATCCATCTCCAGACGTTTGGAAGGATAAGTGGAATTTGAACTACTTCTACAATTTTACAGTCAAATAAATATTGTGAAACTTTCAGCATTCTAAACACTGTTTCTGAGATAAAGCTTGTTTATTTCCCCCCATTCTTTAAAGATTAATCAGTTATCGTTAATAAGTGCAAGTCTGAGGTGGCCCTGGGACCAGGACAAAAGTCTATTGTAAATGTGTTTGCAGACTTTAGGTCCCAAAGAACACGACGCTCAAGGTGTCTCCATCTCTTGGAACAAAGAAGGGTATCGAGAACAATGCTACTAAAAATTAAGCAGATGTTTGCTTCCAGAAAAGTCTGGTATAAGTGCAAGGGCAGAGTGACAAACGATGATGGTGGAATGCAGGAAAACAGCAGCAGCTGTTTGCATTTCTTTCTTAATCGTAAAGTCACAAACGATGCCAACGATGTTAGAGTGAGAAGATCCAATGTGTTTTCTTGTTCCTCATCTTCTCTGACTCCTGCAGTATTCAGTATCATTACTTGACTCTTCCAGTTTGGGGAACACCATTAGATAGCCTGCTTTAGGTAGACTTCTGGTCATTTCGCTCATTTTTTGCTGTTTCTACCCCGGCTGCCTTATCCCAGTCTGTCTCTTCTCTCCTTTGAGGAGCTCATCAGTTCTTACATGTTGAGCCAATCGTCATCTCAAAAGCTCTGTCTCTAGCCCAAGCTTCAGTTCCACATTTTCTACCACCGAACTCTTTGTTCTCTGGTGCATCAACCAAAACTCAACAACAGCCAACTTTTCATTTCCTCTAGACTTTGTGTCAGTGATATTGTCATTCTCTTTGGGTGGAAATGTAGAGTCAGACTGTTAGATTGTGTGACAGCAGGGAGTATGACTATGTTGTTGACCACCTGGGGCCTTGGGTAGTGCTTGTTCCACATGGTAAGTTTTTAATACCGTTTCCTTGAAAGATAGAATCCTTGCCTCATCCATCTCTCTCCCCAGCACCTCAAATCCTATCACTTTTTCCTTCCTTCCTGGTCTTCTCTGATTTCATTAGAGAAAGACTAATCCGGTCAGTTCTGCCCTTTGCTCCTCTGCTCTACTAATTCTGCCAAGAGAATTTTTTCAAAACACAGAGCCAGTGAGAAAGGGGACAGTTGATCTAGAGGCGGCTAGCCAGACTATTCAGAGCTTGAATTGGCTCAAGGTGGTGGTGCTAAAGCCACAGTTTAAAGCAATTCACCTACTTACCTCCTTCTGATCTCTCCTAATTTGCTTACTGTCCATAGCCCAAATTCTCGTTTGGCATTTTTAACATTTATTTATTTTTGAGACAGAGAGAGAGAGAGAGAGAGAGAGAGAGAGCATGAACAGGGAGGGTCAGAGAAAGAGGGAGACACAGAATCCGAAACAGGCTCCAGGCTCTGAGCTGTCCGCACAGAGTCTGACGCGGGGCTCGAACCCACAGACTGTGAGATCATGACCTGAGCCGAAGTCGGACGCTTAACCGACTGAGCCACCCAGGCGCCCCTCTCGTTTGGCATTTAATGAAACTCCAATTTCTTTCTTTCTTTCTTTCTTTTCTTTCTTTCTTTTCTTTTTTTTTAAAGTTTATTTATTTTGAGACAGAGGGAGTGAGAGAGAGTGAAAGAGCATGCACACGTGTGTGTCCACAGGGAATGGGCAGAGAGAGAGAGAGGGAATCCCGAGAGAGAGAGAGAGAGAGAGAGAGAGAGAGAGAGAGACAATCCCAAGCCAGCTCCTTGCTGTCAGTGCAGAGCCTGTCTTGGGGCTCGATTTCATGAACCACAAGATCATTACCTGAGCTGAAATTGAGAGCCGAATTACCTGGGCAGAAATCAAGTGCCACCCAGGTGCCTCAGGAAACTCCAATTTCTTAGTTTTTTTTTTAATGTTTATTTATTTTTTGAGAGAGAGAGAGAGAGAGAGAGAGACAGCAGGGGAGGGTCAGAGAGAGAGGGAGACACGGAATCTGAAGCAGGTTCCAGGTTCTGAGATGTCAGCACAGAGCCAGTCATGGGGCTCAAACCCAAGAACCATGAGATCATGACCTGAGCCAAAGTTGGATGCTCAACCGACTGAGCCACCCAGGCACCCCAAGATGAGGTTTTTCTTAAAAAGCCAAACCAAATCCCTGAAGATAATAATGTTGGCAATTAAATCAGTTCAGAGACCAGTATGTTTAAGAGATTCCTTTCTTGTAGGCTAGGGAGTGGGAGAAGGTAAAGTTACAACTTAAAAAAAAAAAGTCCTTTAAAAAAAGGAACTAATTGCTTCCTGGCCAAAGAAGCTCGTTCTTTGCAATGACTGTGCCTTTTGGGTTGAACAAACTCAATTCTTACGTCCTTATTTATTTTTGAAATTGCCACGCCTATATGCCAAAAGGGGCAAGGTGAATCTTTCAGTACCGAGTCTTATCTATTTTTTGAGAATGTATATATTATATAAACAAACCATAACATCTAAAAGCATAAAGTAAAAAGTAACCGCCGTTCCTTATCTCCCTGATACCCCCATCACTGTAGCCACAAGTCTTCTATTTCTCCAGCCAGAACATTTGTATGCATCACGTACGAGTCTATATTGTGTTATTTTTTATATTGTACTATTTTTAATTGTACTTAAAAAAAAAAACAAGTCTTGAAATAACTCGTTTGTATATAACTCCAGTGGCTGGCGGTGTGGGCTTCATCTATCGCACAGCTGTTAATTTTGGTTTCTTTTTTGGTAGCTGCACTCAGATACGCCTGGTGCCTTCAGTTTCCATCGCGGCCGAAAGTTGTAAACACATGAAATACAGAAATAGCACAACGGTTAAAGAAGTCCCAAGGGTCGCGCGCCAAACGAAGCGCGGCGGGCTGAGCCGAGCCCCACCCCGGGAGAGCTGGCGGTCGACACCCGCCGAACGCGCGCGCCTGCACGGCCTCTTCTCCCGCCGGGTGGCGGCCAGTGGCAGGCGCTGCGCGCGCCGCGCTCCCGGACCGCCCCCTTCACGGAGGCGGCCGGCCCAGCCCCCTCCCCCAATTGGCGGACGTGTTGGGGCCTGGGCGCGCGCGCGCGCGCAAGCGCCCTGATGAGTCGCGGCTTCCGGCGCGCTCCTCTGGGGCAGCAGGGGGCGCGCATTGGGCGCGCCTCGGCCGGCTCGGGTCCTCCTGGGGCCTGTGCGGCCCTGTGTGGCTAGAAAGAAAATGGAGTAAGAGCCCGAGTCTGAGGGGCAGCCCTAACCCCTCTGACCGAGGTCCTGCCGGCTTCGCCGCCAGGAGCCTCTCTCTTCTCCGGACCCAGTGCGTTCGAGCGCCCCAGTGGCCTGGGCCCCGTGAGTGGAATGGTCGCCGAGGCCCACGGCGTCGGGCTTCTGCCTGCCCAGTGAAGGGAACTGGGGAGCCTCGAGGGTCCCCGTTCTTCCTACTCCAGGCGCGGACAACTCCGCTTGGTGAGAGCAGGTACCGGCCGGGAAGCGCATGGGCAGTTCTGGGTTTGTTCTGTGACTTGGGTTTCCCAGCTCGCTGTCGTTTGTAGCCTCTTCCCCGCCTGCGGGCTTTGTGCATTTGGTGGTCGGGGGCGCGGGGCACGTGGGTTTGTGGAGGTTTTTGTTGGAAGGAGGTGAGGCTGTGGCCGCCCGGAGGGGGGGAGGGCGGGGTTTCGGGCGCGCCAGCCCGCGGGCGGGAGGCGGGGGGCTCCGCGGGTGGTCAGGGTAAAGGTCACGTGGGCGGGGGGTGCGTTGCGGGGCCGTCGGCGGCCTCTCGGCTTGGGGTCCCAATGATGACAGGTGCCTGTTCCGTAGACTGCGTGAAGCCGGCGCCTTGTCTGGGCGAGTTTGGGCTGGTTCTGTGGCTAAGTTGACTCAGCTTTTCCCTTTGGGCTGGTCAAGTTCGGACACGTTCCTAGTACGCAGCAGAAGGAGCTAAGCCCTGACTTGTCTCCAGCTGGGGCTATTTAAACTATGCTTTTTCCCAGCTGTATTCACTGGCGATTAGAGGTAGATACCTGTGGTCACCGACGTAGAGCACTTATTCTACATTGATCCAGGTAAGGACCCGCTTGTTACTGGCTTTAGTTTTACTACAATATTTAAGGGCAGTGTTTATCTTCTTCCCATATGACTTTGTTGGTTTTTTTTTCACCTTTGTTTCATTATTTCAAGTTTTTATCATGTGTGTTTTTTTCCTACTCATAGGCAAATGTGCAATACCAACATGTCTGTGTCTACCGATGGTGCTGTAAGCACCTCACAGATGCCAGCTTCGGAACAAGAGACCCTGGTTGGTATTTTTGTCTCAAGTGTAACTTTTAAGAATAATTTATGAGGTGATCAACTAAATTCCATAGACCACATTTATGGCATGGCTCTTTAAATGAAATTGTATGAACATAGCTTGAATTCTGCCACTCAGGCATAACTGTAAAAGCTGACTGTAAGAACCTGTATCATTTTCTTCGTACTTTCCCACACTGGATGTAAAATTGAGTTCCATTATATTCTTAAGCATGGATGCTGAAGCTATGTTTATTATGTGACCGATTTTTTTTTCTATTTTGACTTATTGAACTTCCTAAATGGTTTCTAAAAGTCACAAAACTAATTCATGCTTAGAAAGATTTTAGGCATTACAGAAAACTGAAAATTCTGATCATCTCTCTCTCTCTTTTTTTTTTTAAGTTTATTCATTTTGAGAGAGGATCCCAAGCAGGCTTCGAGCTGTCAGCACAGAGCCTGATGTGGGGCTCTGTCCCATGAACCATGAGATCATGACCTATGCCGAAATCAAGAGTCAGATGCTTAACTGACTGAGCCACTCAGGCACCCCTCTAGTCTTCTCTTTCAACCATGTCTCCTTTTAGATTTTTCCTATGTATATACCCATATATGACGTGTTATTGTTCTGTTCTATTAAAACAGGATTAAACTAGAGGTGTGGTGCAAATTCCATCCATGTCAGTAAATCTACAGAATTCTGTTTAATGCCTCCGTAGCGTTCAAAGCATTAGGGTAGTAGTATTTAAAAAATTTATGCCTCTACTGATAGGGTTGGTTTTTTTTTTATAGTTTTTTAGAAAATTGAGTTTTATTTTTGAGTATTACGAACAGTGCTCCTTTGGGGTGCCTGAGTGGCTCAGTTCGTCCATCTTCAGCTCAGGTCATGATCTCGTGGTTCATGAGTTCGAGCCCTGTGACTGGCTCTGTGCTGACAACTCAGAGCCTGGAGCCTGTTTCAGATGCTGTGTCTGCCTCTCCCTCCCCCACCCATGCTCTGTCTATCATAAATAAACATTAATAAAAAATTTTTATAAAAAAAATAGCGCTGCTTTGTACATGTCTCATCCTGTAGGATTTTGTAGAAGTAGAACTCTTGGGTCCTAAACTATACATATATTTGATTGTTATTCACATCTTGATTACCACAAGATTGTAACAGTTTTCACCTCTGCCAACACTGAATATTATCAGTTTTTATTATTTTGCTACTTTTGTGGTAAAAGGTACTGTATCATCGTTTAAATTTGTATTTCCTTAATGTCTGTTGAGATTGGGCGTCTTGTCATTCGTTAAATCGTTTCTTTCTTCTGGAATTTACTTGGTCTCATCTGTTCACTTTTCTTTTTGTTTTATTGTGTTTTTTGTAATAATTTGTAGTTCTCTGTGTTTCAAATATATTTGACTTTTATCATTTACAAATGTTTAACTTTAGGTTGTTTTTGAGAATGTTTTTATGAAGTCAGACTTGTTGGTTTTTGAATTTCATATCATGCTTTGGAAGAATTCTCCCATCCCAAGATTATGCAGATATAGCCCTGTATTTTCTTGTAATATTTTAATTTTCACATCTAGATCTTTTTCATTTGGCATTTATTTATCTCTTTGTTATTAAATGTAAGATTAAGAATGCTTCTTACAGTTTTCTTATTGCATGTCTTTCAGGTCTTAATAAAAAACTAATGGCTCTCCATTGCAGATTTTTACTTTGAGTTGTTTTATGTAGTTTGAAGTTAACATAGCATATATAAAATTTGAGGAGGAAAAAAATAATTTTGTATCTTTTCAGAGAGGTCATTCTTTAAGTACCCTGGAAGTAAAGTGTATATGTAACCCCTCCCCCCCCAAAAGTGTGTGATCAGAACAGCTAATGATTCAATACTACACTTAAGTGTATTTTAAGTTTTTTGGTTGTTTAATTGATTAGCTGGAAGTAGGCAGTTTTCTTAAATTTACTTTTGAGAGTTAGATTGCATACTGGGATGCTGTTAGATTTCCAAGTTAGACAAAGGATGGGAATATATTGAAGAGAGGTGCAGAGACACTAGTCTTTGTGGAGGGAGCAAGTTATAAAGATAGTTGAGTTTTGAAGATTTTGATATAGCAACAGTTAGGGAGAAAGAGTATATTATATCTCTGTCTCCTTGCCAGTTACTTTCTCAATACCACTTGCAAAACTTCTAAATCAGGGTCAGGCAAGCTATAACCTGTGGACTGAATTTGGTCTCCTGCCTGTTTTTGTGAAGAAAGTTTTACTGAAATGCAGCCATGGCTATTGGTTTACATATATTCTGTACTTCTGAGTCAGACCACGTGGCAGGAAAAGCTTCAAATATTTACATTCTGGCTCTTTATAGAAAAAAATTGACCCCTGATTTAGTTGGCTGGTTCCTTGAATACAGCTCGTATTTTATTTATTTCCCCTCCCCCCCAATATCTAGCACTGTCTGGTGTGTAGTACAAGCTCAATAGATGTTTGTCAAGTAGGTATTTGAAATGTAGACCAATTAAGAGGCAGCATGATATAGTAGGAAGAAAATGCTGCTTTGTAGATGAGGGTTGTGAGTTGCAGTCTCAGATCTGCTCTTAATTATCCTTGTCATTTGGGTTAGTTATTTAAGTCGCCCAGCCTTCAGGAGCCTAATATGTGGAAAGAAGAGATTGGGAAAAGGACCTACCCTAAAGACTTACTCTTCTCTCTTGGATTTTGCAATGTAGTTTATGGTAATCTCATTGGAGTATTCCATTTATGCTTAAGTTTGTAAGGTAGTAAGCAGATAATAGAAATAGCTGGAGGAAAAAGAATGATTTTCACTGCCTTGGCGTGGACACTATTTCTGATTGCAACTGATGATACTTGAGGATTATGTGACTATTTGCATAGTAATTAAGTCTCAGTATTTTTTCCACACTGCCTTGACAGTCTGCGGTATTCAGTTTCTATAGTTTATTGCATTTAGTGAAAACATTTGACTTATTTTTTGAGTTCTAACCTTGTGAGATTGTTAAATGTAATGTCTGCTATGTTTATTGAAATTCTTCATGGACATGCTTACTGTGGGACTTAACAGTTCTGGAATAATTTTGGAAGTATAATAGCAAGTTTTTGTTTTTCATAGGTTAGACCAAAGCCATTGCTCTTGAAGTTGTTAAAGTCTGTTGGTGCACAAAAAGACACTTATACTATGAAAGAGGTAAGCTAAATTAAGCGTGAACAAGATAACTAATGTCTTATTAGTTACATGTAGCCATGGGAAGAAATTGGCCATATGGAGGGATTTTTCAGGAAGCAGCAATATTAAGCATTGTCATTTGGACTATACTTTGAAGCTGAAAATTCTAATTATACTTGAATATCACTTCTCAGCTAGCACCTCTGAGACAAAGGGAGACTCTGTAGGGGTTCTTAGCATTTTTGTGCTGTGGACCCACTTGGCAAACTGGAAGTCTTCTCAGAATCCTGTTTCCAAATGCATGAACCAAAATGTATAGGATTACAAAAGAAACAAATTATGTAACATAGTTATCCAAATAGTAAACAAGCTTGATATATGTGCTTTTGTGTGTGTGTGCTTTTTTATTAACACATTAAATAAGATTTAGTAGTAGACCTAATAATGTAATTTCAAGGAGTATAGTTAATATTTTGAGGAGTATAGTTAATATTTTGAGATGTTTACACCAAGCATAGTATGATATGAAAACACTTGTGGTTTTTATTGGTGGCAAAAATCACAGGTATTACTAATACTTTGTGGTTTGTTGCCTATATTCATAATTGAAGGAAAGCTAAATTTCAGTGAAAAGTTAGTGAAAATACAGAAATTCTTTTTCCATCCAAATTAATGGACCCCCTGAATTCTATCCAAGGACTTCTTGGGCATCCATGGATCCCAGGTTAAGAACTTCTGCACTAGAGATACATGAGTACAGTATACTGATCTTTCTGGGATAGAGGTGAGCTGATTCATGAACGTATATGTTCTATTTAATGGATACATTTCAATGTATTGTTCTCTAGCTTGAAATTTGTGCACAGAAGCATGATTTTCAGTGAGAGATTGGGTCATCTTAGGCAAAATTTCACTGTGAGTGAAATGTGCCTTTTCCCCATCTCTCTCACTTAGTTTATGGGTCCCAGATTGCTTAAAACACTGAAGTACCTTATCTACATTGGGATAGTGGGTCAAGAAGAGACTCCAGATCATTTTCCTTTTCAGCCACACTTTTTATAAACTTCCTAATGGGATGTTTGGTAGGAGTGTAGGTTCTCTTCTTCCTTGCCCATGGTCTATCAACAGTCTCTTCAGTCCATAGTTACCAGGGAATATTCCTTTCAGTGAGGCCTGCTTAGCCAGTTAAGTCTACAGACAGTAGGGAAGTGTCGAGGTTAAGGATATTTTTAGGGCTGTTAACTTGGGTTTGACCTCATTATCATCATGTAATTAGTTAAACAAAAGGTATGCATTTAGTAGTAGATAGAAATAAGGGGAGGGGCGCTTGGGTGGCTCAGTTGGTTGAGTCCGACTTTGGCTCAGGTCATGATCTCATGGTTCATGGGTTTGAGCCCCGCATCGGGCTTTGTGCTGACAGCTCAGAGCCGGGAGCCTGCCTCAGATTCTGTCTCCCTCTCTCTCTAGAGAGGTTATTCTAGATGGTTGTGGGTATGGTTGCTGGTTGTTTAACCATCTTTAGATGAATGAGGTATTGAATGTTTTTGAAACTAACATTTACTTTTCTTTAATGCTCAGAAATCATATTTCTATTTCAGGTTATATTTTACCTTGGCCAGTATATAATGACTAAACGATTATATGATGAGAAGCAACAGCATATTGTGTATTGTTCCAATGATCTCCTAGGGGATTTGTTTGGAGTGCCAAGCTTCTCTGTGAAAGAACACAGGTAATTCTTCAGTTTAGTCAATTGTAAAAAGCCAACTGGACAAATGTTTCACTTTGCCTCCACCTTCACTCCCTTTTGTCAGAGAAAAATTGTTGCTGTATATATAAAAGATGTGGAAATTTAATTTCTTGGTAAGATAGCATATTGCTTGAGAACCTACATTCTGGAATCTTACAAACCTGGCTTTGAGACCTAGCTCAGCTATTTACTAGCTGTGTGACTTGGTAAATTGATTTACTTGCTCAAAACCTTAGATTACCCTATTTGTAAAGTAGGGATAATATAAATACTTAATGTGGAGTTTATGAAGACAATGTGTAAAAAGCAGTGTTTGACACATAGAACACACTTAAATGTTAGTCATGGTTACTGTAAATTAAAAAATACTGCAGTTACTTTCAAAGACCATCTTTACCCTGTGGTAAAGGCTTAAATTTAAGCATTTGTTACTTTGGAGATTATTTTGTCATATATCATAGCACTTCATCAGCCAAGTTTAACACAGATAACCTTTCTAGAATTACTGGGAACTGAAGACTGTTTTTTTTCTTTCTTTCTTTTTTTTTTTTTTTAATTTTATTTTTTTAAAATTTACATTCAAGTTAGCATATAGTGCAACAATGATTTCAGGAGTAGATTCCTTAGTGCCCCTTACTCAGTTATCCCATCCCCCCTCCCACACCCCCTCCAGCAACCCTCTGTTCTCCATATTTATCAGTCTCTTAAGTTTTGTCCCCCTCCCTGTTTTTATATTATTTTTGTTTCCCTTCCCTTAGGTTCGTCTGTTTTGCCTCAAAGTCCTCATATGAGTGAAGTCATACGATATTTGTCTTTCTCTAATTTCACTTAGCATAATACCCTCCAGTTCCATCCACATAGTTGCAAATGGCAAGATTTCATTCTTTTTGATTGCCGAGTAATACTCCATTGTATATATATACCACATCTTCTTTATCCATTCATCCATCGATGGACATTTGGGCTCTTCCCATATTTGGCTATTGTTGATAGTGCTGCTATAAACATTGGAGTGCATGTGTCCCTTTGAAACAGCACACCTGTATCCCTTGGATAAACACCTAGTAGTGCAACTGCTGGGTCGTAGGGTAGTTCTATTTTTAATTTTTTTTTTTTTTAAATTTTTTTTTTTTTCAACGTTTATTTATTTTTGGGACAGAGAGAGACAGAGCATGAACGGGGGAGGGGCAGAGAGAGAGGGAGACACAGAATCGGAAACAGGCTCCAGGCTCTGAGCCGTCAGCCCAGAGCCCGACGCGGGGCTCGAACTCATAGACCGCGAGATCGTGACCTGGCTGAAGCCGGACGCTTAACCGACTGTGCCACCCAGGCGCCCCTCTATTTTTAATTTTTTGAGGAACCTCCATACTGTTTTCCAGAGTGGCTGCACCAGCTTGCATTCCCAGTGAAGACTGTTTCTTCAGTCATCCTTTCCTTACATTTGGAATTCCTTTTCCCATGTGGTTTAGCACAGTCTGTGTAGAGCCTTAGCTTGTATGTTTTTCTTAATGGGATGAATACTTTTCACCTGAAACAATTAACTAGATTCTACTGGTGTTTAATGTTCAATAATATTATAGCTAAAAAGTTGGTAATTAAATGGAGTATTTATAACTTTAAAACAGTTTCATTATATAAGCATAGTATGTATTCATTATTGGACAATAGGAAAAGACAAAACTAAAAATAGGAAAAAAAAAGACTATAGTTTGTCATTGAGTGGTATTTTTACCTGTTTTTCTGTTATGTGCAGATGTGTTTTAACCCAGTTGTGAACATACTATATTTAATTTTGTCATGCTTCTTAATTCAACATTATATAAACATCCTTCCATTAAGTCACATTTGTCTAATGTTTATTTTTTTAATGTTTATTTATTTATTTATTTTTTGAGAGGGAGAGAGTGGGGGAGAGGCAGAGAGAGGGAAACAGAGGATCCAAAGCAGGCTCTGCACTGAGAGCAAAGAGCCCAATATGGGGCTTGAACTCAGGAACTGTGAGATTATGACCTGAGCTGAAGTCAGATGCTTAACCAGCTGAGCCACCCTGGTGTCCCTGTCTAATATTTATTTATGTTGTTATTTTACATTTGGCCTTGGGATATAAGCTTTATTTTATAACTATGTTGGTGATTTTGCACTGTTTGAGTGTTGAATCTTCTGATAATGTTTTGAGGTACAGTTGTATAGTTTCTCACATTGAAAGCATAGTTTAAAAAGTATCTTTGACTTGAATTTTAATATGTTGAGAGATTAAACACTGGGGAGATTACTAACTTGGAAAAAGGGTATGAACAGGAATACTGGTTTTTATGAGTTTACAGAACTGTGTCATTAGTTCCAAGAGGGAAAAGAAATAATTGGGATTGGCACTTTCCCTTAATGATAGGAATTAGAAATGATACGTAACCAATAACATTCTCTAAAGTCGTTAGTTTAAAAAAAAAAAAAAGCTGTACCATAACATCAGTGAAGGCTGGAATAACTGAATTGTCTTCCTGTTGGGGTATAAGTTCTATGAGGGCAGAGATTTGTTTCCATTTTATTCCTTGTTTTCAGTCTGTATTTACTAAATGAATGAAGGAAACTTTAAATAAATTTTAAGATTAAGAAAGAAAATTCATTAGGTGGTTGGTCCATGAGTTGATAGAAGTCAAAATTATAATCAAGTTCCTATGTAGGATGCAGGTTTTGCACAACCCACTACCTTTTTAGGCAGTTTACTTCTAAGCTTTAAGTACAGAGCTAGAAATTTTTCTTCTCTGTTTGAAAACAAATATATTAAACTGCTTTCTGCATTCACACCCATTCTCTGGGGTCTTTTGGTGAGGTCCAAACAAGGCATATTTCAGGAAATGGAGATATGAAGTCTTTCAGCTAGAGGGACCTTTGTGATTAAATAAGAGTAACAGTAGGTAATCATACAGCTAATTATCATGGTGCTTTTTAGGGCCTAGAAGCTTACCAGTGGTACAGTTTGCAGTAATTTATTTAAAGTTTATTTATTTTGAGAGAGACCATGAGTGAGCATGAGCAGGGGAGGGGAGAGAGAGTGGGAGAGAGAGAGAACCTCAAGCAGGCTCCATGCTGTTAGCACAGAGCCCAATTTGGGGCTTGAATCCACAAACAGTGAGATCATGACCTGAGCCAAAATCAAGATTCGGACACTTAACTGACTGAGCCACTCAAGTACCCCTGAATGCAGTAACTTAAAATTTAGTTTGTGCACAATATAGTTCATATTAATACGTATTTATAAGTCTGGTTAAGTCTAGTAATATATTTTTATTTTAAAACGTATGTCTCTTTTTTTTCCTCCCTACAAGGAAAATATATACAATGATCTACAGAAACTTGGTAGTAGTCAATCAGCATGGTAAGTTAATTTTGAATAACATAAACAGACACCATGAAAATATTTTAAAGACGTTTTATGTATGTGGAAGTCATTTAAGGGGAAGAAATGAACTACATGAAGTAAAATAATACTGAGATTCTAATGCAACTTTGTGACATGTAAAGTTAAATATCTTATTCCATTAACTTAAGCCTTGGGATATCAGTATTAATATTTGTTCTGAAAGAAAATTTCTGGGTTTTTTGGCATCTCACAAACATTTATTAAACACTTATTTTTTTTAATTTATATTTTTATTTTAATTCTAGTTTAGTTAACATGCAGTGTTATATTAGTTTCCAAGGTACAATACAGTGATTCAGCAATTCCATATATCACTCAGTGCTCATCACAAGTGCACTCCTTAATTCCCATCACTTAATTTCACCCATATTCCTCCCCCGCCCCACCCCGTAGCCATCGTTTGTTCTTTAGAGTTAAAAGTCTGTTTTTTGGTTTGCCTCCTTTTTCTTTGTTTTTCTTTCTTTCTTAAATTCCACGTGTGAGTGAAATCATATGGTATTTGTCTTTCTCTGTTTTCACTTAACATTATACTCTCTATATATATCCATAGTGTAAATGGGAAAATTTCATTCTTTTTTTATGGCTGAGTAATACTCCATTGTGTGTGTGTATGTATGCATAGAATAAACACACACACATACTGTATCTTTATTCATCTATCTATGGACACTGGGGCTGCTTCCATAAAATAATTTGGCTGTTGTAAATAATGCTGCAATGAACATAGGGGTGCATTTATCTTTTTTGAATTGGTGTTTTTGTATTCTTTGGGTAAACACTCAGAAGTGGAATTATTAGATATATGGTAGTCCTGTTTTTAATTTTTTGAGAAACCTCTGTACTGTTTTTCACAGTGGCTGAACCAGTTTGCATTCCCACCAACCATGCACATGGGTTCCTTTTTCTCTACATCCTTGCCAACACTTGTTTCTGAAAGGTAGATAATTTCAGAAGGCCATGCTTACAAGAGATGTCATTAAAACATTTTAAAAGGTTTTGGGAAATAATACAGATACTTAAGTAGGACCATTCAAATAGATGGGGCCCATTTTTTATTTTTTATTTTTTATTTATTTAATAGACAAAACTTTATCAGTTTGTTCAGGTAAGCGGCATCTTCTTTGCCTATCTTTAGGCTTGCAGTTCTTAACTGAGAATCTGATGAAAGCACTAGGTTTGTATTTCAGAGAGATACACATAAATATATATGGTGGTATGCTAGTAAATGTTTAACAACCCAGTCACTCTTCAGGAAAAGCCCTGATTTGTGGTGTTTGCTGATTTCCATCATGTAAATAACTCCCACCATGGCCATTTTCAAGCTGCGTACATGGAATTGGTAGAAGATACACAGTTCTTTGCCAGTAGGAGCTGGCTCCCAACACACCCCTGACTTCTTAAAGCCCGTTCTTGAACTACAATTAATTGTTTTCAAAAGCTTGTTTATGCAACAAACTGGCCACTCTTGTGCTTCCACTATTCTGTATTTGGACCTTATTGTTACATTGTTTTGTTTTACTTGATTATATTTCTTGTATCCTACTCAGGTTTGCATTTTGCATCAATACAGTGTTTTAGTAATACGGTGTTTAATAAATGTGTTGAGTTGAATACTGTTCCATAGTTAGGATTTAAGACCCAGAAAAGGGCATTACTGTCTTATCCTAGAGTAGAAGTGACTGTTAGGCTGGTAACAAGATGCTTTATTGTTTTACAGAGCTCTTTATGAAATTAAATGTAGGTCAAAAAAATAGTATTATAGTAGTATTTTAAGTTTTTAAAATATTATACCTGATGTATTCATTGGTTCGTGTAAAGACACCTTGGTAGATTACCAGGAAAATTATATTAATGAGATGGTAACCTATAGATTACTTAGGTTATTTCCTTTTGTTATTTCTGTGTTTGTTTCAGGTTTCAGTTAGTAGAATTAACTTCAGAGCTCTTGTAACTGTGTTCTCAACCCGTCACACCTAGTGCTTCCTTTTTATTACATCTATTTTGTAACATCTCCTTTATTATACTAAAACGTAATATAACCTGTCTATATGTACAACTTAAAATACATAACCCATGATATAAAGAAGCAATAAACTTACGATAATGTGCATAATTTCAAAGTGTTAACGCTTGGGCCTGACATTCGTATTAAGATGAAAATGTTTTGGAGGGTATTTGATTATGATCTTTGGCACCTGTATATATTCCATATCTGAAATGCTAACTTCTGAGCTCCAAGTCTATACATCCAACTAAAAACTAAACCTACCTACCTGAATGAGTTTCATCCACTTTAGTTCATTATCTTCCCATCCCAATCTCTTTGTCTTCTGAAGTTTCTCTCTTGGTGAATGGTTTTAACTTCTCTGGAATTGATCTTTCTTCCATGCCTTAGTTTAGGCTTTAATACTTCTGCATTTGTATTATTGCAGTTACTTTCTAATGTTGGCTTCCCTGCCTCTGCTCTCTTTTTCTTCTATTTTGCTGAAGTAATTTGTCCCTCTCCGCTTAAAATGATCATTTATGGGTTCCTTATTGTTCTCTGGATAAAAAGACATACAGTTTTATCTCTTGGATTAAACCTTTTTAGGAGTGCCGGGGTGGCTCAGTAGGTTGAGCGTCTGACTTTTGATTTTGGCTCAGGTCATGATTGCAGGGTCATGGGATCTGTGCTGAGCGTGGAGCTGGCTTAAGATAATCTCTCTCTCTCTGTCTCTCTCCCTCTCCCTCCTCCTCTCCCCCTCTCCCTCCCTCCCCCCGCCCCTCCCCCCTTCTTGCGTGTTCCTTTTTATGCTGAATGGCTGCAACAGTGCTAGGGAAGGTTCTGAAGTGTCATCTGGGAAGCATGCAGTGATGTAGGATTGAAGGCATGAGTGCTGTTTGTTGATGTCCTTGTTCTGTTTTGCAAGACACACAGGATCCTTTATGATCCTGCTTATATTCTAGTAATAATTAACTACCTGTAGTTCCCTGCAACAAGCGTTGGTAATTCATTTCTGGATTTTTTTTTTCACAGGGTGTTCCTCAGCCTGGAATAACTTTTCTTAGTCCTACTTCTTTATATTTTATGGAGCCTTTCCTGACTCCTTGTTCCTCAGACCTTGCTGTGTCCCTACCAAAAAATCATTGCTCTGTCGTCTTCACTACACTTTCATTACTCTTAATGTATTCTCTGTATTAAAATTGAATCTTATTACTTATTTCTACAATATCTAGCATGGGGTTGGCCCCTGGGAGACACACATTTAATGTTTGTTGAAAGGTTAAATTGTGTAAGGAGTTTTTCCTGGACTGACAGACTAGTTTCTTTTCTAGTTTGTGATTCTTTGTTGTTGTTGTTGTTTTTTTTTTTCCCCCATCAGAACCATCAGATTCAGGCACATCTGTGAGTGAAAATAGGTGTCACCTTGAAGGTGGGAGTGATCAAAAGGTAATCTTGAAATGAATGCATTCTAGTGTGATGTTTCTTGAAAGTTAGGTTATTTTAAACAAATAATTTTCAGCTCCCGGGTGTTACAAGTTAAGTTTTTGTTTTTCTCCCCCCACCTTGCATGCTTAGGACCCTGTGCAAGAGTTGCAGGAAGAGAAACCTTCATCTTCAGATTTGGTTTCTAGACCATCTACCTCATCTAGAAGGAGAACAATTAGTGAGACAGGTACATATGATTAATTGGCACTTTCAGACAGCTTTTCACTGTTTATTCTCTAATGAAATTAATGCATTTAGGCTTAATGAAATTTTGCGCTTTTTTTTGCCTTAGATGAATTAATTTCTGGGTTTCTTTCATTCTTATTTTTATATGATTTGTTTAAAAATTGCTCTCTTAGCAATATTTTTCTGTTTGACTACAGCACAGTTTTCTGGGCCCAATGGAGTTTATAGTTAGGCACCTATTATTCAAGGTAATAGAGGACAAGCATCTAAACTGTATTTTAGTCATTATTCTTAGTTACCTTAGCAGTTAAAATATTTGTTGTTTCTAATAAGCGATGAAACATACCAGTGAGTTTAAAAACAAAGTAAATAACATCTTAGAAATGAAGATGAGATAAAAAAAAAAATAACTGAGGACATTTTTACAAAGCAAAGATAGTGGAGGAGGAGGAGGCTGTTGTCTGATCAAAAGTCAATAACTAAAACTGTGATTCAGATGAAAGAAGAGTTCAGCAGATCAGTGAGATAGAGTAGATAAACCCAGACTAGAATTACGCACAGGAGAGCAGAGGGCGGTAAGGGCAAAGGGTATTTTGTTCACTGAATGGGACTGGAGCAAGTGGTTAGTTATTTGGGGAAGAAAAGACAAATTCTGTCTATACCTTATGCCAAAGTGAATTCCAAATGAGTTTAAAAGATATATGAAAAAATTATATTTGAAGGATATTCACTTTAAACCTGATGGTGTCAATACCCTTATTACATAAAAGTTCTCCAAAATTGATTAAAAAAAAAATTAAAAATCCACATAACGAAAAGGAACAAAACACCCAATTTTTCATAGTAAATACAAATGACTAATAAATAGGGAGGGGATGGTTTTTTGTGATTTAGCTTTATAGACAATAACAAATGCAAAAAGGCTTCTTTTCTAAGCTACCAAATTAGAGATTTTTTTACTCATCCTTGTTAACATGTGTATTGGCACTGATACACTATTGGTGTACCAATAGTTTAACAACAACTTAAACCTTTATGGATATAAAAAGGCTTGGAGTTCTTACCATTATCCCAGTAACTCTGCTTCTAGAGATCTATCCTAGTGATATAATCAGAAATTCAAAGATTACATGTATTTAGAGATACTAATTACAGCATTATTTATAATTAAAGACATATGGTAGAAAACGTCGTCACTCTAGTTCAGGCCATTGCCCTCTGGTCTCCGGACCACAGCAACAGCTTTCTGATTTTGTTTTACAATTGTGTTCCTTCACACAGTACTAAAGGAGGTGGTAAAAGGTAAATTGGATTGCATCACTTCCCCACTTACTCACTTTGGTTATTTAAAATAAAACCCACGCTTTTTACCTTGGCCTAACAAGGCCATGATCTGCCTTTAACCTGGTTTTTGGCCTTTTCCTCCTACCTCTATTATTTCCATTGTACTGATTATTTAGTTCTTCAAGTCAACTTTTTGCTACTTTAAGGTTGTTGGCACACACATTTTTTGTTTTTGTTTTTCCCTGCCAGGAGTTTTTCTACCTCAGCCTTGCAAGACCAGCTCCTCATTTTTCTGTTTTTGCTGAAATGTGACCTCAGAGAGCCTGTCTCTAACCAGTCACAAAGGCAGATTGTTCTTTTCCTTAGCCCCCTACTTGTTTCCTCATAGCACTCATAGCTGGTAGATAATTATGTTTCGGTTGCCTGGGTGTTTGAAATTAAACTTTCTCTGGTGGCAGGGATGATAACTGACTTCACTTTTGTAAACCCACTGCCTAGCACAGTGCCAGACAGTAAGCAGTTGCTCAGCTTTGTGGACTAAATAGTTCAGTTATATGAACAGTATATAAATCTATGTCATGGACACCATATTCTGCAGCCATTAAAAATAACGTAAAAGAAAATTTAAGAGCAAACCACCCCCAAATTGTACATATAGTATGATTCAAATACGTTTTTTAAAAGGAAATAAATGGGTGTTTGGGTGGCTTTGTTGGTTAAGCGTCTGCCTTCGGCTTAGGTCATGATCTCACGGTTCATGAGTTTGAGCCCCACATTGGGCTCTCTGCTGTCAGTGCAGAGCCTGCTTTGGATCCTCTGTCCCCTCTCTCTTTGTCCCTCTCCTGCTCATATTGTTTCTCAAAAATAAATAAGCACTTAAAAAAATAAATAAAAGGAAATAAAAACTGGAAAATGATTACACTAAAATGTTAATAGTAGTTCTCTCTCAAGGGTGGCACTACAGATGCTTTACATTTTTTAAATTTTCTGTTTTTTTTATGATTTCTATAATGAGTAATATGATACTTTAATAGAAGAAAATCCCAAATGATATTTTTAATGGAGGTAAACAAATAAGAATCAGTTGGTGTGGTTTTAGGCTTCTAGCCCACATTATTCAACCAAGATCACCTTTTATAAGGAATACAAACATGATTAAGAACTTACATCAAGAACTTGTGATTTAGTTTTGGAGAGATCAACACAGAATTACTTAAAGTATAGGGTATAAGAGTGGGAAATTCAGAGGAAAAAGTTGACTTTGACTAGGAAGGTCAAGAGAAGGAAATGGAGTGAGCACAAGGTTATGCAAGTTGTACCTGTTTCAGGCATATGGATTATGGTTTGTTTAATCCTATAACCCTATTTGGTACTTATGTAAAAGGCTGCAGCGAACATCCTTGCCACATACATCCTTAAGTAATTATGCAGATATTTCTAGGATAGAGATTGCCCACCAAATGTTATATTATTTTACATTTCTACCAACAATGTATAAAAATGTCCTTTCTCTCAAATCTTGAGACTCTCATTTTAATTTTTGTCATTCTTGGGGGTAAAAAAAATGGTATCTTGTTTTAATTTACATGTCCTTGATCAGGAGGTAGGGGATTTTTTTATATGCTTATTAGTCACTTGTATTCTGTGAATTGCCTTTCACATCTTTGACTTTTTTTTTTTAAGTTTGTTTATTTAGAAAGAGAGGGAGGGAGCTGGAGTGGGGTGGGACCAGGGAGGGAGAGAGCCCAGTGTAGGGCTCTCAAACCCACGAAGGATACCATGAGATCATGACCTGAGCTGAAACCAAGAGACTGCTTAATAGACTGAGCCACTCAGGAGCCTCTCTCTGACTTTTTTTAAATCAAGGGTTTTTTTGTTTGTTTTTGTTATTTTTACTTGATTGGTGGCAGGTGTTTGTATATAGTAAGTAGTAACCATTTTATGTAGCAGATATTCTAGGCTGACATTTACTTGTTCATTTTTGTTCATTCTGCCATGTAAACCTTAATTTATTTAACATAGTCTAATTTTGATAAATTTTAAAATTTTTTTAATGTTTATTTTTGAGAGAGACAAAGCACAAGTGGGGGAGGGGCAGAGAGAGAGGGATATACAGAATCCGAAGCAGGCTTCAGGTTCTGAGCTGTCAGCGTGGAGCCCTGTGTGAGATCATGACCTGAGCTGAAGTCGGACACTTAACTGACTGAGCCACCCAGGCACCCTTGATAAATTTTTTCTTGAGGGCTTTGCAGTGTTATGTCACACTTCCTTACCCCAGTATTACAAGAATATTCTCTTAGAAGTATTTGGGTGGTTTTGTTCTTTGTGTTTGGCTCTTTAATTCACTTGGAATTTATTTTTAAATCTAATACATGGTAAGACTCATTCAAGTACCTGACAGATTTGGCAACATTCTGACTTAAAGTGAGAAGTAATTCATTATTTAAGATAAAATTTTGATTACTATTAAAAATAGAACTGAGGAAATTGAAATGTTAAGAATACCTTCTAAGTAAATTAAACATTTTTTGTTCTTTTTAGAAACAAAATGATATATTCTAAAGTGTGATTTTTGACAGAAGAATTTTAGATTGGTCAATGAAAGCTCTAGATGGATTAAATTAGTTGTGACTTAATGGAGACGAAGTTTTGAAAGAGGCTTGAAAAGCTTTTATTCCTTTATTTATTTATTTTGAGAGAGCATGAGCAGGGGAGGGCCAGAGAGAGAAGCAGAGAGAGAATCTTAAGCAGGCTCCACACTGTCAGCACAGAGCTGGAATTGGGGCTTGATCTCATGACGGAGAGATCAGGACCTGAGCCAAAATCAAGAGTTGGATGCTTAACTGACTGAGCCACCCAAGCACCTCTGAAAAGAAAAGCTTGTATGTGTGTAAGTAATGTCTACACACAACGTGGGGTGCAGACTCAGCGACCCCGGGATCAAGAGTCATATACTGACTGAGCCAGGCGTTTCAGAAGCTTGAAAAACTTTTTAAAAATACAGCCTTTTGGGGGTGCCTGGCTGGCTCAGCCAGTAGAGCATGTGAGTCTTGAATTTGGGGTTGTGTTTAAGCCCCATGTTTGATGTAGGGCTTACTTAGAAAAAATAAATACAGTGTTCTGCTGTAGCTCTCAGTTGAACAGATCCAATAAAAGCATTAAGTTTTGAAATGGTAATAATTGACTATTTTCTCTGTTTAATTTCATTGAGATTAAATTTCAGTACAAATAGGTACTCGAGGCAGCTTGTTTGCTAAATAAATCACAACATAGGGTTTTAATTGACTTTTTTTCCTTATATATGCAGAAGAACATTCAGATGAATTACCTGGTGAACGGCAGAGAAAGCGCCACAAGTCTGATAGTATTTCTCTTTCCTTTGATGAAAGCCTTGCTCTGTGTGTAATAAGGGAGATATGTTGTGAAAGAAGCAGTAGCAGCGAATCAACGGGGACTCCGTCAAATCCGGTAATCTTTTCATTTTAAATAAAATAAAACAAGACTCTTATTTTTAAAGTCTAGTTCTGTCAGTCCTAATAAACATTTGGATAGAATGCCTATATATGCAATTGCTGTTATATACACAGTGGTAAATTTTTCTGTCAAATAAAATTACCGTGTAAATCTTCTCTGTCCCCAACCCCAGGTTTGGGAGGAGGCTGGGAGATCGTGCAGTTGTGGGTGTGATGATAAAATTAGCACCAGTATTAATAGTTGTTAATGTCGTCCTCCATAGTGGAGAATCTTTGTGGGCTGTGCACCAGTAGTACATTCACAGAAATTGGAATGGTCTGAGGATTTTTAGTTTTATTTTTAAAAAAATAAGGGAAGAAAAAAAGTTAAGTATCTTAGAATCTAAGGCAAATTTGTTTTGAACATTTAGAGTAACAATATCTTCTTTATTATAGCCATCAGCAAACAAGCCAGCATAGTCTAAGCTACACACTTAGCCGTACATAGGCCTAGATATCAGGAAAGAGGTGTTTAGTAAGGCTGTGAAATACAGGCATGTTGTTACATGGATGGCGGGAGAGATTTAGTAATTTTGATTATTGATACAAAAATCCAAAGAATTAGTAAAAAAAATTTTTTTTTAGAAAGATTCTTTTTTTTTAAAAAAAATTTTTTTTTAATGTTTATTTATTTTTGAGAAAGACAGAGACAGAATGCGAGTGGGTTAGGGGCAGAGAGAGAGGGAGACACAGAAGCTGAAGCAGGCTCCAGGCTCTGAGCTGTCAGCATAGAGCCCAACATGGGGCTCGAACTCACAAGCTGTGAGATCATGACCTGAGCTGAAGTCAGATGCTCAACCGACTGAGCCACCCAGGTGCCCCAGAATTAGTAAAATTCTTAAGAGAGGTCACTGAAAGAAGTTCGGTTAAAAAAAATATATACTTTTTTTTTAATGTTTTATTTATTTTTGAGACAGAAAGAGAGACAGAGCACGAGCAGGGGAGGGGCAGAGAGAGAGGGAGATGCAGAATCGGAACTAGGCTCCAGGCTCTGAGCTGTCAGCACAGAGCCCGACGTGGGGCTCGAACTCACGAACTGTGAGATCATGACTTGAGCCGAAGTCGGATGCTCAACCGACTGAGCCACCCAGGCGCCCCCCCTTTTTTTTTTTTTTTTCATGTTTGTTTATTTTTGAGAGAGACAGACTGAGTGTGAACAGGGGAGGGGCAGAGAGTGAGGGAGACACAGAATCTGAAGCAGGCTCCAGGCTCTGAGCTGTCAGCACAGAGCCCGACGCGGGGCTCAAACCCACAAAGAGTGAGATCGTGACCTGAGCCGAGGTCAGACACTTAACCAACTGAGCCACCCAGGTGTCCCTATTGTTGTTATTTCTTACGTTATCTTTACTTTTTTTCCCTTCCAAAGCACTGATTTTATGGATACAGATGTACCCTCTAGACTTAGTATTTAATAGAGCTGTTACTTCTGTAGGCCACTAGATGGTATAGAGAGCAAGTTCTTCATTCAGTAGGTACGTAAATGTTTTCTATACCAGGTTCTGTTTGGCACTGGAGTGGTTGTCAAGGTAGATATAGATATGGTCCCTGCCCTCATGGGGAGACACATCATCAGCAATGAGGTAATTAAGACATTTAACAAATGTTGTAGAAAAAAAATACAGGTTCTTGAGAGCAAACATATGTGATCTGAAAATTGAATCCAATTAAAGAAAGCTTAACATGTACACAGACTTCATGTTTGGATAATTTTATTCCTTACAAATGATTTAAGTAGAACTATGACCCATTAAACTTGCAGACTTTGTTACAGTTGTTTCAGAATTCTAGTTAAATGATTTTTAAAGTCCTTGTTTTTTCTTTCTACCCTGGGACACTGCCTTGTTATTAAAGCAACAGAGGATATTTTCTTTTTTCTTTTTGTTATTCCTATCCTATATTCTCTTCTAAAAATTCTATTAAAAATCTACTGTTTTGCAGGCTGAGTTCCTACTTGTGAAAGCTTTTGGTAGGGGCAGGGTTTTTCCTTGTTTTTAGCTTACCTGATATGAGAATGGTATAGTCCTCATTTGGTGTCATTATTCACCCGCCTGTGAAGGCAGTTAAAGGAAAGTGCGTCTGACTTCCATCCATCTTTTTTTCTTTTGGGCTTAATAAATTGAGGAACTAAGGCTATATTCTAGGCTCTGTACTAGACAGTTTACGTGGTACCAGCTCAGCAGCCTCACATTCCATTTATAGATGGGAAAGATAAGCTTGAAGGTTTCAAATAACTTGTTTAAGATTCCATAGCTAATAATTGTCTGTTTGGAAACAGAAATTGTCTCAGGAAAACCAATGGCCATGGCTGTGTTCAATAAAACTTTATTTGTAAAAATAGATGGGTAGTGGGCCATACTTTGTCAACCCATACAAGAGAAGATACCTGCTGAGACTTTCATCTTTTTTGTGATATATCCCCATATTCTAAATTTAGTGCAATAGGGGCACCCGGGTGGCTCAGTCAGTTAAGCGTCCGACTTTAGCTTAGGTCATGATCTCACAGTTTGTGAGTTTGAGTTCCGCATCGGGCTCTGTGCTGACAGCTCAGATCCTGGAGCCTGCTTCAGATTCTGTGTCTTCCTCTCTCTCTGCCCCTCCCCAACTTGTGCTCTGTCTCTCTCTCAGAAATAAACATTAAAAAAAAAAATTTAGACTTAGTGCACTAAAATGCTAGTTAATTGAAGTATACAGTTTATTAGGTTACCTTATTAGAGATCATATTCTAGCTTCATATGTAATTTTAACCTGAATGTTAATAGAACCCTTGTTAAGAATCATTAACTGCAACTTGTCAATTTTGCTTTTACTACTATCCTAACATCACTGTGAAAAAGTCTTTTGACCTCAGTGTTTATAAAATAATATACTTTGTTTTTTTACAAATGATAGAAGTATTAGAGATTATTTAATCCAAACTCTCATAGATGAAGTGGCTGCGGCCTTTATGGCTTTAAATATGTCCAAGGTTAAATAGCTGTTTAGTGGCAAATCTAGAAGAAGAATGTATCCTGGGGTGCCTGGGTGGCTCGGTTGGTAAAGGGCCCAACTCTTGGTTTTCACTCAGGTCTTGATCTCATTATTTGTGAGTTTGATCCCCGCCTCAGGCTCTGCACTGACAGTGTGCAGCCTGCTTGGGATTCTTTGTCTTGCCCTCTGCCCCTCTTCTGCTCGCTCACTCTCTTTCTCTCTCAAAAATAAATAAACCTTAGAAGAAAAGAATGTTTGTTTCCTGATTCTTAGACCAATGTATTTTTTCTGTCTAGCCTTCTGTTTTGTATATGTTCCTATTCTTAGCACTGACAGTAAATATGGGACTAATGGTCTTATTAGGGTTCTTATACTATAAAATGAGAAACCACATGAGCTGATACAGAATTTAAAAAATAAATTTAAAAAATTATGTCTGAAAGCTCTTCCAAAGAAATTATTATCAAAGTTCATTAAAAAATAAATCTTGGGGCGCCTGGGTGGCGCAGTCGGTTAAGCGTCCGACTTCAGCCAGGTCACGATCTCGCGGTCCGTGAGTTCGAGCCCCGCGTCAGGCTCTGGGCTGATGGCTCAGAGCCTGGAGCCTGTTTCCGATTCTGTGTCTCCCTCTCTCTCTGCCCCTCCCCCGTTCATGCTCTGTCTCTCTCTGTCCCAAAAATAAATAAACGTTGAAAAAAAAAATTAAAAAAAAAAAAATAAATCTCAAGAAAATTATAAAATCTCATAATTGTCATGTGGGTTGTAGCTACTACTGTTCTACCAATCTGAAGATCTAAAGAGATTAAGACATTTTTATAACTCTTAAAGTACGTATAACTCAGATAAGAAACATGTATAGAAAACTATGTTTTGTGTAATCTTATGTGTAAAAGTATATAGTATTCAATATGTAAGTAGGAAAGGTAATTAAAAGTGGAAGTACTTTTCTTCTTGTGGTATTGACAGAAGCCTTATCAAAAAAGGATGAGTAGGACTTAAAAACTGTTAAGTTATTCCAGCGAGAGAGGTAAAGTGTGTAAGGTGAACTGTCAAGTTTGGTTTAGAAAAAAGGGTAGATCTGGCCGATTGTTCATATTGAGGGTGGGGGGAGCAGTGTCTAGTTGGAAGATAAGATGAAAGTGTTAATATGGCCCTACTCTGTGTGCCTTGAATGCCAAGGGGATTTGGCTTTTTCCTTTATGTGATGGGGTTTTGAACTGGGAACATAATATATTAATAACCCAGAATCTTAATCTAGTATCATTGTGTAGGGTGGATTTAAGATGGAAATAGGACTATAGGGATGAGCCAGGAAGCTGTTACAGAGGCCAACAGGTAATGTACTTCAAGTAACTTTTTTTTCCCCCCCTATTTTAGGATCTCGATGCTGGTGTAAGTGAACATTCAGGTGATTGGTTGGATCAGGATTCAGTTTCAGATCAATTCAGTGTAGAATTTGAAGTTGAGTCTCTCGATTCAGAAGATTATAGCCTTAGTGAAGAAGGACAAGAACTCTCAGATGAAGATGATGAGGTAGTTTTATTTCTCTATAGTCTGAATTTCTTAAATATTTTCTGTATTCATTGATGCTATTTGAAATTATAATGTATTCTGATTTCACTTTATCTTTGACTCTTGTTCAAACTGGAATATTTTGTGGACTTCAGGCTTTTGTAGTTCTTTGATTTATACTCTTGTAACTATAAATGTCAAAAAGTCAACAGTTCTTAATGAATGTTCTTATAAAAGTCTTATTTAAAAAAAAAAAAAATTCCCCTCTTTGGGATGCCTGGCTGGCTCAGTGGGTGGAGCATGCAACTCTTGATCTCTGGGTCATGATTTCAAGCCCCATGTTTTGGGGTAGAGTTTACTTAATAAAGTTAAATTTTAAAATTGCCCTCTTTTTAATATTAATTTACTTGAAAAAAAATTTTTTAATGTTTATTTTTTGAGAGAGAGACAGAATGCAGGTGGTGGGGAGGCGGGCAGAGAGAGAGTGAGACACAGAAACCAAAGCAGGCTCCAGGCTCTGAGCTGTCAGCACAGAGCCCAATGTGGGGCTTGAACTCACGAACTATGAGATCATGATCTGAGCCAAAGTCAGACGCTTAACCAACTGAGCCACCCAGACGCCCCTCATTTTTATAAAAGTAAAGTATGCACACAGTTAAAGTCACTGGAGGTGACCACCTTCAACATTTCTGGCTGTTTCACAGTTATTTAATATCCCCATATTTATAAAATAAAAATGCTTATACTGAATTTTTTGCCTTATTCATTTTAATCATCCTGTTGCCTTTTTACCATAGTGGGTGAGGATTTCATGGTCCTTCATTTTTCCCCCTCTATTTCATTCAACCTCTGTCTCAGAGGTTCTCATCTATAGTAGTACATGCTATTTGTTAGGACTTACCACTAAGAAGCCTTCCTGGTTAAGGAAAAAAGGTGATAAATTGATGTTGATGGATTTATTTTATTAGGTATATCGAGTAACTGTGTATCAGGCAGGGGAGAGTGATACAGATTCATTTGAAGAAGATCCTGAAATTTCCTTAGCTGTAAGTATACATCTGTTTTTTTAAGGAATCAAAACATTGAGGTTAACATTAGAAAAATATGCCTAGTCTACTTCCTGACATGAGGTAATTTCTATAAAGCTAAAATCCTTTTTAAAAAGTTTTAAAGCATTTTTTTCTTTTACTTGTTGTGTTGGAATCTGTTACTACATTTTTTAGGGGTTTTTTGGTGCTAGGATATGAACATTTAAAGAATTTTTTATTGAAAATTTCAAGCATGTACAGCATAGAGAGTAGTATAATGTTATTTCTAGTGTATTTATCACCGAGCTGTAATAGTTACAAACATTTTTCCCATCATGTTGATTTGTACTAGAGAATGTGGTAGGTAGGGTTTGCCATTTAAGAATTCAGGACGTTCACATTTCATGCTTCATAGGGTTCCTGGGGTATTGGAAGTTGGGTTTTTTACTGTATATTAAAGCTTTAGTTTTTTTTTAATGTTTGTTTGTTTAGAGAGAAAGCAATAAGGGGAGGAGAGGAGAGAGAATCTCAAGCAGTCTCTGCACTGTTAGTGTGGAGCCCGATGCGGGGCTCAGTCCCATGAACTGTGAGATCATGACCTGAGCTGAAATCAAGAGTTGGCTGCTTAACCGACTGAACCACTCAGACGCACTGCTTTATTTATTTATTTATTTTTAATGTTTATTTTGACAGAGAGAGAACATGAGCAGAGGAGAGGCAGAGAGAGGGAGACAGAGAATCCCACACAGGCTCCGCACTGCCAGTGCAGGGCCTGACACGGGGCTCAAACTTATGCACTGTGAGCTTGAATTGACCTGATCTGAAATCAAGAGTTGGGTGCTTAACCGACGGAGTCACCCCAGTGCCTGTAACTTTGTTCTTTTTTATAAAACAATTTTTTTTAATGTTTATTTTTGAGAGAGAGTGAGTGCAAGTGGGGCAGGGGCAAAGAGAGAAGGGGACACAATCCGAAGCAGGCTCCAGGCTCCGAGCTGTCAGCACAGAGCCTGACACAGCGCTCGAACTCACAAACTGAAATCATGACCTGAGCCAAAGTTGGACAGACGCCCAACCCACTGAGCCACCCAGGTGCCCCTAATTTTGTTCTTAATGCCTTTAGTTGTATTTGAATAGGAAATCTTATTTTTCTTGGCTGAGTTGGAAACTATTATCTAAATGCAAAAAAGGTGAAATTGTGAAATTCAAAAAAAAAATTTTTTTTTTGCTGTAATAGAAAATAATTCAAGTAACTAGTTTACTTACTTTATGCCAGACATAGATCCTGCAGTTTATTGGGGTCTTTGAAGCACTTTCTCCCACATGTTATAAAACTTTTGTCTTTGGTTTTATCAGTTGGGTAGCAACGTACATTGAGAACTCAAACTAATGTACAATAGTGAACAGTCTCCATCCCTACTGCTGAGGTCTTAGGCATTTGTGAGGCAACTTAAAAATGGTTATATTGGGGCACCTGGGTGGCTCAGTCAGTTAAGCATCTCTTGATGTCAGCCCAGGTCATGATCTCACAGTTTGTGAGTTTGAGCCCTGTGTCAGCTCCGAGGGCTCTGCACTGACAGCACGGAACCTTCCCTCCCCCCCCCCCCAAATAAATAGACAGTTTTTAAAAAATGGTTATATTATTCATGGCAAGTTTTACATGTATGTTGTCCTCAGGCAAGAAACATGCTTCAGTTAAGATAGTGGAATAAGAATATGTTCGTTAAAAGAGCCTGGGGGATTTAAAGGGGGTTTGTTTTCCAAATTGCATGATGGTGGAAAGGTTGGGAAATAAGTTGAGATATGGGAGAAGCAATAAGCAGTTACAGAGGTGAGAACACAGAAAAGCATAGTTAAATAAGGGGCATACATTTTGGATAGTGACAAGGATGACAGATTTTAGGTGGCCGTGATTGCCGAGAATGTTTTAGCATTTCCTTTGTGGATGAAATGAGGGAAACTCCCTTGAGCCCAGGTTTTAGAGCACTTCCAAGGCAGTCTTAGTCAGTGGCTCATTGGGCAGTGGTTTCGTCTAGATTGATTGGTAGACATTGGGCCTAGGGTTGAGCCTTTAAGAGAGTGAAGTGGGTACAGGCCTCATTTCAGAGTAAAAGACTACATCACACTTGCTTCACCTAGATGAACCAGCTGTATCTGTGTCCCCAGATAACTTTATTGGTACGTGGTTAAGATCATGGTGAATACATTTTTTGTTTTACGATTCTTCAGCATAGTTTGCCTGAAAAAAATAGATACTTTATGTGTGTTGTTATAATCTCATGCTTGAGGAAAGATTGTTACATGTTGAATGTTTTATATAAAACATAAAATGCTGAAAATTGAACTCTGATAGATTTTATTTCAGACATACTGAAGTTGCTAGAGTTGGCTATGAGTAGTTGTTAAAGGGTTACAGAAACGAACTCTTTTTTCATTGAAGGACTATTGGAAGTGTACTTCGTGCAATGAAATGAATCCTCCTCTTCCACCTCATTGCAACAGATGTTGGGCTCTTCGTGAGAATTGGCTTCCTGAAGATAAAGGGAAAGATAAAGGGAAAATGCCTGAGAAAGCCAAAGTGGAAAACTCAACACAAGTAGAAGAGGGCTTTGATGTCCCTGATTGTAAAAAAACTACAGTGAATGATTCCAGGGAATCATGTGCTGAGGAAAATGATGATAAAATCACACAGGCCTCCCAATCCCAAGAAAGTGAGGACTATTCTCAGCCATCAACTTCTAACAGCATCATTCATAGCAGCCAAGAAGATGTCAAAGAGTTTGAGAGGGAAGAAACACAAGACAAAGAAGAAATCATGGAATCTAGTTTTCCCCATAATGCCATTGAACCTTGTGTGATTTGCCAGGGTCGACCTAAAAATGGTTGCATTGTTCATGGCAAAACAGGACATCTTATGGCATGCTTTACTTGTGCAAAAAAGCTAAAGAAGAGGAATAAGCCCTGTCCAGTATGTAGACAACCAATTCAAATGATTGTGCTAACTTATTTCCCCTAGTGGACATGTCTATAAAAGTAGAATTCTATATTTCTAACTATATAACCCTAAAAATTTAGACAACATGAAATTTTTTTTTATACATATCAAAGTGAGAAAGTATCTCCGTACATGTAGATTTATTTCTTCTCTAGTATAATTTACTTTGGGAATGGGAATAGTAAATACTTCCTTTTAGAAAAATTTCACTTCTGTTTATATTCTCTGTTTGGGTTTTAACGTAATTCGAGTTCGATATGTAGGTCATCCTTAACCCCGCTACTCATATTTTAAATGATCCCCACTTTGTTAAAATTTAGAGACGTATCTGATTTAAAAAAATAGAAGTACATTAAATGTAAGTTATGTACATTCAGGGTATGGAATGCAGTGATTATGCTACTTAGAAAACATTCAGATCTGCAGATGGTTTCATTTGCCATGCCTATCCATTAAATTGTCTAAATTTTTAGGTTTAGTATACATAAATTATTTATTGATTTACAAATAAAAATACTAAATGTTTGATTAAGCATTGTTTCAAGAGTGTGATTATTGGATCTTACAATTTTTCTGTAATGAGCTTTGTTAAAATAGAAATTATACTTGAATATCCTCTATTTGGGTAATCAAAGGTACAAGTCTGAATGTGCTTCTATTTTTGGAATGGCCATCACTGCTGTTGTGTCAGTACACATATTAATGGACTGCTTAATGTAGTTGGGAGCATCCAAGGCAACGAATAAGACCCAGCTTCAGAGAATGACGTTACATGGTTTAGTAGGGCCAGGACATGCTGTTTTCTCCCTCCTGTTCACTTGTGTTATCACATGGCAGGTTGGCTTAAGTGGTTTCTCAACAAGTGATGGTGAATGTTCTGGAAGGGTATAGCTGGGGCTGGGAAGGGAGTGGGGTAACCACCTTGCTACCTGTCAGCATGAAAGCTCCTTGTAATTACCTGTCATGTCTCTGCATCATCTCTGAAACTAAATTCCATGAGGCCAAGATCCTTTTCTTGATTGTGAGTGACACAGATATATAGGTGTTTGATAATAATTTGAGTCAGTCACATCATTGGAACCTGTCTTGTAAAGCAGAAGTCCACAGGCTCCAAAGTCAGACCAGGGTTAGCTGTCATCATTAAGTGCACTTTTTAATTTTTAATTTTTAAATTTATTTTGAAAGAATGTGTGTGAGCCCACCTGTATGTGGGGGAGGGGCAGAGAGAGAGAATCCAAGCTGTCAGTGTGGATCCCCATGCAGGGCTTGAACCCATAAACCACAAGATCATGACCTGAGCCCAAATCAAGAGTTGGACGCTGAACCAACTGAGCCACCCAGGTGCCCCATTTGTTAATTTTGAGTTTTTTTTTTTTTTTTTAAATTTTTTTTTTCAACGTTTATTTATTTTTGGGACAGAGACAGAGCATGAACGGGGGAGGGGCAGAGAGCGAGGGAGACACAGAATCGGAAACAGACTCCAGGCTCTGAGCCATCAGCCCAGAGCCCGACGCGGGGCTCGAACTCACGGACCGCGAGATCATGACCTGGCTGAAGTCGGACGCTTAACCGACTGCGCCACCCAGGCGCCCCTAATTTTGAGTTTTAATGAGTGTTTTGAAGATACTGGTTAGTGTGTAGATGTCTGTTGGTTTAGGGTGATAACTGGAAGTTGTCATGGCATTGTGAAAAGCTTGTAGTTGTACTTGGTCATTGTTTGGGTTTTGAACTGGGTTTGATTTCATCTTTACAAAAAAGTGTTTATTTTAAGAAAATGCCATCTGCTTAAAATTTTTTGGCCATGTTATCTGTCATAGAGCCAGCTTTCTGTTCTATATAGTAGGGAATTTTTGACATCTAAAAATACTTTAAAAAGATAAATATTTTAGTGCAGCAGCACACAGGTGCTTAGAAGTGTTGAATATGTTTAATTATAAATGGGACCGTTAACATGAAAATAAAAACAGAAAACAAGAGCAGTCTCAAGTGACAAGCAGATGAGACTCCCCACAATGTACACATTAAAATAATATATTGAATGAGGGAACTACAATTGATTATTTTTAGGAGAGGGATGATCCTAAAACATACTTGAATTTTTATTGCTGTCTTTTAAAGCTCTTCTTTAAAGATTCATGTTTTAAAAAATTAATAGGGGTGCTTGGGTGGCTCAGTTGAGCATCTGACTTTGGCTCAGGTCAGGATCTCATGGTTTGTGAGTTCGAGCCCCATATCCGGCTCTCTGCTGTCAGCGTGGAGCGCACTTCAGCTCCTTTGTCCCCCTCTCTCTGTACCTCCCCCACACATGCTCTCAAAAGAAGACATTTAAAAAATAATTAAATAAATTGACCGACATCTTCCTTTCATCTCGTTTTAGTCCCACAGATTTGTCTTCAGAATATGACTGTTTAGATGTCCTAACAAGCTTATTACAATAGCTCACATTACAAATTACAAAATTTCAATCCTTTCTATTGTTGTTACTGTCATGTTAGATGAATTCCATTTAAACATCTCTCAGTTAAATTTTAGTACTTTTATGTGTTAATTTGGTTCACACCTTCCCAGTTGACACCCTACCCTGCATTATTAGCCCTTCTTCAAGATCACAGTAAAATCAATCAAATTGACTTCACTGGCTTTGGTGTCCCCTATATTTGGTGCCTTTATAGATATTTACAGATAGCTTCATGTTTCCCTGATTTGAAGTCAGAAAAAACTTAATTCTATTTCTTGTTGGATATTATCTCAAATGTATTGCGTGTTCATTTAGACTTTTAGACTTCTCTGTGAAACAGCTTTCTCTTCCCCACCATTGTCTTAAACCCTTTTGGTGCAAAAGTTCATTTCCATCTTCTCGCATGACTTATTTTTATCCTAGTAGAGTGGGAAGGGCTAAATTCAAATAGCAGATCTGGTACTTGCTTGCTTTGTAACCTGAGAATTACAAATACATGGAGCTTAGGATAGGGTCTGGGTAGGTAGTAAGGACTTATAAATGGTAGCTTTTAATAATATTTTTCTTGTAGCCAATTGTGACCATAACCGTGCCAAAACCCAGCTAAAGTAGCCTTGAATTAACCACATCTTTTTTCTCCCCTACATTGTCTCAGTTCTGAGGTACTTTGTTCACACTTAAGTTTACATGTTGCTTTGTACCTTCTCTCCAAAAGCAGGTTGTAATATCCATTTGTATCTCTTTCTTCCCCCCAGGTACCGAATATAATGCATTGAATATAATGCATTGCGTGCACAGTAGGCATTCAGTAAAGGATGGTGATTGGCAAGGAAAATAGCCGTGTAGTTTTCTGAAATTTACAAGAGGGGAAAAGACAGTTTTAAAAAACATCCTGAAAAAATATTGTCAGCAATATTGCAATAAATTACTTCAATGGCAAAAGAAACATTCTGAGAACACCGTGGTCTTCAAAAGTTGATACGGTATCAGAATTGTACCAGAATTGGTAAAGCTTTGCTTAAAATATCCCTCTATGTAAAAGTTCTTCCACCTTTTCTCGCATTTATTTCCTTCTTTTTTAAGAGGTATGTGGGGGCGCCTGGGTGGCTCAGTCAGTTAAGGGTCCAACTGCAGTTCACGTCATGATCTTGCAGTGAGTTCGAGCCCCACATCAGGTTCTGTACTGACAGCTCAGAATCTGCAACCTGCTTCAGATTCTGTGTCTCCCTCTCTCTCTTCCCCTCCCCGGCTCACACTCTGTCTCTGCCTCTCTTTCTCAAAAATAAACATTTAAACACATTAAAAAACAGAGGCATGTGAGACCAAATCTCTTTAGTTAAGCACTTTTCTAACCACCAGGTGGAAGCATAGCTCCAGGAGCTCTCTGAAGGCCTCCATTAACAGAAGGTAGACCCTTAACAGAGTGGACAGAGCCCTCCCGGAACAGATTGCTGGGCTGGAGAGCAGAGACGTGAGTTGTGAGTTCTGCTCTCGGTTGTTAAAACACAAACTTCCCATCTTGGTCCTAAAGTCCTTCACTATTCATCCTTCAGAACTCCCGTGTCCTTGGTCAATGAGGGAAAACCATTTTTAAATTAACTTTGACTTAACCAGGTGTTATTTCAACATAAACTCTGTAAATGTTTAATGAATACGTAAGAAGGTGTAACAACTGCCTTTGTAAACTGGTGTTTCTAAAATTTGAGGTTCTGTTTAAATCATTTACTTTTCTTATAAAAAAATAGAAAACTTCTAAATAAATAGAAAATTTTAGGTGTGCCTGGGTGGCTCAGTTTGTTAAGCATCTGACTTGGGCTCAGGTCATGATCGCACAGTTCATGAGTTCAAGCCCCATGTCAGGCTTTGTGCTGACAGCGTGGAGCCTGGAGCCCACTTCTGGAGTTCTGTATCTTCCCTTCTCTCCCTGCCCCTCCCCCACTCACTTATAAATATTAAAAATTTTTTCTTTTAATAGAAAATTTCAAAAAAAGGTGGGGGGGGGGTGGTGCTCCTGGATGGCTCAGTCAGTTAAATGTCTGACTACAGCTCAGGTCATGATCTCATGGTTCGTGAGTTGGAGCCCCACGTCAGGGTCCGGGCCGTGGAGCCTGCCTCGGATTCTGTGTCTCCCTTGCTCTCTCTCTCTGCCCCTTCCCTGCATTCTCTCTCTCTCTCCCTCTCTCAGAAAATGAATAAAACATTAAAAAAATTTAGAAAAATAAATAGAATATTTCAAAAATGAAGTAGGAAGAAAAGCACATAATTCTGCCATCCAAAAAATGGACTGATCACTTTTTTCTTTTTCCCCTATGTCTAATATTTTAAAAATTAGCTCATTTTAAAATTGTACCTTGCTTTTGGGGGGTAGTGGGAAGTAATGGACCCTCTAAGGAGCTGCAAATTCTGAAATCTAGTGAAAATATTCCAGGGAACTTCTGCCAAAGGGTTCCTATTATAATGAATTCTCTTTAGAAAATAGAAAAACTGTTCCCAATTTGTTTTCTAATTTGAGATACTTGTCACTTTTTTGAAATTGGTACCACTAAACTAGCCATTTCCTACTCACCTATGTCTCTATTGTTTACATGTTTCAGAGGGCAAACTTGGGTCCAGCCTCTCTGTCCTTGGCTAGAAATTTGACATCAGGGGTTACAGTGATTAGGGTTAGGGACTCATTTTCCAGTTCCTATAGGGGGCAAATCTTTGTTTATAACTACGCTCTGTGCTTCAAAAGCACTTTGAATTCAAAATTTATTACTCTGGACAAAAGACTTCCCCCTACATCAGCATTTCCCAAAATGTGTTTGGTGATCAAGGAATTTAAGTTCAGAAGGATGGTACTAGGCTAAATTATTTCAAGAAATGGTTCCCTGGCTATGTTTGGAAAATCCATTTCTTTCCTGCATGATTTCTCATTAATGTGCATTCTTAATTTTGCAGGTTTTTTTTTTTTTTTAATCACAAGGCACATTTTTCATCTATCATCTTCCCCATGGTAAAAAGTAATTTGGAATATGTATAATAGGATGGGTATACATCATATCATATATATAAACCATCCTGGGGTGACGGGGTTTTGAAGAGTTGCAATATTCTTGCTTCATAAAAAGGTCATTAAGTTTGGTCTTTCCCAGGCTTTGTCTGGTGGTAATCAGTTCTGTCCAGTATGTGGACTTTGTTACACTTGCAGATTTGTTTTTAAGGTAAGGTAATGAAAAGAAACCGTATTTTTTGCTTACATGAATATTCTTTATTGAGTCAGAAATACTCAAATTTACTGAACTCAGAGGTAGTCTTGGCTCTACCCAATAAACTTGTGTTAGACAATTTTTGCAAGTCTTTAATTACAGTGCAGAAAGTCACTGAGAAAACATAAAATTAGCTGTGAAACATCTGATAAAAGGCTACGGAGTAGTTCATATGCTAAAGTAGGATAAAATGTTTTGTGAGCAATAGAGTATCTGCTTATTAGTGATATAATGTAAAGTCTCTAATGAAGTTTAACTCTTTCCCTAAACTTCTTAGTTATTGTGAGGGTATGTGTGTGTGTTTTGTTTGTTTTCACTCTTTTAGGTGGGAGGTGGGTAGAAAATGATTTTTAAAAGTCATGAGGAAGATATAAAGGATTGGTCATAAAATAGATAACTATATTGTCCCTGCAGAATAAAAACCAAACTTCTCAATTAGCAGCTAGCCCTGTTGCAATGAGACAATATACTGTGCTCATTTTTTCTGGATTCCTTAGGAAAATATATTTCCAGCCCGGTATCAGTTATTTTTACTCTCTAAAGGTAGAGGTAACTTCTTACAACATTTTAAAAAACATTACAAATAAAATTCTATTCTGGAGCAAAACACAACATTGATTTCTTAGACTTTCAGAAATGCTGAGAGGAGGCTTTTAACATTTCTGATACATCCAACAGCTGAAGGCTAAATGTGATAATTAAGCCCCAGAATCAACCTTGACACTTATCTGCAGGGACTTACCATTTCTCTAAAATATTCCCCTCCATTTAGATTCATTCATGTTTTTATCATAATTTAAGTAGATACATGAAAGAAACCTTTGTTACCTTCATGAGATTCCTTAAATATTATTAAATGCTCATTCTAGCTAACCAGTGATTGTTTTCAGGTCAATTCTGTTTATACCTGGGGGAAGGGACCTGGTCTTTAATAAGGTATATTATACTGCTTTCAAAATATTTATGCCACCTACTGTTAATTATCCTTTCTCTGCCTGGGCAAGTAACAAAAAAATGCATCAAAATATGGCATTTTCATACCACTGCTTTTGATAGTCACAGACTCAAGCAGGAGCCTTCATTTTACAGGTAAGGAAACTATGTGGGGTGGGTTTGAATTCAGATTCTTGCTTTCTAATTAAAATTTCACTCCCATATTCTTTCTTTTCTCTCTCTCAAAAATCCTCACCATGTTGATTTCTCCATAAACAGAATTATACCCGAACTCAGAACCTGGGGATTATAATCACCAGTCTAAGAGGGTAAAGAGACAGTACGGAAGGTGTCATACAGGGAGATTTGGGGCTCTGGTCTTAGTTGGAATGTCATGGCTGTTTCTCCTCTTGGACATTTAACTTGGTTAGTGGAGAGTGTAGCTGGGATTGAGTCATACTAAACTCTCACTACAAAGTTTACTTTTGAGCACAGCCATTGCTGCAAAATATATACCCCGAATGTACTCTGTGTTGAAGGTTTGGTTTAGATTTGTTTAGAGAGTATTTTACTTGTTTTACTTGTCTTTAAATGATTTTAAGTTTGATTCTGATGAAATTTCTGATTTTAAAAACATTATTTCCTTAAGAAATTTACACTAAGGCTCATGAACCACATCACATTTTGGTTTATGTCCCTTTGAAAATTGGTATCTTGGAAAAGCTATGACTCCAAAGGTCTGCTTGAAAAATAAGGCTTGATGGTAAATCGAATTTTATGTGCTTTGTAGAAATCCAAAATCATTTTCTGCAATACATACTTTCAAGTATATAATAAATTACTGTTTATTTAAATAAAAATGACCCAGATATTCAAGTTATTACCAGATTTTATAAGTGATAAAAAGACTACAAATTCTGTTTAGATTAACAAGTATGATTGTGTACATGTGAATAAGCTTGGCACAAGAATAGCTCCTATGTGCCCATGTGTCTCCCATTCACTTGTGGTTCTCATGCATTCACCATATACCAAACCCAACCAGTGTAGTTTCATTTTCAGATCCTATAGAACTTCCAATTGAAAGACGAAGGCAACTCACAGTCCATGAGCAATACACAGCACTTAGAAACCTGCCCACGGAGTTGCTATTTTGTGATGTCCCCCCCCACCCTTAATTCTTATATATAATATTTTAAGATGGGTTAACTCTCATGATAGTAGACAACAGTTGCTTCAAAATGAGTACTAATGGTAAAAATTTTGTTTTCTAATTGAAAAAAGGTAGCTTGTGTTAACAGGTAACATGTTTACTATGAACCTTAGGATAAATGCGAAGCGTAGTAAAAACACCATACTTGAATTTATTTGTTGACATGTATTTGAAAACACTCTTCTCTCAGTGTTACTACTGAGCTGGAGATTGCCAAAGCATTGGACCTCATTTGACAAAATGACTCAAAGCCCAACAGTTTCTGAGAGAGACTGGGAGTAGCAGGTTTGTGGAACTCTTCACTCATTCATTCAGTTTCTGCTATGTACTGAGCTCTGAGGATATAAAAATGAATTTTCCCAAACAAATTAAATACACTCTGGCCTCAGAGCTCACATTCTATTAGGGAAAATCATACATGAAAGTACAAGATCATAATACAGTTGTAAATTCAATAATAGAGGTAACACAGTAGAGAAGCAAAGAGGAAATGTCTCAAGATTGACTGGGAAGGGGTTGCTGGGGTGGAATGGAATGGAATGATGGTCAGCAGAGGCTTCCTAGAGGAGTTGATACCTGAACTGAATTTTAAAGGAGTGGGAAAGAAAATGTCGTGGTGGGTCAGAATGGTATTCCAGATATAGTACACAAACAGCACATTAAGTGTATAGGAACTACAAGCAGTTGACTGATGGTTTTTGTTTTGAGTAGATCCTCTTCCTCAGTGCCATGTAGAAGATGGACTTAAAGAGGTCCATCACTGTGGTGCCAGTGAGCTATGGTGGCCTAAACTTGACAACGTTACGAGCCATGGAGAGAGGGAAGATCAATCAACATTTGTAATTAACATCAATCTTTAGTGACTGACTGAATATATGGGATGAAGGAGGACAAGAAACTGTCAAGGATAACACTCAGGTTTCTAGTTTGGTGGTACCAGTCACTGAGACAAATACAGGAGGAAGAGCAGCTCTAGAGAGAAAAATGTGTGTGATTTCTACATGAATTTGAGGTACCTGTGGGTCATATCCAGGTAGATATGTACAGTGGGAAGTTGGACTGGAGTTTGAAGCTCTGGCAAGAGGCTGGACTTACACATTTGGGGGTCATCAGTGTAACTGATGTGGCATCTGAGCGCAGGAAGGCAGGGACACTTAATTGACCTGTTATTTTGGGGCTCCGTAGACACAACCTTGTCATCCCATCAGGCCCATGTTTTTGTGGGCCACTGAGACATTGTTGCCTATTTTCTCTCCTCAGAACATCTGAGAAATGAAATATTTCCAGTGCTATCATTTCCCCACGTGCTGAGAATTAATTATATTTGGCACTAGTAATTACTATATATCTTCACATCTAGCATTCACCACAGGGTTTTGTATATAGTAAGTAATCAATGAATGTTCATGTTCATTGCTTATATTCATCTGGCTCTCCGTATATAAAATTAGCTCCATTTTTTTCTTGCAGGAACTTCTTTCTTGATTCTCAAGTTTTTCTTACAAATTTCTAAGACAACTTCAAGATTGAGCATAAGTGGATAGTACTTGAAAGGTAGGTATCTTCCATTCATCAAGACTAAATCATTGCTTTTGTTATCACCACACATAGCTTGCTGTGATTTGGAAACAACCATTTGTCTTCTTAGGGAAGGACCATGGAGTTTATTCAGTCAAGGTCCCACAGAGGGAGTTGAGAGTTGCAGTAACCTGGCATGAGTAATCCCTGATTCCAGGTGATGATGGGGAGTGTGTTCCATATTTTGCTTTATTTGACAAATACGTGAAAGACAGTCACTAAAAATAAGAACAGACCAGGCTTTGTTGCCTCTGAGTGGCTTGGCAAATCACTATATAGAGGAATCTTAGAACATGAAGGATTTGATACTGGGATAGAATCCAGTTGCCCTCTGAATGGAAGTAAAATATCCTTTTTAAGAGCACTGAAGTTCTGGGATTTTTCTGGAATAACCACCTTTGTGAGGTATGGATCATGCCCTGGGACTGTAACCTGAGAGGAAACAAGAAACAATTATTTTCTATATGCTAACTACTTTGGATGTAAATTAAAAAAAATAAAATTATAAAAAAATAAAAATGTTAAATAAAACTAAAAATATATTATCTTAGAAAAATAAAGAATAAAGCCAATGACTTAAAAAAAAAAAAAAAGAATTATCTGAGTGATTTCAGATGTTTTGTGGGGCCAGCACTAAAAACACTAATGTCCACCACTACAAGTGTGCCCTCTATGAAACACATGTAACCATCTGCCAGGCCTCCCCAGCTGGTAACCGCTTCAGTCCTGCTCACTGAATGAATTGTCCAATGCCTATTGATATGGACCACCGTTGCTAATGCTGTTGCCCCAAGAATTATAAAGTGAAATAAAGACAGGTCCTTTATTTGGAGATGTAAGCCAGGAGAAGAAAGCCACAGACTGAATCCCCATCATTTCCATGGAGAGCAAAGGTAAAGAGTTGACAGTTTCCCTTTGTCCCAAGTCTGTACTTAATATCCTGATTGGGTATCGATATTATTCGTAAGTGGAATTCTTTTTTTAATTTATTTCATTTTCCTTGCAGCTGATCTAAGTGTACAAGTTTATTGCTTCCTCAAAAAGCTTTGATTTTACCCAGTTTTTTCTATGAGTTTGACTCTTAAGGTAGATTTATTTTTTTGGTAGAAGATATCAGAAAAAATAAGACAAATGCTAACCTAACTACAGACCATGTCCACTAAGAAATACTTTTACAATATATGGTAGAGAAGGAAAAGAATGGGGAAAATCATTTATTGGGCACTAATATATACTTCAGTCATTCATTTCAGCTTCCAAAGTCTTGCCTTCCACTCTTATCCCAGAACTAGTAGCTAAAGCCAATAGGTACTACATTAGTCTAACTGGAAATGAACAATTCATAACTTTGTAAGTGTGTGACTTATTTTTGGGATTACATAAAAATAATTTAGCTTCATTACAAGGAGCCCCCTCCCCTTATCATAGAATGGAAATGTCAGTGTAACAGGAATATAAGGGGCCTTTCAAGGCAAAGATTCACAGTGAATTGATGTCTTCCTGGTTCTAGGAGAGATTCTTAGCAAGAGGATTAGCAGTAGATGAGCCCCCACTGCTGGGCACTGTGGGGATAACCTACGGAACAGAGAATCCTGCAGTTGTATAAATTGAAAAACATGCCTTTCATTATTTCACCTTTATAAAATACAGGGCCAGTTTTTACTACAGAATAGATGACTTTTTTCCCCAGGAGTCACTCTGTACAGAACGTAGACTACCATAGCTGGCATCAGACTCACTAAGCAAAGCAGAAGAATCTTGAGTTTCTTAGAGAAAGTCAAATCAAAGAGGAACGGGCACAACCTGGTCAACTAAATCAGGTACTTCATTTAATTCATTCACAAAAATCCATTTGCGCTCAAACTAGTCCAAGCCTCCTCCTAGGAAGAAATGACTCAAACATCTTAATAGAATTAAACCTGGAACTTTACTTGTATTGATTGGAACTCACCATCATTTGCTTATGAAAGGGCTGCAAAATAGGTCGGTCTGTGGATCAAATTTTATTTATAATGAATTCTAAGGAATCTGTGCCCCAATCCACTTAATAGCAGAAATTATGTTTCATGAAATGGGTGTTAAAATGGTATTCCATGAAGCTTGGAAGTACTTTGGCTACATTGTTTAATTATTGTTATTAATAAGGGTCATTCTGTCTTTTATCATAAAAGGGATCAAAAGAAATAGAACTTGGCTTCTATTAAAAACATTGCCAGTTGGGGAAAAACATGATTTTTTTGGTTTGTTCCTATCACTCTCACCCTCTCCCACTCCCTGCCAGATGCCATGTCTGATGTTGTCCTTTCCTTCTGTCCTGATGTATCTACTTCTGGGACTTTCCAGACTTATTTCAGATTCCTTCTGGGTAAGTATTGCAAGTTCTAAAGTGTTTTAATAACAATAACTAGGGCTGTATACTTACATTTATTATGTAGGACCCAGGCAAGAGAAGGAGATAATACTCTCCAAATTTGTTGGTTCTATAAGGGCAGATATGTTTTCTGTTTTGGACTTCTACAATTACATTGGGTAACGGATTTCCATTCTGATCAAAAACTTGACCCTTTACACCTGCAAGACAAAAAGAGCATTAAATGTTAATACCGTGTTTTATGACATGAAATAAATTCTTGTAGTTACTTAAGAAAAATATGCCCAATATTTATTAAGTTGTTTTGATAATAACAATAAAGTATTTAAGGGAAGGTAAACTGTTTCAAAAAATTGAGATCTAATTGTCATATAACATTATATTAGATTCAGATGTATAACATAATGATTTATTTGTGAAATGATCACCATAATATATCTAGTTAACATAATTCAAAATTTTTTCTTGTGATGAGAGCTTTTAAGATTTACTCTCAGCAAATTTCAAATATACAATACAGTATTATTAACTGTATTCATTGTGCTAAACATTAAATCCCCAGGATTTATAACTGGAAGTTATACTTTTTCACCAGCTTCACCCATTTTAGCCGCCCCGTGCTTCTGGCAACTACCAATCTGTTCTCTACAAATCAGTAGGAATTTTTTGTTTGTTGTGTTTTTTAAGATTTTATTTTTAAGCAATCTCTACACCATATATGGGGCTTAAACTCAACCCTGAGATCAAGAGTTGCACACTCCACTGAGCCAGCCAGGTGCCTCTGTTTTTTTTTTTTAATTCTACATAAAGGTGATCATATGGTATTTGTCTTTCTCTGTCTGACGTTTCACTTAGCACGATGCCCACAAGGTCCATCCATGTTGTTGCAGATGGCTGGATTTTTTTTTTTTTTTTGCATGAAGAAAAAGTGATGTGCATATATACATTTTCTTTATGTGATCATCATTAGACCCTGAAGTTGCTTCCATGTCTTGGCTATTGCAAATAATGCTGCAGTGAATGTGGGGGTGCAGATATCTTCTCAAGTTAGTGTTTGATTATCTTAGGATAAGTACTCAGAACTGCTGGATCATACTGTGTAGCTCTTTATTAATGTGAGGAACCTACATAGTGTTCTCCACAGTGACTGCACCAGTTTACATTCCCAGCAACAGTGCACAAGGGTTCTCTTTTCACATCCTTGTCAATACTTGTTTCTTGTGTTTTATTTTTAGCCATTCTGACAGGTGTGAGCTGGTGTCTCATTGTGGTTTTGATTTGCGTTTCCCTGATGATTAGCAATCTTGAGCACCTTTTAATGTACCTGCTCGTCGTCTTTGGAAAAATACCTCTTCAGATCTTCAGCTTAATTTTTAAGTTGGATTGTTTGGGTTTTTTTGTTTTGTTTTGTATGTTTTTTTTTTTTTTTTAATTTTTTTTTTCAACGTTTTTATTTATTTATGGGACAGACAGAGACAGAGCATGAACGGGGGAGGAGCAGAGAGAGAGGGAGACACAGAATCGGAAACAGGCTCCAGGCTCCGAGCCATCCGCCCAGAGCCTGACGCGGGGCTCGAACTCCCGGACCGCGAGATTGTGACCTGGCTGAAGTCGGACGCTTAACCGACTGCGCCACCCAGGCGCCCCTGTATGTTTGTTTTTTGCTGTTGTGTTGTAGGAATCCCTTATATATTTTGGCTATTAACCCCTTACCAGATATATGATTTGGAAATATTGTCTCCCATTCGATAGGTTGCCCTTTCATTTTATTGATGATTTTGCTGTGCAGAGCTTTTTAGCTTGATGTAGTCCCACCTGTCTTATTTTTTCTTTTGTGGCCTTTGCTTTTTGGTATCAAATCCAAAAAAATAATTGCCAAGACTGATGTCAAGGAGCTTACCACCTATGTTTTCTTCTAGGGGCTTTATGATTTCAAGTTGCATATTCAAGTTTTTAATCCATTTTAATTTTTGTGTATGATATAAGACAGTGGTCCAGTTTGCTCAGCACCATTTATTGAAGAGACTGTCCTTTCCCATGTATACTCTTGGCTCCTTTGACATAAATGAATTGACCATATATGCCTAAACTTATTTCTGGGCTCTCTATTCTGTTCAATTGATGTATGTGTTTGTTTTTATGCCAATATCCTACTGTTTTGTTTACTATACCTTTGAAGTATAGTTTGAAATCAGGAAGCTTTGTTCTTCTTTCTCAGATGGCTATTCAGGGTCTTTTGTGGATGCATACAAATTTTAGGGTTGTTTGTTCTCTGTGAAAAACACTGTTGGAATTTTGATAGGTATCGCACTGTGTAGATTGGAGTTGTATGGACTATTTAACAATATTAATTTTTCTAATTAATGGATTATCTTCATTTATTTGTGCTTTTAATTTCTTTTATCAAAGGTTTATATTTTTCTGTGTACAAGTCTTTCTCACTTCCATGGTGAAATTTATTCCTAGGTATTTTACTCTTGTCAATAATGCAGTTTTAAATGGGATTGTTTTCTTAATTTCTCCTTCTGATAGTTTGCTATTAGACTAGAGAAATACAACAGATTTTTGTATATTGATTTTGTATCCTGCAACTTTACTGAATTTATTAGTTGTAACAGTTTCTTGATAGAGTCCTTAGGGTTTTCTATATGTAGTATTGTGACTTGCAAATAAGTGAGGGTTTTACCTCTTCCTTTCTGTTTTGCATGCTTTTTATTTTTCTTACCAAACTGCTCTGGACTTCCAGTACTATGTTGAAAAAAAGTGGTGAGGGTAGGTGTCCTTGTCTTGTTCCTGATCTTAGTAGAAAAGCTTCTACTGTTGATTATGAGGTTAGCTGTAGGCCTTTCATATATGGCTTCTATTATGTTGAGGTACATTCCCCTCTATACCCACTTTGTTGTTAGTTTTTCTAAACGGATGTTAAATTTTGTTAATTTTTTTTTCTTCATCTATTGGGATATTATTTTTATCTCTCATTTTGTTAATGTGGTATATCATGTTGATTGATTTGTGGATGCTGAGCCACCTTTGCATCCCTGGAATAAATCACTTCATCAAGGTCCTTTGAATGTATTGTTGAAGTTGGTCTGCTAATACTTTGTTGAGGATTTTTGCATCTGTGTTCATCAAGTATATAGGCTTGTAATTTTCTTGTAGTATTGTTGGTTTTGCTATTGGGGTAATGCTGGCCTTGTAAAATGAATTTGAGAGTTATCTCCTCTTCTGTTTTTTGGAAGAGTTTGAAGAGGACTGGTATTAACTCTTCTTTAAATGTTTGGTAGAATTCACCAGTGAAGCTATCTGGTCTTGAGCTTTTGTTTAAATTAGGAGATTACTGGCATATTTTTTATTAGTTAGTAGTAAAAGGTCTGTTCAGATTTTCTATTTTTTTTCATGATTCAGTCTTGGTAGGTGTATGTTTCTATGGATTTAATGATCACCTAGGTTGTCTAATTTTTTGATGTACAATTGTTTAGTCTTTTATGATCCTTTGCATTTCTGTGGTATCAGTTGCAACATCCCTTTCATTTCTGAGTTCTTGCTCTCTTTTTCTTGGTGAGTCTAGCTAAAGGTTTATCTTTTCAAAAAAACAGCTCTTAGTTTTGTTGATCTTTTTATTGTCTTTTTAGTTTTTATTTCAATTATTTCTTCTCTGATCTTTGTTCCTTCCTTCTAATAACTTTGGGCTTAGTTTGTTCTTTTCCCCTAAGTTGAGAACAAACTAAGTTGAGGTGTAAAGTTAGGTTATTTTAGATTTTTTAAAATTTTAATTCCAGTAAACATACAGTGTTATATTAGTTTCAGGTGTAAAATATAATTATTCAACAATTCTGTGAGATCTCAGTTTCTTAGTGTTGGCATTTATCCCTATGAACTTCTTAGAATAGCTTTTGCTGCATCCCATAAGTTTTGCTATGTTGTGTTTTTATTTCATTCGTTTCAAGGTTTTGATTTTTCTCTTTTGAGCCACTGATTGTTCAGTAGCATGTTGATTCACATCTGAATATTTGTGAATTTTCCAATTTTCTTCTAGTAATTGATTTCTAGTTTTATACCACCATTGTTGGAAAAGATGGTCAATATGATTTCAGCTTTGTAAACTTATTAAGACTCATTTTGTGGCATGACATAAAATTTATCCTGGAGAATGTTCCATGTGCACTTGAAGAAAATGTATATTCTGCTGCTGTTGGATGAAATGCTCTGTGTTTATTAAGTACAGCTGGTCTAAGGTGTCGTTTAAGGTCAGTGTCTTCTTAGTAATTTTCTGTCTGATCGATCCATTGGTGAAAATGGAATATTAAATCCCATTACTGTTATTATATTGCTGTCTATTTTCCCCTTTAGGTCTGCTAATATTTGCTTTATATAGTTAAGTACTCCTATATTAGGTCTTCTTATTGGATTGGCTCTTTTAGAATTATATAATGACTTTGTCTCTGATCACAGTCTTTATCTTAAAGTCTGGTTTTTTTTTTGTTAATACAAGTATAGCTATCCCAGCTTTCTTTTGGTTTCCATTTCCATGGAAAATTTTTCCATCCCTTCACTTTCAGTCTGTGTGTCCTTTTGTCTTGAAGTGAGTCTTGTGAAGGCAACATACAGATGGGTCTTGTGGTTTTTTTTTTTTTTTTTTTCTTTTTCCTCCATCCAGCCACTCTATGTCTTTTGATAGGAGAATTTAGTTCATTTACATTATAGTCATTATTGATAGGTATGTACTTATTGCCATTTTGGTAATTGTTTTCTGGCTGTTTTATAATTCCTTTGTTCTTATTCTCTTCCTTTGTAATTTGTTGGATTTCTAGTGTATGCTTAGATTCCTTCATCTTTTATGTATCTATAGGTTTTTGCTTTGTGGTTACCTTGAGACTTACAGTCTACTTTAAGTTGATAATAACTTGACAGCATTCTAAACCTTTGCATGTTTACTCCCTCCAGCCCACATTTTACATCTTTTTACCTTGGGATAAACAAATTATTGTAGCTATATATTTGCTTTGTTTTTTAATGCTTACAATAGTTTTATAAGTGATAAACCCACTACCTTTACAACATTAGATTATTCGGAATTTTATTAAATATTTTTTACCAGTGAGGGGGGTGGTGCGGAGGGGTGGTGGAAGAGAGAGAGAATCTTAAGCAGGCTGCATGCCCAGCACAGAGCTGACATGGGACTCAATCCTATGACCCTGGGATCATGATCTAAGCCAAAATTAAGAGTCAGATGCTCACCTGACAGAGCCACCCAGCCACCTCTTCCAGTCTTGGAGGAGTGGTCTTTTGTGGATGAACCTTATAATTCAACTCTGCCCTAGCTCTTGGTTGTTTCTCAAACCTTTGTGTTTGTCTAAGCAGCCTACTTTATTCTTAGTAGATCCCAGTAGTTGAAGTTGTGCCAAAACCTGTCAGTACCTAGACTGAGGCTGATTAGAAGCCAGACCTTCAGGCAGAGGCTCTTAAAGTATCCAAAAAACCTTTCAGGGGGAAGACTGGGGACTGGATGTGTCTCCCTGCTCCCTTTACACTGAGCCCTGGGGTGGTAGCCAGTTAAGAACTATTTGTTTGCCAGTGTCCTGTTGAACCCACGAACACGAACCCCACTGGCTACCAGAGCTACCAAGAGGTACCAGATGCTCGCATAAACTCCTTTTTGGGAGACACTGGTGACCTGGAGGGAGAGAGTGCGCACACATGGTGTCTGCTGGCCTCCATCTTTGGAGAATATTTCAGTAGACCCCTAGATGTGTGTTAAATCTAGGTGTCTGCCCTTCAGGCCAAAGCTTTAAGAGCAGCAAATAGGCCTCTTTCACAAAAAAAAAAAAAAAAACAAACCCAAAAACTGGGCATCTTTCAATTGGTGGGCTCTGCACAAGGCCCTGGCAGGTAGCCAACTGAATCTGTGTGAATCCTTGAAGTTCGATACAGCCTTGAGGGTCTTGTGGATGCAAGTCCCATGGCTTTCAAAGCGAGGTGTTTTGAGGGATTGTCTCTTTGGTGTAGCTCTTAACAATAGGGTGCCAAATATGGGGTTCAAACCCTTTGCAGCTCAGGGAGAAGCTTGGAGGTGTAAGTTCCTTCCTGATGTGTGCCTGCACCAGGCACGGGGGTGTATGGCAAGATCGTGTCTCAACCTCTCCCACTCGTTGCAATATAGTTTTATTCTCCCTCACCCAATGTGTAGGAATGGCTCAGGTAGTTTTTGGGTTTCTTTCAGAGGAAATTGCCCCATATGTAGCTGTAGATTTGGTGTGTCTGTGGGAGAAGAGGAGTTCAGGATCCTCCTACATTGCCATCTTGAACCAAAACTAGGAAAACTTATTTTTGGATGTAACTTAAAATACAGTCAGGCTACCAATTGTATTTATAGGCTAAATCTGTTGTCAAATATTCCATTAATAACACAGATTATCAAAATGAGAGAACACAGATGACAATCTAAGTCCATTCTTTTCCTTTCCAAGTTGTCTACTCAGTCACCAAACTACTATAACATTGCCCTCAGTGGATTCCATTAAATCCTAAACTAAAAAATGCCAGTGTATTTACAAAAGGGGGTGGGGAGGTGCCTGGCTGGCTCAATCAGTGGAACATGTGACTCTTGATCTTGGGATTATGAGTTTGAGCCCCATGTTGGGTGTAGAGATTACTTAAAAAATCTTTTTAAAAAGGCCAGTGTACTTATAATAAGATACGTATCTATGCAAGGGACTTAAGAGTTTTGTCTCCTGGTCAAACTACATGTGAAACAATTATAATCCCAAGATTGCTTGGAATCATGGAACTGATTGAAGGTGTCTTATTACTAACAACAGGAGTGAACATTTAGTGACCAATTAGTATGTTTCAGGCTCTATGGCAAAGTGCTTAATGTGCATATTCTCTTTGAATCCTCACATCAATAGTATCACAGTTTTACAGATGAGGAAACTAAGGCTTTGGATTATTAACTAACCTTAAACTCGTACAGCCAAGTGGTACAGCATGGCTGTAAATCCACACTAATCCCCAGAGCCCCCACTGAATCCAGGACCACACCCCACCCCTCGAAATTTCAGGAGTACAGTTGACAAAAGGCCATTTATATTTAAAGACTCTTCTCATTTTAGAGGCGCCTTGGTGGTTCGGTTGGGCATCCAACTCCTGGTTTCGGCTCAGGTCGTGATCTCACAGTTCATGAGATGGAGCCCCGCATCAGGCTCAGCACTGCTGTGCGGAGCCTGCTTGAGATTGTCTCCCCCACCCTCTCTTTTTTTAAGTTTTTTAAGTATTTTGAAAAAGAGACTCTTCTCATTTTAAATGTTACTTTTCACCTTCTTGTTTGCTCACTTAATGACAAATCATCTTAATGACGTAAGACTCCACAATGAAAAAATGACCCTGAACTATCCCCAAACTATCTACTTTGTAATTATTTACTAGAGCAGAAAAATATGAGGCACATACTAGTTTCCTTCAGAAAAGTTTAAAATGAAACATCTTTGTCTCAAACATTAAACAGACTTCTGGTTGACCCAAGTTGCCTTTTACTTTCTTTCCTAATTCTTGACTCTTCATTTTTCCCCCCAGAGAAGGAATTACTAAATGTTGTATTTCCTTCTAGTATTTTCAGAAGACATCAGCTATGTTAACCTCAATTTTCATGTAATTTGTTCTTTTACCTCTTCTAAAAGTTTCATTTATATTTATTTCTCTGACTTGGTATTTATCCTTTTGGTCTTTAGGTAGTACCCAGCCACAAACATCAGTCGTAAGTTAGTAGCCTGATTATGCATTTATTCATTGGGTATCAGTGCCATTATTCTTTGAAGAGATACTTCCATCCTGCCCTTCTTAGGAAGTCCTTTGACACATTAGGCAAGTACAGATATGTCCCGTCATCACAGCTTTGTGTGACAGAAAGAACCCCGTCAAGTCTCAGTGTAAATCCCAGCTCCTAGGACTCTGTTTCATCACCTGTAAAATGGGGGTGATATGTACCACCTTCCAGCCCCTTCTATTGGTGCAGGAGGCCTTTCCTTCCCAGACAAGGTAGGCCGGAGACTTCCAGATGGGTCAAAGTCTCAGAGGCGTCTTAAGCAAGTGATGAAGCTAAGCCAGTGAATGCAAACACAGCTTGACAAATACCAGTACTTTCTTTAAACCACAGTAATACCCCTAAGAAGGTGTTTGCTCCCATCATCCCTAAGCAAAGATATTCTTTGGCTTCCTACTACATACCAAAATTGAGAGAACTTTTCTATCCAGTAACAGTAACCACACTGTCAATATTTTGAAATCGGTTTTCATTATTAAATTAGAAAAAGAACAAGGGGGCAGGGTTGATGTGCTTTATATATACTTTTAAGTAGATTGTGCATACCTGATTATAGGGACAGGCAGATAAATACTCTTTATAAAACCTAATGTAAATGGACTTGTAAGCCCTCCAAATTAAGAATTACTTAACATGCTATAATTTGCATGTTAAGTGACAGTTTATAAAGCTCCTTCGTTGGCATTAGGTCACCATGATATTTCAGAGCCCACCTTAATTCAGTGCTTAGCAAATAATTTTTACTGCTAGACTGAAATTCCAAAAATAGTGCAGTTATATGGAGCATATTCCTTGTCCAGCTTGCAGTCACGCGTTGATGTTGATGGAGGAGAAATTTTACAATAGGCAGAGGAACACATTAAAGGTAGAAATACAGTAGAAAGGCTAAATGTGCCTCGTGATGAAAATCTAGTGGTGAAATACCAGAATAGTAATCAGGAGAAGACCCAAAACAAAGCTTGATGATGTGAAAAAGGAGAAGGACCCAATAATCTAAATAAATGCTAATAATGACTTTTTTAACATCTCATCACAGAGAATCAGCCTACTTCATGAACTGGCTGAGACATTTGACACAGCCCTGTGAATTCACCACTAATCTTTGTGCGCTTGTGTTTTTGGGTGGGGGGGAGTGGGGGGAGGGTGCTGGAGGTTGGGGATAGAGGTATGAAAGGAGGGAGGGGCATCCATTTTAGGGATATGGAACCCAGAGAAGCCCTTAATTGTCCTTGCACTCAGCCCTGTACCCCCTGTGCTTCTGACTCTTCCCTTCCTCAACTGCCTCTGTCTCTTTAGCAGGTGGAAAGCTTTGGCGTGAAGCACGCAGAAAATTCCAGGAATTGTGCAGCTATATAGCAGGCCTATGAGGCAAACCTCTTCAACACAAACACACACCTTCTACTTGGGCTTGATGGGGTAGCATAACTATTGTGCCAATTTCTGATATGTTTCTTCCCTCAAGCCATATGAATGGAGAAAACTAAACTCTGGCAATGCAGAAGAGCCTTCCACACTCTGCCCAAAGAGACACAGCTTGGTTAAATACATTTGAACTCCCTGAATCCATCACTATCACAAGCAGTATGATGGCTTTTAAAGCAAGGTCCCTGAACCGGCAGCAGCATCTCCTTGGGAAAGATTAACCAGTCAAGGCACACTAAATCAAACTCTGGGGATGTGTTTTAACAAACCCTCCAGCGAGTCTGCCGTACATGTTTGAGAACAAACACTCTTGCCACATTTAGCCTGTCTATGACAAAGGCTAGCTAGCTGTCAAAAACCAGACTAGACTGGGAAGGTTCCCAGGACCAGATCATTTGGCAGAGTTGCAGGCTGTGAGGGGTTTGAAGCTAATGGTGCCAGGTCACCAGCCCAGGACTAGAAAAAATGCAAAATGGCATGTTCAGGGTTCTCTGGATCTATGATATTGTGTGACAAGTGGCAAGCAAACTTGGCATTTTCTAAACGGGTGATGATGTAACAGAGTCATAACCTGTTTTCCTGGATCTCTTGCCAGATTTCTAGGGCTTCAACATGTAAAATGTGAAGTACTGTGGATTTCATACCCCTACACTGAGTAGCATACCTCATGCTCTCTCTTATATGAACTGACAAGCACTGTAACTCTCACATGCTGCAGATATTCATACAGAGAAAATTCTTCATCATTAGTTCTGGTACTAAAAATGAGGCTGTACCGAGAAAACAAACAGGGACTTGCATTTTCTCAACCCAAACATTTTGCCAGATGCCATCTTTTGTGTTAAGAGGAATTAATAAGAAAAATCTTACAAACCTAGGTGCACCTGTTTTATATATTCAATCAATGAGGCTTTGTTTTTATTCCAGAAGAATGGAAGCTTCTCCTCATGAGGATATTTACAGCACGACAGCTCCAATGTAATTTCAAAACACTGGGCCCAGATGTAGTTGTAATCTTGCATTCCACCTAAACACAAGCATATTTAATTTTTTAAGGTCTAAAATTGGAACGGAGTCAAGTATCCTGTACCTTGGGGACAAATGAATCCGTTGCAAAGAAAGTACATTTAAACAGGAAAAGATGAATTTGACATATTAGCATATAAAGTCACGGCCTGCCATTTTATTACCCAGGCATGAACAGGCAATCCTAAATGTTCCCATATGGGTAACTGGATCAGAGCTAAGGTTCAACTGTGCATCAAAACCAACTGAGGGGCAGGGGAAGGGTCAGCCTTTTTTTCCCCCCGATCATACATTACAAAAAGGATTCATCAATGTACATTTCTTCTGTGAAAATCATTTTAAACTGAGAGTGATACTTCTAAAAAATGTTTTTGCAAACCATTCATAAATACACATGTAAGCTAAGTATACTCATTTGGCGGAATAATAGTGGCTGACATTTAGTGAGTGTTCACTATTACCGGGCACTGTTTGAAGAGTTTGTTGCCCGTATTTTACAGATGGGGAAACAATCACATATGGTAAGTAACGTGCCAGTGAAGGCCGAGCCCAGAGCACAGGCTGTCTTGTGGACCCTGTGCTCTTATGACACCAAACTGCTTCAGGGGATGAAAGAAAGGCTGCTGTGCTAACTCTCGGGAGAGAAGGGACCCAGGCCCCCTTGCGTCCGGGGCTGCCGTCACCTGTTCTCAGTTTCTGGTTCTTACCTCTGAAAACCCAGTTTTCAAAAGGGTATAATCGTATTTCCTATCTTCTAAGATGCAAGATTTTCATATTTTAAAATCTCTGAATTGGATGTGTCTTAAATTTGATGGCTAAAAACCATCATTGTGGCATGAGTTTGGCCAGAAACATTTGTTTTTTCTTCCTTGGTGGTACGGTGTATTTTCCAACCAGTGGCATCTTGGATTTTGAAATATGGTAACTTTGAAGGAAGGACTTTCGGCCAGATTTCAACTTGTTGTACTTGATATCTGCCTATAAAATAGATATTCTCAATTCCATCAGGGTATTTCGGAAGTACTGAATTAGAAAAAAACTCATACTAAGAAAATAGTCAAGATACATCAAAATATTATCTAGATTAATATCTATATAGATCTAGATTCTAGCAGGAAGAATTTCTATGTCCTTTCTAGATCCTTTACTCACCTTCTAAGTTTTGTATTTCTCTCTGAGATCATTTTCACCAAGAAATAGAAAACAGAAAAAAGGATGAGAATAATAAAACAGAAGCCCTTGGCTGGACGGCTCTCGGACAGAAAGAATTTAAATGGCAAAACAGGTGTACAGAGCACGCAGGGGTGAGGATGCTTACGTGTGGAGAGTGTGTGCGCCTGTGGATGAGGCACGCCGGGCCCCGAGGACAAAACCTCCAGGCTGAGCCAGGATGCTGTGTTCTAAGCTCCTCAACGTAGCTGGCTCTGCCTGCGTTTTCCCTCAGGAGACACAGCCGACACACAGCGACACTCGGAAACAATTCCCAACGGCGACACCAGGTTCCTAACTAACCTCCTGCAAGCACACCTGGATGTGTCTGCAAGGTGACAGACGGCGGGCGCTCCTGCAGGACCGCTCTGCCACCGGGCGGGAGGGAGCCCTGTCCTCCCTGGGGGAGTGCTGAGCAGGGACTAGGCTTGCAGGGCGGGGCGGGGGGGGGGGGGGCTGTGCCTTGTCCAACAGAGAGTGGGGGTGCGGTGCTGTCTCCCTGGCCCTGCAACTTCCAGTCGTGGTCTGTGCTAATTCCCATCACCTGGAAAGCTGGCAGAGACACACAAGTACCAGCTTGTGCAAGGCTGACGGTCTGTGTGTCCACAGTGACGACTGGGAAAGTGGCCTATCACCCAAGTACGGCCTACGGCCTGCTAGAGGTAGGTCTCAAACGGGGCACTCTCCGCTGAGCAACGAGACCCCCTTCCAGCCCCCCGTCTCCCCTGGCTCTTCCGCCCTAGGTCCCTCCGTTCTCTCAGGCCCCTGACTCGTGTGAGTTCTCTTACACCCCTCGGCTTCTTCTCCCATTCTTCCTTTTGACAAGAATTATCCCCCCTCCTGTGACCCCCACAAGGCAATCTCCTCCCCTCTCTCACCTGGTCCTCCTGTTCCAAGGACAGAAAAGTGTAAGCATGCCCTCACTGCCCCCATACCCGGCTGGAAAAGCACTTTTGTTTAGCGTGCAAAATGGCTTTAAGATCAAGATATTTCTGGAGAAACGGGAACCCTCTTGCACTGTTGGTGGGAATGCAAATTGGTGCAGCCACTCTGGAAAACAGTGTGGAGGTTCCTCAGAAAATTAAAAATAGACCTACCCTATGACCCAGCAATAGCACTGCTAGGAATTTACCCAAGGGATACAGGAGTGTTGATGCATAGGGGCACTTGTACCCCAATGTTTATAGCAGCACTCTCAACAATAGCCAAATTGTGGAAAGACCCTAAATATCCATCAACTGATGAATAAAGAAATTGTGGTTTATATACACAATGGAGTACTACGTGGCAATGAGAAAGAATGAAATATGGCCCTTTGCAGCAACGTGGATGGAACTGGACAGTGTGATGCTAAGTGAAATAAGCCATACAGAGAAAGACAGATACCATATGGTTTCACTCTTATGTGGATCCTGAGAAACTTAACAGAAACCCATGGGGGAGGGGAAGGAAAAAAAAGAAAAAAAGAGGTTAGAGTGGGGGAGAGCCAAAGCATAAGAGACTCTTAAAAACTGAGAACCTGAGGGTTGATGGGGGGTGGGAGGGAGGGGAGGGTGGGTGATGGGTATTGAGGAGGGCACCTTTTGGGATGAGCACTGGGTGTCTGTATGGAAACCAATTTGACAATAAATTTCATATATTGAAAAAAAAAAGATCAAGATATTTCACATACAAGTTCAGCTTATTTTACAAGCCAGAAGATCTGGCAATAGCTGGATCCCACTGGCGCGTGGCCATAATGAGCTGGATCAGCCGCTGTCCTTGTTAAATGCCGCAGAAGCATCACACTTCTCCAAGGTCTTCTCTACTCCCTCCTGCACCCTGGCTTTACAGTATACCTCTGGGGTACGCTGTACCTTTTCTAAATCTCTCCTTTTTATTCTAATATGCTGCCACCACAATTATTCATTTGCACGTGGCTCTTCCTGTTAAACTTGAGGGTAGGGTCTGTGTTCTGTCCATCTTTCTTGGCACAGTTTCTGGCTCAGAGTAGGTAAATGCTGAACAAGTATCTATCTGAACATCGCTCAGTCAGTCACCCCCCACTGCTTTTGTGACATTAGCTGACAGAGACACAACTGGAGGGACCGCACCACCTAACAAACTTTGACAACTGCTGGGGTCCACAAAAACCAGCTGGCACGTGGGGAGGAAGTCAATAAGGAGAAAGCTAGAGGAGAAACTCACCTTTGAGTGGATACCAAGAGTAGCCATTTGTAATTCCGTTAGGAAAGTTCATCTTAGTTTTACACTGATCTCCTTTCTTCATGGTGGGATTTCTTGAAGCATAGGTATGTGCAAGGTATTGAAACACATCGTCATCAGGGGTTATGCTACGGGAGTATAACGTCCCAGTTGCTGTGTGTGAAAAACAAACCGAGGCCTTTCAGTTCGTGTTGGAGGACGCGGAAACACACAGCGCCCCGTCAGCAAATGTGCCGTCCGGTCACACAGGAAGGCTCTACTTTACTAGAGGGAAGCCCACCCCCTGCCATGAACGCTCCGCTCCCTTCTGCTCTTTCTCCTAGTTTTTAGGGAATATATGCAAAGTGGCATCACACAAAACACACCACAGCCATATTCAAAGGCCTCCTCCATCAGCTCATAAGTACCCTCTTAGTCCCTCTTGCTAATTTCTGGAGGGCAGGAAACTTTCCTTATGTACCATGGGGGGTAAATAAAGCCACTGTACTATTTTAAGTCCCTGGTACATACCTTATCCCACAGAGTTTTAAAAGCAGTCGGCAATTATCGCTCATGATTAGCAAAGAAAGGCAAGTTCTCGTTTTACGTTCTTTCAGTCATGTTGCCTCTTGTAGGGTATTTTAACCCAATTTTATTATTTTTCTGATGAATCTCAAATAATCCTGTCGGGGACCAGCTCAGCCACACCGCCCATCTACGGTTTATCAACTGAGGGCAGGACGGCCCAGAGGGGAGACGCGGAGGCCCTTTTACCCTGGCAGAGAAGGCAAGCCGAGGAAGATCCGTCCCCTCCAGACACAGAGCAGTAACTCCACTCTGGGCTCAGAAAGCCAGAGCTGGGGCCATGTCTGCTTACCTGGAACACCATTGTCAAACGGGTAACTCGCCACCAGGGCGCCGCCATGGAGGTTTGCAGAGAGGACGAACGTCTCTGTTTTCAGCCACTCCATGACAGCTGCAGTTTCAGGCTGCCTCGATACATTATTAAGTTCAAAAGCATCTGGGAAGTTTCTATTCAGGTCATAGTAGTTACTATTTTCCCTTTAAAAGAAAGAATATTTTAGGTTTTATTGATGGTATGTGAGGAAGTAGACTCATGCAACATGCAAACCTTTTGTCTGGGCACCAGCTGTTTTTCAAAATGCGACTACAGGGCTGGGGATGGTTGTCTTGGTGGCCCCCGATGAACCACACCTGGCGTTCACATAACCTCCGGTCCCCTCCCGTGTGACTTGCTCTCACCAGTGGGATGGTAGCTATTGTGATGTGAGCAGAGGTTTGATACGTGTGTGTTTTAGGGTTTTGCTCTGGGCACGCTCCCTTTGGGAACCCTGAGACTCCGATACTAGCCATGTGAAGAGTCCGCGTGGAGAAATGAGAAACCCAGGTGACAGCCAGAATTGAGACTCCACACATGTCCCAGTCCAGCTGTCTCAGCCACACCCAGCTGAAGCTCCAGACACGTGGTGCAGAGATTGGCCAGCCTTGCTCTATCTTGTCCAAATTCCTAACTTCTACAATTGAGGGTAAATAAAAAAGGTTTAAGTCGCTAAATTTGGGGAGGGTTTCGTTACATAGCAATTGATAACAGAAACGACAGGAACATACTACTTTACACAAATATATTTCTGGAAAGTGGACTGGCCATGTTTAAATATGCTAGAAAACCCTAAAGTTGAGTGCAATCAAGTGTTGAGATTTTATTTTTGGTAAAAGCAAACAAATGTTTGCACAAATAGATATGTATACTAGACATCTGAGAAATTCCAAACTTCCTGAGACAGAGTTCAACAAGATAAACTGTTTAAATGAGAACTACTACAAGACTCCCTCTTCTTTTTTGGTTAGTTCTTGTACTGGCGTAATAAACCAACCGGTAATTACTGAAGGCCTAGCTAGGCCCTGGGGATTTAACAGTGAGGATCACAGGCGACAGGATTCCTGCCTCCGGGTAGCTTATAGATTTGTGAGGAGACAGACATTCAAAGAGAAATAAGACCTTAGGGGTACTTGGGTGGCTCAGTCCGTTGGGCAACGAACGTTGGCTCAGGTCATGATCTCATGGTATGTGGGTTCGAGCCCAGCATTCAGCTCTGTGCTAACAGCTCGGAGCCTGGAGCCTGCCTCGGATTCTGTCTCTCCCTCTCTCTCTCTGTCCCTCCCCGTTTGCATTCTGTCTCTCTCTCTCTCTCTCTCAAAAATAAACAAACTTTTAAAAAAATGAAAAAAAGAAATAAGACCTTAAAATTTGTGCTATGAAGGTAAAGTGGCAGGTGATATGAACCGAGGACCTAATACAGGATAGGTTAGGGAGGAAGTCTTCGAGGAAACATTGATTAGCAGTGTGAGGGGTAAGGAGCGGGAAATCAGGTGTGCCCACTGCCTGAGGCGAGAAAGAGCCAGCTCATTCCTGGGGACGGAGGGGACTCTGAGCAGCTGGAGTGGGTGAGCAGTAGGGTGGCCACAGGAGTAAAGCAGCCTTCTTCAGGACGTTACTTTTCATTCTCAAAGCTGCGGCAGCCTGAAGAGTTTTCAACATGGCAATGACATGACACATGCTATGAGCTGGTTCACTAACAAGGCCTTGGGCTACTACCTGATGAGGGCCTTGTTGTTTTATTTTTTATTTTTAAAGTTTGTTTATTTACTGAGAGAGAGAGAGCGTGCGCACACGCAAGCGAGCTAGGGAGGGGCAGAGAGAGGGAGAGAGGATCCCAACAGGCTCCATATTGCCAGCCTGGAGACTGATGAGGGGCTCAAACCCATGAACCACGAGATCATGACCTAAGCTGAAATCTAGAGTCGGACACTTAACCAACTAAGCCACCCAGGTGCCCCATGGTTGTTTTGTTTTAAATAGACTAGCCCATCCTTACCTTCCGTTACTGTAGAAACAGTCAGGCTTTACGACAGCTTCAAATCCATCTGGGTTCATTGAAGGCATCAAGTGTATCCGGGTACTGTTGATTAAATTTGTGATTTCAACATCTTTTCCATCATTGGTTACGAGATGTTCAATTAAATGGAGCAGCAGCTCCCGCCCAACAGTCTGTGTTATAGAGAAAATGGGACATTACTAGGTCAGAAAGAAAAACAGACTCCAAAGCGCAAATTCCCCATCAAGGGCTTCTACTAGATAAGTTTGGTATTTGAAACCCAAACCAGTTGTGAGATCACTGTTTCTCAAACATACGGATACTCTGGCAAGTGGCAATCAGTCACTGGTGTGCCAAAAATTATTTGTTAGCAAAAATTAAAAAAAAAAAAAAGTTAATTTTTTTTAAAAAAAGTACCCATCTATAAATAATTTGCTTTTTAAAAAATGAATTAGGTAGAATAAGTAATTCTTATTATGTTTCCAATTTGTTTGCCTTCCAGAATACCTTCTGGAGTGGGGGAGCAGAGGTGGCTCAGAGAGGGCAAGAGACCATGTGTCTCCGTGAGAATGCCCACTGTGGCCGAAGGCCGCCATGCGTGTCTCGGTGGATGACAGACTGAGAACCACTGCATTAGATGTATGCAGATTTTAATAGGGGAAAATCCCAAGTTTGGAATCAGCACAATTTACATAGGTTTCGATTTTAATATTCCCCTATTGCACCTTTGTGCAATTTTTGCCATATCTGTGTACGTCTGATTGCCACGTTCTCACATTTCTGAAACTTCAGTCGTCTGCACATCATCCTCACAATGTTTTGCCCTATCTGCACATTATCTACACTACTGCTTAGTTTATATTTTCTTTAAACTGGCTCACTCTTCACTTACATGAAAAATGAAAACCTTTGTGTCATTATCATGTTGCTAGATGTTTTTTTTTAATATGAAATTTATTGTCAAATTGGTTTCCATACAACACCCAGTGCTCATCCCAACAGGTGCCCTTCTCAATACCCATCACCCACTTTCCCCTCCCTCCCACTCCCCATCAACCCTCAGTTTGTTCTCAGTACTTAAGAGTCTTTTATGGTTTGCCTCCTTCCCTTTTTCCCCCCTTCCCCTCCCCCATGGTCTTCTGTTAAGTTTCTCAGGATCCACATAAGAGTGAAAACATATGGTAACTGTCTTTCTCTGTAGGACTTATTTCACTTAGCATCACACTCTCCAGTTCCATCCACGTTGCTACAAAAGGCCATATTTCATTCTTTCTCATCGCTAAGTAGTATTCCATTGTGTATATAAACCACAATTTCTTTATCCATTCAGCAGTTGATGGACATTTAGGGTCTTTCCACAATTTGGCTATTGTTGAGAGTGCTGCTATAAACATTGGGGTACAAGTGCCCCTATGCATCAACACTCCTGTATCCCTTGGGTAAATTCCTAGCAGTGCTATTGCAGGGTCATAGGGTAGATCGATTTTTAATTGTTTGAGGAACCTCCACATTGTTTTCCAGAGTGGCTGCACCAGTTTGCATTCCCACCAACAGTGCAAGAGGGTTCCTGTTTCTCCACAGCCTCTCCAGCATCTAGTCTCCTGATTTGTCCATTTTAGCCACTCTGACTGGTGTGAGGTGGTATCTCAGTGTGGTTTTGATTTGTATTTCCCTGAGGAGGAGTGACATTGAGCATCTTTTCATGTGCCTGTTGGCCATCTGGATGTCTTCTTTAGAGAAGTATCTATTCATGTTTTCTGCCCATTTCTTCACTGGATTATTTGTTTTTCGGGTGTGGAGTTAGGTGAGTTCTTTATAGATTTTGCTAGATATGTTTCTAATGTACATTTTTTAAAAAGTAGGACTGGGGCATCCAGGTGGCTTAGTCGGTTGAGCGGCCGACTCTTGATTTCAGCTCATGTCATGATCCTAGGGTCATGGGATAGAGCCCTGCATTGGGTTCTGAGTGTGAAGGCTGTTTAAGATTCTCCCTCTCTCGGGGCACCTGGGTGGCGCAGTCGGTTAAGCGTCTGACTTCAGCCAGGTCACGATCTCACGGTCCGTGAGTTCGAGCCCCGTGTCGGGCTCTGGGCTGACAGCTCAGAGCCTGGAGCCTGTTTCCGATTCTGTGTCTCCCTCTCTCTCTGCCCCTCCCCCGTTCATGCTCGGTCTCTGTCCCAAAAATAAATAAATGTTGAAAAAAAAAATTTTTTAAAGATTCTCCCTCTCTCCCCCTCGGCCCTTAACTGGCATGTGTGCACAAGCGCACTCTCATAAATAAATAAATAAGTAAATGCAGGACAGTGAAAATAAAAATGGTCATATCCACCTAAAATTATGTATCACCAGTGATCGGGAAACCAAAGACCTATTAGAGATCTTGCTTTATAATCCCCAGTGGTGAAAATTCACCAAAATAAAAAAAAAAAAAAGGAATTTACACTTCAACCTTATTATAGAAAGATTTGATGAGGCTACATCAATTTGTCTCTCTATTCCTGGGTTCAAAGAATCTACTTCTGAGTAAGGAATGTTTGCCTCTTACCTAAGATCAGATTGCTGTTGAGGGGTTAGTCAATGGGGAAGCGGGGCAGCAGGTGATTAAATAAGCACAGTGCTGTAGAGGCATTAATGCAGGCAGCGAGCGGGAAGAGTTTCCGATTACAACTCCGTTATCGATTCACCGTTGTGACAAAGGATGAGCAATCCTCGAATGGTAATTTCTCAACTTTGTTCCCCTCACTGGCAAGCAAAGAAATCATATTTTTATCCTAACGAACACAGAATTGAAATGGGGACTAAGAAAATTTGGGATATGTGAATTACATATTCATAGATAGCCATGAATTTCAGAGTGGAAATATATTCAATTCTGACTTCATTTTTTCCTACTTATTTCTATCTTCTTCTGCTACCTTGAATTTTGTTTTTACAGTCAAAATTCTCAACTTAAAAAAGTCCTTACGAACTAATAACCAAAACAGTCAAGTGAGCCATACACTAGGTTTCCAACTCTCTGTTTTGGAAGCTTGAGCACTTCTGGAAGCAACCTCTATGAGCTACTTCCCCAGCTACCCAAAGCCAGCGGAGGAGGGGCTGGTGACTCTTATTTGTGAAAAGTTGCTTTATATGTGGAAAGTGTGGTGATTTAAGGAACATTCAGCCAATGGGTTGGGGAAGAGGAGAAGGTTAAGGAGACGGAGGAGGAAGTGACCAGGAATCACTTGTAGCTCCTGAAATTTCTAAACATTGGTTGGGGCTGTTGGATGGTTCAGTTAGAGGGATGAATCAGGAAGAACCCAAGGCCCATCTGAGTCCCAAGTACAGGGGGAGCCATATCAGAATCCTCATGTGGTTCAAACTGTGACTTTCCCTCAACTATCTCAACTGTACATTCTCAAGTGTGACAAAACTCAAGACATGAGCTGGCAAAGACATCCATCCAACCTAAAGCAAATGAAAACAAAGAGAAAAGAAGCTATGATTAAGTTATAGAACTAGACTGAGCAACTGTGGGAGAACAGGTACAGAACAGAATGTAAAAGTTAAGGTTTATAATTAACAGAGGGTGGGGGCTAGGGAAGAGGAGACGAGAGAGGAAGTTTTTATGGTAGTGGGTCGTAAGATACTATCAAAAGCTAAAAATTATATAATTTCAAGTTTTAATTTAAATGCTGTTATTTAACAAATATGGTAAAATTGGCTTCTGGAGTAGAATTCAGTGATTTATCACTTACCGACAACACCCAGTGCTTATCACAACATGTGCCCTCCTTAATGCCCATCACCCAGCTAGCATATCCCCTGCCCACCTCCCCTCTGGTAACCATCAGTTTGTTCTCTATAATTTCTTATTTTGAGAAAATATTTATCAAGTTCACCAATTATTTTAGTTTCACTTCAGTTTTATTCTGTTCAAGTAGAATGAAATCTCCTACTTCTTAAAGGGTAACATAGAAAATGACACATTTTATTTTATATCCTTTAAGCCTTCTCATTCTCTTACTACAGAAATCCATAGATCTCTAGAGTAATGTCTGACACATTAATGATTACTTCTGCATGATTTTTATTCCTTTTATTTTTCTAGTGTCACTTTTTAAAGAAAACCTATATTATTTTTTTACAAAAATAATAAAATCATGATTCTTTCAAGTAAATAAATGTAAAGCCAAAGTATCTTCTGTTTGTCTCCACATTCCAAAACAAATCGCAAGTCCTTAACTGCAGAGGATAAATAAAAATCTTGGAGATACAGTAAAGGACCAAGTAAGAGTTAGTTAATTTAAAAATTGCTGAGGACCGCACCTGGGTGGCTCAGTCAGTTGAGCGTCCAACTTTGGCTCAGGTCATGATCTCACAGTTAGTGGGTTTGAGCCTCGTGTCGGGCTCTGTGCTGACACCTCAGAGCCTGGACTGTGCTCTGAATTCTGTGACTCCCTTTCTCTCTGCCCCTCCCCTGCTCATGTTCTGTCTCTCAAAAATAAACAAACATTAAAAAAAAAAGAGACGTGTTTAAAAAATAAATAAAAATTTTAAAATGTTGAGGTAAAACACAAAATTTCAGGGAGTTAAAGTTCTCTTTTTCTGTTGGGCTATATTTTGTTGCCTTTGTAACAGCAGATATATGGCAAATATTATTCAAATTAATTCTTCCCAATTTTAATGTAAATGTTTCAAGCACTCATTCGTGTTTTATGCATAAACCTCCCTTCTTTAAATTTTTTTTTAACGTTTATTTGAGACAGAGAGAGAGCATGAACGGGGGAGGGTCAGAGACAGAGGGAGACACAGAATCTGAAACAGGCTCCAGGCTCTGAGCTGTCAGCACAGAGCCTGACGCGGAGCTCGAACTCACTGACTGCGAGATCATGACCTGAGCCGAAGTCGGACGCTTAACCGACTGAGCCACCCAGGCGCCCCAAACCTCCCTTCTTTAAAATTAAGTCTTTGAATATGAAACCTTAGGAGTCCAAATTTTAAAAAAGAACATGGTCAAAACAATCTCTATTAACTTAATCAGCTTTTCAGTTAGTATGCTCACTTCCTTTCTGTGGGTGTAGACTTTGTACGAGAATCCCTCATTAAGAGACTGAAAGACTGGATGAACGCACCAGCTTCTGGAAACTCACTGATCTGCCAGTTAAAAGGGTAATAGCCCAGAAAGCAGAAAACAAATTCTCCATCAGTTTCAGCTTACAGTCAAGGTGGAATTTGCTAGATAGATAAAAATGAGTGTCCTAGCTCTTTAAAGAATGTTTCTTAACAGTAGAGAAAATTTTTGGAAGAGTCTGCAATATAAGTAACATGTTAGAGAGAGAGAGAGAGAGGGAGAGAGAGAGGGAGAGAGAGAGGGAGAGAGAGAGAAAACCAGCTATCCCAATCCTAATGGTAGAATCTACTTTTAAAATGCTACACTGTAATGCAGCCTCTTGGTGAAAAAATAAGCCTGTCGGCCCTGGGACTCCCCATATGGTGGTGTGTTACCGATTTAATTCATTTGTCTGATTGCCTCATTAGGTCCTTCTTCACACATCAGCATTAAGTACTACATTATCTAGCACACTTTCCTTGGCCTTCCAAAGTCTAGGTCCCATGATCTGCTCATGTGGTTCCAGAACTCTGCACGTTTGTGCTATCCTAACACTGCCCACAAACATTTATAGTGGCCCGACTGACCACCCTCCCCCCACTCCATCACCTAAGACTTGAAGGCAGGGAACCTAACAGGCTTTCTTTGTAGCTCTGGTATCTTGCCCAGCTCTGGGTATATCATGTACTCAATGAATGATTGCTGATTACTGTTGAAAAATTCATTACAAGGTCAAGACTATGTTAAGGAGGATATTTTTGAAAGCATGGTGACTTAAGCTGCCTAATGAGGGCAGATGTACAAATGATCAAGTTATTTCCTTTGAACAATTTTTTTTAAGTTTGAGAGAGAGAGAGCAGGGGAGGAGCAAAGGGGGAGGGAGGGAAGAGAGAGGGAGGGAAGAGAGAGGGAGGGAGGGGGAGGAAGAGGGAAGGGGGGAGAGGGAGAGAGAGGGAGACAGAGGGAGACAGAGGGAGAGACAGAAAATCTCAAGCAGCCTCCACACTGTCAGCATGAAGCCCAATGCAAGGCTCAAACCCTGAGATCATGACCTGAGCCGAGATCAAGAGTTGGTTGCTTAACCGACTCAGCTACCCAGGTGCCCCTGAACAATTGTCAATACTGAATGACTTTTACAGAGGGGAGGGCTTAACAATTCTGATCATGCCAAGGACTCTGGATAACTGGTCACCCTAGTCCAGCCTCACCAAAAGTAGAGATGAAGAGAAAAAAGACAATTACAGGACAAATTTAATACACGCTTAAAAGGAATTAGACACTTCACCTGCAATAAAGATTAATTTTGTCTAACCCCAAAAAGAAAAAATTAATGATCCAAAACCACGCTGCATTAACTGAGAACATCTTGCTAGCATTTGGGATAATGGTGGAAAAAAGAGCTTGGCCAATGGCATCTGGAAGGACAAGCTTTAATTTTTTTGTTTGTTTTAGTACATTTGGAACCTGTACCGCGTTGGCTACACTTTCCAGATTTTCCAGCACATGCAAAATTCAGATATTATGTCTTAGTGTTCATATAAACCATGAAAATACCTTCTAAATACAAACATCTAGGGATACAAACTACATCCCATAAACTGTCTTTTTTATTTTTTTATTGTTTTGTTTTTTTTTTTTTTTTTTTACATTTACTTATTTTTGAGAGAGCGCGCAGGCGTGTGCGAGCGAGAGAGCGTGAGCAAGCACAAGCAGGGTGGGGAGCCACAGAATCCGAAGCAGGCTCCAGGCTCTGAGCTGGTGGGGCTAAACTCACAAACTGAGATCATGACCTGAGCCGACGTTGGACGTTTGACTGACTGAGAGCCACCCAGGGGCCTCTCATAAACTGTCTCCTATGCCTAGAAGGTGTGTGAAAATCATTTATCCATTATTCTTTATTTTTAGGTTGAAAAATATGGTCATTGTTATCCAGGGAGTGTTTTTGCTTTCAATTTATATATCTAGAATACAATAAGCTATAAGTTAATGCCACACAAACGCGAAATTCTAAGTGTGATGTGGCTATTTCAAAAGTCTATACCCTAATAACTCATCACAGTAAACAATAATTCACTGATGTTTAAGAAGCAGGAGGGGCACCTGGGTGGCGAGTCGGTTAAGAGTCCGACTTCAGCCAGGTCACGATCTCGCGGTCCGTGAGTTCGAGCCCCGCGTCAGGCTCTGGGCTGTTGGCTTGGAGCCTGGAGCCTGTTTCCGATTCTGTGTCTCCCTCTCTCTCTGCCCCTCCCCCGTTCATGCTCTGTCTCTCTCTGTCCCAAAAATAAATAAAAGCGTTGAAAAAAAAAAAAAAAAAAAAAAAAGAAGTAGGAGCTTAGAGGGGGTAAAAAAAAAAAGAATCCAAATTGGCGATTCAGTTAAGCATAACAAGAACATAATGAATACCAACCCCCCATACTACTTAAGACCATGGGCCCTGAGGTCAAGGAACCTTGTGAGCCCAGCCCATGACCTGTACTTTGCCTATTTACTGGATTAGCTTAAAACCACTGGCACTCAACTTTCTCAATACATAGTCATGTCAAACTTCAATACTTCCATTAGAAAAGAATCAGAGATGTCTTAACAATGTAGAGATTACCCAAGATTTTTTTTTTCTATGAAGTTTAAAAACCATGGGCTAGCAGACAGGTGCAAAACAGTGTGAGGAGGCCTTGAGGAAGGAACACGGAGAGCGACTTTCTTAGGCTTCCCTTCTGTGCCCACCTGTAGGCTGAAGGTATGAGACGGTCCCAGTTTCAGGGCATGGTCCCAGTTTTCAGTAGAACTCTGACTGTAGATGATTGGTTATAGTTCACTACAAAGCCAGTTAACAGCAGAGAGAGGGGCGGGGCAGGGGGGACGGAGACCCCATTCTCAAATGTCAATATTTGTGGAGGAAGGGAACGGTAGGGAGCCCACTCAGTGTGTTCCGGCATCATCCCTTCCAGTGGGAAACACTAGACCTCAGATGTGTCTGCATGGCCGATTCGGAGCCTGCATAAATCAAAACTAGAATCGGGGCTTCTATAATGCAACAGGTCAGCGTGCGTGCAAACGGAGGGCCCGGATGAACTAGAAGACACCTGCTAGTCTTATTAAAATGAGAGAGGTAGAAACCAGAAACACTTCTCCCGTGTTGTGCTGAAAAGAGCACGAACATCAGGTGACAAAGGTTCGTCACAGGCAAGTGTGACAAAGGCTGATCAAAGGGCTCTCTGTTAGCTACCCCGTGTGATTCCACAGCAATCAAGGAGGGGAAAGCAGGGAGTAGAAAAAAGAAAGGGACAGAGAGAGGACCTGGACTTATTCCAGGGTTACTCTAAGAGCTCACCACCTTCTACATGATGAACGAGGCCCAATCTTCTCATTGAATGGCACTGCAACAACCAGGTAACCATCCAAACAAAATTAATTTGTGACAGATCACAGATCTATACATAAAAATGAAAACAATAAAAATGGAACACGTAGAAGGCAGCAGAGAGAGTGAAGGAGGCAGATCCATAGCTGGGTAAGGCTCGGTGCTCAGGCTCGGATTTGGACAGCCTATGACCGGCACAAACCTGGTTCCCTCCTGGGTAACCGGGACTAAGCAATATGCCTGCTGCAGAAACGCTCAAAGCACTTAGTGTGGCCCATGCTCGTTAATGTTAGCTATTATTATTATTTGCTCGTAAAGCACTGTGCAGAAGGAAACTTGCCAGTCTGATCAACATGGCACAGTGAGCCAGTATCATCGGAAGGATGTGAGCCAACAGCAGGGTGACTGAAGACAAGAAAACTATTATACAAGTATAGGTTTAACATCACTTCTTTTATAATAATATTTGACTGCAAATGGGCCATTTTAAGTTATTTTGCTACCAAAGTCTGCTTTTTTGCAAACCCTCAGCACCAAATTAGCCCATTTTCACAATTCCTAAAACGTATATTAGCCAAAAAGTTTCACCTAAATACAGCAAACCTTTAAATTTAGCTTCCAGTTGAAAGGAAACAGAGGGACTAGAGGCACAAGTTGGGTGATAACAAGAAAGGAAGCAAACAATCCAGAATGTGGAATATTCTGCAGGACAGATAATTGGTGGGGTCTCTTTATTAAGTCTAGAAATGAAAAGATCCTTTAAATGCTAGAATAAAAGAGATTCAAGGGATATACCGACCAAAGGTGATGCTTGAGCCTGGACAGGATACTGCTTAGGACAATCTGGGGGACATTTTGAGAAACTAGAAAGTGGGGTATATGCTAAAGACAGGACAAACTCTTTTTTTTTTATAAATTTTTTTTTTCCCAACGTTTATTTATTTTTGGGACAGAGAGAGACAGAGCATGAACGGGGGAGGGGCAGAGAGAGAGGGAGACACAGAATTGGAAACAGGCTCCAGGCTCTGGGCCATCAGCCCAGAGCCCGACGCGGGGCTCGAACCCACAGACTGCGAGATCGTGACCTGGCTGAAGTCGGACGCCTAACCGACTGCGCCACCCAGGCGCCCCGACAAACTCTTATTGACCTGAAAGCGAGCTTGTATTAACGTAAAAATGTTACAAATAGCAAATTAGCATAGCTCATTTAATAAAAATGCACACGTGCACACATAAACATCTAGAAGGATATAATAGTAAAGAATTAACGGTACTAATTTTTGGATGATCAAATAGAGTGTTTTGTTTGTTTACCTATATTCTAAGATGTACATAATTGATTTTATAATAACAACGGATCATTTTTAATTTTTAAAAGACCGGACTTTTTTTTTTTAATGTTTATTTTTGAGAGAGAGACAAAGCACGAGCAGGGGAGGGGCAGAGAGAGAGGGAGACACAGAACCCGAGGCAGGCTCCAGGCTCTGAGCTGTCAGCACAGAGCCTAACGCAGGGCTTAAACCCACGAACCATGAGATCATGACCTGAGCCGAAGTTGGTCACTCAACCGACTGAGCCACCCAGGCACCCCTAAAAAGACCGGATTTTAAGACAAGGCATAAGGAAGTAAAGTAAAAATTCATGGGGGGAAAACAGCAGGTATGCTCGGCAGGACTGGGTCTCCCGGATGCTGCTGATGCTGACTACCATCAAGCCAACGTGTAAGTGTAGGAAAACACCCACACCTCTGTGGGGTTGGGTCCAGGAAAGAAAAGAAACATTTTATTTATTTTTTAAATATTTATTTTTTTTGAGAGAGTGTGTGCTCAAGCGGCGGAGGGACAGAGACAGAAAGAGAGAGAGGGAGGAAGAGAGAATTCCAAGCAGACTCTCCCACTGCCAGAGTCCCGACTCGGGACTCCATCCCATGAATCTCGAGATCATGACCTGAGCCGAAATCAAGAGTCAGATGCTTAACTGACTGACCTGGGCACCCAGGCGACCCAGGAAGAAACATTTTAAAAATAGTGTGGTCAATTGTGCCCACCATGCCACTGAGTGCATGTATATCCCCTGTCGGTTTCTCCACATGAGGCCCACAGACTCTTATAGAAGATCCATACACCCTGAGGTCAGCACTCAAAATTTGTGGCAGAATAGCGAGGAATCCATCTAATGATGAGAACCATTGCCTTCAAATGTTAGCCATGTAGCTTTTTATTTTTTATTTTTGTTATTTAAAAAAACATTTAAAAAAATGTTTTATTCATTCTTGAGAGAGAGAGAGACAGAGCATGAGTGGGGGAGGGGCAGAGAGAGAGAGACAGAGAGACATAGAATCTGAAGCAGGCTCCAGGCTCTGAGCTGTCAGCACAGAGCCCAACACGGGGCTCGAACTCACCAACCACAAGATCATGACCTGAGCCAAAGTAGGATGCTTAACTGACTGAGCCACCCAGGCACCCCAGCCATGTTGCTTTTTAACAGTGGGTCCTGGAAAATGCTCTTTCAATTCCAAAAGATCTGAGAAAGGAAGAAGGCTGAGTAAGGTGGTTGGACCCTCTACTCACACAGACTCCTCAGCTCCTGTGTGAAGCCATCCCTGTCCCCAGCTCCTGATGCACCAGGAGGGGACAAGGCACAAGATCTCACCTTCAGGACAAGTTCCTCAGTGGCCCACACTGCCCTGACACTGCTACCAGCTGGGACATGTGGGGGCTAACAGGGCCTCAGGTCCCTGCCCCCAAACACACTGGGCCCTTTCCCCTTCTTGGTCTCAGTCCTTAGCATTCTTCAAAGAATCAGAGTGAGTGAGTCAGAGAGCCCCGATTTGATGGGATATATTAGCAAATGCCAGAAATTTGGGAAAGTGCACGTTAGGAATAAGCAAATTCGGAGGCAAGTGAGGGAAAGGACTCTGGCTTCTCTTTGAAAGCTTCAGCTCAGAGGACTATTTCTGAGCAGCACGCTGCAACCTCTGAAGTCCCAAGAATTCAATAAAGAAACTACTGAACCTCATGAATGCTGTATGTCTCTTACTAAAAACAGATTCCATGGGATCTTGATCAGTAGACCAGATGACAAGAGGGAAGTCTGGGCTGGGGTCTGCAGTGAACAGTTGTTTTATTACAGTATCGGTCAGATTCCCGGCGACATCGAGTCTTTGACAGGCACAGCCCGATCACTCAGAAGAGTCATGAGGGGACCGACCTTCCATCTACTCACAAATCAGGTCCAAAGGCCAACCCCTTCCTTAGAGGCAAGTATTTGTTTGCATCTGGGCTCCAGCTGCAAAGTACCTTTTTCCAGCAGGACAGGTCAGGCAGCATGCCCGGAAGGCAGGCTCTGTGTGTCAGGAGAGGTGGGTCCTGCTCCCAAGGAGCTTGGGGTCGGGGTGGGGTGGGGCGGGGGGGGGGGTGGGTGTTAAGCCAGGACAAGGAGCCCAGCATCTGATTAGAGCCTGCCACCCACACTACTGCAAATTCCCAAGCGTTTTAACAAGTCACTAGGCTGTACTTACTGCACTATGCATTTACTTCAACGTTCCTTAAAGTTAAATTATGTTTTATAGGGTGTTACCCATATTCCTATGTAAATTTTCTTGACTGTGATGACTGGGAACTATCTTTCCCCTCCACTTGACTGGCCGAGCGTGTGGGAGCCTGGTGAACAGAAAATACTGCAGTTGCCATGTTCTTAAAATAGTCTGAGGAAGGGAGGGAAGAAATGGAGATGAGCACCCTCAAATGCCTGGCAGGAATGACTGGCAAGTAGGGGTAATTGCAAAACAAAATAAATGACATGACATCAAACAAAACCAAAAGTAGAGTTTATCCCTGATAAGTTGGAGAAGAAGCAATGCATGATTATAAAATTTAAGAGCATTTGTTGAATGAGAGAACCCTAAGCTTGATGGTCTAAACTTCAGGATTGAAAACACTGAGTAGAAGATTAAGAGAAGGTGACAAAAGCTTCCAGAAAAATAGATATTAGGAATTTAGATTAGCTATTTGGGGTCTTCTGATTGTTTTGAATTCAAATAGAATACAGCTCCTTAGCTCATCACCTTGCTGCCCGTCAGGAGGTGGGAGAAGTCACCCCACGAAGGAGAAGGGACCCAGCTGGCAGTGCAGAACTTGGACTCTGTTATTCTTCCAGTCCCAGCACAGAGCTGACTCCAGGTACCCTCCCAGGGCACTGGTGGTGGTGGCTGTCGGACCCTGGTTCCTTATGTTCTCTCAGAAGGCCTTGTGGGAAGACCTTTCCAGACTCGTTGGTGTAATTGATGTTGCTTCCTTAGCATTTACATGGAACTCAAGAGACCCGGGGGGAAGCTCCTCCGGCAACTTTCCAGATATTTGAGCCACATACGTACCTCATCTCCATGCATGTTGGCCACGTATTTGAACTCTGGAATCCCAATTCTATGCTCCTTTGGGAAGCGCCCCACAACAAGAACCCACAGGTTTCTGCCTTTACAGGGAAGAGAAAGGTAGAAAAATAAGTTGTGTTTGAAAATGACAAATGAACTCTGGGAGAATGAGAAGACAGCAAACTGCGGCTTCTCCCACCTGACTCACATCTCGTGATGCCCAGAGCACACAGGACTGACACCTCCGTGCTTAAAATGCTTAGTTCCCTACCAGCCCAGATCCCTTCAATTTAGCACAGATATTTAACTTCTTGTTTTAGAACGCGATTTTTTAAAAATCGAAAACTGATTAGGTTACATAGGTCGTATTTTTCCAAAACGTTTACACACTCTGCTCTGAGTCCCTAGTGCTTTTTAGAAAGGATCTTGCTAATTTTCATAATTTTACAAACTTAAATTACAGTCAATGGTTGACTGGGAGGGTGCCTTAATTCTCAGTACAAGTGAAAAAAGCAACAAGCAATAAAACGTGGAACTCAGGAGACTGTACGTATGTATGTACGTATGTATTTATTTACTTATTTTGGGGATATTGTTTTTAAAGTAAGAAATCTTGAATCTTGTATTCAAACCCTGATGTAACACAGCTCCTTGGCAAGGAGTGCCCTTTATGTGCTTGAGTCTTGCCAAGTAAACTGGGAACAACAATGTATCCTAATGATGCCTCAAGGAAAACTTCTAAGTCCTAACCCTGCCTGAGGAGCTGGATTCCGGCAAGGAAGGGCAGAGATTAAAGATCAATGAGGATCTGCTCTGTGCAGACATCACGGCTGGGACCCCGGTACGCAGTATCTCAGTAATCCCTTATCGTGACCCACTGAGACGGATCGTGAACCAAACTTTACAAGTGAGAAAACTGATCTTCCAAACATTAAAGTAAGCTGCTTCTGATCACACAGCCAGTGAGAAGCTGTGATTTGAGCCCCAGAGCCAAGACCTGACCTATTGGACTTCAATTCCAGTGAGCCTTCTAATAACGAAAACTGGCCGTCTCCCTGGAGGCTTGGTTTCCTAATCAGTAAAATGAAGAGGTCTCTTTCAGTCATCATGATAACTGATGATGAGATGAGATGACTAAAATCATCTCTTTTAGTCATCAGGCTCTTTTAAATACAAAGACTTTAAAATGAGAAATTGAGGAGTATATTCGAAAGCTATCACATAGACACAAAGTTCAAATGTCCGTGATATCTGAGCCTTCTGTAGAATTCACGAGCCCAGAGAAGGAATTTAACAGAAGCTCCTGGGCTAATGTGAAGGTTTCTGTGGAATTTCAGATCTAGTCCCTTAAATCAGGGGTCCCACAGGCTGAGGAACACTCCGTTGGCATGAGGAATCCAGGGAGAAACAGATACTCGGCCTGTCTTTTCCAGCATTCATAATTTATTATAACAATTTTGTAAGGAAATTTTTCATGCCAGAATGATGCTTTAAATTCAGTAACTGCAGGATTTCTCAGAAAACACCCACAAAATGCCACGTATCTGACTGATGCCACCTGTTTAGTGCAGAATCCTCATTCATTCATACATTCATTCATTTAGTAGTACTGTATCCAGCCATTTAGGCAGGTGAACAGACGGTACAGGTAAGTTATACTCTCGACACCCAGTGAATTTCTGATCTAAGTGGAGACTAGTGATGCGCAAACACATCATTACACTAGACTGTAATGCATATGGTCACAGAAGCGTAGGTAGGTACCGTTGTGCCTGTAGAATAAAAGGAATGGTTAATTTTCCCCAAGGAGGGGATCATGAAAAACTTTACAGATCTAGGGGTTTATAGATGACTTCAGAACAGGGTTTTGAAGAATGATTCCAAGTTTGCCATGTGGCAAGTATAAGCCATCACGTGATTTCTCATCAGAACCATTTCATTAACCTCAGAAGCTTCTATTCCCCGGTATGAATTCTTAGGGCATCTGGAGTTTCACTTCTACAAAGTTACTATTTTCATGTGAGTAAGGAAAAACTTTCTGAGTGAGCTAGTAACCCTGGTTCTTGAGGGTTCCTTCTGGAGAATTCTTTTCCCTGGCTATTAATGCCTTTAAAAGCCAGAATAATCAGATTTGTACAGAATATGACCTAGTCCCCTCCTAGGCAAGGGGGAAAATTCAATAATCTCAACCTAATATTTACCAATTGTGATAACACTATCACAACCGATTTGCAACAGCTGGCTTGTTACGTAAGGCTAGGGAAAGACAACAAAACCAGACTTGACGTGGATAGCCAATACTAATTGGCTTAAGGAAGGACGGAAATCAAACCAATAAAGACCTAAGTGAACAAATACTTTGTGGGTAACTCAATCTCCATTTTAGCATGAATGGCTCCTAAGTGAACTGCAAGATGAGAAATTTACCTCGAATAACCTCAGTGGCACCACGTTTGAGAATGAAAACCAACCAATGATCCCGGAAGATATTCATGCAATGCTTTTGGAATGACAAGCTTCTTGAAGGGTTTTAACCTCCTCTCCACAAGCACTGGCCACCTCTGGCTTAGACCAGAGTAAATGGACAGAGAACAAACTTTACTTTTCACAGTATGACTGCCAAGACAAGGGTAATTTATTTTTTATTTTTTTATTTTTTAAATTTTTTTTTTTTTCAACGTTTATTTATTTTTTTTGGGACAGAGAGAGACAGAGCATGAGCGGGGGAGGGACAGAGAGAGAGGGAGACACAGAATCGGAAACAGGTTCCAGGCTCTGAGCCATCAGCCCAGAGCCCGACGCGGGGCTCGAACTCACGGACCGCGAGATCGTGACCTGGCTGAAGTCGGACGCTTAACCGACTGCGCCACCCAGGCGCCCCGAGACAAGGGTAATTTAAACAAGGTTTTTTTTTTTTTTCTTATCGAGGTTGGAAAGGCTACCCTATTCCCCCAAATTCTTTCTAATGCTAGATGTGAAGAGTTCTGAAATGCTTGGTGCCTTTCTCCTCACTACAGAGTAAGCGAAACTTGGATTTCAAATATTTCATGATGTATATTATATTCAGGAACTGGGAGCTTGACACAAATCCCAGGGGTGTGACATACGTGTCTCACTGGGTTTGCTTGGAAGATCAGGAAAAGTTTTACAATTTAGAAGGATTCACAAAGATCCAAAGACAAGAAAACAGATAATAAATGCCAAGAAGTACTTCAGGTGTTCAGGGGAAAGCAGATGGAGAAGTTTGGAAAGCTAAGTATTGCTTCAACAGGTAGAGATGGGAGGAGTGTCATACCCACATCAGAATCACGTGGATCCTTGTAAAAATGCCAACCCCTGAGCCCCATCTGCTAAGTCAAACTCTAGGGGGTAAAGCCCCAAATCTGCATTTAACAGGCTCCCTTGGTGATTCTGAGGCCCGTTAAAATGTGAAAGCTTGTTGAGACTGAGATAGTGAATGTCCAGATAGATCTGGAAGCCACCTGATCTTTAGGTAAAACCATTTCATTTTACATATAATCATGAACATGCTTCTATGTTAACAAATATACTCCTTTTTAAATGGCTGCTTAATATCTTACCATATGAATACATTACCATTTATTCAACCAATACTCTTTTGTTAGATGTTCAAAATTAAGTTTTTAAAAAAAATTTAATGTTTATTTATTTTTGAGAGAGAGAGAGAGAGAGAGAGACAGAGCACAAGCAGGGGAGGGGCAGAGAGTGAGGGAGACACAGAATCCAAAGCAGGCTCCAGGCTCTGAGCTGTCAGCACAGAGCCTGATGTGGGGCTTGAACCCACAAACTGCGAGATCATGACCTGAGCTGAAGTCGGACGCTTAACTGACTGAGCCACTTCAGTAAGTATTTTTATGTAAATCCACTAAAATTACATACAGAATTTATAACAAAACTATTTTATCACGTGAAAGAAATAAGAATACAAAATTATATAAACTACAACCATGTAAAACAGATTTTCATTTAAAAAGTACCATGGAGGGGCACCTGGATGGCTCAGTCGGTGGAGTGTCTGACTCTAGATTTCAGCTCAGGTCAGGATCCCAGGGTTGTGGGATTGAGCCCCAGGTCAGGCTCCAAGCTATGCATGGAGCCTACTTGGGATTCCCTTTCTCACTCCCTCTGCCCCTCCCCCCACCTTGCTCATGTGGTACACTCTCCAAAAAAAAAAAAAAAAAAAAAAAAAAAAAAAAAAAAAAGGCTTAAATTAACATATGAGTCTACAAGAGTTGACAATGGCACACCATGAGTGATAAGGGTTTGAGTGATAGGGTGATGAAATCAAATAATTTTTTTCTCCTATGCATCAGACCCCCTAAGCACTTTGTTACCTGAGCTTCACAACACTTTCATGTGGTGGGTGGTACCTACAACTTACTGTTAAGGAAACTGATTCAAGTGGCAGGGTTCTAACCCAGGTCTGATTCCAAGATCTGTATTCTTCTGAGGACTCCAGGCTGCCTTAATCTCCCTGAAAGTTCTAGATAGGCCAGAGCCAACCTCCCCCGTGGGAAACATTCCCAGGCAATTCTTTCAATGTTGTGTTGCTATGGTTTACACCTGGGGCAAGACCCAGGCTGCCACCTGGGATGACCAACTGAGCCAAGATAAGACACCCGATTTGAAGGCTATCCTGTCTGACTCTGCTCAGAGCTTCTCAGTGGAACGTGCCCAGAGAGAAGCAGACTCTGCCTGGGTGGCCTGGCCACTGGAGCAGAGTGGCTGTAATGATGAGCCACATTCCGGTTTTTCATGAGGCTTGTTTGTATGTACTGTATGATCCACGTAGCACTGGTATCCAGAGGGATGAATCAGCTGCTGGTTTCCCAGACTCTGCATTGCTCTGTGTATCCCTACAATTACCCTCTGAACCCAAGTCAGAGCTTGAGGGAGCTTGCCTGATAGAGTGTCTGCATATAGAAGTGGGAATAACAGCTCAGTGGGCAAGGCTGTTGTAAGGCTGATGAATTCCTTCCTCCTTCCCTAAGTATGAGTCAAAGATCTGACACCAAACCTTCCACTTCACTTGTGCACCTTCCCACTACCCGCACACACACACAGCTTGACACACAGCTACGAAGCCCTGCATTCGATAATGGACAAGGTGAAAACAGCATGTTACTTAAATCAAGTTGAACATTTGGCCTCCAAAGTTCACATGTCCTCTGACTTCGAAGTAGAGGAAAAGAGGTTCCTGCTAAGTGACTCATTACGAAAACAAAACACATACAAACCAGAGCAAATAAAACAGGGACAAAAAGCATGGGCAAAAATTTCCAGACTGGCTATGCTTGCATAGTATTCATAGCTCAAAGCATTTTGTGCATGTTCACTTAACACCCCCGACAACTGTAAGTGGTATCTACGAGTAGGATTAGCCTTTTACCCAGGTGGACACAACCTTAGGTAACCTCAGAAGGCCATCATTCTCCAAGTGTGGCCGTAGGACCAGCAGCATCAGCGTCACATGGGAACTAGTTAAATATGCACTTTCTTGGGCTCCACCCCAGATATACTGAATCAGAAGCTGAGAGTGAGGACCAGTAGTCTGTGTTTTAGTAAGAAGCCAGGGGATTCTCATGCATACTGAAATTTAAGAACTTCTGTGACGGGGTGCCAGGGTGGCTCAGTCCATTAAGCGTCCAACTGTTGATTTCGGCTCAGCTCATGACCTCATGGATCATGAGATTGAGTCCTGTGTTGGGCTCCTTGATGACAGCACGGGGCCTCATTGGGATTCTCCTTCCCTCTCTTTCTCAAAATAAATAAACTTAAAAAGAAAAAAAAAAAAGAACTGCTGTAACAAGAGATACAGCTGGGTAGTCCATCCACATGCTTTGTTCCCAGTCACTTTTCTACACTGCTCTAGCTACCGAAAAGATGAAAAATCAAAGGCAAAAAAAGAGAATATGGAGATTCCTCAAAAGAATGAAAATAGAACTACCCTGTTATCCAGCAATTGCACTACTAGGTATTTACCCAAAGAATACAAAAATACAGATTCGAAGGGGTACATACACCCTGATGTTTGTATCAGCAATAGCCGAACTATGAGACAGCCCAGATTTCCACCAAGTGAGGAACGGACAAAGAAGATGGGGTGTATTTGAGTATGTACATACACACATATACACAATAGAATATTACTCAGCTACCAAAAAGAATGAAATCTTACCATTTGCAATGACATAGATGGAGCTAGAATGTATTATGCTAAGTGAAATAAGCCAATGAGAGAAAGCCAAATACCATATGATTTCACTAACATGTGGAACTTAAGACACAAAACAGATGAACATATGGAAAGGGGAGGGGGGGAAGAGGAGAGAGGGATACAAACTGCAAGAGACTCAATGATAGAGAACAAACTGAGGGTTGATGGAAGGAGGTGTGGGGGGATGAGCACTGGGTGTTGTATGTAAATGATGAATCACTGAATTCTATTCCTGAAACCAATATTGCACAGTATGTTAACTAAAACAAACAACAAAAAAAGACAAAATGACAAAAAGAAAAATGAAAGAAATGCAAACTGGTGCCCCAAGCTTTCTATATGCACCATTTCTGGTGTTGAGATTTTTTTTCCTTCTCCCTCTGGAGAATTGGAAACAGAAGGCAGAGGTTGAGGGTACTATGAAGATGGTTTGAGAAGTTAAAGCTCCTGTTTGCTCCCTTTGGTATGCAAACCCCAAACTGGCTTGCAAACTGCTATTTAAGGATTATAGGCAAGCCTTAGAGACTTTGCCCCAAGGTGTGGAATCTGGGGTGGATATACCTCAGGGGACCTGGCTGTTAGGTGCTTTTCCTGAAATGTTTGGCTTCTAATCTACAAAGATAAGGCTTAAAAAGTAGGGAGGATGGAACAGCAACAGAAATAAACACATGGGCAAAACTCATTTGCTCTATACCTGGAACCCAAAATTCATGCACACGCCTTCCTTTATGGCAAATCAGCCAGCATTTACCGTGGCTTCTGTACTGAAGTGAGGGGTTCTGGCCAGCCACCATGAACACCCAGTCTGTTTCTGTACATGCAAAGCCAAGAACCCATACTTGAACAGATGCGATGACCCCCCAAGTCAGCCACTTGATCCCCACGAAGCTGATCTTGTTTATGAACAGAGGAACTTGTTGAGAAGGGGCTCAGGGGTTTGGAAAGGAATCGGGTGTCCCAGGGATCCTGCTGTTACTGTGGTAAGAGCAAGTGCTATGTTCTTCCTGGAAGCAACGATGGGGCAATTCCAAATTCCATTAAGGGCCATGGGTCCTGTGGCTCAGGTTAATAGGGGGATGAAGGGGACACAGGAGGCATCCCAGCACTCCTAGGCAGTTTTTGGACACCAACGTCTGCTGCACCAGAGTTTCCCACTGTACAGTGATCTTGGTGTGGGGTCCCAAGTGGGGCTACCTGTTGTGAGAGCCTGGGCCCAGAGGAGGCTGTGGGACTCAGAGGTCATTAGGGCTTCTGCACGGGTGTCACACCTGCATGCTTTGGATCTAGGCACCACATCCACTGAGCGCTTTTCCAACTGATACATGAGCAGATCCCAATGGCCACCTTCCCTGGACCCAGTATTCCTAGTATCTTGTACACGGATGTACTAGGCCTGGATCAGGAGGTTTTCATCAGTTGAGTGTGCCAATCCTGCTGTTGGATGCTGGGCCTGTGGATGCTGGCTATCACCTAGGACTCCCTCACTTTATCAGTCTTCACCGGTGTCTTGTCATCCTCCCCATCTCATCCCCCTGATGTGCTAATACTACCACACTGCCCTGGATAGCTTGATCATTCTCCAATCCTGTGTATCTTTTTTCATGCATTTTTCATTCTTTAAGATTGTAAATTGAATCATTTACTTGCATAATGTCTGTCTCAACTAGAATGCAACACACAAGTGCACTCCCTGTGTGTTTACTATTTTGTTTGGTTTGCCTGTTTTGTTCACTGCTCTATTCGTAGCGAACAGTGCCTGGTGCATAGCAGGTGTTCAATAAGTATCTTACTGCAGCATTTCACAAGATATTGGTGCCTCTCCAGGACTACTTTTTTTAGTAAATACTGGCACATCAGATCCAAATTCCTCCCCCAGGCTTTCAGGGTCTTCCGTCACCCACCCTGCACTCATATTTCTCACTACCTGCTCGCAGATGCTCCTCATGGGATCAGGCTCCTTTCCCTACCCTAGGCTCAGCCTCATCTTTACTTCTGTCAACTTTGACCTAAAATGCATCCCTGGATTTTCAGCCTTTACAAATCCTATGCATTCCACAAAAACCTAATTCTAAGAAGTTTCCCCAGATTACTTTGATCCACCCTGATTTCCCCTTTACAATATTTCTATAAAATGACACTACAAGGAGCACCTAGGAGGCTCAGTCCATTAAGTGTCTGTCCAACTCCTGATTTCAGCTCAGGTCATGATCTCACCGTTCATGGGTTTGAGCCCCACGTCAGGCTCTGCGCTGACAGCATGGAGCCTGCTTGGGATTCTCTATCTCTGCCCCTCCCCTCCTCATGCTCCCATTCTCTCTCAAAACAAACAAATAGACTTTAAAAAAATGACACTACATGCTTTGGCACTGAAAAATATTCTGCTCAATTATAGGTTAACAAAACAAAATTCTCCCTTTCAGTTAGTTTTCTAAGGGTTTCACATGGAAGAGTTTTGTTTTCTTAACAATGCTGTCAGCATTGAGCAGTTAGATCCTTCTTCTCCTCTATTGTGTCTACTACGGTAAATCATAGCAATCCACCAGTATTAAGGTCACTTTTTAGCAGAGGCTTCTGTATTACTGTTGGCCCAACATTCAGTGCCTTGTTGAACTCAGGTGTGGTCACATGACTTGTTCTGGCCAATGAAATGTGAGTAGAAAAGACACGTGTTATTTCTGGGAAAAAGCTGTTAGAGGCAAGGAATGGTTTGCTAGATCATTTCCCTCCATCACAAGACAGGCAATATTTTGATAGAGGCTGCTGTCAGCTTAGGTCCTGGAGGGAAGACAACAGGGAACCAAGTCCCAACTGATTGCTGAAAAACATGTGAGTGAGATACAAACCTTTATTTTGCTGTTATAACCCACTGACATTTGGGGTTTAAAAAATTTCTGTAGTAGAGTTTAGCCTCTCCTCTGATATACCCTCTGTGACCTACCCATCTGAAATGATATTTCCCTCTACTGAATGTTCATCATTCTTAGTGCTGAAAAACAGTGGTTTTGTTTTTTTTCCAGACAGGGGCTCCCAGAACCCTAAGATTTTGTGGTGCTGACCCAGAGGTGAAGAAAGTTTAAAAACTTTGTTTTTTTTTTAATTAAGTTTATTTTTGTCTATTTTGAGAGAGAGATCAAGTAAGGGAGGGGCAGAGAGAGAGGGAGAGAGAATCCTAAGCAGGGCTTGAACTCAGGAACCGTGAGATCATGACCTGAGTCAAAACCAAGAGTCGGACAATTAACCAACCGAGTCACCCAGGCATCCCTAAAAATATTGCTTTAACACTACTCACATGGCACAAAATACACACAAACCTCTGTTAATACTGTTCTTCTGTGTATTTTCTCAATCCAAATTATCTACTAAACATGTTCTACAGTTTTGTTTTTATAGCACAGAAGGTGTCCTACACATTCATGGTAGCTATTGATCGACAGTGCACAGCCAATAAATCACTATTAAAATGCACTGAAAACATTGTAATAAAAAATAATACCATAGTAAGACATCACTAGCAAAGCCTGTCTCTTGGAATTTTCCCCCTGGATCATCTCATTATAACTGCTATCTCAAATAGCATTTACAGGTGGACAGACGTGATTCCAGAGCTGAAATAATGCTTTGAATTCTAGAAGTGCCAAGCTGGACGTGAATCGAGAAAAATGGACAACAAAGGACCTAAATACTTGTCGTGTGGAAGGGAAGTGGGGCAGTGTTAAGCAAGGTGAACAGAGGAGGCCCTTTAAGGATGCACTAAAACACAGGCATAGGCAAAGTGGTAGCCGGGTAACCCGCTGGAACACAAGCCTACCTGACATCAGGAGCCAGGAACCGGCCAGCACAGGCTCTGCTCACCCACGGCTGGGAGACCAGGCAAGGGCAGCAGCCGGCACCACAGCCAGCAACTGCTGCCTTGATGGACTGAGTGCTTCCCGAGGCGACCAGACTCCTTTGCAAATCCTCATATGAACTTGACAAAAATCAGGTACAGCTTCACTGTGAAAGCTACGATCCTACACAAAGGCTTTTTAGCCTTTAGTTTTCCCATTTATTCATTCAGTAAATAGGTACCAAATGCAAGACTGAGTCTGGCATTTAGTTAGCTGAAACAACCGTACATCACTAACTGATTATATACTGGCCTGAAAAACACTGATTTTCTATTTTTTTCTCTTTTTTTTTTTTAAATATTCTGGGAGGTCATATTTTATTTTTTATTTTTAAAAGCAATCTCTACATCCAATGTGGTCCTTGGACTCAGGACCCAGAGATGAAGGGTAGCATGCTCTACTGACTGAGCCAACGAGGCACCCCTGATTTTCTATTTCTGACATCACCTTCATCATTTGAAAAAACAAAGTCTAGGGGCACCTGGGTGGCTCAGTCAGTTAAGTGTCCAACTTCGGCTCAGGTCATGATCTCATGGTTCGTGGGTTCGAGTCCCGTGTCGGGCTCTATGCTGATAGCTCAGAGACTGGAGATTGCTTCAGATTGCTCCATCTGCCCTCCCAGCCTGCACTCTGTTGCTCTCTCTCTCAAAAAAAATTAAAAAAGAAAAAGAAGAGACAAAGTCCAAATAAGCACAATGTCTCATAAACTTTCCATTATTTGGGGGGTTAAGCAAACGTGAATCAAATCCCATGGCTCCACTGCTTGTCCTGTAATAGTTTGCCATGGCATCAAGATAGAACCCAAGCCCTCAGCATGGCACACCAGACCTCATGGTCTGTCCACTTTCTGCCTTGAGCCCCCACCATAATCCCAGACACCAGGCTCTAGCCATTTTTTTTTTCTTTTTAATGTTTATTTTTGAGAGAGAGAGAGAGAGAGAGAGAGAGAGAGCGCGAAAGCGAGCACACTCGAGCAGGGGAGGGGCAGAGAGAGAGAGAGGGAGACACAGAATCTGAAGCAGGCGCCAGGCTCTGAGCTGTCAGCATAGAGCCCGACACGGGGCTCAAACTCACAAACTGTGAGATCATGACCTGAGCTGAAGTCGGACACTTAACCAACTGGGCCACCCAAGTGCCCCTCTAGCCATTCTTAATGGTGTGTAGTTCCAAACCATCTGCCTCAGCACCTTCAATGCATGGTTAGTCCTCTGTTTACCTGATCAAAGTGGCCAACTTCTACTGGCCTTTTTAAGGCTCAACCAAAAGCCTCTTCCATTCAACACCTTTCTTACCCTTCTCCTCTGTTGGTCCCATCCCTTGCCAGCCTGAGTTACTCTCCCCTTTGAGCATTCATAGTACTTCTGCAGCCCCTCTCCTAACACTGTTGAAACCACAGGTTTTCCTACAAGCAAGGGACTGTGTATCTTTGTGCTTGCAGAATCCATCATAGTGTGTGGCCCATACATAGTATATGATCAATATATGATTGTCGAATGCATGGATGACTGGATAAATTAACAGCTCAGGAAGTCCAGTTGGAGCTGGGGTCACCCTTGATCCAGAGACTAGATGCAACTGTTTTCCAGTATTATGGAAAAGTCAGCTAGTCTACCATTTGGGTAGGACTTGCAAAGGATCTGATTTTCTAGATGGCTAATCTAGAGTAGATGGACCCTCTTGGAGTATTGCTATGTGAGAACGCAGAAATCCAAACCCAGTATCTGGCTTTGAGTTAGACTCTTCCAACATTATGGAGAGATGGGATTTCATTTGTTTACACATTTATCTCCATGCATGGTACTAATGTTTTGAAAGGATACCTGGGAATGTAGATGTTTGGTTCCATTTTATTTCTTCCTGAACAGGTAAATGGGGGGGTGGGTTGGGTTGGGGATTTCAATTTCTAAATCAAGGATTCTTCTGATTGCTCAGAGACCCTTTTTTATTTATTTATTTATTTTTAATTTTTTTTTTCAACGTTTTTTATTTATTTTTGGGACAGAGAGAGACAGAGCATGAACGGGGGAGGGTCAGAGAGAGAGGGAGACACAGAATCGGAAACAGGCTCCAGGCTCTGAGCCATCAGCCCACAGCCCGACGCGGGGCTCGAACCCACGGATCGCGAGATCGTGACCTGGCTGAAGTCGGACGCTTAACCGACTGCGCCACCCAGGTGCCCCACAGAGACCCTTTTTTAATTAAAAAAAGGAAAGGAAAAATTTGAAGATGTGTCGAGTTGGGATAAGTTCTCTTTTCTTCTTTTTTGATTTCAACACTAGTCACGACTCTAAGGGAAGCAGTGAGGCTGGTCTCATTAATCACTAACCAGCAACCCCAACAAGATTGGAGGAAATTCCTCTGCCTTTCTCCTCTGACAAGGCTACCTTCTCTGGTCTTCCCATTCTATTCCCAGGTCAGAGGCTGATGAATCTGTTCCCCTTATTTTAAATGTTTTTATTTTTAAGCTGTAAATTATAAGAAGTTTTACAAAATTGAGTTTTAAGAACTAGCCATCATTCCCAACCACCATCATCTCCCTATGAGCCTTTCTAGTCTTTTTTTTTTTTTTTTTTTCATATAGAGACAGGAAACTTGTTTTTAAATCCCCCAAGTGAAAGCCTCTAGAGGCCTCATACTATAAAAAGCTGAGAACTTCCCTTTTTGGTCCCTTGGGAGAATAGTCAAACATAATCAGATCATCCTTTTGAAGAGTTCAGCAATCATAGTAACCGAGTATTACCTTAAAATGCAAACAAGTACTTAAAGAGATTTTTAAAATCTTATTTTAAAAGATGAAATAATTACAGCTACCACTATATATTTATTATCCGTTTGAGAGTTCTCTTTCATGGTCTGTCAGGGGCATTCTCTCGTTCAGTATTGATGTTCCAGTTCTTTCTCCCCAGCTGCTTTTATTTCTTATGAGTTTCCTGTAGGTGTCAGAGAGTTGTGATTTATGATGAGGTAAATTCACATGCATTTGACCCAGAAAAAGACAGTTGGCTGAGGGCTGGCTTAACTTTATTGCCTATTTATCGTTACCATAAGAACTCATCTTTTAGTGGCAAGGAATAAGGGCAATTGACCTACTAGTTTCCTCATAAACTACTTTGTAGGACAGAACCATTTCTTTCCATCAGCCCACTCCCTGAGATTGTGCCCTAAAAGTCTTTCTTTCATTTGAAAATCAAGCGGGCCAGAGTCCAGACAGAAGGATGTGGAGCTCCTGATAGCAGGAGAAGCCCTGAAGTTGCCAACATGGGATGGGGTCCTTCAAGGACTTGACCAAAAACCAGGACATCTGATGGATTTGTGGGATTAACAAAGGTGGACTTCTCACTAGTAACACTGTTCTGAGATTATTTTTATTTTATTTTTTAATGCTTATTTATTTTTGAGAGAGAGAGAAACTGAGTGTGAGCAGGGGAGGGCCAGAGAGAGAGGGAGACACAGATCTGAAGCAGGCTGCAGGCTCCCAGCCGTCAGCACAGAGCCGGACACGGGGCTTGAACTCACAAGCCATTAGATCATGACCTGAGCTGAAGTCGAACAATCAACTGAGCCACCCAGGGGCCCCTGTTTGTGAGATTAGCGCAGTGGGTTAAGCGCCTGACTTCAGCACAGGTCATGATCTCACGGCTCATGAGTTCGAGCCCTGCATCAGGCTGTCAATGTAGACCCTGTTTCGGATCCTCTGTGGCCCTCTCTCTCTGCCCCTGCCCTGCTTGCATATTCTCTCTCTCAAAAATAAACATTAAAAAAATTTAAATCTCACAAATAAATACTTTAGTAAAGACATCAAAACCAGTATTTCAGTGCTACACCATCTGCCTCAAAATAGCATCTGGGATTTCTTAAAAGATAGGCAGTATCCCTGCAGCGGCATTATGTATTGACACAGATTCTAGAATCAAATTGCAGGGTTTAGCCCCCCACTCTGCCACTTACTAGCCGTGTGGTATGGAGCAAGTTGCTTAATCTCTCTGAGTGCATCAGTTTTGTCATCCTGGTTACAGGATTAAGGGTACTCACACTTCATGGGGCTATCTCATTTAATCCCCACAAGCTTTACAAATAGTGCCAGAAACATGGTAAGCACACATCTGCTCGAGGGCCTTGGGTGCACAGAATTGGCTCATGACAAACTATAGGCTCTAGCAGACGACGCAGCATTAGAACAATTAAAGAAACATTTGAAATATAAAGTGTCCATAACACATGGATGGAGACCTTGTGCCAAGAGTCAGCAGAAATGTATGTTCCAGAAGATCTGCAGATCAGATCAGCTTAGATAGACCAATACATACTTGAGTTAAAAAAAAAAAAAAAAAATTAGAAGTATGGATTCAGAAAGTAGAAGGTGCTATCTTGAGAAAACATGTCCTTCAAAATCTATTAGCAAAAAGTGTCACAAAACATTCATATCACCAGGCATCCAATGAGTTTATTTTAAGTCCAAGCCCTGAATCTCACTCAGAATTCCCAGGATGAGATGCCTGAGGGTGGTGGTGAGCCTGGAAGCTGTAAGCCCACATGGCCAGAGGGCAGGGCAGGAAACCAGTCACCTCAGCTAATCCTGCTGAACTGTTAATCATAAACAAGTCTTTCACATTTTCTTACATGGCTTATTGCCAACGTGACTGAAGCCATCACACGGATTTTAACTATCTCCAGGCTAATGAGGCTGGAAACCATGTTGATTTCCACTCTCATCACTGAAAGGGCATAACCCAAGAGCTTGTAGATAAGGAATTGGTTCATTAAGGAATCAGTCAATGACATAAAACTGGTTCAAAATGCGTTCAAAATGTCAACAAAAGGCAGGGGGACTGTCCCAGATTATGACACTAAAGAGATATAATACTATAATCCAATGTGTGAGCCTTGACTGGATTCTAAGAGAACATAAATTATAAAAGGCATTCTTGGAATGATTGGAGAACTTGAAAATGGAGTATATTATTCACTATTATTTTTCTGAGTTTAATAATGGTGTGCTGTGGTAAGGCGGGAAGAATTCATTTTTAGGTGATGCATGCTCAAGTATTTAGGGATGATGTGGCAAGCTACTGACTATTTCTAATAGTTCAGCAAAATCTACAGATAAAGCTCAGGAGAGAGACAAAGCAAATGTGGCAAAATATTAACAACTGGGGGTTCTGCATGAAGACTGTGTGAGTATTTATTTTCTGTAGGTCTGAAAAATTTCAAAATGAAAAGCTGGGGAGAGGAGAGGTTTCAAAAAGGTAAAAGTAAAAAAACAAAACCAAACAAAACAAAAAACAAAAAACCCCATGGCCTGCTCCACTGGCTTCTGCAGCTTATAAAAGTGAGACACATAGGATCAAGAAAGGTCAGAGCCGTTCACCCAAAAGGTGAGGCCACAAGGAAGAGAATGGAGGCCTGGAGGTAAGAAATTCACAAGCTGCCTCTTCCCAGAAAAAACACAGAACAATCCTACAAAAGGAGTTAAGAAATTACCATATAAACTGTCTCGAATCAAGGCCTATTAGCTTATTACATCTCTGCAGGTAGTGAGAAAGAAAAATCATCTTGATTTCAATGTGAACGTTAATGAAAGGACATTTTTTCATTTTTACGACAACCAGAAAAAAAAGGCCACAAAAATATTTTTAAATCTTATGATTTATATGACCTTTGAGCCTTCTGATCATCAAGTCATTTAGCCGGCAAAGGCCAAGTGACTAACAAAGGATAAAAATAAGGAATCAGTAAAGCTTGGGTGTTGGGCAGCTCAATCCTGAGTCCCATCTCTTCCTCAAGATTGGACTTTGGATCAGGGGAAAAAAGGAATGTGAATGATTGGAATTGTTCTCTCGGCCTCCATTTGATCACCATTCCCCTCCAGGCTTCAGTTAGAACACAGCAGCAAGACTCTTAAGGAAGAGGAAGGGGAGGGTTGGCAGGGACAAGGGCAGTGGCCACTGAGAAGCAAAGTCTGAGAAAAAAGGGCCTGTCGCCCAGCCCAACACAGACTCGAGAGGCCCTACTTTACCCAATGGACCTCAGTGCAGGACCATACATACGTTTGTGGCTTTCACGGATCCTTTCAATTTAACCTTTAACAAAACTATCACAGCGTTTATTTGTTGTCAACAAACTTGAGAAACTACATAATAATCACTCAAGTGCTTTCAAAGAAGTAGTAAATGTGAGATTTATTTATATTTGTCTTTCATTTCTCACATCGCCAAGAAGAATATGAGCATACTTTAACACTACGGTTCTGGGTGGTACCTAGAACCATAAGCTGGTGCTAACTTTTGTTTTAAGACTTTAAGTAATCTCTACACTCAATGTGGGGCTCTAACTCACGACCTCAAGATCGGGAGTCACACATTCTACAGACTGATCCCAACCAGGCATCCTAGCTGCTGCTAATTAACGTCTCTAACAAAGTAGCTTAAGTTTGCTGTCCTTGTTACAAAGTCAATACAAATATAAACATTTACTTAAAAAGAACGAGCTGGTTGCCCACTCACATCAGTGCCACAGCCCACCTTCAGAAACTGTGAACACACTTCTCAAGCTTACAAAGCAATCTGCAATGGTGTTTTCAGCAGACACTCTCACAATGGTCCCTCTGAGAGGTGTTCTAGAGTGGGCTGCCTGCATAGGAATTTCTGGGCTTTTCCAGGATTTCACAGAGAATTTGATTATTAGGATTACAAAGGAAATAGCATATTTAAATGACGTCAATCATAGAGTCTGAGGAATAACTCAAAGATTTTAAGAAATCCTATCTGCTTAAAATACTAATATTTTACATAATTTCCTAAGTGTTTTCATACACATCATCATATTTAATCTGCAGCAGAAACCCCATGAGGTAGGGAAGGCAGGTATTCTCATTTTACAGGTGAGGGAACAGCTCAGATGGCTTGGATCTAAACTGGTTTTTTGTTTGTTTCACTCTACGACTACTCTCTCTTCCACATGACTCTTCCAATATAAAACAGAACTTTCTGTCACCATCTTAGATGCAGTAGATATTTACCTTTCTTCAGACAAGAACTTGAGGCATCTAACTCCTAAAGCCATCAGGCATCTCACTCCTAAAGCAAATGAAAGCTTCATCTTCCTCATCCCTCTCCCCACCCCATGAAAGGAAACTGTGTGTGTGTGTGTGTGTGTGTGTGGTATGTATGAATAGTGCATATGTGCTATGCAGTGTAGGGTTTAGGTTGATGAGTGTGGGGTGTGTTTGGTACAGGTGTGGTTTTTGTGTTGTATATGTTGTGTGATGTACATGTGTTATATGGTGTATACGTGTTGTGTTGTATGTGTGGTGCGTGTGGTGTTTATACGAGTGGTTGGTGTATGAGTGATGGCAGTTGTATGTGTCAGCTGCATGGTGTATATGTGGTCACTGCAGTGTATGTTTTGTGTGTGGTGTATGTGAATGTGCAGCGTATATGTGATGTCGTGTGGTAGGTATTTCGTATATGCGGTGTGTGCACTGGCATAGCATACACACCTTACAAATACCCCTTAGACATACAGCACACACACAAAACATACCACAAACACACAACACACATGCACCACATACATGACATTCATACCACACGTGGAGACACAATAAACACAACAACCACATACCTCTCATATTTGACCAGCTTATAGACAACACATATACCACACAAAGATCGTCACACACAGAACATACACGATACACAGAAGACCGATATCACACACATACTCCATATACACCACACAGACCGCAAATACACAGAACACCTATGCCACACAAAACCACAAGTACACCAGACCCTCACCACACGTGAGACACACACATCAACTTACACCAACAGTATAGCACACACAATACATATGCACCACACACACACCACATACTGCACACACATCACACACCCAAAAAAGCGACTCTTAAGTTACTTCTCCGATACTGACATTCCGTCAGACTCGTCAATGAGAGATGCTCTCTGGAATATGATGCGTTTATTTTCTTTTGTGTCTGCAAGAGCTTTGAGAAACTACTTACCACTCAAAAATCAATGCTATCTGGGGTATTCACCAAAAGGAAATATACTAATTCAAAAAGATATATGCATCCCTATGTTTACTGGAGCACTATTTACAATAGTTAAGATATGGAAACAACCCAAGCATTCAGTGATAGATAAAATACATAAAGAAGCTGTGATATACACACACACACTACTTAGCCGTAAGAAAAAATGAGACCTTGCCATTTGTGACAACATATATGGACCTAGAGGGCATTAAGCTAAGTGAAATAAATCAGACGGAGAGAGAGAAATACCGTGTGATTTCACTTATGTGTGTAATCTAAAAAAACAAAACAGGTGAATAACCAACAAAAAGCAGAGACAGACCTGCAACTACAGAGAACTGATGGTCACCACGGTGGGGGATGGGCACAATAGGTGCAGGGAAGTGGGAGGTACAGGCTTCCAGTTAGGGAATGAATAAATCACAGGGATGAAAGGCACAGCACAGGACATACGGTCAGTGGTGTCGTAACAGCGCTGTACGGGGATAGATGGTAGCTACTCTTGTGGGGAGCACAGCATACAGACCTGCTGAATCACTACCCTGTACAGCTGACACTAATGTCACATTGTGTGCCAACTGTACTTGAATTAAAAAAAAGTTTCAAACCCTCCCTGCATTCCCCCTCAAAAAACAAAGTCAACATTATCTGCAAAGCAGGCCTACGTATACACAAAGAAGCCAGCATTTATTTTGGAAGTTGCTAAGTTTCCCAACTGTTTCTCTGGCTGTGTATACAAACTGGCCAATCCTAAGTCTTTTCTAAGCCGAAGACCAGGGCTTTAGCGATGCCATCCTGGACTCGTAACTGCAGCTTTTACCCAATGTACCCTAAAGGAGCAACACTGAGTGTTCAGGCTCTGAACTGCCTGCCAGAGTAGATCCAAGATTGCAGAGGCCACCTCCACGGACTTATTTAAAGGTCAGAAAATCTCCCAGGCCCAACTCATTGGCTTTATCAAACTGTGTAATTAAGCTTACATCTCAGATCAGCTCCCACCTTAAAATGTTGGTTGTGAAATGCCCATTTCTGAGAAGCATGAGGAAATGCAGCTGTTAATAAGGTACCTGAGTTTACTCACCCATTTAAGCACATCTTATCTTGATCTTTGTCAGTTTATAAAATATTTAACAATTCATGCACTGCCAATTTCACAAGGTTAGGAGGCAGCTTGGTCACCAAGCACATTGCTCACAGGCAAACCATTCTCAGGAAAGAGTGGGCCAGATGCCAGGTTCAAAGACCTAGAACCGATTTCATGCACGTAAATGCAGAAGGCAAGTCAAGCCCTTCGAAAGGCAACTACATTTCCATGGGCTGTGACTCAGGAACCGTCATGGAAAGCCTAGTTATAAGGAGCCATTCCAAAGACAGTTTTTGACTATATTAGACACTTTCTCACAATGGATCACTGCAGCCGTGGCTTATCTCACATCTGCTGGGAAAATCACGGCTCTGCACTCACCATTTGCAGCACCTGGGGGCCAGCCTTAATCTTTTCTAACAGCGTGCCTCTATTCGCCTCAATTGAGTCTGAGAAATTTGTGGACAGAGACTGTATTCAAGCCGTCACCTATGTCATTTTGCCATGCTCAAATGATCGGGCTGAAAAAGATGAGACAGATTCTTAAGGGAGGACAGACAATGAGATTTGCCAGGGTTTTCTCACTGCTCAAGTCAGCAGTGCTCAGCCACAGAATTACTAACAGCGTGCTACCTCGAGACATGTTCAACCATTACTCAGCATTAGATGCCCTTTTTATTTTAGTTTTCATTTTTAGTGTATAAACTATTTAAAAAAACTTTTTTTAATGTTTATTTTTGGGAGCGAGAGCACATGCACACGCAAGCACGAACGGGGGAGGGCAGAGAGAGAGACACACACACAGAACCTGAAGCAGGTTCCAGGCTCAGAACTGTTAGAACAGAGCCTGACAAGGGGCTCAAACTCATGAACCATGAGATCACGACCTAAGCCGAAGTTGGACGCCCAACCGACTGAGCCACCCAGGCGCCCCAAGGTGTATAAACTATTAACAGACAAGGCCTACAGATTTCTTTCTTCTTGGACACACCCATGGTGTGGCTATGGTGCCCTATGGTCTTGGCATGCTGGCCTCAGACATGAAATTCTCAGAAGTGGCACAGCACTCCATGGGCCCAAATCTTCTTTAGTGGGTCCAGGTCTTCATGAAGCTTGTTGTACAGACCATTGGCCAGGACCCGGCTTTATCTTTCATCCTTTTGTATGTTCAAAAACCAGTCTGGGATCTTATACTGGTGTGGAATCTACATCATGGAGATCCCACATTCCATCTCATCCCCAGTGAGCTCTCCTGCCCTCCTGAGGAGATCGATATCTGCTTTCCTCAACATCACAGGAGCATATCTTCACCCCACACCCTCAACTCATTGATGGCAAAGGCTATTTCCTGTTCCTATGTCAACTTTCCTGTTGAGATATCCTCATCTCTCAATTCACCAATATTGGTGTGGAGTGCTCGCAAAACGTGCTGGAACTAGTTAGGGATCATGAGAGACATGGCAGCGGCCCAGGCGGTGGCATGTAGGCCTCCTGTGGAAGCTAAATGCACTCTTAAAGATGGATGATGATGGACCGTTCAAGCCACCCTCTCCACTTAGCACACACATAGGTAGGCATGAAATGGTGTGACAAAGGCCAGGGGGAAGCCTGGGGAGGGACAGTCTTAACCATGGCTTTTGCATTTGGGTAGAAGGGGAAGACGGGGTGGAGGATGTGGATGGTGACACAATCATACATGGATGACTTCTACCTAATGGAGATAAACTTTGGTTTGTCCTCTTTCCATTAAAAGGCAGGAATATTTACAAATAAACACCTCTCATATAGGCAGGAGGGGGATTCAGAGAAATCTTGTTGCAGTCATTTTATACAGTGTTTCTGCATTTTTGTGATCTATCCTACGGTGTGAGTTCAGTCATTCCCAAGTAATTCTTTTGCTCCTCTCATATAGTCCTGTTGATGGCCAGAGTTAAGCAGATCAAGAGCAGACTAGACTAGGTCGGGTAGCATTGCTGTGTTTCTTACAAGCATATCTCTAGACTACCTGCAGCAGAATTATCTGGGGTTTTTGTTAAAACTGCAAATTCTTGGGGGCACTTGGGTGGCTCAGTTGGTTAAGTGTCTGACCTCTGCTCAGGTCATGATCTCACCTTCCATAAATTTAAGCCCCGCGTTGGGCTCTGTGCTGACAGCTCAGAGCTTGGAGCCTGCTTCCGATTCTGTGTCTCCCTCTCTCTCTGTCCCTCTCCAACTTGTACTCTCTCTGTCAAAAATAAATAAAAACATTAAAACAAATTTTTTTAAACCTGCAAACTCTTGGCCCTCCACCATCCACCCCACCCCCCCACCCCCGCCCCAGAATGGGAATCCGAAGTTCAGGAGTTTGCATTTTTCACAGTACCTCAGCTGACTATAATACACACCTTAAAAAAATACCCTCCTTCTTGAAATATAATATACACATAGAAAATTGGATTGTATAAACTGAACAAAGTTGTGTAACCAGCACTCTAGAAGCACCCTTGTGCCTCCTTCCAGGCTCTGTCCCCTATTGTGGATTTGCACATACTGTCATTTATCAATGTAAATTGTTCATTCTCAGGGCCATATAGTAGTTCATTGTGAGATGCAAACCAGATTGAGAACCACTGCTTTCCAGAAGGAAGCATAAACAGAACTTCTCCCTAAACTGATACACCATGTCTCGTATCTGAGGGCACTCTTCTCAGGTTTTTACCACAGGGCTGACCTTTGCCAGGAACTACAGAGCTCACACAGTAAGTGAAGTCAAAGGGCCAGTCTGGGGTGCAGGTGGGCTGGAACGGCAGCTAATTTTCAGCTTACAAGAGGTTCCCAGGATGGCTGGATAACCACAGACACTTCCTGACACAGGTTTCTCAGCTCCGCCTCACAAGAGTTCATCAGAGTAGGGGCGCCTGGGTGGCGCAGTCGGTTAAGCGTCCGACTTCAGCCAGGTCACGATCTCGCGGTCCGTGAGTTCGAGCCCCGCGTCGGGCTCTGGGCTGATGGCTCAGAGCCTGGAGCCTGTTTCCGATTCTGTGTCTCCCTCTCTCTCTGCCCCTCCCCCGTTCATGTCTCTCTCTGTCCCAAAAATAAATAAACGTTGAAAAAAAAAAAATTTAAAAAAAAAGAGTTCATCAGAGTATAATTCTTTCCTGATCACTGCGTTTGCCAAAATTGCCAATTGGCAGGCAGGATCAGCGTAGTGGTTATGCCTACCTGGAGCCAGATTACCTGGGTCCAAATTGTGATTCTGCTTCTTGTGTGACCCTGTACTCAATTTAGCTCCTCGGAGCCCGAGTTTCCCTGTGTGTACATAAGGCTTGTAACTGTACCTTCACGGGGTTGTTAGAAGGAGTAAATGAACTAACCCGCAAAAAGCACTTGGAACGGGGTCTGGCACATAGCAAGCGATCATGTGTGTCTGACAGATGAACTGGTATAGCTCACTGGTGTAACACACAAAGTACAGGGTTGCATAGTTCTAATGCCAAAGGAAGAAAGGTATTGAGATGATTTTGAGTGGATTAGTCCAGACTCGTTCCCACTCCCGCCCTCTTTGAAGAATGATCTACTGAAGGCTTATTCATTTGTTACCCATACTGTAGCCACACAATATCCCCCTTCAAGTTCTGAAGATGGAGACCTGTTTCATTAAGAAGCTGGGGGTGGGATGGAGTGGGCAGAATGTTTAAAACACGGAGGCCAATCAGGAGTCCCCTTATTTCTGTTTGACATTTGAGGAATCCTACATATAGCAGCAAATGGAGGCTCCCTAGTTTCATAAACATCATGGAGGAAGTGTTATGAAGACTCTGAAGTGTCAATAGGGATTCTAACAGTGTATTTTGGTTGCACTTTCCAATTAAAAAAAATTTTTTTTATTTCAGAGGGAGGAGCAAGAATGGGGAAGAGAGACAGAAGGAGAAGGGGGAGAGAGGAGGGAGGGAGAGAGAGAGAGAATGAGACTCTTAAGCAGGCTCCATGCTCAGTGCACAGCCTGATGTAGGGCTTGATCCCATGACCCTGGGATAATGACCTGAGCCAAAATCAAGAGTCAGACACTCAACTGACTGGGCCACCCAGGTGCTCCTGCAGTTTCCAATTTTTATTTTTTATTATTAATTTATTTAATTTTTTAAAATGCTTTTTTAAATTTATTTTTGAGAGAGAGACAGAGCGAGTGGGAGAGGGGCAGAGAGAGAGAGGGGGAGACACAGAAGCTGAAGCAGGCTCCAGGCTCTGAGCTGTCAGCACAGAGCCCGACGCGGGGCTTGAACTCACGAGCGTGAGATCATGACCTGAGCTGAAGTGAGACGCTCAACCGACTCAGCCACCCAGGCATCCCGAATTTTAAAAAATGTTTATTTTAGGTAATCTCTTCTACCTTCCCCAAATCCTAATTCTTGTAGATTCCTTAATGTGGAACCAATGCTTTCTCATATCTCAATTCTTCATATATGCATTCTTTTCAGATGTGTTAAACACAGAAAACTCTTAAAAATAAACTCTCTGAAGAAACTCTTAAATCTAAAAAGGGTTAATTAACACACCTGCAAATTAGTAGTCCACTTTGAACCTCTGGTAGCCATAATAAATGGAAATAAAGTCAATCATTAGTCCAGGGTTGGGTTATTTTTAAATAGGGTATTACCCCAAAGTCATTTTTGTCCCAGATGATAGATTAATAATCCTATTACATTACAACTAGAAATACCAAAGAATCCAATCTCTGATTCATTCTGGTGTATTTTCTGGTTCTTGTATTCTGAAGCTGTGACATCTCATGGACTGGAGATGTTCCATTTATCTCCTGAGGTTCCGCAGCAGAACAAGGATACAAGGTGGCCCATGGTCTCATCTTTCTGCCTCTGTCCTTCCCTAGACCCATTATGACCCACATTTACTCCACAGGCCACGGCCGTCTTTCCCATCACATTACCCTTTCTCCTCTGGACATCTACTCCCTAAGTGTCTGGTCCCTCCCTCCCCCCCCCTTTTTTTTAGAGTTTATTTTTAAGTAATCTCTACACCCAATGTGTGGCTCGAACTCACAACCCTGAGATCAAGGGCCCTTGCTCCACTGACTGAGCCAGCCAAGTGCCCCCAAAATATCTTTTCAAAATCCTCATGTTTCTTTCTGCTTACAAAAATCATACATGCTTTTAAAAAATTTTTTTTGAGGGGTGTCTGGGTGGTCAGTTAAGCGTCCAGCTCTCATGAGATCGAGCCCCATGTTGGGCTCTGCACTGAGCGTGGAGCCTGCTTGGAATGCTCTGCCACTCTCCGCCCCTCCCCTGCTTGTGTGCACACACACATGCTCACTCTCAAAATAAACATTAAAAAAAATAAATGTGTATTTGAACATTCACAGAAATATATATACTGTACGTAGGATGTGAAACCTATCCACACACACTCCATTCACAAGAACAGATTCCAGATGGATTCAGGTGCCGAACATAAAACTAAAACTATAAAAACATTGAAAAAAAGTATAACTATATTTATGGCCTTAGGGTAAAGGCAGGCTGTTTTAAATAAGACATAAAACATAAAAGCATAAAGAAAAAGATTGATTACTATGACTTCATAAAAATTAAAACTTGCATAAGGCAAAGTATATTGAAAACAGTATTTCTATTTGTATAGATCTTAAACAATAAAAGACAAATCACAGAATGGGTGAAAATATTTGCCACATAGATCACAAAGGAAGTCCAGAATATTTAAAGCCTACATGTAAGTGGAGAAAGGGGCAAAGGACATGAGGAAATATAAATGGCCAATAAACTTTGAACGTAAATTCCAGGCAGACAGGGATTCATGGTTGTTCACTGCTGTATCCAGAATCTACTGCAGAAACTCAGTGTTTATTTAATGTTAAATAAATGCGAAAACACTCATTCTGATTTTCAATCATGAAAATGCAATTTAAAATGGAGATTTTTAAAAAATGATTGGATTGGAAAAAATTTAAAGTGTTGGGGAAAGTACATATTCATGTGGTGTTGGAATATAATTAATCCATCTTACTGGAGGGCAATTTGCCAGAATCTACCAAGTACAAAAAGGCACATACCTTTTGACTTAGCAATGCCTACCTGGAGAAATTGTTGAGTTGGCGAGCTCGTTCAAGGGTATCAATCATAACACTGTGCGAGATATCTGAAAGTTGTAAATGCCCTAAATAATCATCAATATGGAAATGATTATACAAACTCTGGGAAAATCAAACCATGAATAGTATGAAGCAGCTAAAGACCGTGAGGTATAGTTACCTCTGCTTTTTGAAAGCGTGTGTTACAGCACTTTGCTCTTACAAAAGACCTACATTAGCACCTGTTTTTGCTTAGAAAGAAATCTGAAGATTTTTGGTTTTGTGAAAAAAGGCGAAAGCAAAAATAGCATCCAGCATCTGTCCTGAAACTGGCTCTGTCACAGGGGCAGCGGTGGCTGGGCAGCAGAGGGAAGGACCCCACCAAGCTCCCTCCTGGGACCTGCACACAACATCTCAGCATCAAGCCACCAGAGAACTGTGTCTGTGAGCCTCTGTGCTTATCTTGATTATTTTGTGCATCAGTTAGTAAGAGGTGTCCTAAGGTATCAGAAAAGCCTCAGAGAAGTTATTTTTTGGGGTCTGTGAACACAAAAAATGTTCCATATAGAGGCACGTGGGTGGCTCAGTCAGTTAAGCGACAGACTTCAGCTCAGGTGATGGTCTCATAGTTTGTGAGTTTGAGCCCTGCATCGGGCCCTGTGCTGATAGTTCAGAGCCTGGAGCCTGCTTTGGATTCTGTGTCTCCTTCTCTCTCTGCCCCTCCTCTGCTCATGCTCTGTCTCTCTCAAAAATAAACATTAAAAATAAATAAATAATAAATAAAAATAAACATTGAAAAAATTATTAAAAAAATGTCCCATGTAAATTACTAGTAATCGCTTCTTCACTTTACTCCACTCAGGTTTAGGAAAGGTTTCACAGCAATGCTCTACTTGCAGACAGCAGGCAAGACCTGTAATACTACATGTACCAAACCCCAACATGCATAAGTGAAAAAGGCAAGTTGTGCAACAATACTTACGTAGTGATACCTCTAAAACTACAGACACGTGCATATATATACAAATGCAAAGAAAAATGTTTGGCCATGAATTTTTTTTCCTTCAAAACATATTTTGGACATCTTCCCTATCAAAAACATAAATCTACCTCATTTTATAAAGTTTGTATAATATTCCATTGACTGGGTATAGCAAAATTTAATCTGTTTCCTATTGATAAATGTATGGTTTTATTTTTGAACAGCTTTATTAAGATATAATTCACACATAATTTGCCCACAGAAAGTGTACAATTTGATGGTTTGGGTACATTACATTATTTTTTTTTTAACTGTGGTAAAACATAAAATTTGTCATTTTAATTACTTTATGTATACAATCTAATAGCATTAGTTAGATGCTAAGGACTATCATTTTCATTTTTTACTGTTACAAAAAATGATGCAAATCTACATCCTTACACATACTTTACTCCAACGTGTTTCTCTGTGGAATAGAAAGCCCTCATCTGCTGACAGCCAGTGATAAAAATACGGGTTGGTCTTTTCCTAAGATTACTACACTATTGTTAAACATGATCTTATACGTTTTTTTTAATGTTTACTTTTGATTGAGAGAGACAGAGCACGAGTGGGGGAGGGGCAGAGAGAGAGGGAGACACAGAATCCAAAGCAGCTCCAGGCTCCGAGCTGTCAGCACAGAGCCCGACGCGGGGCTCGAACTCACTGACCAAGAGATCATGACCTGAGCTGACGCTAGACGCTTAACTGACTAAGCCACCCAGGTGCCCCGATCTTACGCCTCTTAAAGGGGATTTTTCAAAGCAAATACAAAAGTGGAAAAACAAAAAAATCCCTTATTAGCCTATGTTCATTCACACTGTCAAGTATATAGATACAAGCCAATTAAAGGAAAGGATGAGGGGTGCCTGGGTGGCTCAGGCAGTTGAGCATCTGACTTTTGATTTCAGCTCAGGTCATGATCCCAAGGGTCATGGGATTAAGCCTCGCATCTGGCTCCATGCTAAGCATGGAGCCTGCTTAAGATTCATTAATTTATTCATTCGTTCATTCTCCCTCCCTCCCTCCCTCTCTCTCTCTCTCTCTCCCCCCACCCCCCCCCTTTGTCCCTCTCCCCTTCTTGGGCTCATTCTCTCTCTCTCCCTAAAATCAATAAATAATTAAAATAAATTTTAAAAATTTTAAAAAGCAAAGGATGATGTGTTACACAGTATCTGAGCATTTATATGCTAAATCCCAAAGGAATCAGTTATGTGGTATCTGATAATTTATCCTGAGTCTTTTTTGGCAAACAGATCATAAGCAATTGGGCCCTACTTAAAGAGACACAGCCTTTATATTAGATCTGGTTTCCTAATCTGGACTTCACAGTCTAATTAGAGGGGCACCTTTGTCAATTCACTTAATCTAACAGCCTCATGTTCCTCTTCTGTAAAATGGAGTCTGGCTTGGATGCTGTAACTTGTTTGGCCCAGGTCACCAGGTGTGCTGGCAGGAATGAGGTCAGCCTAAACCTAAAGGTGTGGGGGTAGCCAAACTCCAAAGACTGAGAGCTCTGGTCTGAATCTGCCCACTATTTGCTTCATGGCCCTGGGCAAGTCACTTAACCACTGGCAAGTCAGGCTCTAAAGTTGTCCATTGGTATTTACCTCACAGAGAGCATAAAAACTCAATGAGATAAAGGACAAATACTGCCTCTCCCTGTGCCCGATGGCAAAGATGCCCTCAGTGAGTCGTAGCTTTAATTGCTTTCAACATCGAAGCGAAGCGTGTCAGTCACTGCCATGCTTTCGAGTTGCCAAACATCCCACTTTATGTAACAGCAATAATAGCATGTGCATCTAGAGCATTCTTACGTGCCAATCACATCCTGAGCACTTCACATCAACTTATTTAACCCCCAAGGCTAACACTACCATTTCCATCTTATAAAAGAGGAAACGGGTCCACAGAGGGTAAGAAACTTGCTCTAAATCACAGCTACTGAAGAGCATAACAGAATCTTAACCACTATTAAACACTCATTATCATTTTCAAATATCTGTGTATTTACAGATGTGGATATAAATATGGTATATCTCCCCATCCTGATAGCTCCCCAATTTTAATTCCTGATATCAAGATCTCCTTCTTACCGATACTGTAAAAATTAAGATTACTTCACTAGGTGCCTGGGTGGCCCAGTCAGTTAAGTGGCTGACCCTTGGTTTCACCTCAGGTCATGATCTCATGGTTGCAGGAGATTGAGCCCCCCACCCCATGTCAGACTCTGTGCTGACAGTGTGGCGCCTGCTTGGGTTTCTCTCTCTCTCTTTCTCTGCTACTCCCCTGCTCGCATGGGTGCACACGCTCTCTCAAAAACAAAAAGATTAATAAGTGCTCAATTTTCACCCTACCACTTACTTTAAAAACCTATTTTTAAAATGAGTGCCAGATGAGAACTTGTTTTAAAGGTGGCTATACAAAAAGTGTGAATGGGAGAAGGGGCATTATTAAACTTCTCACTCGTCACGACCTCAGGGAGCACACCATGATGCATAGGAGCCTAAGAGGTTTTGGAACTCAGATGCCTGGAGAGGTACCCGCCCCCGGGAAGCACTCTATACCATTAGTTCACCCTAGTTCCCTAGCGTTTCCACCTCAAAAACAAATGATTTCTCACTAGACTACACTGTAACTTTATGCCAGCTCATAAGACATCTCTTAGAGGACATGTAGTTTGGCCTACTGACAGAGCAGGCTTCGGTGTAAGAGCCTGGATTCTGTTCATTTCTCCAAAGTGAAAGGTTATTCTGTTTTCTTTCCTTAATTCACTTCTCTCTCCACCTCTAGTGAGTGGGACCCCAGTGACAAGGTTATTTGTCTGACCCGACCATCTCATTCACAGGCAGCACAAGAGGAGCTGAGGCTGGTGTGCTGGACGGCCAATCTCCTCCTCGCAGACTTACAGTAAGGATGCCGACGGAACTCTGTCCTGCCAATCAGGTGGCTTGACATCTTACGCACCGTCCTCACCACGGGTCCTGCAGCCTCCACATCTAAGGTATCTCAGTCTATGCTCATTGGAAAATCCAAAGTTCCTGATGGTCAGATTCTGCCCCCCCCCCCCCCCCACCAGTCTCTCATTCTACCATGTCCATCAGCCGGGTCTGAATCTCAGTTGTGAGGGGAACTTCTGGGCCCAGGCAAATGAGTACAGGTGACTGTTTCTAAGCATTTTGAGATATTTAGAGAGGCTGTGTCTTCCTAGAGCATAGCAAGGATTTCGGCATGGGGAGGGTCAAGAGTGAGATCTTTTGCTTAAACCAACACAAAGGTGATCCGCCGCGACGCTCTTATTTACACAACCTCCTAGCATTTGGTTTGATATACAGAGTATATTCAATATTTTCTAACAGACACAATCTTGCTTGATCAGTTTCAGAGGCCTCTGAACCCTTTGTAAAGCACCTGCGTTCCAAAGGGCAGGGAGTGATACTCCTTGGCACCCGCCAGAGAGCTGAGCACATTGCCATGCTTACCGCACATCCACGGTCAAGGCAGTCGTTTGCATGCTACCTGCCACTGGTCACGCAACCTTTATTCCAATTTAAAATATCCAATCTAAAAAGTTAAAGCTGAGCTGCTCTGGATTAGGGAAGGACAACTGAAGTCACCGCAACAGAAGCCCCCAGGCTCTAGAGACCATTTGAAAACTGAACTGGGGCTCTGAATTCTGACAGACCCGGGTGTGAATTCCCAGCCCTGCCACTTACTAGCTAATATGTCTTGGGCATGCCATCTTTCTCAAAGCCTCAGTTTCCATCTGTAAAAGAGAGAGAACACCACTGACTTCCCAGATGGATATCAGGATTTAAAATAATGCATATAGGGGTGCCTGGGTGGCTCAGTCGGCTGAGCATCTGACTTCAGCTTAGGTCATGATCTCACAGTCTGTGAGTTCAAGCCCCGCGTCAGGCTCTGTGCTGACAGCTCAGAGCCTGGAGTCTGCTTCGGATTCTGTGTCTCCCTCTCTCTGCCCCTCTGCCACTCATGCTCTATCGGCTGAGTGTCTGACTTCAGCTCAGGTCATGATCTCACAGCTTGTGAGTTCGAGCCCCACGTCGGGCTCTCTGCTGACAGCTCAAAGCCTGGAGCCTGCTTCTGATTCTGTGTCTCCCTCTCTCTCTGTCCCCTGCCCTGCTCATACTCTGTCTCTGTCTCTCAAAAAGTGAATAAACATTAAAAAAAAATTTTTTTTAAATAATGCATGTAAGTAAGGAGCTAGCACATAGTAGGCATTCAATCAAGTGTAGAACTTCATTACTAATCCTCAGATACCCTTTCTTATTCCTTTTTTTTAATTTTTTTTTTTTCAACCTTTATTTATTTTTGGGACAGAGAGAGACAGAGCATGAACGGGGGAGGGTCAGAGAGAGAGGGAGACACAGAATCGGAAACAGGCTCCAGGCTCTGAGCCATCAGCCCAGAGCCTGACGCGGGGCTCGAACTCACGGACCGCGAGATCGTGACCTGGCTGAAGTCGGACGCTTAACCGACTGCACCACCCAGGCGCCCCTCTTATTCCTTTTTAAACATTTTCCCAAGGACAGAGAACAGAATGTCCTATGGAAACATAATTCCCTTGGGGCTACAAATATTGCAATTTTAGTTAAGAGTTACAGGAGTCAAAATATTTTCCCTATTTATCACTGTTCTTGAACAATGTGTTTCAAAAAAGCCCCATAATGACAACATCCTTCTAAAACTTTGTATTTTCCAGTGAGCACAAGCTAAGATACTCTAGATGCTAAGACAGAGGAGAAATGGCCAGCAAATCTTTACCGGGGATCACACACACAAGGGTGTCCTGAGCCTACAGGGCTCCACCATGCCCCCTGGACTGTGGTCTGTGTTTTCATTCACTTTAGCTGGAATTCTTATGCTCTCACCTGTCTGCCTGATTAACATTCAAAGCTTTGTTTTAAGTATCAGCTTCCCTGATAAGCCTTTCTAGACTTTACCAAGTACCCTGCAGGGTAGGCCTTTGAATGTCCATAGCCCTGTTACAGCGCTTTTCCCGTGTTGCTTTTCCCATGGTGGTAACTGGGTGGGTGTAAGGCCCTCAGGCCTGGTTCCTAAAGAGAAAGGTTCAGGTCTTGTTGTTCTTTGAATCCTCCCACACACGTTCTGGTAGACAACAGGAGCTCCGTAAACATTTGAATAAATACATAAATGAATTACTAAGACAAAAATTTGGGTTAATGACCCAAATCTATCAGTTACCCAGACAGAAGTTTGGGTCATCAATTGCTTCACCTTTGAAATCTATTTGTACTCAGCTCTAAAACGGGAATGTAAAGAACTCAGATTTTTTTACAAAGCTTGAATGAGGAAAATGTGTAAAGGGCCCAGCATAGCGCCTGGTACCTAACGTGCTCAGTAAGCAGCACTTGTGTTTCTTTCATTTCCCATCCTCACTGTTCCTGCCGAATAGCTTCCCTAGAAAATGACACCAGGATTAGGTTCCCTCTCGGTGCTGCTGCTACTACCTGGAAATACAAATGGTGGCCTTTCATAATATCCCAAGATTATTTTTAAGTAGAAAGTATCTGTGTACTGTCAGTGGGAATATAAAATGGGACAGCCATTATGGAAGACAGCATGGCAGTTCCTCAAAAAAAATTAAAACTGGAACTACTGGGGAGCCTGGTAAGTGTCGGTTAAGTCAATTAAGCGTCCAACTTCAGCTCAAGCCATGATCACACAATTCGTGGGTTCAAGCCCCATGTTAGGCTCTGCACAGACAGCTCGGAGCCTGGAGCTTCGGATTCTTTGTCTCCCTCTCTCTCTGCCCTTCCCCTGATTGTGCTCTCTCAAAAATAAGCAAACATAAAAAAAAACCAACAACAACTAGAACTACTATATGATTCAGCAACCCCACTTCTGGATATATCTCCAAGGAGAATGAAATCACTGTCTCTAAGAGATCTCTGCACCCCATGTTCACTGCAGCATTATTCACAATAGCCAAGACGTGGAAAAAACCCAAGTGTCCACAGATGGATGAATGGATAAATGAAAACATATTACATATATATTATCTATCATATAGAATATATATTAAATTGTCTATTCTATACAATGGAATATTATTCAGCCATAAAAAAGAAGGAAATCCTGCCATTTGAGACAACATGGATAAAACTCGAAGGCATTATACTAAATAAAAGAAGTCAGACATAGGAAGATAAACATTCTGTAATCTCACTTCTAGGTGGAATATAAAAAAGCCAAACTCATAGAAACAGTGGATTGGTCATTGCCAAGGACTAGGGAGCAGGGGAAAGGGGAAGATGTTGATCAAAGGTTACAAACTTCCAATTCTAAGACAAATAAGTTCCGAGGATCTAATGGATAGCCCATGGACTACAGTTAACAAAACTGTATTATACGCTTCAAAGTTGCCAAGGGTAGATCTTAAATGTTCTCACCACCACCACTATCACTACAACAAAATAGCAGTAATGAGGTGAAAGATGTGTTAACTAATCTTATTACGGCAATCATTTTACCATAAACGTATACCAAATCATGTTCTACATTTTAAACTTACACAATGTTATATGCCAATTATATCTCAATACAGATAGAAGAAAGGTATCTGTTCCTACATACTCTGGCATTTCTCTTTGATTTCTAGATTTAATATTTATCAGTTTCTGTATAAGTATAGCATACACAGAATGTCTCCAAAATTACTGATTAAAAAAAAATCATTTCCTTTTGTGTGATCTGTGCTCTGAGGACAAAAAAGAGAAGATAGTATGTGTCACACACTATTAAAATGTTCCTAATAAATTCTATTGGTAAAAATAACCTTTAAGACTTAAATGAACAATTCAATCCAATTGTGGTATTTAAATCAGAACATTTCACACCAGTAGTTCTTGGGAACTGTTATTCTTAGATTTAATATTGCATTTTGTTGGTATTCTGATTTACTCTGCCTGGTGTGTTAGTATTTTCTCACTACCCCCTCCCCTCCCAGAATGGCTGTTCTACCTTATTTCTTAAAGGGAACTTTAATGGGCTGCCTTGGGTGGCTCAGTCAGTTGAGAGTCTGACTTTGGCTCGGTCACGTTCATGAGTTCAAGCTCTGCACCAGGCTCACTGCTGTCAGCACAGAACCTGCTGTGGATCCTCTGCCCCCCTCTCCCCCCTGCTCACACGCACATGTGCATGCATGCTCTCTCTCACTCAAAAACAAATAAAACATTAAAGACAAGAACTCTTATCTTAAAAAAAAAAAAAATGAATCTTTATTGTAATGCAAAATAAAATGTAAAATTATCAGAAATCTTCCAATCAAGAAAACAAAGTTGTTATTTTCCTACCAGGCATGGATCCCTAGGATGATTATGGCTCCTTCTAGATGAAGTAAAAAGTCTTTAACAAAGTATACAAGGTCCTCCATGACCTGCCCGCCTCACCTCCTCTCTCTCCTCCACCCTTGCTCCCCTCTTCAGCCATCTGAACTTCTTTTGTTCCTCCAGGTCAATAGCTCCTTCACCACCAGGCCTCTGAATGTGCTAATTACTGCTCTGCCTTCCCCTTTCACCTGGCTGACTTCTCTCTATCCTGCAGGTGTGGGCCACAGTATGTCTCCTTGGCATTGCTCCTAAGGGACCAATCACACTTGTAATTTATTGGAGGTTTCTTCTCTCCGACTCACTTCTCAGGTTGTCAACCCCATCAGCACAGGGACCATGTCTAACTTCTTTATCTCTATATTCCTATGCTAGCACATGCCATAAACTATATTAGGGATTCAATAAATGTCCTTTGAATAAGTGGAATAAATATATCTAGAGAAAAAGAGAATTTAACTATACTTCTGGAAAGATCGCTTCCCTTTACAGCTCACTTTTCAGTTACAGCAGCATTCAACATGGTTGGTTAACCATGACCTCAGCAAGCAAAGAGTTAAAACAGCCAGTCTCTTTTACTCACTTCTTGCTTATCCCTGGGAAACCCCTTAACCAAACTCTGGGCACAGTACTCCTGAGATGTTCACTAACTAATGATGTTATTTTGACCCACTGACATAAGTCAGTGGGTCAGGATGTACTAAGGCAAAAGCAAAAGTAAACATGAAGATTCATGATGTACACCTGGTACCTTGTGGGAGGCTAGACTCTGGATGGTCACAGAGTTTATACGATCAGCTCCCTTGAAGGACTCTGCCAAGACTTGAGTGGGCTTCCCTAGGTGGAGGTACAGTTCACAGCTGGAGATAAACAGGTGTCTGTGGTAGTCTCACAGGAGAGCAAGGAAGCCTATGTTGATCTTTCAAGTCTTAGTCTATGAAGATCATAGACTATGTAAATCACAGTGCTATTCCCGCACCATATCTTCTGCTTAATAAACCTTAGCTAGGAGTAGGACTTTGTGGAGTTGTGAGTCCTTCTAGCAAATCACTAGTGGGAGGTCAGGGGACCCCAAAGAGCCTCCTTCTTGAGCTGCCACCCTTCCTTGAGGTCTGTGATACCACTCCTCATTTTCCTACTTTATTGCTGATTTTCTTTTCATCTCCTTTACCGGCTTCTATGTTTATCAGACTCTAAATGCCATAGTGTCCTATAGCTCTATTCTGGCCTTCTTTCATCTTCACTTGCCCATTATTTTCAGTTACATGGGTTTCAACACCATTTATATTGCTGACTCAAGTCTATTTCTCTAGCCAAACCTCTTCCTCAAACTCCCACCCATACCCAAGTGTCTACTGGACATCCCGTTGGAGGTCTACTAAGGACTTCAAACTTCTAAAAAGTTGTCTAAATCAGAGTTCTTGATTTCAACCCAAACTGCTCTTTTTCTAGTTGCCCCCATCTTGGTCAATAATACCTCACAGTGTCAGATGGCCAAGCATAAGAGCTAAAGGTGATCCTGGATTTTTTTTTTCCTTCTGATCTCCCCCTTCTCCTTCCAATCCATTAGCAAGTATTTCTTTTTTAAGTATTTATTTATTTTTAGAGAAAAAAATGTGTGAGTTGGGGGAGGGAGGCAGAGAGAGGGAATTCCAAACAGGCCCCATGCCTGGCACAGAGCCCGACAAGGACCTCGATCCCACAACTGTGAGATCATGGCCTGAGCTGAAATCAAGAGTCGGATGTTTAACTGACCGAGCCACCCAGGTGTCCCTGTTGGTTTTATTTCTGAAACAAACCTCTAATCTCTTCACTTCTTTCTATTGTTAACACAGCATCTTAATCAAAATCACCACCATTACCATTTGCCTGGATTATTTTAATTGGATTATTCTCTCTGCTTCTATACTTGACTTTTTTTTTTTTTTTTAATTTTTTTTTTTTCAACGTTTATTTATTTTTGGGACAGAGAGAGACAGAGCATGAACGGGGAAGGGGCAGAGAGAGAGGGAGACACAGAATCGGAAACAGGCTCCAGGCTCTGAGCCATCAGCCCAGAGCCCGACGCGGGGCTCGAACTCACGGACCGCGAGATCGTGACCTGGCTGAAGTCGGACGCCCAACCGACTGCGCCACCCAGGCGCCCCTATACTTGACTTTTTCTAAATTTTTTTTTTTTTAACGTATTTATTTTTGAGACAGAGAGAGACAGACCATGAATAGGGGAGGGTCACAGAGAGAGGGAGACACAGAACCTGAAACAGGCTCAGGCTCTGAGCTGTCAGCATGGAGCCCAAGCAAGGCAGGGCTCAAACTCACAAACTGTGAGATCATGGCCTGAGCCAAAGTCAGACGCTTAACTGACTGAGCCACCCAGGTGCCCCTATACTTGACTTTTTCTAATTCTCTGTTCAGCAAAATTATTTTTTTTTAAATGTTTATTTATTTTTGAGAGAGAGACAGAGCATGGGTCGGGGAGGAGCAGAGAGAGGGAGACACAGAATCCGAAGTAGGCTCCATCCAGGCTCTGAGCTGTCAGCACAGAGCCCGATGTGGGGCTCAAACCCACGAACCCTGAGATCATGACCTGAGCCGAAGTTGGACGCTTAACCGACTGAGCCACCCAGGCACCCCAGCAAAGTTATTTTTCTAAAAAACCTACCTCAGTTTATATTACTGTGCTTAAAACCCTTCAGTGCTTCCCCACTATTATCAGAACAGAATCAAACTCTCCATGTTTGAATTGGCTTGCAAAGTACTCTGATCTATCCTCTGCGCACCTCTTCAAGTTCATCCAGTAGGTCCCTCCCTTTGCTCGCTATGCTCCAGCTCCACTGCTCTTGCTCCTATTCCTAGAAATAGGTCAATAATCCCGTCCACGTCAAGGCCTTTGCAACCGCTGCCCACTTCCACACTTGGAGCTAGTGTACATTGTAGATCCTGTAAACACATTTTGTGCATTTAAAAGTACATGTTCTTAAAACTCAAAACGATGACCACCCTAATGAAACTGCTTGTTAGAGCCAGAATGTAGTATATCCCAATTTACCTTCCTGATTCTTCAAAAATAGAAAGGAACTTGCCAGTAACTGACCAGTAACAATAAACCAGCTGGGCTTACCTCTAGGTTACCTCTAGGGCAGTAATATTATTCATCTGGGTTCCTAAAACTCATAGAAAAAAATAAAACACATTCCCCAATTGGGTAGCCTTTATCTGAAATTTAAGTTCATGTACATCGGCTATTATTAAGGTGGATGTAAATCTTTCAAATTAAAAAGTAATGGTGGGGGGTGCCTGGGTGGCTCAGTTGGTTAAGCATCTAACTCTTGATCTCAGCTCAGGTCATGATCTCGCAGTTTGTAAGTGTGAGCCCCAAGTCGGGCTCTGTGCTGATGGTGCAGAGCCTGCTTGAGATTCTGTCTCTCCATCTCTCTGCCCCTCCCCTACTTGTGCCCTCTCTCAAAATATACATTAAAAAAATCAAAAAGTAATGGGGAATCTGTTGAATTGCTGCACGTTAAAATCATCTGTATGCTCCATACATCTCCAGGTGTCTATACTCAACAAGAGTGACTACCACCCCCTGCATTTAAGAGAATTTTAACAGATGGGCCTGAGTTACCAACAACAGGCAAGGGAATGAATATTTCGTGGGATCTAAAAATTAAAGTGAAGGTTCTTCAACAGTCTATCCACCTATGAATTTCAAAACCTGTGTCTTTCTGAACCACTTGAAGCAAGAATAACTAAACACGTCGATGCCTTCATCTTAAATCTGTACAACATACTTGAGTGTGGATGGAAGAGACACTTTGAATCGAGGGGTTTCAAATCTCTGCTGAACTGTGTGGGGTGGGGGGCAGATTTTATCACAGCATTCTCTTCCTCTCTTTTAAAATTCTCTAAATAGACACTTGAATTGTTCTTGCACTGTTCAAATAAAACAAGAGAGATTTACTTAAACTCTTCTTACTAGAGGCATGCATATCTCCTATATTTACTCTCTTTTCTCTCAATACATGTTTGGTTAGTGTTTGGGGGGTCCAAGGGCTTGGCGGTGGGGGGGTGGGCTGGGGTGGGGACAGAACCACTCTAGGCTTGTCAGAATAATTCAATTACGCCCTTCACTGCCTGAAAGACACTCACGTCCCTGCTGCCACATCCTACATTCCAGTGACTTATCTTGAGCTGTGGTCTCCAACTTCCATTATTTACCATAAAATAGCAGCAACTCAGCCATTTCCCCATTACTTTTTAATTTATACCTTAATACTAGATGTACATGGAGTTGAATTTCAGATAAAGGCTACTCAATTGGAGAATGCATTTTATTTTCTTCTATTACTCTTACAAGCTCCACTGAATACCATAAAAATACCATAATATACTTGACAGACTGAAATGCTTACTATATACAATATATGTAATGATATAAAGTCACATACCTAGTTACACAGTACATGTAACTGTATAAAAGCATATATAAAAATATACATCCTTTATACTTATACAGTATAACATTACTATACCATACTGTAGGAGAGTATATTTACATTCATTCTTCATTTACTATGCATGGAAAAACTTCAGTTTTGACCCTAAGAGTGCTCGTCCATTAATAAGCACATACATGGAACTTACGATACAAAGATGAACACAGCCTGATCCCTGGCCCCAGGTGCAACGTAGAGTCACAGAAGATGCTCAGGAAGTGGAGTGCAGGGAGACCGTGACTCCACCCAGGGGACTGGAGAAAGGCTTCCAGGAGGAGTGAGCATTTTGACACAAGCCATGATTAACTGGATGAGTGATCAAAAGGTCTTGAACATCCATCCCCACTCTAAAAATGGGACAGCGTACCAAATTTCACCTGACTATACTCATGACATACTTGTGTACTTTGTCAGTAAGGTATCTTAGGCATGTATTTGGATATCTGTCCACGTGTTAACTGTCACTGTTCACGTGACTTCAGTTTTGCTCAAGTATGGTTCTAGTTTCCTCAGAGATTCCTATCAGAAAAATTAAAAAACTGGGAAAGCAACAAATGGAAAGCTCTTCACTGAAATAGAAGGGTCGCTTCACTGGTTTCTTGCACCAAGCTCTGTGATAGGGTAAACCCTCCCAGCACGTAAGCACCAGCTGTTGATGCCTTTATACCCCACCACGAAGGCTGTTATCTTTAGCTCTGGGTAAGTTCATGATAAGTCTGTGGAGCCAGTTTGAAGGCAATTTGTTTGAAGCAAACAGCCTTTTTCTGACACAGAGGAGATTAAGCCCTCCAGCTGGGGTTGCTGAAGCTGTAATGCCAAGGGTCACAGACCAGAAAAGACATACTTTAAAACATCTGACATGCAGCAATCCTCACAGAACAAAGATGAGAAACATTTTTAAGGTGAAACTCATGTCCGTCTCCTTTAAACCAAACTCAAATTAGGATTTACTAACTTCTCAGCAAATTTACTATATTACACTGAATCACTAAGGGGCTAGGAAAGAATAGCCTTAAAGAATTGCCTTAAATCATTAGATAGGAAGTTATGATTTAATCTCCTTCCCCTAACCCAAATGCATGCTGGTAATGGAAGTAATATTTTTTCTAATTTAAGTTCAAGTTTGGGGCACCTGGGTGGCTCAGTCGGTTAAGCATCCTACTTCGGCTCAGGTCATTATCTCACGGACTGTGAGTTCAAGCCCTGCGTTTGGCTCTGTGCTGACAGCTCAGAACCTGGAACCTGCTTCGGATTCTGTGTCTCCCTCTCTCTGCCCCTCCCCTGCTCATGCTGGGTCTGTTTCTCTCTCTCGCTCTCTAAAATAAATGTTAAAAAAATAAAAATAAATTCAAGTTAGTTGGGACACCTGGGTGGCTCAGTTGCTTAAGCGACTGACTTCAGCTCAGGTCACAATCAAGCCGTTCCTGAGTTCAAGCCCTGCATTGGGCTCTCCGCTGTCAGCGTGGAACCCATTTTGGATACTCTGTCTCTCTCTGTCCCTGTCCCCTTCTCTCTCTCTCTTTCTCTCTCTGAAAAATAAACATTTAGGGGCTCCTGGGTGGCCCAGTCGGTTTAGCATCCTACTTTGGCTCAGGTCATTGTCTCCCGGTCTGTGAGTTCGAGCCCTACATGGGGCTCCCTGCTGTCAGCACAGAGCCCACTTCCAATCCTCTGCCCCTCCCTCAAGTCCCCATGCATGCGTGCACTCTCTCTCAAAAATAAGTATTTAAAATATAAGTAAACATTGGGGTGCCTGGGTGGCTTAGTCGGTTAAGCGTCTGACTTCGGCTCAGGTCATGATCTCATGGTTCGTGGGTTCGAGCCCCGCATCGAGCTCTGTGCTGACAGCTTAGAGCCTGGAGCCTTCTTTGGATTCTGGGTCTCCCTCTTTCTCTGTCCCTCTCCCGCTCTCACTCTGTCTCTCTCAAAATAATAAACATTAAGAAAAATTTTTTAAAAGTAAACATTTAAAAAAATTCAAGTTAGTTAATTTATAGTGATATTTGAAATAATCTTTAAAAACTTTTTTACTTTAGGATTCTTTTTATCTTACTAGGTACTCTTAAAGAAAGGGACATTCTAGATACACAAACTGAAAGAAGGAAACAGAACTAATGGCAATTTTTATTGCTCAACTCTAGATACTGCTGTCACCGCAGTGTTACCTCCAGACAGGCATGTTCGTTAAGAACAGACCAAACATCTTTGGGATGCCGACTACATAAACTTGAATCTATGTCTGTGATTTTACATCAATAGTTCTTAACCCTATCAGTTTATGCCTCTTTTTTCATGTCCAATATTTTACAACTCTTCCTTTATTATGCCGGCATAGTATTCACAGAAAACACATTTACATATATAATTTCAAAAAGATCAACATTCAAATTATATAAAAGAGAAATAAAAGGAAAACAACTTACAATAAAACATGGTCTCAGTAGGTGAAAACTTAAGCACCATCCACTAGAAGGCATAATGAGAAAGTCAGATGCTTAGATCTATACTTGAAGGTCATCGTGAATGCATTACAAATGCAGACTGATTCAGTTGCGTGGCCACTGGTGTCAGGGTTTCATGAATATGAAATCTCTCTCAATCAAGTTCAGAGCTAAGCAAAATAGAATTTCTCCTCAATTTATGTGCAGTTACTTTCCTGGAAAGTTCAGTATATATGAAAACTGTGAGAAAATTATTTTTATTTGTACATAAAACAGAGTTTGGTTTTAGGTTCAGATCACTGTAAACTGGTCTTTCACCTAAGGGGCATTAGAAAACGTGGGCTACAGTTTTTACTATGCATAACTATTCCGTGCATTGCTGACCAGATCAGAATACATCAGGAGGGTTCTCCCTCCAAAGACTTGTAAATTATGGCCTAAACCTTCCCCTCACATTTCCAAAATTTCCCCTAGGGGGCGGTACTGCTCTTAAGGAGAACCACTGTTCTCCAAAGAGATGGCATTTTGGTGGGTAGATGTCCCGTGCAAGTGTGCAAACCAGAATCTCAGATCTCTCCTCTTGCCGGATACTCAAAGAGTTCTGGCATATAGAAAAAAAAATATGTATCTTTACACCAAAAGATAGAATCCAAACTGCTTTAGATGAAACTGAATACCAAAAAGGGGTCAAGGAATTCCACAGAAGATCACTTAGCACATAAAAACCATTTAATACAGGACTTTTCTTGGGTGACAGAGGATGCTTGTCAACTTCTTCAGAATCAGGGATCAGAGGCAGGATTTAGGGGGCAGGAGATACAGGGTGGAGGAGATAAGGAATAAGGACGGTGAAAAAAGTGACTGCAGAAACTTCACAATAAACAGTTCAATATTTGGCACAAGGCAGACTTTGGTTCCAGTCATTTACTAATAATTTGGTTCCTCTGTCATTTACTATGTACAATTCATATAATCTCAATTCTTTATATGTACATTGGAGGACAGTAATGGTATTTCATACCACTGTTATAATAACCAGGTGAAACAGTATGTGAAGTACCAGGCAAATAGCAAAAGTCACTTGAAGTTGCGTGTCTCTTTTTTTTTAAGTTTCAAATGCCACTTGTCCCTAGAGTATTGCTGTTTGGATATATTTGAGATTTGCAATGAAAATGGTTACTAGATAGAAGAAGCAGAGTAAAATTCTACGTTATTTTGGATATTCTGTCTCAATTTCCTCTTTTAAAATTTCATACGATAGATGTAGAGGTAAATCTAAACTGCTTCCTCATTGTAAAAAAAAAAAAAAAAAAAAAAGACAGTCATCACACTTGAGAAATGAACAGTACGACAGAAAAGTCACATGTTCTAGCAAAATTTTATACACGATGTTCTTTTCTGGGAGCGAATCACCAGCTAATGCCTACCAATCAAGGGCAGCAGACAACGAGAGATCTGTGGATGAAAACACAGTACATGCCTCTCTGAGGCAGGAGTCTAAACCAATTCTAGGGAGATTTCTGAGCACCTGAAATGGTATAAAGACTCCTGACAGGTCAGTCAATTATCTGTTGAATGAATATGTGAAGGTGAGTGTTGTCAGGGAAAGAGCATGAGAAATGCCTTCTCCTTTATACATTAAACAATGAAAAATACACACTTTAGTAATCTTTATTATCACACTTATATAAGAACACAACAGAAGATCTACCCTCTTGACCAATTTTTAAGTACACAACACAGTAGTGTTAACTGTAGGCACTATGCAGTAGAGTAGTAGATCTCGAGGACAGATTCATCTTGTAGAACTAAAACTTTGTAGTCTTTGACAAATACTACAATAACACTCCAAACCACTAATGCAGTACTGATTTATGACTAAGGTAAGATTTAGAGAAGTTGGTTTTTTCTTAGCATTTCTTAAAGATTATACTTTTTTTTTTTTTTCAACGTTTATTTATTTTTGGGACAGAGAGAGACAGAGCATGAACGGGCGAGGGGCAGAGAGAGAGGGAGACACAGAATCGGAAACAGGCTCCAGGCTCTGAGCCATCAGCCCAGAGCCTGACGCGGGGCTCGAACTCACGGACCGCGAGATCGTGACCTGGCTGAAGTCGGACGCTTAACCGACTGCGCCACCCAGGCGCCCCAAGATTATACTTATTTTTATAATCTCATAAGAGAAAGCAATTTGGTTACATGTATCAAATACATAAAACTGCTTAAGACCTGGTAATTTCCTTTGGGGAAATATATCCCTAAGAGCAAGCTAATGTATCCCAAACAGCAGCTTTTATGTAGCACTTTCTATGTGCCAGGAATTAGCCAGCAACCCCAGGTCACATTTCTACAGAGTAGAAGATCTAGAATTTGCACTTGGGCACTGTGGTTCTAAAGTCTGCGTTCCGACAACCTTTGCTGTCTTAGCTATGATGAGGTCTACTATGGCACTGTTTGTAACAGGAAGAGTTTAGAAACAAACTAAATGTCCATTAGTAGGATATGTGTTAAACACCAGGATTCCACTGATAGGACACAAAGCAGGCATTAATATCAAGTTTTAGAAATAACATGTTTGCATGGACAAACAAGATAATTGGCTTAGTGTAAGGGGGAAAGGCACAGACCAGAACGCGGTGATTTTAGTCTACTAAATGTTTCCTTTGTATGGGAGATTTTATTTTCTTCTTGGTGCTTTGCTGTATTTTACAAATTTTCTAAATGAACTTGAATTCCTTTTGTACTCAGAAAAAAGTAACTGACAAATTTCTCTCTAGGTCAGCACGGCCCAATCAACATATAATGCAAATCACAGAATTTAAAACAAAATGTTCTAGTAACCATAACCGCATTAACAAAAGTAAAAAGAAACAGGTGAAATTTGTAAAATATTTTTCACCTACAGTTCCAAATTATCATTTCAACATGTGATCAGCATAAAAACACTTTTAATGAAGTATTTTACTTTTTTGGATGAAGTCTACAAAATCACTTTTAGCACATCTCAATTCCGTGTAGTCACACTCCAACTGCTCAATAGCCAGGGGACTAACGGCTACTGTACTGGCAAACACAGCTGTAGATCCTCAGCACAGGCTATACTTATCAAATGTGCCGGGGCTGTGGCTCTGAAAACCTCCAACAACAACCTCAGTCACCTTGTAACCCTCTGTGTCAAACCCCTTCTTTGAAGAGCAAAGAGATATGCGAGGGAGAGCTCTGCATTTGAATCCTCTATCACCTACTGGCTGTGTGATCTTAGCAAATAACCTCCCTGTGCTTCATTTGACCTGTTTTGCAAACAAGGATAACAATACCTACTCAGAGTTGTTGAGACTGAAATAAAGTACTAAAATGCAGAATGCGTGGAAAGCACTTAACAAGAGACTTTGATAATCTACTCCTTGCCCTTTGCAACCTTCTTTATTCAGATAAAGATTCCACTTAGCAGGAGGTTAAGATTCTTAAAAAAGAGATGGTAGAAAATCTCATTTTAAATGGTCCTAGAACTAGAAAAAGGAATACTCGTGCATTGCCGGGAATGCAGACTGGTGCAGCCACTCTGACAAACAGTATGGAGTTTCCTCAAGAAACTAAAAATAGAACTACCCTACCATGTAGTAATTGCGGTCCTGGGTATCTACCCAAGGAATACAAAAACACCAATTCAAAGGGCTACATGTACCCCTATGTTTATAGCAGCATTATTTACAATAGTCAAGATATGGAAGCAGCCCAAGTGTCCATCGATAGGTGAATGGATAAAGAAAACATGGCGTATATATACAATGGAATATTATTTGGCCATAAAAAATGAAATCGTGCCATTTGCAATGACATGGATGGAGTTACAGAGTATAATACTAAGCAAAATAAGTCAGAGGAAGACAAATACCCTATGATTTCACTCCTATGTGGAATTTAAGAAACAAAAGAGCAAAGAAAAGAGACAAACCAAGAAACACTCTTAATTATAGAAAACAGACTGATGGTTACGGCGGGGGTGGGGGGTGGCGGCGGGTGCAGGATAGGTGAAATGGGGTGATGGGAATTAAGGAGTACACTTTTGATGAGCACCAGGTGATGTATAGAATTGTTGAAGCACTATATTGTACATCTGAAACTAATATGACACTGTATGTTAACTGGAATTAAGATAGGAACTTAAAAAGCCAAGAGACAGAGAGAGACAGGGAGAGAGGGAGAGAGACAGGGAGAGAGGGAGAGAGACAGGGAGAGAGGGAGAGAGACAGGGAGAGAGAGAGGGAGAGAGAGAGACAGGGAGAGAGGGAGGGAGAGAGGGAGGGAGAGAGAGAGAGAGGGAGAGAGAGAGGGAGAGAGAGAGGGAGAGAGAGAGGGAGAGAGAGAGGGAGAGAGAGAGGGAGAGAGAGAGGGAGGGAGAGAGGGAGGGAGAGAGGGAGGGAGAGAGGGAGGGAGAGAGGGAGGGAGAGAGGGAGGGAGAGAGGGAGGGAGGGAGGGAAAGAGGGAGGGAGGGAGGGAGAGGGAGAGGGAGAGAGAGAGACAGGGAGAGAGAGACAGGGAGAGAGAGACAGGGAGAGAGAGACACAGGGAGGGAGAGAGAGAGAGAGAGAGAGACAGGGAGAGAGAGAGAGAAAGAGAGAGAGAGACAGGGAGAGAGAGAGAGAGAGAGAGAGAGAAAGAGAGAGAGAGAAAGAGAGAGAGAGAAAGAGAGAGAGAGAGAGAGAGAAAGAGAGAGAGAGAGAGAGAGAGAGAAAGAGAGAGAGAGAAAGAGAGAGAGAGAAAGAGAGAGAGAGAAAGAGAGAGAGAGAGAGAAAAAGAGAGAGAG